>NC_050575.1:122930754-123545754 GCF_011100635.1 Trichosurus vulpecula | reverse complement strand
CTCCAATGCGCCTGGTGGCCAGACTCCAAGAGGGACCGCCGGACGGACGCGCAGCCTCGGGGTAAGGACAGCGCCCTTGCCCTGCCCCGCCCTTGCTCTGCCCCGCCTGGGTCCCTTGAGGGGCTGGAGCTGCCAGGAGGTAGGTGTGGGGGGCTTCTTCCCGCAAGGCACCCCTCTTCTTGACCTCCATCCTCCCACCCCGCCTTTCAAAAATTTTTACAGAGTTGCGGAGTGGGTTTGTTTTTAAGGAGAAGGGGGAAGAGGACCAAGAGTTTTTTGGGGGCAGTTGCTTTTCGGATCTCCAAGCGCAATCCGGCCAGAGGAAACTAGGGAGCCAGGGTTCGACTCTTGGGGCGAAGTGGAAGCAAGAGAAAAAAAGGGCACAGTGGGAATGAGGGAATCTTGTGAAATGCTTTCTCCGAGTCCTGGTCCCTTCAGCTGCCTCACGGAAGACTAGCGGGCGCGGGTGGGCGAGCAGAGCCGGGATGGGAATGGAGGGAGGAGAGGGGAAAGCGATTGTTATTTCGAGCACGTTGGCAGTACTTGGGCAACGACTGCGAGTTGCGGGGAAAGTTGGAGGGAGTTCGCGGGACGGGGTGGGGCGGGGGCAGTTGCAGAGAGAAGTGCTCGGGACAGAATTTGGTTGCCTCTGGGAGAGCTGGAGACGTAGTTTTTTAAAATAATTTTTTTTGTAAAAAATAAATAAAAATAAAAAATTATGAAATGCATCGGGCTTCGGGGGCCTCTCTCTTTATGAATCATCCCGTCCCTCCCCTCCTTTTCCCTTCCCTCCCTCTTCTCCGGGGGCCCCAGCCACCAGTTTGACTCAGATTTGAACTGGACAGAGTGTGTAACCCACAAAAATGCATTTTATTTTGAATGTGTTTGAATCAGCCAATCAGAGCCCTTGGGGGCCCGGCTCCGAAAAGTCGGAGGCTGCAGAGACTGAGGTGTTGGGGGCTGGGGACGCCAGGGTGTGATTTGGGAGGGGGAACACGCCTGTTTGTGTAGAATAGGAGGACTCCCCAGCCTACTGAGGCTGGAGACCTTGGGGGATGGCCCGCGCCTCCTTCCCTCCCCTCCCCCCTCCCAATCGTGTTCCCTCTGCTGCACTTGCCGGCGCCTGGAGGGAGGCGGGAGCCGGGATCCTGGATCCTGGGGTAGGAAGTGTCAGTTTGTGAACCTGCAGCCGGAGCCGGGGGCGAGTGAGAGGCACCGGATCCGGACTGTAACCGAGCGGGAACCTAGCGTGCCCCACCCCTTTCCCTGGCCCGGGTTGACTCACGCTGCCGGATCCATCCAAAAGGTGGAGAGTTAGAAACGTAATTCGGACTCTTTTCCCCTCACCCAGGGGCCCCCATCCCTGAAGAGCCACATCCCTGCCTCGGATTCTGGGCGACCAGAAGCCAGAGATACACTTTCACTCCTACTCTGGTAGGAGGCATGACTCCTTCTGCTCCCATCCCCTGCTCCTTGTGGGGAGGAAGGGTCAGGTTCAGCAGCAGGAGCTTGATCCCCAACCTCGATTACCTCACTAAGTTTCTCTTCCTGTCTGGGAAGGGTTCGCTGTGAAAAAGAATTAATGTTCCAGCAAAGCGTGCATCATCTATTAGGAGCTAGGGATGGAGGGGCAGGACAGAACGTGTGGGTGGGAGCCGACTATAGTAGAATCTATCTCTCTGCCTAGTGCTCGGTTTGACACACCGACTCCACCCCACCCCAACTGATCGGACTCCCCGTGAGATTTCCCTGAACTCTTTACAAGGGGTCTGTCCCTACGAGGCAACTCTCGAGGACTCACTGGGGGAAGGGGATGGAGAGGGTGGGAGTTGGACAGCTGTTCCTGACACCTGGTTTTTGGTCCTGGAAGTGAAGGGATTTCAAGTTCTTCAGAGACGTGTGACCACTCTCTACCTTCACCCAGAGAGAAAGAGCATAGTGAACTGAAGAGAGTAAGAACTGGAAAATGTTTCCTTCTTCCTATTGGAGACCTTTCATGACTCCTACCCTCAGTCGTTGGTTTGCTCTCTGTCTAGAAGTTAATTTTTATTACTTTCTATCTGTGTACCTGTTGTGCCCCTCCTCTAGAATGCAAACTCATTGTGGGCTGGGACTATTTTTTTTTAATCTTTGTCTTCCCAGCGCCTAGTGTGGTGCTTTGCACACTTGGAAGTGGGAGTGGGGTGAGGGGCATAGATCCGGACTTCGTGGAGGAAAAACAATCTCGTTTTGCCGGGCTGCACCTGCTCTGCAATTTACAGTTTGAGAGTTTCCTGGGGCACGAAGGTCAAGTGACTTGCCTAAGGGGTCCCAGCCAGGTGGTGCCGGAAGTAGCACTTGAACCTAGGTCTCCCTAATTTCGAGGCTCTTCTCTCCGAACTATTATTACTGCCTCTGTGTCTTGCACTTAATTAATGCTGAATTGAACTGAGTGGGTGGGGGGGGGGGGTGGATCTGAGACAAGCAGGAAAGTTGAGAGTTGAAAACTGTTGATCAGTCATTCTGGAAGTTGGGTGGGAATCAAGTTGGATGATTAGTCAACCTAAATAATAATTACATTTCTACACTTACTCAGATTATAAGGTGCTTACCCCATAATAGCCCCAAAATACAGGCAGTACAAGTATTTTATTGTTCATTTTTAAATAGAAGAACCCGAAATAGAGATGAAGTGACTTAACTTGCCCAGCCTGAAGAATTTAATACATCTTCTCTCTTCTCCACTTTCACCAATCTGAATCCTTTCTCCCTCTCCCACAGGGGGAGGATGCTTCTATAATTCTATGCACTCGTCCCTTTGGAAGGTAGATGAAACAAAGGGTCATATTTAATGGAGATTATTTTATGTTCCTGAGTCTCATCCCCTTTCCATCAATAATAACCTTTCACCTTAGACTTTGGAAAGGCAGCTAGGTGGCTCAGTGGATAGATGGCTGGGCCTAGAGTCAAGAAAACCTGAGTTCAAATCCAGCCTCATAGACTTAGTAGCTGTGCAAACTTGGACAAGTCTTTTAACCTCTTTGCCTCAGTTTCCTCAATTGTAAAATGAGGATAATAAAAGCACCTGCCTTACAAGGTTGTTGTGAGGGTCAAATGAGATGATATTAGCATAGTACCTAGCACGTAGTAGGTGATCTATGATAGCTATTGTTGTGTAGCTCATTTTGTAACTTTTTAATATACTTCTGCGTATCATAATAATATATAAGTGTGTTTGTGAGTGAGTGAGTAGGTGTGTGTCTTTCTAGCATGGTGGATGTAGCACTGGACTTACAGTTGGGGTGATCAGGTTTCAAATCTTTTCTCTGACACTAACTGTTTGACTGTGGGCAAGTCAGTTCTCTAAAAGCCTCAGGTTCTTCAGCTATACAATGTGAATGATACCTGTAGTACTTACCTCATGAGTTATTGTGAAGAACAAATGAGATAATATGTACAGAGTGCCTTACAAATGTGAAAGTACTATTTAAATAACTACCATGAGGCAAGGGAGATAGGGAAGGGAAAGGAACAAACATTTATTAAGCTCCTACTATGTGCCAGACAGCTTTTTACAAATATTTATATTTATATCCCTGTGAGGTAGGTGCTGTTATTATCCCTGTTTTACAGATTAGGAAACTGAGCTAGGCTGAGGTTAAGTGACTTGCCCAGGGTCACATAGCTAGTCAGTATATGAGACTGGATTTGACCTGAGATGTTCTTGACTCCAGGTTCTGAACTCTAGCTACTGTGCCATCTAGCTACCCCAAGGGACTTTTTCTTAGCTAAAACCTTGTATCTTTGCACAGCGTTCTGCATATGATAAATTTTATACATACCTGCATAAATACATGCATATATATATATGTATATATACGTATATGGCATACCCTCATCAGAGCAGGTGCTGTGCCCTTTGCGCAAAGCAGAGTTGAAATAGCTCAAAAGAAACTCAAGATGCGCAAATTTAGAGGATTAACCCCAAATGTTCACATGGACTATTTGTACCCGACCCGTGGTAAAGCATTCTGAACTCATATTGGTCTGATCAGCCACAGTCTAATGCACTGTAACTTAACTCTAGCATAGTGATATCATTTGGGTCCTCTATGAGAACAGACAACAACCAACTAACTATGAATTTATACATGTGTGTTGTTGTCGTTCAGTTGTATTGGACTCTTCTTGGCAAAGATACTGGAGTGGTTTGGTTTGCATTTACTTCTCCAGATCATTTTACAGATGAGGAAACGAGGCAAATAGGGTCGAGTGACTTGCCCAGGGTCACACCTAGTAAGTGACTGAGGTCAGATTTGAACCCAGGAGGATGAGTCTTCCTGACTCCAGACCAACACTTTATCCACTGTGCCGCCTAGCTACACACACGAGCGCGCGTGCGCACGCGCACACACACACACACACACACACTTTTTAAATGAAGTCAAAGTGTGCAGAAGGCAGAGCCTTGAGATGGAATACAGTATCCAAGGATTGAATCCATTTCAATAAACATTTATTTTGTACATTACCCTAGGTGTAGGGACGCAAAGATTAAAAATTATACAATCCTTGCCAATAATGATTTCCAGTCCATAGTGAGTAAATGACCTATACCCCAATGAATATGATACAAACATAGTGTGGAAGAAGTAGTGATAGAGGCAGAAGACAGTGGCAGCTCATGTTCTTATACACATTTAGAGAGACCTTGTAGTATCATGGATGGAGGGCCAGACTTGTAGTCGGTAAGACCTAAGTTCAAATTTTTCTCTGACACTTGCTAGTTCTTATGACTATAGGCAAGTAACTCAACCTTTCTGAGCCTCCGGCAGCCTCTATAAAGGCTCTGTTAAGGGGTTTCTAGTCTGGGAAGAGTTCCCGTCCCAGTAAAATTATAGGTGTTTGACACAATGTCAGCCTTTCAAGTTGAAAGTATTTCTCCACAGCAACCCCGTGAATCGAGTTGTAGAATCTCCAGTTTACAGATGTGGAAAGTGAGGCTCAGAAAGATTAAATGACTTACTCCAAATCATGTGGTCCAAGTGCTCTAAGAAAAGGAAGAGAAAGGAATTACTTTCCATTGAGGAGGAAGAGGCAGTTCCTAAACTAGGTCTTAAATGTAAAGGATTTCAGCAGGCGGCAGTAAGGAGGGACTGCTATTCAGGCATGAGAGTTGACCTTCACAAATGCCAAAAGTTAGAGAGGGCAGGACGGAATCAGGGATTGGGACAGGCCCTGACTTCATTGGCAAAGGGAACACTGTCCTTTAAAGCAGGTTGCTACTTTGTCGCAATTTATAATCTCGTGGAATTACCCACTCAGAGGTGAAGTGATTTGCCCAGGTTTACACTGCCATTATCTGTGAGAGGCAGGACCAGAACACAGGTCTTCGTGGTTTTAAGGCCAACTTTGTATGGATTCTGTCACAATGCTTCTCTAAGACTGGAGAACCACTAATAAATGGTACAGCTGGATTAGAAGGTAGGGTGTATTCCAGGGAGTAGTATGACATAAGGTGAGAAAGATAGGCTGTGTCCAGGCAAGATTTTCTTCCTCTTCTCTCTAACCCAGCATCCCAGATGAACCATGGCCATCTTTCACTTTTGAAAGACTGCTGATGCCTGCTAAAGACATTTCTGCCACACTTCTGATTCTGAGAACAATTAAGTTGACTATAAAACGCTCCCCCAGTATTGCTGGTGACATGAGAAACCTATATCTAATCTCCCTACAGATGGTGATGAGTCAATCCATCCACAAATATTTATTGAGAGTCTTTGTAAAGGTGTTTGATGACAGGGGAAGTCAAGTCAACAAACACACATAAAAGATCCTGTTGCTAGGCATTGTGAGAAATTCAAAGGTGATGACATGGTCCTTGCTATTGAGGAGCTTATAGTCTAGTTCATCAGGGGTAAGCTAGGGTCGATGAATCATTTTAATTAATATTTTAATAACTATTTCAATATAATTAGTTTCCTTTGTAATCTTATGTATTTTATTTTATTCATTTAAAAATGTTATCCTGTGAAGCCCATAAGTTTCATCAGATTGTCAAAGGGTCTGTGACACAAAAAGTTAAGAAACATTGACCGGTGTATTGGGAAACAGTTAAATAATAGATAGGTCCTGGCGCATAGTAGGCACTTACACTAGTTGACTGGCTGACTATGGTATGGACTAGAAATGCTATAAGAACTGGGAGAAGAGAGAGATCCGTGTAGCCTAGGAGGGAGATCAGCATAGTCCTCTTCTTTCCTCCGACACTACAAACACTGTTTAGGTCTTCATTATCTCACACCTAGATTATTGCAATTGTCTGTTCATTGATCTCTCTGTCACATCTCTCCCAATTGCAGTCTATTATCCACTCAGTTATCAAAGGGATCTTCCTAAAGCACAGAACTGACCATGTTACCCCCATCACCACCACTCAATAAACTCTTGTGGCTTCCTATTAACTCCAAGATCAAATGTAAACTCCTGTTTGGCTTTTAAAGCCCTTCATAACCTTGTCCCTTCTGTCTTTCAAGTTTTCTTATACTTTACTCCCCTCCATGTAACTATATGATCCCGATACTCTGGCCTCCTTGCTAATCCTCACACAAGACACTCCATCTCCAGATTCCAGTACACTTTTACTGGCTGTCCTCTAGACCCTTCTTCTTGGCTTCTCTGGCTTCATCCAAGTTGAGGCTAAAATCTCAACTTCTGTAAGAAATCTTTCCTAGTCCTCCTCAATACTAGTGTCTTTCCTCTGTGATTATTTCCAATTTATCCTGTATATATCATGTTTATGCATAGTTGTATAACTATTGTCTCTCCCCCCACCCGTTAGATTGTATGTTCCTTGAAGGCAGGATCTGGGTTTTTGTTTGTTTTTGCCTTTCTTTGTACTCCCAGTGCTTAGTAAAGTGCTTGGCACGTAGTAGGTACTTAATAAATGCTTGATGATTTCACTTGACTAGAATACTAGATCAGAAGTCAGACCCGTATTTTAACTGGGGCGTCATTGATAACTTAGTATAGGACTTTCAGAAAGTTACCCTGCCTTCTCTAGATGATAGAGAATTTTAAAGTTGGAAGGGACCTTTGAGATTCTCTAGTCCAAACTCCTTATTTAATAGATGGGAAACTGAGGCATACCCAGAGAGGAGAGGCCACATGGACATTTAGTGGCAGTTATAACTCAGTTTTTCTGACCACTGGACCTTCTGAGCTGGAACTTGAGGGATTGGTAGAATCTGGGCTAGTGAAGACTTCTGAACATTTATTTGCCCTTTGGTAACTTTATGACTAACAACCAATTTAAACTGGGATAATAGCACTAAGAGGAGTTTCAGAATCCCAGAGTTGGTTTTCATAAAATAGTATGCTTTAAAATAAGGAAAAGGGGGTATTATAAAAATCTTACTTAATCAAGACCCTAGAGGGATGTAAATCACCCAGAAATTTTCTTCTCTTTCAGTGAATCCTGGAGGGAAGTCGAGGCCTCTGGCCAAAACTTCTGCTCTGAGGGTGAATGCACGGAAAATTCTCCAACTATTTTTTACCCCCTAGAAACAGCTACATGTATGTTCAATCCACCAACCTACCCAAGAATGTGGCTCTCTTGAGACTAGGGAATTTTGCGTTAAATATTACACAATGAAAGCTTATCTTTGTCTTTTTAATTCTAGGGGTGGTCAAAACTGATGGAGAACCTCTCTCTGGAGCCTGAGATCCAAGATGACTGTGGGCCACCCAGGACAGGGGGTGCTCCCGCAAAGCCCAGGAACAACTTCAAAGACTTGATGGTCAAGCTGACCGAGGGCCAGTATGTGCTGTGCAGATGGACGGATGGATTATATTATCTTGGAAAGATCAAAAGGGTAAAACTTGGCACACTAGGGTCTCCAAATCCCCAGGCCAAGGGCCCAGTCCCTCCACATCAGATTCTGAGCTCCAAAACCAGAAAGGGAGGAGGATTGCTGGGAAATGAATTAATTAATTAAAATTAATGACAATTGCTTATTATCTTTGATGGAAGTAGAATAAGAAAGATAGAACAAGCCTAGACTGTTTATAGGCTTATAGGACTTAGAAATGGTGGGGGACATTAGAGGTCATCTAGTCCAAGCCTCTGGGCTTTTGTTTGTTTTTCAGCAGCTCAGGGAAGGGAAGTGACTTTTCCAAGGTCACACAAGTAGTAAGTGTCAGGGTTGGAAGTCCAAACTAAGTCTAAGTAAATAAATCTTAGGCTCTTTATACTGTAGCAGGATATCTACTTACAACTCACTGGCAGAGTCACTTTTTTACCTTTGTCTGAGAAGGGAAAGGCCCCTGGGGGGGAAAGCAAGGAAGGCTTGAATGCCTGGGGGAGGAATCCAGATCCATTATTCTTCAGAAAGTCATTGTGAAATAACTCTCTTACTCTGACAACCCCTTCCTTCAATAAAGGACAAAAATGTGGCTCAGCAGTGGGTGAGGATGTGAGAGAAAGATGAACAGAGAAGTTGTATCATCTGAGGGGGATGTATCTGGGAGGCGTTTTGTGTTTGCTTTGGGTTCTTGATGCATCTTTCTAAAGCAAAAGACACATTCTAAGTGTGAAGAAGGTCCTCAGGTTGGAATAATCCAAAAGTCCACCCAGCAGATGCAGTATGGTGTAGTCCAAAGCAGAGCACAAATTGGGAGATCCTGGTTCTACGCCTAGCCTTTCCTGCTGTGTGCCCTCAGACAACCCCCTTCCCCTCCATTGGCCTTGCTTTCTCTGTCCATAAAATAAGGAGGTTGTTCAATATGATCTCTTTTAGCTCTGAAGTTTGAGAAATCTTGAGTCTAACTTTGGTGAATCTTAGAATCATAGACTTGGCAGGATCACCCAGAAATCCTCTCCATCATTCTTCTTATTCTTCTAAACCAGTTCAGATTTCTGGATGCCTGTTTTGTCTATAAATAGTCTCACCTAGTTGCTCTTCCTCACACTCACTCATTTAGTAAATTCTCTATTGGGAAATACTTTTTCAGAGCTATCTTAAATCTCACCAACTCTTGCAGGTGAGACCTATTTCTCAACCAGGCCCTTAAGGTAATCTTTTTAGTCTGTACATTGAGCCTTACTAAAGACCAGTGGTGGAGACAGCATAGCATACTGAAAAGTACACAAAATTTATTAATCTGCCACTCCTTGTAATTCCCTTGGCAAATATTTTCCCTCTCTGCCCTCAATTTCTTCATCTATGAGATAAAGGAGTTAGACCAAATTATTTATTAAGTCCCTTCCAGCTCTAACCTATTAAGACTATCAACCACAATTCCTTTACTACTTATCCTCCATCTGGACTGAGGCATTCCAAGCCAGCCCCGTTAGGATACAAACGTTCCCTGGTGGGTAATACATTGAATCATTGTCAGCTAGTTGCCGCTTTGGATGAATGTTTTCCTGCTGAGTCCCAAGAGTATGGGCGTGATGGGATGAGACTTTGGCTGAATAAGTTCAAAGAGAGGGGGGAAAAAGGAGAAGAGTTTATCCAGGCTTGATCACTTAGGGAGGGCAGACTGGGATGAATCCAGAGCTAGGAGAGGACTTGAATCCTCCTGGGACTCTAGAACCACCTCTGTTGCTTTCTAAGCCTCCGACATTGGGCCAGCCACTTATCCTCTTAGAGATCATCATGAGGAGTTAAACAAATACTAGTTACTATTATTAGAGGGCTCAGGGCATAGTAGAAAGAGAGTTGGCTTTGTAATCAGGAAGATCTAGATTCAAGTATTGCATCTGATTCACACTTGCTGTGTAGCCCTGGGCCTCATTTAGCCACTCAGTACTCCAGGCAAAAGTTTCTAATACTATAAATTAAAGAAGAGTTGTCAATCTGTATTAGTAGAGGAAGTTTTCATACATCGAGGTCCCTCTGCCAGTGAAGTCACAGATCCAGACATCATCGTCATCATCATCATCGTCATCGTCATCATCATCATCGTCAGGCGAGAAGTAGAAGATGACCTAAGATCACCTGGGTGTACTTGACGGTTTTTCTTGGGGCTAAATCTGGTGGGCTGAAGCCCTCACTTCTAGTCCCCTTTCTAACCACAGGTCAGCAGTTCCAAGCAAAGCTGCCTTGTGACCTTCGAAGATAACTCCAAGTACTGGGTCTTATGGAAGGACATTCAACATGGTGAGTAACCTGAAAAGTTAGGTCACAGTCCTTGGACTTCCTTTATGGATTAACTGCCTAGGATTTTCACTAGGATTTCCCTTCTCCATTCCCTCCTCCATCTGTTTTTTGCCTACCTTCCTTCCAACTTGACACTTTGTTTAATCCCTGGGTGCTCTGGGGTTTAGAATCATATAACATAGAATGGTATAGCTAGAAAGTCTTAAATAGCTAATTTACCACCACTCCCTCCGTCTCATTTTCCAGATGAGGAAACTAAAGCCTGGCATGGTATAGTGATAAGAATAAGGAGAGTGAGAATCCTCTTACTATCCTCAAAGAATTTGGAGTTAGAAGGATGAGAAGAAAAGATGGATGTCTAGATAGGAATTCTGAGGCTGAGAGACTTGCTCATTTAATAGGTATATATACTGGGGAGCTCCGCAGGAGCAAGAGCATTGAAAAGGAAGCAGCCACAGGGTTTGCCTGTTTCAGGCTGGAAGAACTGACCAATTTCACAGAGACACACAGAGCCTGTCCCTCATTTGCTCATTCATTGATTTACTCATTCGTTCATTCATCATATACTTTCGAAGTGCTGATAATTTAATTCAGTTTGCCATGAGGAGGATCCACCCCCCCCATATACCTTGAAGATTCAGTCTTCCATTGGGAAGCTAGGATGGAAGAAATGGGAAGAAAGAATGTAGCAAAGGTCATTTAATTCAGATACCGTCTGCTATTGCCCAAGGTGCCACGGGTGATGAGTGGCATGATGTTTGAATAAAGACAGAATGTTAGGACAGGAAGGGATCCTAAAGATGCTCTCCCAAACCTCTTAGAGGGGTGGTGTGGAAAGAGCACTAGATAGAAAATTCCAAAGATCTGAGTTTGAATCCTAGTTCTACAACTTGATGTGTGACCTTAAACAAGTCACTTCTCTCTTGATCCCCTCTTCTGAAATGTAGGAATTAGAATAAATTCTCACTGAGATCCTTTCTAGGCCTAGATCTTATGATTCCCTCCATTTTAGAGTAGAGAAAATTGAAACTCGAAGAGAAGGAATAATTTGCCCAAGGACACAGGAAGTTAGTTCCAGAAAGGTGGTTGTTGAGTAGTTTTTCAGCTGTATCCAACTCTCCATGATCCCATTTGGGGTTTTCTTGGCAAAGATATTGGGATAGTTTGCCATTTCCTTCTCCAGCTCATTTTACAGATGAGGGAACTAAGGCAAACAGGGTTGAGTGACTTGTCTAGAGTTACACAGCTTGTAAGTGTCTAAGGCTGGATTTGAACTCAGGAAGAGGAGTCTTCCTCACTTCAGGGCTGGTGCTCTATCATCAACCCTAATGCCCTGATTCCTCAGACAAATCTTTTAGTGATAGCCTATTGTGTTCCTAGCTAGCCACACTATCACCTAGGGAATTGTGTAGTTTATAAGACCTACTAATTAGGGCCAAAGCCAAACAAAACAAAACAAACTGACCCTGAGTCACAGGCTAGTTTGTAGCAGGTCCAGTCAGTTGCTGGGTGAACAGTGGAGTATCTGAACACACATCCTGTCCCATGAGAACATGGTCTTTTTATTCTCCTAAGAAACAGGTACTACTCAACTCAGAAAAAAAAAATCATCTTATCTTATCCTACCCCTACCAAAGTTTTTTGCCTTTTTTTTAATCCAAAACAGTGTTATTCTCTTCATATGATTGCAGCTTTTGGAACTAGAGGGAATCTTAAGCATAATCTAGTCCAATTCTTTCATTATGCAAACTGAGGTTAAAAGAAAGGCAAAGTTGCCAAGCTTGTCCGGAGTCCAAAGCTACCCAGATAGTTAATGGCAGAACTGAGACAAGAAGGCAGATCGCAAGTAGTCCCTCAGAGAATCACAGAATTTAGAAATAGAAAGGTCCTTAGAGATGATCTAGTAATTCAACCTCATAATGAGGAAATTGGGGCACTTTCCCTGAGTTGCTTTTTTAGTTAGCATTTATAGGAACTAGCAGGTCAGTAAACATAGTGTAGTGCCCTCAGAGCCTGAAGGAGTCTTGAGTCATATCTTCCCTAAAAGATTATTAGTTCATTGGGCATTCTAAAATTCTCTGGCTCCCTAGTAGAGAGCCAGTCTCTTCTGGCCTTCCCAATTGTCTCAGGGCTAGGCATACCCTTAGATGTTCAAATGAGTGTTCATTCATTCCATTGTGAGAGCTAACTTACTGTGTGGTTACTTGGAGCAAGATGACCTTGTTTCTAGTCCTGGCTCTGCTATTTATAAGTTATGTGATCTTGAACCAGTCACTTCCATTCCCTAGCACTTACATTCATTTCATTTTGTGGGTAAAAACTAAGCCTTTTGAGGTCCTGGTCTATTTCATTTTTGTCTTTGTGATTCCAGCATTTGCTTGAGATATAAACTAGGAATAATTTGTAAAACTGAATCAAGATGACAGATTTAAGCATTGGAAAGGACCTTAGAGGCTGGGCTGGTCTATTCCCCCCCCCCATTTTACAGAGGAGAAAACTGAGGTCCAGAGGGGCTAAATGATTTGCCCTGAGTTCACACAGGTGGTAAGTGGTAGGAATGGGATAAGAACTCAGGTAGTCTGATTCTAAATCCACCACTCTTTCTACCGTACTGTGCTGGTTGGATTAAATCATGTCTAAGTGTCTTCTACCCCCATCATTCCGAATTTACTCTAGCATTTTGTCTTCTAAGGTCCTTTCCAGTTGGAACATTGATGGGAGAGCCTTTGGCCTTCATTTCCTGACTCTTCACTGGTTTTTTTTCCTCTTTTAGCTGGCGTTCCAGGCGAAGAACCCAAATGCAACATCTGTCTGGGAAAAACATCTGGACCCCTGAATGAAATTCTCATCTGTGGAAAGTGTGGTCTTGGTGAGTGACAGTGCTGGAGTCGGAGCTGACAGTGGGATCAATCTGAGGTCAAATCTGCCCTGTTTGGGGTAGAAGCAGCGCTCCCTGTGGCTCTGCCATTCTTCTCTAACTTTGTCCCTAGAAGTTCACCCTTGACCTCGCCTTTGCTGGGCAGCTGCCTAGGATAGAATGGGGAACACTTAGGAGATGTATAACCTCGGGCAAGTTGGATAACTTCTTTGAACCTCCATTTCCTCCCATGTAAAATGGGTATAATTATATCAGCATTACCTCTCTCACAACACTATTAGGCGAACAGGCTCTGTGAGCCATTACAGTTGATGACTCCACCCCAGAAGGAGGTGGAAGGGGAGTCTGAGGAAGGAGATAAGGGGTGAAAAAAGCTGACAGAATGGTAGATAAGTCACGTTACTATAGCGTTTTCAGATGTACAAAACACTTTTATACAGACAGTCCTGCCAAGTAGGCAGTGCAAATATTTTCCCATTATACAAAGAAAGAACGGGTAGTTCAGAGAGGTTAAATCACAGCGAGTAAGTGCCAGAGTCAAGGATTTCAATCCAAGTTTCCTGACTCTAGGGTCAATGCTCCTTTGACTACCTGGTATTGCTTCACATATGACTGAGGCCGCCATGTTTAGTCCTGATCGTTTGCTCACATTTCTCCTTTTGGAGTGAAATCTCCAGCTCACCAAACAGTACCCCTATGCTGAGGCCCCAGGATAAGGCCTCTCCCTCGGAGAGCTCCACTGCCAGCCTGGCAACATGCTCAGGACTCCCACATCCTCTCCTCCTTTGGAAGGCATTGAAAGCCACTGCCAGTATGCCAGTGTTACTTAAGAAGGGGGATCTCTCAGCTTTAGGTCACCTGCTGCTACTATAGCATGAGCTAGGGCATAGGCTACAGAGCTGAAAGGGACAGTTGAGGTCATTTAGACCAAGGGTCAACAAATGATGGTCCATGGGGCAAATCTGGCCTGCCAACTCTTTTTGTGTGGCTTGAGAGATTTTAAAACCTAAAAACCATTCTGAGCTCTCAGGTAATACAAAAACAGACAATAGGTCAGATTTCCAGTTTTATAGATGAGAAAATAGACTTCAAGAGAGGGCAAATGACTTGTCCAAGGTCATATAGGTAGTATGTAGCAGCACTGAAATTGAAACCCAGATCATCTGATTCTAATATGAACAAATTATCTTTTTATTAATACTATACTGTTTCTAGTTAACCCTAGGAGAGAGAAGATAGCTGAGGAGGTCATGATACTGTATATGTAACATTTGGATAGCAATGGGAAAGATCAGAACTTGAGGCATTGCCTAAGGGCTCCATAATGGCAGACCTGGGGTCCTGACGAGGAGATTTGGTTGAGGAAGAGATAGAACAAAAAGGGAAGATATTTACCCACTTTACCCTGTTTAGCCGGCCTTGGCTCTGCCTCCTTTCCTTCTTTCCTTCCTTAGCTCTGGGCTTTTTCATGACATTATCAATCAGTTGGGTTTTCCTGAAAGAAAAACTGGGAACTATCCATCTAAGATCTGAGGTCCTAGCTATCAAGATGTAAACCAGCTTCTTCAGTCTTCTTCCTCTTAGGCCCTTGCCTAGAGCCTATGCCTTAGCTCATGCTCTGGTAGCAGTGGATAACCTGAAGCTGAGAGATCCCCCTTCGTAAGTAACACTGGCATATTCTCCCTGGCCATTCTCCCTGGCTGCCTTCTCATAAGCAGAATATGTCACCAAGTAAAAGCTAGATCCTTCAGAGTCCTAGCTCTCTAAGCACTTGGCTTTCCTCAACTGGACCTAGAGAGGACATTAAGGTCTGAGGAGTGAGGAGAAAACACCCAGAACATGGTCTGGTGACTCTTTGCATAATACACATGTATATGAGGTTGTATAGATATGTGAGTATGTGTATGCATATATGTGCACTTGTATATATAAATGTGTGTGAATCTGTGCTTGTACTCTGTATATGTATGTATGTATACACATGTGTATGTGTGTTTGGGAGGGCAGCAAATTGGAAAGAGTGTGGGTAAGGAGGAAATCACCATCTACTTCATTTTCCTCGGTTTGAAAGAATACTGCTTACCCACTGCTCAGGAATGGGGGATGTGTGAGCTAGGTGGGATGAATAATTTTTGGCTTGGCCTGGAGGAGAAGCCCCAGAATTGGACTGTAGCTCATCATGGTAGCCAGAGCTTCTTTTCCCAGAATAGTGGCTTCCATGAAGAGCTGCCCAGCCTCTGCATTCCAGCTCCCTGGGGACACTCTCTGCCTTTGCCCCCTCATAGGTTACCATCAGCAATGCCATATCCCCATTGCAAGCAGCACCGAAGGGCCCCTGCTAACACCATGGTTCTGCCGACGCTGTATCTTCGCTCTGGCTGTGCGGGTGAGCCCTCAGGCCCTAGATTGTCTCTTTCTATCAGTCTTTTCCTATTCCTTCTCTCTGAAAAATGACAGAAATAAATCTCTAAGCTCTCTTCAAGCTCTGACATTGTATGTTCTAAAGTACTCTCTAGCTCTGACATTCTATAATCCTATATTTTCTCTTTCCCAATCTCTTCAACAGTCTCTCTCCATTTCTGTCTGTCTAGTCTGTGGTCCCTCCCAAATCTCTCTCTCTCTCTCTCTCTCTCTCTCTCTCTCTCTCTCTCTCTCTCTCTCTCTCCTTCCCCCTCCCCCCACCTCCACCATGGATCTATGACACTGGTGGTTCCCAGACCCCAAGTCTGATTCTTATCACCTCCTCCCCAGACTATTTGTCCCTGGAAACAGAGACAGCTCTTTTTGGGTGGGGAATGAGTCACCCATTCCAGCTGCCAGTCATTGAACCACATTTGTTTTATCCATGTACCAGTCTCCTCATATTTATCCAGGAGATTCCTAGCATTGTTAAGTTCCTTGTGAATGTAGTACCCACAGATGGCTGGACTGTCCCATCTTCTGTAGGAGGTTTTGCCCTGTTCTCCCCAACTGCTAGTGGCTTCCTTCTGAGGTTACCTTCCATGGTCCATTCACAGTTGTTTGCATGTTTTCGCTTCTATTAGATCATGAGCTTTTTGAAGGCAGAGACCAAGTCTTTGCCTTTCTTTGCATCCCCAGTACTTAGCAGTATCTGGCATATAGTAAAAGCCTAAAAAATGCTTGTTACCTGACTGACCAACTGACTGACTGTCCCACACGTTTGCTATTGACACACTTGTTAGGGAGGCTCTGGGTTCTCTTGGAACCCTCTGGGGTCCTTGGAATGACTTGTATGCACTGTCCTTATCTCCTCCCCAGAAAGGTGGCGCACTGAAGAAAGGAGCCATTGCCAAGACCTTGCAAGCAGTGAAAATGGTACTCTCTTACAAGCCAGAGGAGCTAGACTGGGACTCCCCACATCGGACCAACCAGCAGCAGTGTTACTGCTACTGTGGAGGTCCTGGAGAGTAAGGGCCTGGCCACCTTCCTGGTGACAGCTGGGGTTATTGGGAGGCGGGAATGGGACTCATGGAGATGACCTGGCATAAGGCATCAGGAGCACAGGTGTTGGCCCCAAATACAGGGGTGGTGTGTAAATGATGATTGAGATCCCAGAGAAGTGCTAGTCCTACCATTCTTTACCCTGATCAGACCCTCTCTAGAGTACTGTTCCAGTCCTTAGCTTCTGAATCCTGATAAGCTAGAGTCTATCCACAGAAGAGCAACTAGAATGGGTTAGAGACAGAAGGAGGTCTATAAACCCTGTGGTTTATAGGAAGACCACATCACTAGAAAGCTAACATCTAGAACATAAAGATAATAGGGTGGGACCAGGGGAAAGGACAATGGAACTGTCTGTGTTCAATTCTGGGTGCTTGGAGAACAAGGCCAGGGGCATCTCCGAGCCCTGTTCTCTCTCTGCCAGACCACCCTGGCTGTTTTCCCAAGTTGGTTTTTTTTCTAATGGTTAGAGAAGGATGGGAACTGGATTTATCTCTGTAGATTTTACTTCTGCAAGGATATGATAACTAGAACTAGTTGCTAGAGAAGAAAAATATAACAAATGAATCAAGCATCAATTGGTGATCCACAGGTGTAAGAGCCCTGTACTGAAGAAGTAGTGTGTCTGGGGTACATAATGCTGGAATCTAGAATAAGAAAGAACTGAGCTGGAATCTTACTTCTGACAGTAATGGTGTGCCCATTGGCGAGTCACATCTGAGCCTCTGTTTCCCCATCTGTAAAACAAGTATAATGATCATTAATACCTGGAGCACCTCCTCATAGTCTTGTTGTGAGGCTCAAATGATGTAAACTAGATCAAGAGAGGTAAAATCTTAAAGCATTCTACAAGGTCGATTTGTACTGTTTCGGTTGGTAAGTAGGAGGGTTGTAAGGGGCTGGCATAGAACATAAATGGAAGACCCAGATTCGATCCATAGAAAACTTATTCTACAGAACACTACAGTTTTAAACCTTAGCCTCATATCCTGACCTATATAGAAGAAAAATGAAAAAGACTGAGGATGAAAAGATCTGAGTTTTAGTCCTTGCTCTTCCACTCATTTTGTGACTCTAGGCAGTTCAGTTCCTTTCTCTGGGTGTCAGTTTATCCATCTATCAAGTGGGGTTAACAATACCTGCCCTATCTACCTCCTAAGGGTATTATGAAAATAAGATGAAACGAAGAGAAAAGTGCTTTTAAAAGTATAAAGCCAGGGAAGGTGTTAGCTTGTAATAGGAATTATTATTGCTTATTATCCTATTAAGAAAATTGCTTTGGCTGTCTCCTATAGAAATGTATCTTTTTGATGGGAATTTTGGTCACAAAAGTTTCCCAGAAAGGAAGGAATTCAGAAGAGATTTTTCTTTGGGTTTGGGGAAGGGAAGAAAGTTATCCCTGCCCTCACTGCCTGGCTTTTCCTTCCTTCCTGCTGCCCTCCTTCCCCCCAATCCCAACTTATCCCAGAGGCTAAAGCTGACGTGGGCTTCTCTTCCTAGGTGGTACCTAAGAATGCTTCAGTGTTACAGGTGTAGGCAATGGTTTCATGAGGCCTGTACCCAGTGCTTGAATGAGCCCATGATGTTTGGAGACAGGTACGTGTTTTTCTTAGGTGCCCTCTGCTTGCGCTGCTGAGGCTGTGTGTGATATATATGTTCTCATGTAAAATTAGCTATGCTTCATTCTCTAGGCAGTTGTATCTATGTATATAACTCTCTCTGCTTTTCTCACACAAGTCTGTATTTATTTCTGTTTGTACTTTTTGTATGTATGTGTATGCCCATGCCACACTATGTATGCCTCTCTAATTCTCTATGTATGTGTGTGATTGTCTATTTGTGTGATTATTTGTGTATGTTGTATCACAAAACATGGACTGGTTTCTCTGTGTCCTGACTCAGCAGCCAATTCCTGTTAGCATTCAGCCTCAGATACTGAGCAGGACCTGATTCTGAGGAGAGCCATTAAGTTTATCGTAAAATCTCTTGACTCGTTGAGTATGTATTCATGGTGAAGTTTCCAGAGAAAGGCCACTCTGCCTCATCTCTTTTCTCTGACCAAGCCCATTTAATTTAACTCCCTCCTCCTTGGTCTCAAATGTCCATGGGGGCAAGGACCGACTGGATTTCTGGGCACACCTGAAACTGCCTACCAAATGCTCAGAAAGCCAGGGACTTTCAAGAACATGAAGCAGGGGATAAGTCGAAGGATCTTGATGAACTAGTCACTTAACTAGTATTTATTAAGTGCCTACCGTGTGCCAGGCACACGCTAAGTGCAGGGAATACAAAGAAAAGAGGAAAAAATAATCTCTGCCCACAAGGAACTCAAGTCTGATGTGGAAGACAGCATGCCAACGACTATGTACATAGCAAATATAAACAGGATAAATTGGGGCTTATCTCAAAGGGAAGGCACTGAGATTAAGGAGGTCTAGGAAGGGCTTCTTGCAGAAGGTAAGACTTTAGCTGAGACTTGAAGGAAGCTAGGCAGCAGAGGTGAAGAAGGAGAGCATCGTTCCAGGTCAGAGAGAAGGACTGAGTCAGCAGATCCTTAGATGTCCAGTTCTGCCACTCAGAGCTCTCTCAGCTGTTCCTGACCCCTTCTCCCTTTTTCTTGCAGGTTCTATGTGTTCTTCTGCTCAGTGTGTAACCAGGGCCCAGAGTACATTAAGAGGCTACCTCTAAGATGGTGAGAGTAGGGTGTGGTTGGGTAGATCTCATCTTTTGTCCTCTGCCTCAGTTTCCTCACTTGAAAAATGGGGATAATAATAGCCCCTACCTCCCAGGGTTGTTATAAGGATAAAATAAGATAATATTTGTAAAGCACTTTGTCAACTTTAAAAAGTGTTATGTAAATGCTAGTGATTATTATTGGTCAGGAAGTGCGGCCAAAAAGAACAGAGGTCTTGACCTTTCCTGGATCAATTGGTTTTGTCCCTCCTAGAAGAAAGAAAGAGAGCATTTGTTCTTTGCCACTCATTCCTAGATTTGACCCTCCTCAGCTGTAAGCCCCTTCCTCCAGCTGTGATATTCCCATCAGCAAGCTGGGGTTAGAGCATGAAACATTTCTCCCAGTTCTTCACTTGGGAATGGGGCAGGGGGCCCGGAGGATAAGCCAGTTCTAAACCTTTTCTTTCTATCCCCAGGGTGGATGTGGTTCACCTTGCCCTCTATAACTTGGGAGTACAGAGCAAAAAGAAATACTTCGATTTTGAAGAAATCCTAGCCTTTGTCAATCACCACTGGGATCTTCTTCAGCTTGGCAAGGTACCTGGGTTGGGGGTGGGAAGGAGAAGGCAAGCAGTGCCTGGGATGGGGGCAGAGAATAGAGAAGGAAATAAAACTAAGTGCTGAGAATCAGTCTGCTGAAGCTGGAAAAGACCGAAGAAGAGAAATGTCAGATAATCTTAAAGAGCATCTTCTCCAGCCTGCTCGTTTGACAGAAAGAGAAACTGAAGCCCATCAAGGGGAAGTGACTTTTGCAAGGTCACATGGCTAGCTCGTGGCAAATCCAGGACTCAATCCAAGATTCTTCATTGCATGTTTGTTAAGTTGAACTAAAAAAGATGTAAAGTCCAAAAGACTATTTATGACGCAGAGGTGCCAGTTTCAGATAATGGGACTGCTAAACCAGCTCTGCATAGCTGGAGCCTCAGTGGTCTGGGAGAGAGTCGGGAGAGGGAAAGGATGGGAAGAAGGGCAAGGCAAGTAGGGTTTGGGCAGTTCAGAGGACTGATTGCTTTAACTGGAGATTTCTGGGTTCTGGGGAAAAGCTGAGGCAATACTGCTCCCTGCTGGTAAAACTTTGAATAGCATGTTTCGGTTAACAAAGACTGAAACTTGTACTTCCATCTTTTTCATAGTTTTGATACACGTGAAATATTAGGAAGCTCTCCATTGATCCTCACACCATCACTGAGGCTCAGAGAGGTACAATGACTTACCCAGGTCCACACAGCTAATAAACAGATGAGCCAGTGCTGCAGCCCAGGTTTCTTAACTTGGAGTCCAGTACTCAATACCCAATCTTATATCTTCTTGGCATTTTACAGTTCCAAAGTACTTTATAATCCAGTTGGATCCTCCAGGCAACCATGTAGCATAGATGAGGCAAAGAATATTAGCCCCACTTACCAGATGAGAAGACCATGGCTCTGAAACATTACAGCCTAGACAGCTAGATCTGGAAAGGTCTTTCTGAGATCATTTAGTCCAGTCCCCTCCTTTTATACAGATAAGAACACTGAGGCCCCAAGAGAGGAAAGTGACTTATCATCAAGGATGTGTGGTATCAGTGGCAGAGCTAGGATTCAAATTCTGGTCTCCTGAAATCCAGGCTTTTTCTCTTTTTTATACTGTCTTTCTGACAAAAGGCACTGCTCTAATTGTCAGCCACAGCCCCTAGGCCAGAGGTATAATTAGGTCCATGCAGTCACTGCCTAGTTTAGGGGGTTCAAGGAATGTCATGCTTACCTAAAAGTTGAGATTGGGTATGGTGCTTAGGGAGACAGCTTGAAGCAACAGAGGGTAAACAACTTGACCCTTACCTGAGACTTTGCAGGTGTCCCAAACTGAAGGCTAATGCTCACATTTCTCCTTGAGATCCAGAACTATTTCATTTTTGCCTTTGTGTCCCCAGCACCTAGAGCAATGCCTGGTGCATAGTAGGTGCTTAATGTTTAATTGAATTCCTTCCTCAGCTGACCAGCACCCCAGTGACAGAGCGAGGACCACATCTCCTTAATGCACTGAACAGCTACAAAAGCAGGTGAGCAGGGGACAGTACTGGGAGAGACAGAAAGATGGGCTGGGTTCAAATCAAGTGTTTGATTTCCCCCAACCCTGGTGCTCTTCCTTCCTACCACAGTACCTTTGATCAGGCTGTGTCTTTGCCTCCTCTGCACTCCAAGCCTTCCAGACCTACAAGCCTTCCCTGCCTGCAAAAAAAAAAATGCCCTCCTTTCTGCCTATATAAACTCAAAGCATCTTTCCACACTTTTCCCAGTGATCTCATGGAAATACTATCTAGAGACTAGAAAAGGCCTTACTACATGGGAAATTAGAGCTGGAAGAGACCTCTGAGATCAGCTAGGGTCCAACCCTTCATTTTATAGATGATAATAATGATAATTCACATCCCCATAGCATTTTCTGAACTGAGAGCCCATCTGTTAGTGCATGAGTGAGATCTAAAAGGGAGCAGGCTGAGTCATCAAGCAGTGCTTTTAGTGGCCTGAGCTTCTCCCTGAAACAAAGGGTCAGCTTTCTAATGTCCGTTTCAGCCATACTCTAGGGTTGCAGGTAATGGGATGTTATAGGCTCTGGAGAAGAACAGCTGAGGGTCATCCAAAAGGCCACGAACACAGAGACACGTGTTGAACCTGAGCGATTTGAACCTGCCACCAGCCAGGAGTTAGGCAAGCAGTGCATAAGACTCCATTAGGAAGATAATGTAATCAGGAAAGTTGTGGCAAGAGTGAGGGATGGCAGGTGGTCAGCTTGTGTGTTCTCTTGAAACCACATTAGGAGAACTAAAGGCCATACTTCCTTTCCCTACCCCCCCCACATCAAGTCCGGTTGGGGGGAGTATTTACAAGTAAAATATGGATAAGAATTACACAGGATGAGAGGAAACAGATGAATTATGATTCCTATTGGCAGCCATGTGTAATGGATAGAACACTATACCTGGAGTCAGGAAGACAATTCAAAATCCAATCTCAGATGCTTCTTAGCTGTGTTACCCTGGGCAAGTCACTTAACTTCTGTCTGCCTCAGTTTCCCTATCTGTAAATTAGGCATAATAATAGCACTTCCCTTTCAGGATTATGGTGAGAATCAAATAAGATATTCGTAAAGCACTTTGTAGAATTGAAAGCACTATATAAATGCTAGCTATTATTGTTAATTACTGTTATTGCTGTTGGAAAGAACTATCCATATTAATTAAATCAACTGCTATTTCTTAAGCATCTACTGTATGCCAGGCACTATGCAGTAGGTACTGGAGATCCAGCAAAATCACAAAGTATACTTTTTCAGGTTTACAAAGTACATTGTTCATAACAGCTCTGGGTCTGTTAGTTGTAACAAGTACCATTAAAGTCCTTGCTTTACATCTTGGCAAACTGAGGCTTAGAGAGGTTACGCAGCTTGCCTGTAGTCAAACAGCTAAGTGACAGACAGTAAGTTCTTCTGACTTTCAGTCCAGTTTTCTCTTCCTCGTGCCATGCTGCCTCTCTTCCCATCTAGACCTTGATTCGTAAAATCATGGAATCTTAGAATTTATTTAGTCCAGCCTTGTGAATAATGCTGACTTCAGATGAGGCATTTAGTCTCTGACCAGGCACTTATGATGAGGAGGAAATCCCTACCTCAGGAGGCAGCCAGGTGCCGTTGTAGAAGACTGTTACATCCTTATGTTGAACCCATGTCTGCCTCTGTGGAACTTTCTGCCATTGGTTCTAGTTCTACATCTGCCCCTGGGGTCAAGCAGACGAGGTCTAATATGACACATGACAACTACCATAGATTGTGCTTGGGACCTGCATACCATCTTTTGGCCTTTGGGAGGCAGCATCATCCAGTGGAAAGATCACTGTTTGGAGTCAGAGGACCTGGGTTAAAATTCTAGTCATGGCCCCTTGTTACCTCTGACATTAGGCAAGTCACTTAAACTCTCTGGGCCTTTGCTTACTCATCTGTGAAATGGCAAGATTAGACTAGATGACCTCTAAGGCCCCTTCCAACTCAAAATCTATGACTTTGTTTTTGTACTTAACATTAGCATGATGCTTGGTGTAGAGTAGGTGCTGCATGAATGCCTGTTCCCAGACCTGCACACTTCCTTCCATTCTGAGTGTTCTAGTCTCCTGGAAGGGCATGGTGTCTTCTACATACCCTCCCAGACAGAGCCCAAATTCTTGATAAATGCATTAAAGTGAACATGAGGTGAGCAGAAGAGTGAAGGCAATGACACCCAGTTTCCTTAAGCACTTGTTTTTATATCTGGGACTGCCTAAGACAATGCTACTTAGCCTCAGATTCTTCTAGAAGATTCTGTTCTGTGGAGGCAGGTGGTTTAGCCAACTTAGCCAGCTTTTCAATTAAAAAAAAACCATCTATCTATTACCTTCTATGTCTAAAGTACAGAGGACACAAAGATGAGAAATTATGTAATTCCTGCCCCCAAGGAGTTTACTTTCTTTTTTTTTTCTTTATTTATTTTTAGTTTTCAACATTCACTTCTACAAGTTTTAAATTTTCTCCCCTTCCCTCCCCAAGACAGCCTGCAATCTGACATAGGCTCTACATATACATTCCTATTAAACATATTTTCACATTAGTCATGTTGTATAGGAGAATTATAATGAATGGGAGAAACCATGAGAAAGAAAACGAAGAACAAAACAGAATGAAAAAAGAAAATAATCTGCTTCAGACTCCATAGTTCTTTCTCTGGATGTAGGAGTTTACTTTCTAATAAGGAAGGTGTAACAAAGACATAAAGAACTATGATACATGAAGAGTAAGAGCAAGAAAGTATTAGACAGTAAGCTCCATGAGGGGAGGGCAGGGTGGGGCCTAGAGCTTAGCTAAACTCTTCTTCTCAATGTTGTTCACTTGGTAGGCACTTAATCCATGTTGAATAAATGAAAGAATGTGATAGGGGTGAAGGTGAGTTTCAGTCCAAATGGCAGAGGAGGGAGACTTCCCTGTGCAATAGAGTGGCCAAGGAGAACTTCATGGAGGAGGTAGGCCTTGAACTGGATGGGTAGGATCTGACCGATTACAGGGAAGAAGGCCTAGGCATTCGAGAGAAGCTATGTGCTACCAGGGAAAGAGCCTTGAATCTGGAGTAAGGAGGCCTGGACTCAGATTATATAACTCTTCCACTGCCTGCCTTGGTGACCTAGAGCAACCCCAGGGACCTCAGTTTCCTTATCTGTCAAATTAAGTCAGACTAAGTGACCCCAAAGTTTCCCTCCATTTCTAGATGTGAGGTACAGCAAGAGCCAAGTTTTGGGACAAAGGATTCAGGGGAGGGGTGCAATGAGGAGAAGTATTCAAAACTCAAAATGTTATCCCACCTCTTCCAGGAGGTCCTCCATGGTTCCCTGGGCCTGTAATGATCTTCTCCCTCAGACCTCACTATGGGACTTCTCTTGTAGCCTGTTAGTGCACTCAGCTGTGATACGAATTAACATGCTTGGTATATGGTTTTATGTCACTGACTCAATTGATCTATAAGCTCTTTGAGGCCAAGGGCCATGTCTTATATAAACCTTATGTCTTTTATCCACAGTATTCTAAAGCAGAAATTCTTAACCTTTTTTGTGTCGTGGACTTTTTTGGAAGACTGGACAAATCCTGTAGACTCCTCAGAACAGTATTTTTAAAATGCATAAAATGTATAAACTTGCTTTTGAAATATAGTTACCAAGACATTTTTTTAAAAATAAGTTCATGGACCCCAGGTTTTTTAAGAACCTCTGTTCTATGTAGAGTATATGCTTTATAATGTTTGTTCTACTTTATTTCTGACTTGAGAGGATAGAGAGGAAATGACAATGAATAGCAATGGGGTCCCCAGTTACCAGGGAACTTGAGGCTACCTCATGTTCCTCCTAGCTCACAAGTGTATTGTGTCTGTCTCTGGACCAAGGAGTATGTAGAGAAGGTGTTTGGGGTTGAGTTAGAGCCAAACCTCCGACCTCAAAGATGAGGGACTGTGATAAGCTCTGAAACATTTCCTGGGCCCTTTGCCCATCCCCCCCCCACCACTTGCCTTAGAGCATAGTGCTTTTGCACACAGTAGGTGCTTAAGAACTTTTGGTTATATCGCTTGTGTTGTATTAGGTTTCTCTGTGGCAAGGAGATCAAGAAGAAGAAATGTATCTTCCGACTAAGGATCCGGGTCCCTCCCAACCCACCTGGTAAACTGCTGCCTGACAAGGTGGTAGCTCTGAAGGAAAATGGCAGCACTTCCTCTGACCTACAGAAGAGAGGGAAGAGCAAGTACCAAACTAAGCATAGGTCAGTGCCCTAGGATGGCTCCCCACACAGGCCGAGGGGCTGGAGCTGCAGCAGTGACTTGGCATTTCTGCCCTCAGATCCCAGCCTGAGAAGACAGGGAAGTACAGTAGACACTGAACTTCCCCTCCCTACCCAGCCCCTGTCCTTCCATCCCAGCCTCTGCCCTTTGCACCATGACCTCGGCTCTCATCTTAGTTATGTCATGGAATTTAACAGTTTCTTAGCCCTTTCCACCGCTATGTTCCAGCCTTCTCATGACCCTGGTTAGTCCCTATCATCCACCTGCGTCTGATCCTGATGCCAGTCTTTATTTTCTCTTACCCCTACAACCACAACTTCTCCATGCCTTCAGCCCCAACCTTCCATGGCACCATGCCCCTGTCCTTTCCCACTGCTAAAATCTTATGAGTCCAGCCCTTCCCTCTGCCCACCCCTCTGTGACCCAAGCCCCTGACCTTTCCTGTGATCCCTTCCTTTTTCCATGACCCCAGTCCCTTCCCCTCTCTGGCCAGTACTCACTTCTCTCCACAGGGTGTAAACAGCTGGATCTCTGCCCTGGCCTCCCCTCTCTTGGATATCCAGCTGCTTAGTCTCCCCACATTAGATTCCCCTTCCTTTCCCTTCTTCCCCAAGACAATGGGGAAGAGGGGGGAGGCTGACACACTCTCTTCTTTCTCCCTTTTCTGTGTCCGCAGTTCGGTGCCTCATGAGCAGCAGAAAAGGCGAGTTGTTAGAAGAAAAAGATCAAAATTTTTGTTGGAAGATGCTATTCCCAGTGTTAGTTTCTCACTGTCTGTCTTACTCTACACACTTTTACTTTCCTGGGTCTGTACAAACCAGCAAAACTTTATTTAAAAAAGGAATATGCCTTCTCTTCCTCCCATCCCTAATTTTGGTGACCTTATATCACTCACCCTGTTTGCGAGAAAACTCCAGTATCTTTGGTGGGAATAATGTCCCCTCCATTTATACAGTGCTTTATACTTCTCCAAGCACTTAATCATCGACAATCCCATTAGATCCTCACAAAAACTTGTGGTATAATGATGGGAAAGGACAGGGATGTGCAGTCAGAAGACCTGAGTTGAAATCCTGGCTCTGCCATTCATTGTCTCCATAGACCAAGGCAAACCTCTTCCCCTCTCTAGTCTTTGATTTCCTCATCCATAAAATGAGGGAATTTAACTAGATGGTCCAACTATTTAGGGCCATTTGAACTCTAACTTCTGGAACCTGTAAACTTTGAGAAGCCTGGCAGTGATTATTATCCATATTTTATAGGTGAGGAAATGGAAGCCTAGAGAGAGTAAATAATATATACAGGGTCACCTGGTGGGTCATTGACAATCTGGCCCAGAATCCAAGCTGGGACTCTTTCCACTGTACAGAACATGTCCCTCTAATGTTACCTTCTCATCTCTGAACCCTGGCATCCATGACCAGGGACCAGACTTAAGGAACAGGATATCTTCCTCTGTCAGTTTCAGAGGACAGGACAGCTAGAGGTCCACAGTCCTGTGCATTCCTAGGCCTGTTAGGTCCAAGTGATTAAGAGTTAGGTTGGGTGGGGGGCAGATAACAGTGATGCTCAGAGCAGGCGAGATTCGCCCTTCTGGGAGGAACTTGGAGTGCTCCTCTTTGGGTCGTGGTGCTGAGAGAATTGTTGAGCAACTCTTAGGGAGCTCCTGCCCCTTGTCTTCAGGCATGTAGTGGAAAGGGCACTGGATTTGGGTCCAAGTACCGTCTCTGCTACTTATGATGTTAGGCAAATCATTTAACCACGCTGAGCCTCTGTTTCTTCATTATTTCTGAAGTCCCTTCCATTCTGAAGCTGGTACTTTGCCTTCACTACCCTAATGGTTAGAAGGCTTGAAGAGCAGCTCATCTATTTAACAAACAGTCTCAGCCTATCAGGTGCAGAGAACCCTGTTCCTTAAATTTGGTCTCTGGTTCCAGGAGAGAGAAAGGTGAAGAAGATATGGCCTCTGCCCTCATGGTACTAACAGACTAGGAGGAAATATGATGAGCTTATCTGTGAAAAGGCAGACCAAGGTTGTTGGAAAGCAACTAAGAGCCCCATGTTCACATGGCACTTTCTCAAAAGATCTGTTACAATATCCCAGTATAGTAGCCCCATTACAAATAAGGAAACCGATGGGCAAGTGATGCCCAAGGTCACGCAGCTACTAAATGGCAGAGTCAGGATTTGAACCCGGATTTCCTGACTCAAAGCCTAATCTTTTCACCATGAGCTTTTCATCAGGAGCTTGAACCAATCAAATAATAATCACTAGCCATAACGAGAACTCCTATTTCTCCAGCATTTTAAGGTTGATAACATGCTTTTCTCTGCAATAGCCCTGTGAGGTGGGGAAAAGTAGTCTTCCCGTTTTGTAGATGGGGGAACTGAGACTCGTGGAAGTTAGTCACTTGAGCAGAGCCCCAGCCCTAAACAAGATGTTGCAGAGCACCCAAGGAATGATGAGGATACGCTTCCTGCCCTCCCAGGGTTTATGCCGTTGTTGGGGTTCAGGGCTCTCACAGGTCTTTTGAAGGGGGAGGGGGGGAAGAGAAGAGGAAGGCTTTCTAAAAGAGGGTGGGGAAAGGGTACAGACAATATGCCAGATGATCAGTGACTTTCTTCATCTTTCTTCTGTGCCCTTAGAGTGACTTCACCTCAGCCTGGAGTACCAATCACCACCTGGCCAGCATATTTGACTTCACTCTAGATGAGATTCAGAGTTTAAAAAGGTAATTGAGGCTAATCCCCACCTCATAGGTGTGAACATACCAGATAGGGTTAAAAAAAAGTAGGGAGGAAGGGAAAGTGTTACCAGTGTCCTTAAAAGACAGGGAGGGGCAGTTAGGTGGTGCAGTGGTTAGAGCACCAGCCCTGGAGTAAAGAGGACCTGAGTTCAAATCCAGCCTCAGACACTTGGCATTTAATAGCTGTATGGTTCTGGGCAAGTCACTTAACCCTGATTTCCTCACCAAGGGAAAAAACAAAGACAGGAGACTAAAGAGAGGATTTAGAGCTACAGGGGAATGAAGAGATCATCTAGTCTCCTGCATTCATTATAAAGATGAAAACACTGAGGACAAAGAAGGGATGTGACTTGCCCAAGGTCACACAGAGAACAAGTGGCAAAGCCCAAGCTCTTGGTCTTTCTCTTTCCAAATATGATGTTCTTCCCACTATGTCATGCTTCTACAAGGGGTGGAGGTGAGGGGATGGGGAGGAGCAACTATTTTAATAGAGAAGGTGGAGGTAACTTGGAGTTCTAGAAGGCACATGAGATCTGGGAGTTAGGAGACTTGCTTGCTTGTGATTTTAGGCTGGTCACTTGTCCTCAGTAGGCTTCAGCTTCCCTCTCTGTATAAAGAAGAGGATGGACAAGATGGTCTTTAGAGAGGCCTAGATCATATTTCGAGGGCCTTTGTGGGTATGATGCTATGTGACCTAGGTTGCAACGTGCTATGGCAGCCTTGGTTTGGCTAAGCAGCTTGCTCTTCTTCCCTTTTCTCTCTTTCAGCGCCAGCTCAGGCCAAACATTTTTCTCAGACGTGGACTCGACCGACGCTGCCAGCACATCTGGCTCGGCCTCCACCAGCCTGTCCTACGAGTCCAGGTGAGCAGCAGCAGGAGTCGCTCTGGCACAGTGGTCCCAAGCCCTGGCTTTCCCCAGCATCAAGCCCATGAGTCTGTGTTCTCCATGTTCTCATACCCTATATTATAAGGTCCTTTCCATCCCTAATACTCTAAGTACCCAGGGTGGGACTAAGTGTCTTGGGGGTGGGCAGTGGTTATAAACAGGCTTGGCATCTGTATGGAGTAAGTATGCATAATGTGGGCCTTCAACACTCACTCATAACCCCTCCACACCCCAGTTTGATCCACCCAGTTCCCCATCCCCAGTTAGAAGTCCCATCATCACCTTCTGCCCCTCCTGGACAGGCGGACTGTGGGCAGCCGGAAGAGGAAGCTGGCAGCCAAAGCATACACATCCCTAGGGGCGAAGCGGCGGGCAACAGAGCCTGGTGGGCGCTGCACCTCAGACAGCAGTGCTGAAGGGGGCTCTGGCCCTGAGAGACCTGATGATGGCATTGATAGCCACACTTTTGAGAGCATCAGTGAGGACGATTCCTCCCTTTCCCACCTCAAGTCCTCCATCACCAACTATTTTGGTGCAGCTGGGCGGCTGGCATGTGGTGAAAAGTACCAGGTCCTTGCTCGAAGGGTGACTCCTGAAGGGAAGGTCCAGTACCTGGTGGAATGGGAAGGGACGACCCCATACTGACCCAGTGTTGGAGATGGGGGGAAGAGTGTGAAGACAGTCTCTAAAGAGTCTCGTTAACCAAAGGAGAGAAGAGGGAAGTCTATCCCAGGGGCCTACTAAGCTCTTGGGCTTCTCTCTATCCCCAGGGGTTTCAAGGGAGATGGGAATATAGTGATGCTCAGCTCTAGAATTCCATGCCTTTTTGAAAGGCTAAGATAAAAGCTCCCATGGTGTTTGACTGAGCTCCTAGCTTGGACTGACTTCTCTCTTCTCATTTTCTCTCCTTTTGTGTCTTTTTTTTTTTTAAATTTCCTCTTCCTCCTTCTGTTTTTGTCTCCTTCCCTAGTCTCTGTTTTACTTTCTCGATGTCTGTCCGTATTTCCCTCCCTCTACATCTTCGTCTCTTTACCTACATGTTTTACTTATCTAGGGGTTTCTTTCTGTTCCATGATATGTTTGCCTTTGTCTTTTTTTGTCTGTCTTTTCTTATCTATTCCTCTCCACCCCATTCCTCCACCCTTCCCCAAGCTATATTATTTTAGTAGCTGAATATATGCAGAGGGCAGCTGCTACATGCCTTTCTCTGACCTGACCTTGGGCAAGATGTTCTCATGGCATCAGAGCACCTTTAGCATAGTGGGGTGGAGTTCATCTCTCTGGAGTGTGAAGGAGACCCTCCCACTAGTTGCCTCTTGCAGCTGTATCTCCTGTCTTCCCCCACCCAACGTGAATGTGGATTCCACTGGTGGAGTAAAGGGAAGATTGATAATGAGTAGGACAAAGACATCAATGCAACCTCATATTGCTCACCTTATGGGACAGAGAAATTCCTCTATTGGATGAGAGGCCCGCACCCCCACCATACCCACCGAGAATGAACAACAGAAAGGGTCATTTCTTTCCATTGTATTTATTTCTTACCTTAATGGAATGGCATTTAACTTTGAAGAGTCTCCATTTCCCTCTTGACATAACCGAACCCCACCCCTCCTCCCCCCAAACTTTGCTGCGAAGCTAAGATAGAAATCACTTGGTCACTAAAGGGCTTTCTGTATTGGGAGTCCTGGATTGGGGGAGGAGGGAAGACAAGAACTTGACCAAAGGCAGTGCCCCAAACCTAGCTTCTTCCCTTCCCTGGATTCTAGACACACATCGGATTTCCCCCTTTATTGGAGGCAGTCAGATGGATTCATTAAGTACAGCCTTTCCTAGGAACAAGCCCTTTAGCCAGTTCCCTGGAGGTGGGTGTTGGAGGTATGTGTTTTTAGGAAAAGGGATGCTATAACGAGGATTGTGGTACTTTAGGTCTCAACGAAACCCCATAAGGCAATTAGTTCAACCTCACTTTTTACAGATAAAGAACTGGAGAGGTAGTGTAAGGGGAAGAGCATCAGACTGGGAATTCAAGGATTAGAAGAAGGTTGACTCTGGAGTCAGGACCTGGATTCAAATCCTGCCTCTGTGACCTTGGATGAGTCACCTAATTTTTCTTGACCTCAGTTTCCTCAATGGTAAAATGAGACTGGATGGCCTCTCAGGCTATATGTTCCAGGTTTGACTCCTGTTTCCATTTGCTATAATCCATGTGACCTCGGGAAAATCACTAAATCTCTCTGAGCCTTAATTTTCCTCCTCTGTAAAATGAAGAGGTTGGCCCCAGTGATCTCTTCCTTCCATTTCTCAACCTTCTGCTAAGTGATTTGCCCAAAGTCACAAAAATAGCAAGTACCAGAGCTGGGATTTGAACCCAGGTCTTCTGACTTCAAAGGCAGTATGCTCTACATTCTACAGCCTTCTGGATTGATTGTATGTTTGTATATTGATCTGCCAATGGATGCCAAGCTAACAGCCTAAAGGTGGCAGTAGGACTGGCTACACTTCATCCATGGGAGTTATCCCCCTCCCCTGAAACTCTGACAATCATTTTCCCAGGAAGCTCAGTGCTTACACTGTCCCCATCCTCCTAAGAAGAGAGCTGAGGGGATAGGGGATGGGGGATGGGGAATGAGGGTGGGAAATAAGTAGGCCTCCTCAGAGTGATAAGTACCATCTTGATGAGCAGAGCAACAAAGGGAAAGTTGTGACCAAGCCAGAGGCCCCCTGTATACCCTTCCCCACACTTCTCCCTAGAAGAGGAATCATCCATGTTGGAGGAAAGTGGGAACTTTCTAATGTTGCTGCTTTTATGAATAATCAAAACCAACCCACAGAGAAGGGAAACCAGATGCACATAGCTCTTCATAGCGCAGAATGCTCACCAGCTCAACCAAATTCTGTTGGGGGAAGGTGGGGGTGGAGATGGGTAACAGGGTCTGAAGCACTCCAGTAGACTTAAGCCTCTAGATGAGGCTGGCCCTGGAAAACTTCAAGATCAGGGATGGGATGAAGGATAGCAATTAGAAATGGTCAAACAGGTGTTTGAGTAGGTCCTAAGATATTTCTATTATTTTATCTTGCTGGACTCAAAGCCTTGACCTCTGTCCTCATGCCTTACAAAGAACATCTCTGTTCCCAGTGAGGGACTAAAATCAATACTTACAAACCTCAGAACTGACAGTGCCTTTCAAACTGATTTCCTCACCCCACTCATCCCCACAAAAAAAAGTGCCAACACTCCACTGACTTTCCCATTCAGGCCAGGAAAACTGTGTTTTCTGAGGCCTTGGTGGGTGTCCACTATGTGGTCTCAGGGCCCTACGAAACTAACCATGGAAGAGTATCTAGAGCAGAGGCCTCTCCTCTTGACTGAGTGGACCCATGAATGGCATTCACAAATTGAAGCAAATGCCCACTCAAGTTGACCCTGGTTCCAGCCTTAGGCAAAGCTAATGGTTCTTTTAAGAAACCTGGGGGGAGGAACAGGGAGTTCAGTAGGGCTATTTGGAAGTTCTGTTGGGGATCTGAGGTGGGAGGTGGTGGTGGTAAATGGACCTCCTTGAGTTGGTCCAGTGCCTGGGTCCTGGGATCTCTCTAAAAATGACAACTCTGAGCTGGGTCTTGTACTGTCACCGAGGACACTAGCCAAGCTAGGACCTCAGGACAGGTAACCTTTTGAAGGTATTGCCTCCTCGCTCTGGCTATGGATGCCTTTGAGTTGTGGAGGCAAAGGGGCAGCCAAAAATATGGAAAGTATGGGCATCAGTCCCTAGCTGTTCACAATCCAATTCCCTGGCAATCTCAAAAGCCATGTGATCTGGGGAGAAAATCGAGAAGCTGACCCAGATAATGCAGACATCTTCCAATGCCTTGGGCACTTTGGGGCCCCCAAAAGTCACCATGTGTGGGTAGTTGAGAATCTCCCCACTAAGGGACTCTACTCAAGTCATAAGTGCACTTCACACCCTTGGGAGTCTCTTGGGTCCCTGCCTCCCTTGGCCCTTTAGAGATGCTGGACCCAACTTTGGCATCCTCATTGGACTCCTGAGGTCGTTCAGCATTAGTCGTAATAGATCCTGTAACGATTGTTGTGCACCTTTAAGAAAGATTTATGGTTCCAAGTTGCTGCTTTTAAATAACCAACATTTTATATTAAAGTTGTAATTAATGTTTGATGTACAATTAAAATCTCCCCTTGCAAAATCACATGCTTTCTTCCACATCAGTCATTAGGCAAGGGATCCCCCCTTGCTGAAGGAGACACTACCAAAGGCAAAATCAAGTGACTGGCTTCTTGATTGTGCCCCACTGAGGCTGAGGAACAATAACCTAAGCTCTCAACACCATCACCAGTAACAGCTCCCATTTCTCTAATTGTTTATGGTTTATAAAACACCGTCCTGACAAACCCATTTTATAGACGAGAAAACAGGCACAGAGGGTAAAGTGATGACAAATGTCACATAGCTAGTCAGTGTCAGAGATGAAACACAAACTCACATTGTCTGACTTGAAGTCCAGTATTAGTAAATCTGCTTTTTGTCTCTTTTGTTGCTCTCTTTCCTTATCTATCCCTCCTCCCCACCCCATCTCCCCAGCATGCTATATTATTTTTATAGTTGTTTATGTGCGGAGGTTATCTAGCAGAAAACCTGACCTGTGGGAAGTGTTTTCATGGTCTTAGAGTACCCCAAGAAAAACATGGAATCACAGAGCAGTGGGAGTCATAGTGGAATGAGTATCATTGGCTTTAGATTCAGAAAACGGGTTCAGATCCCAACCTTGGGCAAGCCACCTTACCTCTTTTGGCCTCAATTTCCTCATTTGCAAAATAAATGAGCTGAAGTAGTTCTCTAAAGTTGTTTCCATCTCTAGACCCTATGATCTATGAACTCTTAACCCTGAACCAAGCTCGCTCTTCAACATGCTACACTGTCATCTCTGGGCAATCTGCTAAAGACCAGAGAATGATGAAAAAGAGATTCAAGATCACTGAGCTAGAATTGGAAAGCATCTCAGAAGCCACCTAGTTCAATCATCTTGTTTTTGTCAGGCCAAGGAAAGTAAATGACTTGCCCAACATCACATAGACAACATGAAACAGAGATGGGATTTGAACCCTGGTCCTCTAATCGCAGAAGCATTCCTTTCCCCATTGTACCATTCTTCCTCCCAATGATAGTCTCTCATTCTCTTTTCTGACTGCCCTCTCCCCTAGCAAAGCACCTGTGCCCAATGCACTGAGTCTGTCAGTGAGACACCAAGAGCAGGAAGCAAAATGATGCTGAGCCCTTAGAACACAAAGGAGAACGAAGAATAGTAAATAAAGCAGTTAAAAGCAAATAATAAATAAAGGAGCTTGATCTGGTGAAGGAGATAGGGCTAATATACGTGGACATGTAATACATATATAACAGTGTAACATAATTTAAAAATGCAACCTATTGCTCAAAGTAGGCACTTAATAACTATTGAACTAGAGAGCAAGTGTGTGCTAAAATAGAGTCCTGGCTTGCTGCAGTAGGGGCAAGATCATTGTGAGCTACCATGATCAAGGAAGATTTCCTGAATGAGATGGCACTTGGGTTAGACTTTGAAGGACAGGTGACATTTAGATAAGAGAGGGCATCCCGGAGCAGTGGACCCAGACAAAGCTTGAAGAGTCTAGAAGGCAGCAAGGAGATGAAAGTGGGGTGGGCAACCAGGAGTAGCAAAAATTGTGTTAAACAAGACTCTTTGCACCGAAATGGGCTTCCCCAAGAATGTCCAATTTTCTCAATAGGGTCTTCTATTGAAGCCTGTCTCCCCAAGCTTCAGATCTTTGACTTCTCACAGTCTCCTCTCTCCTCCTCCTCCCTCTCTTTCTCTCTCTCTCTCTCTCTCTCTCTCTCTCTCTCTCTCTCTCTCTCTCTCTCTCTCTCTCTCTCTCTCTTCCCCCCCACTCCCTTCTCTTCTCCCATCCCATTTCCCTTCTCCCACTCCCTCCAAAGGTTGTATTCTTGATATTTCATATTAAACTGCTGTCTGCCAGTGTCTTCTGGGCCTTAAAGAACAGGAGCAGAATTTTTCATAAGTTGACATTGGTTGTGAACTTTGACATTAAGCTCCTCTCTCTTCTAATATCCTAGTCTCATGGGAGAAGGGGAAGGATTTCTTTTTCCTTTTTAAATTACCTTTATTTCCAAATATCTTATCTTCCCCCCCACTCACACATCCAATGAGCTATCAAAATAAAAATGATTGTGTGGAAGAGGGAGAGAAAAGCCATTTGACAAAACTAACCAATAGATCGATAAAGTCTGAAATTATGTGCAATATTTCATATCCATTATGTACCCCTACCTGCAGAAAAAAGGGGGCGGGTAGGAAGAGAAGTGCATTTTTTTAAAAAATCTCTTGTTTAGAGCCAGGTTTGATCATTATTACTATACACGTTTAAGTCTCAATTTTGTTGTCAGTGTATATTATTTCCTGGTTCTGCTTATTTTACTTTTTTAGTTCATATCAGTCTTCCCATTCTTTTCTGAATCCTTCATTCATTGTTTCTTATACTACAATAACACTCTATTGCATGCACATACGAGCTGTAACTTATTCGTTCCTCAACTGATGAGCATCTGTTTTGTTTTTATTTCTTTGTCAGGGAGTGATTTCTTAAAGAGCTCTGTTTCACATGAAGATACTTGCTTTTTTCTCATTGTAAATACACCCTTTTGTTCCTTGAGATGTAGCTACTTTCTCCTCCAGAAGCCAAGCCTTAAAATCCAGAGGCTCCAGATTCCTCTGTGTAACTAGATATACATATAAACATGTCTTTACATGTACACAAATAAGAAATGTATGTTTTTAGTCTTTTTAAATCTTAGGTTATCTCTCACTGAGGAAACTTTGCATGAGACTATTATCTACTTTTTTTTAACCAAAAAACTTCATAATTTTATTTCGTGCCTCAGCTTAAAGAAGTTGGAAGGGCATTTAGAGACCAGCCCATATGTGAAAGGAATCCCTACTATAACCTAATAAATAGCCATCCGGTCCTCTTCTTGAAGAACATCTGAGCTAGCACATTCTACTTTCAGATAGCTCTCACTGTTGGAAAGTTTTTCCTCACATCGAGCCAAAATTTGGCCTGAACAGAAATAAGGAGATTCAGAAGAGGAATGGGTTTGCTGTCCACTGACCTTCACCCAAATGCTCTCCATCATGTTTCTATGCTGGGATTCCTAGATTTCCTTGGTTGTAGAGCTTCTTAATGAACAATGCCACCTTACCCTGCCTTTTACCTTTTTTTTCTTTTGAATAAGATATGTCCATCCAGAGCCATGTTCTAGTCAAAGGTTTCTTTCCTCTAACATCATCAACTGGAAAGTGGTCCTATCCTTTTTTTTATCTTCTTGCTGCCAAAATCTTTTTAAAGCCATTTTTGTCCTTACTCATCTCCATCTTCAGCTCATTCTGAGCTTTAGTCTTGTTAATACTCTTCTTTCTGGACTATATTATTACTTTTGCACGCCACGGAGAGTCTCCTTCATTCTAAAAAAACCTAATATTGTGTTCTTGAAATTTCACATTTTCTCCTTGGGCATCTTTAGCTTTTAAAGGCCAGAGGGGCTCTTCTTTAAGAGTTCTGGAACTTCAAAAGGATTCATATGGAGCTGACTTTCTCCTAGTCTTGAAGGCTAGGTGATGGAACTATTAAAAGATTCTAGAAACTTAAAATCTTCCTATTGGTTAATTCCCATACAAATCTCTCTAATTAGAGTGATCTCATTAGTAACTTGTTTCTATTTTCATAATTCATCTTTTAAATATCCACTCGTGTAATCATTAGTACACAACCCTAAAATAAAAAGATTTTGCAGAACAGGCATGAAAAATTAATATTTATATACAAAATGAACTGGGCTTAATTGACCATTCAACTTTGTCAAATGATTTGTCAATCTTTTTTTAATTTTAATCTTTTTTTATTTTTGGTAATCAATGTCCCAAAACTGAAGCTCTCTGTTTATATGGACCAGGTTTGATATTTAGTGCTTCTCACTAATTATACTCTTTGGCATATGCCCCTACCAAGCATTTCCCTGGGAATATTAGAATGGGACATGTTGCCATTCTCCAGTAGGTAAGAAGTCAAAGGATATGCCCAGACAGTTCTCAAAATAAGAACTACAAACTATAAACAATCATGAAATATTGCTCCAAATCACAAATGGTAAGAGAAATGCAAATCAGAACAACTCTGGGGTTTCAACACATACTCACTAATTTGGCAAAGATGACTGACTAGTGATGGAAATAATCAACATAGAAGAATTTAAAGATTTGCTGGTGGAACTGTGAATTAATCCAACCAATCTTAAAAACAATTGGAATTATGAGTTAAAAAGTGACTAAAACGTCCATATAACCCCATGGTGTGCATACCAAAATATTTATAGTAGCATTTTCTGTTCAAAGAAGTAGGAATAAAGTAGATTCTCATTAATTTGGGAATGGCTAAACAAATTGAATCAAATGAATGTGCAATAATGATGTTGAAGACTTCAGAGAATCATGAGAAGACATACAAACTGATTCAGATTAAAGTAAGTAGAACCAGAAAGATGATATACACAACAACAGTGGAAATGGAAAGGGCAAAAAAGCAAACTCTGTTATGTGATTATAATGTCCAAGTTTGGCCCTAGAGAAGAAATGAGAAAAATATGTTAGATTGTTGACAAAAGGAATGTAATTCATGTCTTGGTCTCTTACAATTAAAGAGGGAGGGAGGGGAACTCTCAGCTCCTGTGCAAGTGTTCAGGCTATCAAACCAACAAATTTAGTATAGACTTTATCTAGCCTAACAGAAAATATAAAGACTTATACCCAAACCAATTAAACAAGATTGCTTTCCTATCTCCAAGGAGACTCCAACTTCTCTGAGGATCTATACAGTCTTCAAGACTTCCTGTGCTACCTTGTGTTTGAGCTCCTTTCAAGGAGACAGTATTTGGAGCTCTTAAAGATTCAAGGAACTCAGCCAGTCAGTCCATTACTTGGATATATTTAGTCCTTCCAACTTATGCCTTGAGATTGAAGTTCCCTTTCCCCCTGCCCAGCCTCTAAGAGGAAAGCAATAGGGATTACTAGGGTACCACACTCCCCCATGGATATTTATAGTATTGCCCTGGGATGGAAACCTTTGTCCTAGGAGAAAATACGCAGAGTGGTATGTATATATAATATATGTATATATATAATATACATGTGCATTTATGTGTGTATATATAGACACATACATACATATGTGTGTGTGTATATATATGTATACACATATATACATATTTATCAAGAGAATCCATGATCAACTTAATTAGTTCTCTAATCAACTTGAGATTATAAGGAATGGCTCTTTGAAGCATCTGAGGGACACGTCTTCATGGAAGGTGCATCAGTGACGTCTTCCTTAGAGGACACACAAACCTCCTTTGATTGGTTCCCCAGTGACTAGACCTGCTTCCAAGATGATTGGGAACTGAAAGTTGGAGCATAGATATTTTTAAATAATATTTTTTTATTTTGAGCAAATTATTAATTCATAGTTTTTTATGTCTTTGGGAGAATTTTTATTTTTACTTTTTTTGTTATTGTTTGGTCATTTTTCAATCATGCCTGACTGTGACCCCATTTGGGGGATTTTACAGGTGAGGAAATTGAGGCAAATGGGTTATTAAATGACTTGCTCAGGGTCACAGAGCTAGTGAGAGTATCTGAGGCTAGATTTGAACTTGGGAAGTTGGAGGAGGGCAAAGGAGCCAGCCCTCCCTTGGTAGTTTAAATAGATCAATCTGGTTGGTATACATACACACATACATACATACATACATACATACATGCATACATATAATTATATCTTTTCAAGAAACGGTGAATGTACCTCAAAGACTTCCTCTTTGCCTTTCCCCCTTATACTATCTCCAGAGTGTAACAAGAGTGAGATTAAGAGAAGATTTTTCTCTCCCCCTTCTCCTCAGGTGCAGCAGAAGCACTTGGTAAGCTGCATATGTTTGAACATGGCCTGACAGGGAGTCTTTGAGTTCCTGAGTATAGGAGTGGATATTTTAACTCCTTTGGAAACATAATCCCAGAATTCAATTTTCTAGCAAAGGAGTGGAGATTTCCTGAGTGGCACCAGCTTTAAGGGGTGACCCTGTAATCTAGAATTCCTGAAATCAAGAATTTGGGCAATTGGGTCATTTAGAGAGAGATTTCCTGATGTAACATGTTCTTTAGAGAAAGAAAGAAAGAATGTCCACATAGTTCATGCATAATTTCCTAACTGAGGAACAAAGCCACTCAAAGCTAATCTCACTAGAAGAGAACTGCTTGTTCAATAACCCCCAAAATATGTTTACCTTCTAGGGGCAGCCTGAACAACAGGGTAGCATATGAATCTTGAAAGGACTGTGTATGATTGTGGGAGAGATTTCACTAGAATGCCCAGGGACTGTTCTCATAGTTAGTCCACTAGCATTTATTAAATACATGCTGTGTGCCAGGCACTGTGCTAAGCGCTGCAGATATAAAAAAAAAAAGTAAGCGAGACAATCATTGCTCTCAAGGAGCTCATGTTGTAATGGAAGCAGTTCATTTCCATTAGGCGTTGGGCCACTATATATTTCTGCATCTCTATATGGGCTCATATAACAACTTTTCATCTTTTCTTTTTTTCTGTGAAATGAAATAAAGGCTGTCCTGTTCCAAATAGGCATTTACCCAGTTTGCAGGTCATCTTCCGGCCATATCTCCATATCTTCTGGTTCCGACTTTGGGTCCCTTATAGTGAGAGATCACTACACCTAGAAGGCTCCAGCAACCAACATTTGCCATTTTCTTGCTGTGCTACTACTCAATATTTCCCCTTTTCCTCCTCGTCTCCCATCTTACTTTCCACTTGCTATTCTGGGAACAGTAATCAAATCATTTTGTTTCTTCTGGGAAAAATCACGTAATTCAATTACCCTATGGTTCCACTCACCATCCCTATGACTTCATCCTTCCCTAGTCACCACTCCCCTATATCTGTTGTTTCCCCATGTTATGTTGCAAGCTCCTTGAAGTCAGGAAATAACTCACTCATATTTTGTATTTGCATCCTCAGAGATTAGCCTGGCACATAATGAGTGCTCCCATTCATTCATAGTGTCAACTTGCATTGTCTCATGCACTTTGCACTTTGTGGTCATGACGCTTAGCAGAAACCTTTATCAAATCTCCATTTTCTGGAGTGGAATGGAACGGGACCTTCTTTCTCCAGCTGTCTTAATAAATAGAGGAGCAGAAAAGTGCACCTTCTCAGCCTTAGCAGGAAAACCTTTACCCCACCCAGAAAACATGCAAATGTAGCACTCTCTTCTCCCCCGAAGGGAGCTGCACACAGACCAGCCCCAAACTCCAAGGTGTCGATCACCAGCATAGCTCCATAGTGTGCAGAAAGAGGCAGTCGATAGCTCTGCTGCATTCTTCCATGTTCAGGCCATATCCAGAGTATTATGTTTGGTTTTTTTTTGGGGGGGGGCAGGGAATCACGTTAGAATACCTGGATGGCGAATGGATTAGATAGATAGATAGATAGATAGATATAAATAGATAGATAGATAGATAGATAAAATTTATTAAGCATTAACTATATGCCAGGCACTGTGGTAAGTGTTGGGAATATAAGTACAAGCAAAAAGACTGTCCTGGGGGCAGCTAGGTGGCGCAGTGAGTAGAGCACCAGTCCTGGAGTCAGGAGGACCTAAGTTCAAATATGGACTCAGACACTTGACACACTTACTAGCTGTGTGATTTTGGGCAAGTCACTTAACCCCAATTACCCTGCTTTCCCCCTCAAAAAAAAACAAACAACAAAAAGACTGACCTGTGTGCAAGGTGCTTACATTCTACTGGGGGAAGACAACATATAAAAGGGAACTGAAAAAGGAGAGGGTGGAAGGTGGAAGTTACGCACTGAGGAGCAAGGTAGAAAAAACAGTCCAGAGAATCATTGACTGAACCAGGTTAGAAATTAACATGGCTGTCATGGATACTACTTCAAATGGAGATTCTGAGGACAAGCTCACTAATTGGAGGAAGTGGCTATAGGGGTGGAGAGATTGCCAGCATGAGATGGCTGATGGGGCAAAAAGAGTCCAGGGAATTATGGGTTGAGTTGGGTTGAAAGTAATTGAAGAAATTGGAGATGTTTAAAAGTCAGGAGAAGACTTTAGAAACCATGGCACCTATCCCCAAGCAGTTGAAGAACTATCATGTGTTAAAAGGATTTGATTTATTCTGCTTGGTCTCAGACAACCAATCTAGGAACAATGGGTAAAAGGCAGACAGAAAGATTTTGAATTTAGGCTGGATGTCAAGAAAACATCCTCACCTTTAGAGCTATCAAAAAGTAGAAAAGATTCACTCAGAAACTAGTGGGGTTGTATTAGGTCTATACTCCAAATAGATCAAAGAAAGAGGAAAAGCAGCTATACATACAAAAATTTGTAGTAGCTGTTTTTGTGGTGGCAAAGAACTGGAAAGTGATGGGATGCTCCTCACTTGGGGAATGACTGAGCAAGATGGTATATGAATGTGAGGAGTTCTATGATGCTCTAAGAAATGATAAAGGAGAGAGTTTCAGAAAAACCTGGAAAGACTTCTGAACTGACACAGAGTGAAGTAAGCAGAAGTGGGAGGACAATTTATGCAACAACAACAAATGATGTAAAGAAAAGTAACTTTTGATAGACTTAGGAACTTTGTCCAATGCAATGGTCAACTACAATTCCAGAGGACTCTTGATAAAATATGCTGCCTACCTCCTTATACATAGGTAATGAACTCAGAGTGTAGATTGAGAAAAACTTACATGTATATATATATATATACATATATATATATATACATATATATATATGTGTGTGTGTGTATACACATAGATGTATATATACACACATAGATGTATTTATACAGTGTGTGTGTGTATACACATACATGCAGAGAGAAAGAGATGTTTAGTTTTTCTCTTTCTCAATTGGGAAGGTGAAGGTGGGAGGAAGAGAAGGCAGATCTTCATGAAAATGAAATAAAATTTTATTTAAAAAAATAGCTAGTGGGTTCCCCTTTACAGGAGGTCTTCAAATTGTGGTTGGGTGACTCTTCAGGGATGTTGTAAAAGGAAGTCCTTTGCAGGGACAGTTTGGATTAAATGACATCCAAGGCCTTTTCAAATGCTGACAGTCTGTGTTTCTTTGCACTATTACTTCTTAGATGCTTTTGTGGATCAGGATACAGGTGTAAAAGGATGAGTGTGAGTCAACCCTCCACACTCCCATAGCACTAGTCTGGACTGTTATAAGCAAGGAAGTTGTGGTACAGACCTGGGGCGGTTTGGGTTGACATTGACTTCACAAGTGGATAGATCTGGGATCCAGCCACAGGCTCTTTGGGCAAGAAGAGTTTAAAATAGTTTTTAGGACTTTGGCAGAGAACTTCTGAGACGCCAGGGACCCTCCACACTGACCAGTTTTAACCTCCCTGTTGATGGGTCTTACCTGCTTTTGTCTTTAACTCCATCTTGGAAACTGCTTTTATACAGAGGTTTATGACTATATTTTTATTAAATGGAATTGTTTGAACTCTTGGGTTCAATTGTTCCAGATGAATAGCAGCCTAAACAGATGCAGTGCAATCAATCTGTGAAATAGCTTTTTTTTCTCACAGAAATTTCCTCAAACCTTGTTTTGTGGCAGGAATTGCTTAAACTTCTATAATGCTTTGAAATCTCATTCAAACACCAAATTCTAATAAGATTTAAAATAATTACAGAAAGTCCTCTCTGCACTGCTCCTGACCCTTCAGGCTTCAAAAATAGGCCCCCATACTGTGTACATCCATCTCTATCCCATCCCCATCCTCCTCTTTCTCCTTTCCCTTTTGCGTGTTCTCTTCCTCCATTAGAATATAAGCTCTTTGAGGGCAGGGACTGTCTTGGTGCTTGTATTTGCTTCTCCAGCACTCAGCACAGCACTATCCACATAGTAAGTGCTTAATAAATACTTGTTTCCTACCTTCTTTCTGGAGAGTCATTGTTTTTCCACTGTCCCACACTGCCTCCTTGATCTGATGTACACACGAACATATACATATATACACTTGCATGTAAGTGTTTAATGTATCTAATGTACGGATATACCAAGAAAAAGAAAATCGTTCTGTTATTCCAGTTCTGTAGCCAAGAAGAGTCAACATTTATTAGTGCTTTCTACATGCCAGGAAGCACTGGGGATACGAGGAAAAATGAGAACAGTCCCCGTTGGAAAGGAGCTCACAATCTAATTGGGGAGAAAACACACAAACAGCTATGTACAAACAAGATATATACTGGGTAAATTGAAGGCAATCTCTGAGGGAAGGTACTGGCATTAAGGGTGACTGAGAAAGACTTCTCGCAGAAGAGGAGATTTTAGCTGCATCTTTAAAGGAGTCGAGAGGCAGAAATGAAGAGAGACAGCATTCTAGATAGGGGGAAACAGCCAGTGAAAAATACACAAAATCACGAGATGGAGGCATTTGTACAAGGAATAGCGAGGAGAAGAGTGTTACTGGATCATAGAGCGTATGGAAAGGAGTAAGGTATAAAAATGCTGGAACGGTAGGAAGGGACCAGGTTATGAAGGGGCTTCAAAAGTCAAGCAGGAGTTTATATTTGATCCCAGAGGCAATAGGAAGGCATTGGAATTGTTGGATATGGTCAAGACCAAATGAGAGCTTGGGGAGGTGGGGAGGTGTTTATGTGTGTGTGTGTACATACGTATACATACACACACACATATATTAGTCCAACCAAATATGATCATTTATTTTTGTTTTGATGGGATGGGGAATGGGGGAAGTCAAGAAGTAAAATGCTTGGTGGAGGAAACATGGTAGCCAATTAAGGCCAAAGGAATCACATATAGAAGAATTCAGGGATTCAAGGACCCTGCAGAAAGAAGAAATAACAAATTTAAGAAATTACTATTCTAATTTGGTCTTTGACACATATGGCTCCTTTTAACTATTGTTTGACTATTTTAGACCCAAAACCACTTTGGATTATGGGCTCTTTTTCTTTCTTTCCCTTCTTAGCTGAATGGAAGTTGATGTTGCATTTCAAGAAATGTTGAATATGAAGAATTCAGTGAACTGATGCAAGATGAAGTGAGTAGAACCAGAAAAACAGTATATAGCAATGGGAGTGGAAAGAAGAAAAGGAAACTGAACAGTGTACAAGTATAATGATCAAGGTTGGCCTCAAAAAAGAGAAAACAAATTGTGTCATCCTCCCTTCTTTGCAGAAGTGAGGAGACTATAGGGATAGTGCATTGTGGATACTGTTAAACTCAGTTAATGTATTGTTTAGTTTTGTTGAATTTTTTATTCTTTCTAACCAGAGATGACTCTCTGCATGGGAAAGGGGAGATATATTTGGATATAAAGATGGTATAAAAATTTAATTATTTAAACAAAAAAAAAGAAAGGCAATCTTTTCGCACCTCAGACACATTTGATCTGAATTATGTTCAGTGAGAGAAATACATTCAGCTTTGGTCAGTAAAAAGGTCAGTTATGGGAAGCAATAGGAGACCTTATGAAAATTACAAATAATTTGAATTAGAAAGCTCAACAGTAAAAATGTCAGAAATTTCCAATAGAAAACATTCGTGGCAAAATTTCTTTTGTGTGATGTACTCTATCAAGTTTTCCAAAGATTATTCCTTGCTATTTACTTATTAGATCATAGGTTATGATCTGTCTTGGTAGAGGGAGTTCTTGCATTAATGAAATCACAGGTCCTTCTTGTATTTGCTTGATTTTTGCAGAGTCCAAATGGAAGAAGGATTTCCTGTATGGTGAGGTGATACAGATGTTTCTGTTTGAAGAAGATAGTATGTTTATTGCATCAAGGCCTAGAATGCTGAAAATCCTCGTTAATGAATTCCATAATCACCTAAAAGAGTTTGAAAACAATCCACACAGGAAAAATCAAGTGGATGAAGAAAACCTATTTTCCAGACTATAACATGGATAAACCATAGCCTGTATGTTTGAGACAACCTGGTGGTTGGAGAAAAAACTACTCCCATAATTGACTGGAAGGAGAAGAGTGGGCTGAATTGCATTTGGTAAGATTTACAGTGCTTACAATGTTCTAAAGTTCTTGACACAAAAGCTTGTATTTTTAACATCAGAGCTTGTCCTAATTCTGTTGCATTGCAAAGAAGTATGGCATACAGAATAGAGAGTTGGCTTCAGAGTCAGGAAAAACTGGGTTCAAATCCTGCCTTTGACACGTTTGTGTATAACCCTGGCAAATCACTTACTTTCTTAGCACTGCTGACAACTCTCTAAGACTATGTTGTAGAACAGCTGCTGGCCTGCATTGGTAGAAGGAGTTTCATCAGTGGGAGCACGCTTTACCAATGAATTCATGGGTTCAAGTCCCAAAAATAAACCTCAAAACTATTGTATGACTGTGATTCATGGAATGTCACAGACTCAAAAGATTAAAATTGAGTCATCCAAAGGGCAATGAAAAAAACATGTTGCACATGATTGGGTTTAGACCTATTATGAATGAAGGATTGCACAAGAGAAATGGGGTAACAGATGTTATCAGAAAGATGTATAAGACAAAAATAAGATGAGCCGATCAAGTACCAAGAGCAAAAGATAATCAATGAATAGACTGTGTGGTTCCACTGGCATCTCCACAATTCAAATGACCTCATGGAAGGCCTCCATATGTAGGGTAGTATAATCTTCTAAAGAATTTACAGGATGTGGAGAAAAGTTACACAAGAAAAGAAGGCATGAATCAGTGGCAATCTGCACCATAGGAGGGATTCCCTCATTAATGAGACCACTGGTCCAGCAAAATATGATTTTTGAAAGAAAATATGATTAGATAATTTCTGTGGGTTTATTTTATATCCTGTATATTTTCTGAAGTTGTTAATTGTTTCAACTAATTTTTTGGTTAATTCTTTAGCGTTCTCCAAGTATGCCATCATATTATCTGCAAAGAGTGATAGCTCTGTTTCCTCATTGCCTATTTTTGTTCTTTCAAGTTCGTTTTCTTGTCTTATTGCCATAGCTAGTATTTCTTGCTTCACCCCTGATCTTATTGGGAAGGTTTCTAGCTTATCCCCATTACAGATAATGCTTGCTGATGGTTTTAAATGGCTTGCAATTTTAAAAAAGGATCTGATGATTCCTAGCTTTCTAATGTTTTTAATAGGAATGAGTGTTGTATTTTGTCAAAGTCTTTTTCTGCAGCCATTGAGATAAGCATATGATTTTTGTTGTTATTGATATGTATGCTGATTGTTCTAATATTGAACCAGCCCTGTATTCCTGGTATAAATCCTACCTGGCCATAGTGTATGATCTTTATGTAATATATTGCTCTAATCTCCTTGCTAATATTTTATTTAAAATTTTTGTGTTGATACTCATTAAAATTAGGCTATAGTTTTTTTTCTTTGTTTTTGTTCTCCTTGATTTAGGCATCAAAACCATATTTCTGACATAAAAGGAATTTGGTAGGACTTCTTCTTTACTTATTTTTCCAAATAGTTTATATAATACTGGGATTAATTGTTTCTTAAATGTTTCATAGAATTAACTTGTAATTCTATCTGGTCCTGAGGATTTTTCTTAGGGAGCTGATTGATGGTTTGTTCAATTTCTTTTTTCTAAGATAAAGTTATTTAAATATTCTATTTCCTCTTCTGTTAATCTGGGAAACTTATAATTTTGTAAATATTCATTCATTTCACTTAGATTGTCAGTTTTATTGACATATTATTGGGCAAAATAACTCCTAACACTATAAAAACATGCATATCCTTTGACGCAGCAATACCACTTCTAGGACTATATCCCAAAGAGATCATACAAGTGGGAAAGGAACCTGTATGTACAAAAATATTTATAGCAACTCTTTTAGTGGTGGCAAATAATTGGAAATCAAGGGGATGCCCATCAATTTTGGAATGGCTAAATAAATTGTGGTATATGAATGTAATGGAATACTATTGTATTGTAAATGAGGAGCAGACAGATTTCATTATAACCTGGAATGATTTATACGAACTGATGCTGAGTGAGGGGAGCAGAACCAGGAGATCATTATACATGATTACAGACACACAGTATCTGTAAGAACTAACTTTGATAGACTTGACTCCTCTCATCAATGCAAGGTTCAAAGAGAGCTCCAAAAGACTCATGATGAAAAAAGCTATGCACATCCAGAGAAAGAATTATAGAGTTTGAATGCAGATTGAGGCAAACTTTTTGCTCTTTCTTTTTTTTCCTTCTTTTTTGGTTTTGTTTCTCCTTTCTCATGATTCATTCCATTGGTTATAATTCTTCATTACAACTGGACTATTATGTAAATAAGTTCAATGTGAAGGTATATGTAGAACCTACACTGGATTACATGCCATCTTGGGGGGCTGGGGAGAGAAGTGGGAGGGAGAGAAAATTTGGAACCCCAAAACTTGTGGAACTGAGTGTTGTAAACTAAAAATAAAAAATAAATTTATTAAAAATAAAAAACTAGGGGGCAGCTAGGTGGCGCAGTCAGTAGAGCACCGGCCCTGGAGTCAGGAGGACCTGAGTTCAATTCCAGCCTCAGACACTTGACACAAGTACTAGCTGTGTGACCTTGGGCAAGTCACTTAGCCCCAATTGCCCTGCCAAAAAGCAAAAAAAAAAAAAACAAAAAAAAACTCCTAAAATTGCTTTAATTTCACCTTCATTGATAGCATGTTTGCCCTGTTCATTTTTGATACTGGTAATTTCTTTTTCTTTTTCCTTTTTAAAAATCAGATTAACCAATGGTTCATCTATTCTGTTGTTTTCTCCCCTCAAAACCAGCTTCTAGTTTTATTTATTAGTTCATGGATTTTTTTACTTTCAATTTTATTAAACTCTCCTTTAATTTTCAGGTATTTCATTTTGCTATTTAACTGAGGATTTAAAATTTGTTCTTTTTCTAGTTTTTTTTTTAAGTTGTATGCTCAATTCATTGACCTGCTCATTTTCTCTTTTATTGATGTGCACATTCAGAGATATAAATTTTCCTCTAAAAATTGCTTTGGCTTTATCCCACAAATTTTGGAATGTTGACTCATTGTCATTCTCTGTAACAAGATTATTGATTGTTTCTATGATTTGTTTTTTGACCACTCATTCTTTAGGATTAGATTAGTTAGTTTTCAATTAACTTTTAATCTATGCTTCCATGGCCCTTTATTAGATATATTTTTATTGCATTATGGTCTGAAAAGGATGCATTTAATATTTCTCCTTTTATGTATTTGGTTGCGAGGTTTTTATGCTCTAATATATGGTCAATTTTTGTGAAGGTGCTATATAGAGCTGAGGAAAGATATACTCCTTTCTATTCCCGTTTAATCTTCTCCAGAGGTCTATCATATCTAACTTTTCTAAGATTCTATTCATCTCCTTGACTTCTTTCTTTTTATTTTACCATTAGATTTATCTAGCTCTGAGAGGGGAAAGTTGAGGTTCCCCCATTAGTGTCATTTTATAGTCTGTTTCATCCTATTCATTTAACTTTTCCTTTAACAACTGGATACTATGTTCTTTGGTGCATATATGTTTAGTATTGATATTATTTTGTTATCTTTGGTTCTTTTTAAACAGCTGTAGCTTTTTCTGTGTATCCCTTTTAATTGGGTCTATTTTTATTTTTGCTTTGTCTGAGATCATAATCACTATTACTGCCTTTTTTTTAAACTTCCGCTGAAGCATAATAGGTTCCACTCTATCCTCTTATTTTAACTCTGTGTGTATGTATCTTTCTCTGTTTCAAGTGTGTTTCTTATAAACAACATATTTTTGGATTCTGGTTTCTAATTCATTTTGCTATCTGCTTCCATTTTGTGGATGAGTTCATTCCATTTACAATAACAGTTATGATTACTAACTGTGCATTTCCCTCCATCCTATTTCTTCTGTTTCTTATTCTCTTTCTCTGTTTATACCATTCCTCCTCTAAAATTGTTTTGCTTCTGACCACAACCTTTTATCTGCCTTTCCTTTTATCACCTCTCTCCTTTCTCTTATCCCCTTCCCATCCTACTTCCCTGTTTGGTAAGGTAGATTTCTATTCCCAATTAAGTATGTATATTTTTTTCCTTCTTTGAACTAATTTAGATATGAGTGAGGTTCAAGCATTGCTTGCCCCACCCATTTTCTCCTCCACTGTAAAAGTTTTTCTTTGTGTTACTCTTTTATGTGAGATAACTTTCCCCATTCTTCCTCCCCTCCCCCCTTTTTCTCACCTCTTTTTTTTTGCATCATTCCCAACATACTTGATTTACTCCTGCATCCTCTTCTATTTAGAATCCTTCTAACTACCCTAATAAAACTCTTAGAAGATACATGTGTTATCTTCTCATGTAGAAAGGTAAACAGTTTAACCTTATTGAGTCTCTTAGGATTGCTCTTTCATGTTTCTCTTTTTATGATTCTCTTGAGTTTTGTAGTTGAATGTCAAAATTTCTATTCAGCTCTGGTCTTTTCATCAGGAATGCTTGAAAGTCCTCTATTTCATTAAATTTCCATTTTCCCCCAAAAGGATTATGCTCAGTTTTGCCAGGCAAGTTATTCTTGGATGTAATCCTAGGTCCTTTGCCTTCTGGACCATCATATTTCAAACTCTCTGCTTCTTTAATGTGGTAGCTACTAAATCTTGTGTGGTCCTAACTCTAGTTCATAGTATTTGAATGGTTTCTTTCTGACTTCTTGAAGTATTTTATCTTTGATCTGGAAGCTCTGGCATTTGGCTATAATATTCCTAGGAGTTTTCATTTTGGGATCTCTTTGAGAAGGTATAGCCAGAATGGACTTTGTTTTCTTTGAATGACTCAGCTTGCCTCGTTGAGCTTCCCTGGACGCTGGGGCTTGCTCTTCCGGGGCAGGACCAGAGCTTCCTGTGTGATGAGTTGTGGCGCTGGCTGAGGGGAGGTGTGTTAACGTGGTCTACACTAGGGGGAGGGGCCAAGTCAAGAACCAATCGGCCCTGGTCATTCAGGCGGCGCTTGATGATGTCAAAAACTCTATAAGAGGGGAGAGGACAGCTTGAAGATCCTCCTTTCCTTTTCCAGTTGGAGCCAGAGATGCCTACAGCCGAAGCTGAGCTGCCGGTAGCAGAGCTGACTAGAGGCTAGTGGGTAATCTTCTTACCGTAGAGGGGAAGCATGTATACGATTTTGCCTTATACCATCTTGCTTCTCTGTGGCTTCCTGGTTACCCTTGTAAGGCGGACTTATTGGGCCTGGAAGCTTTTGATGAAAATATCAAAATGGGGACACTGGTTTGTGGGCTTGTTATTGTGGAGTGTAAATACATGCTTTAGTTCTCCTGCCTTCTGCCTAGAGAATTCCTTATATCTTGCAGTTCCGGACCTTTTAGGCACATATGAGATTCTCTTTGAAATCATAAATTCTGCCTTCCTAATATAGAAGGTGATCAGCAGATTCTTTCAATTTCTATTTTGTCCTCTGGTTCTAGAATATCAGGACAGTTTTCTTTGACAATGTTTTGAAATGTGATGTCTACACTCTTTGATGGTGGCTTTCAGGTAATCAAATAATTTTTAAATTATCTCTCTTAGATCTTTTTCACACTGCTGTTTTCAGAGATAGTTTGAGGGGTTTGGAGTTTTTGGTGCTTCCAAGGTAGTATGATCTGGGAAGAGGTGTGGTCACTGCTGTCTTGGTCTGCACTCTGATCTTTACCCAGGAAGGATCCTTCACCCCTTGGGACCAGAAACTATACTGTTCCTCAAAGTCACTTATCCCTTAGGTGCAGAAGTGATACTGCTTCCACTCCCTCTTGTCAAAAATGCTCCTCTCTGTCCTTAAACTATGACCCAGGAATGGGTGTAGGCAATGAAGTTACTCAACAGTTACCCTTCAGGACTCGCACTCAGATAAAAGTCATATTGGCATTTTGGTTAGCATTTTGCTGGCTCACCTGATAGCATAAGGATAGACCAAGCAAAGGATCCCCATCAAGCCCCTAGACTTGGTGGGAAATGCTAAGAAAGCAAGAGACATCCTGCCTGGGAGCTGGAAAGAGAGGGATCCTGATTCTCCTCAGCTAGAGATGGAAAACTTTGTCAAGCAAAGCAAATGAAAAGTGTTTCTCACAGCACTTGAAGAATCTGTAGCATGGGGCTTGGGGGACACGGTAAAAAAAAAAGCAGGAGTAAATATAACTAGGGTCATTCTGGCCATGGAATACCTGAAGAGCTGTTGCACTGTCTGTTGAATTCCCTGAAGTAATCTCTCCATGATCACTCTTCTCAAGAACTAGAACTATTTTCTGGGGGAAAGGAGCAAATGATGGAGAGCATTTGCAGTAGGAGAGTTAAACAGTGGAGCGTGTTTGGAAGTAAAATAAGAGCATAAACTTGGTTGAGAGCAGATAACAACAGTGGGGAGTTTGAGCCTTGCTGGTGTCCTACTAGCTGTTAGACAGTAGGGTATGGTTCATTTAAGAATGTACAGCATAAAAGAATCCTAGAAGACTTGTACTAAGATGAGAGCTCGGATCAAGTGGGAAAAAGAAGAGGAGAGAAGAGATTGGAAATTGCACAGAGAAAAAGAAAAAAAGTATCACCCAGGGAGAAGGCGAGGCATTACACTCAGTATCCAGGGAATCCTGGGAACCTCTTGAGAAGTGTGCGGGCTGTCAGACTTTGAGATGGAAATAAGAAAAATGGTTCTGCTAGAGCTGAGGGAGCAAGAGAAGTGGCACTACCAAAATACCCCAGACCCCAGGATCCCAGAGTCAAAACAAAAGCCTTCAGGAGATTGGCCTCCAAATAATTAGCAGGTCTCCATTGGGCCTCTGAGAGTGTGCTGAGATTGACATTTTTCCATTGTCTTTGGGAGGTGTCTATCCCAAGCTCCCATCCATATAGGCTAGAAGATGGTATGTATTTGTGCATAGGACAGAGAATGGCTAAATATAAGCAGCTAGGTGGCATAGTGGACAATGTTGGACCAAGAGTCAGGACTCCTAGTTGGAATAAATTCAAATTTTGCCTCAGACACCACCTGTGGGACCCTGGGCAAGATACCTAACCTCTCTCAACCTCCATTTTTTCATCTGTCAAATGGGGATAATAATAGCTCCTACCTCACAGGTAGATGTTGTGAAGATCAAATGAGATAATATTTGTAAAGCACTTTGCAAACCTTAAAGAGCTATGTAAATGCTAGCTATCATCGCCATCTTCTTCTTCATTAGTTTCTTTCTTGCTATCTATATTTCTTTACTTTCATAATTAAATTCTTTGGCTACTGGATTTGAGTCTCTTGTCTGGTAATGAAAAATTTTACTGGATCAGACCTGGAGCCATGAGATGCATAGTTGTTTACCCCAAAACAATCATGCTCAATCTGCTATAGCCAAGAGTTCCCAAATCACGTGGGACTTGGACTGCACATAAATAAGAAGGTGAAGGGCACCTAGATCAAGCTGCTCCTTTGATTATCATATACAATAAAGAGGCTGAGAAGTCATAATTCAACACAATTTTAAAGTATTTACTTTCATGATTTGGTATGGGGGCAGAGGGAAGTCAGAAAAAATAGTGGAAGAGCTGTCTCAGTGCTCTATACACCAAGGAATTACATCATAAATGTTTCAGGAGGTGCCTGAGTGAAACAGGGTGTGGTCAGTTCCCAGCATTTTCCAACCATTCTGTGACAAGGTATTTTAACAATCTGGCTAGCAGCTTCTGTGGGGGTGTAAGATCCACCCACAGCCAGCACCCAGAAAGCTGCCAACAGCACAGGTTCTTTTGATCTGCTTAACTAAGGAAAGCAAGGTTAAGGGGTTGGCAAGCTTACTTTAATTCAGCATATAAATATCAGTCACTTAGTTCAGGGGAAAAAGCCAGCACCCTGAACTTTAGAGCAGAATACAAACGAATTACAAACATCAACAGACAGACCCAGTACAATTCATAGTTACCAACATCTAGGTTCAGCCCGGGAGCTCAGAACAAGGGCTGGCCCAGAGTCACTTGCGCCACCACTGCTGTGGGTAAGAGAGCTTCAAAGAACAGAAAGCCAACCCTGGATTTTACATCTTTTTTAGTGTCAGGGGTGAGTCACACATGCGACTCACCCAGGTGACCTAGAATCGTCACAAAGAGGCGGACTTAAACCCACATGGCCTAAAAGCCTCTGCTCTCCCAGACATGTAAACTAGGCCCTCCCTGGAGTTAGCCCCACCTTGGGTCCCACCTTAGTTGCCAATCCACACCCACTAAGGTTTTATACCTAATAAGGGTTTGGGCCTGGGGCTTAGCACCTAGTAAGGCTCAATGAACTACTCAAAGGGAACGAAGCCAAACTATTCAAGGGCACTTGTTGAATTAAGTGCTAAGGAGCCCATTTTTGGTTACCAACACACAAGGGTGAAATAGCAGGCCATATATTATTTGTCAAAATCAAAATAAATTTTGTCAAAATTTTTGTCGAAGTTGTAATGTGAACTAGTTTCCCTAAGGTATTGTAAGCTAAAGTTGTGGGACAGCTCGATGGGACAGTGCATAGAGCACTGGCCCTGTAGTCAGAAGGATCTGAGTTCAAATTTGATCTCAGATACCTACTAGCTGTGAGACCCTGGGCAAGTCACTGAACCTTGATTGCCTCCCCTTCCCCCCACCAAACCCCTGAAATTGTAATAGTATTTTAGCAATAAAACAAATTATATACAGGCTTATTTTGTAATAAGAGGTAGCATGTGATAATGGACAGAGAACTGGCCTTGGAGTTTGGAACTCCTGGGTTCAACACCTGCCTCTGGCACATACTGGCTCTGTGATTCTGGGGAAGTCACTTAACCTCTAAGTGTCCCAGGCAACTAAGATTATAAATTGCAGAGCAGGTTCCGGTCCACTTTGGTAGAGAGACTTTCCTCACTGGGAGTTCCCTTAAACCAATGAAACTACAGAACTTATAAAAAAAATATGACTTAGCACTCATTTTATTTAAAGTTTTATAGGGCAGTTCTTCTGGATACTAATATCTCCCCCAAAGCTTAACAGAGGAATTAGGTAAAAATCCTGGGAAAAACAATTGCCTTTTAAATTGATCGACTGATTATCATTTACTAATGATTGCTTTTCAACACAAGGCAACTCCTGAAGCAAACACAGATATTCATAGAACCTCAAAGTCATTGCTTTGTAAAAGATACAAAATTCATTAAGACTCGATCTGAGGGGCAGCTAGGTGGCATGGTAGATAAAATGCTGGCCCTGGAGTCAGGAGGACCTGAGTTCAAATCTAGCCCCAGACATTTACTAGCTGTGTGACCCTGGGCAAGTCACTTAACTTCTGTTTGCCTACAAATAGAAAAAAAAATCCATTTTAAAGAATAGGATGTTTTAGGAGATAAAAATTAGTAAAGACTATTGCTGTTGGTATCCTCAGCCCCATAGCCCTCCTTTGTGTAGCTTGTATATTCTTAAGGCTAGAGTTCCCCACAGTCTCCATTCCTTTTTCTTCACACTTACTTACAAATATCATCTGGGAACCAGGTGGTATAAACCACCTCCAGTTCTATGGTAGAGTGGAAGACATGATGGATTTGAATTCAGAAGACCAGGATTCCCATCCTAGGTCCCCCAGTGACTGCCTGTATGATGTTTGGTGAATTATTTTAATTTGTCTGGGTTTCCTCCTCTGTAAAATAAGAGAGTTGTACTAAATGAGCTCTAAGATCTCTTCTAATTCCAAATTTATGGTCATTTCAGTTTAGATATTTTTAATAACCCTAATCTCATTTTTAAAATCCATACAATACGTCATCACCAACAAATTTTGGCATGGGATGTTTTCTAACAGTAACTTTTAAAGTTTTATTTTGTCTTTAATATTTTTCTTTTGCCACCAAGTACACTGTAGTGTACCTCACAGCTTTCTGGTTACCAAAACTGCTAAACAGTTTCTTCCACTTAAATAGAAGGATGTTGTTTCTCTAGGTAAGTCTATCTGGCTAATGCCATTCAGCTAAGAAATTGTATGGAAAAATAAATTACCATCAGAAGTGGCTTCTGAGTTTAAAAACAGACATAATTACAGGTGTTAAACCTGAAAGTTTGGTTGAAAGAGGCAAACAAGCCAGGTGATAGAAAATTTATATTACTCATACATTTATTCATTCCCTTTAAGCATAGCGGACAGACATGATCACGGATTGAGCCAGAGAGAGAATCTGACTGACTTGTACAGAGGAATGAACAGGTTTTTGTATTTTTTTGAACCATTACAATTCAGCATGTTACTCAATTTTATGATCCCCATGTATGTTTAACCACAAGACCCTTAATGGAATAGGCTTGTAAATACAAGAAGAGTGTTGACAAGGGTCAGTTAAAACTACAACCCAGTATTTCAGGATCAGGGTCTCATCCTTTAATGGTTAATAGGGGAAAGAATATTCTTAGGTCAGCCCTATCTGGCCTTGTCGACAGAGAAAAGATATTCTCTGAGCAAACTTCAGAGAACAAAGAAGTCCAGATTCAGGCTCTTCCAGCTGATCATTAATTCAGGCTCTGGGTCTTATTGAAATTGCAAAAAATGATATAAAATGGTATTAAATGTTCCACACACGAAAGGTAGAATTCTGAAAGCAGTGTTAAAATAATTTCCTGGAAATCGATTAAATGTTAGTACTACTTATTTCTGGTGATCTCTCCTGTATCCTTAGCACCACTCCCTATAATTCCTATTTCCCAAGAGTCTCTAACCTCTCTCTCCCTGGTTGTTGTTCACCCCAGGACAATTTCATGGATATTTCCTGAGATTCCTATAAAAAAGCCAACTTCCGGCACTTCCTGCCCAGCTTCCTGCCTTTTGGAACCTCCATTTCCTTATCTGTTAAATGAGAGTGGTTGAACTAGATGGTTTCACAGGTCCCTTCTGGGTCTAGATCTCTGATTCTATTTGGTCTGACCAGAACAAAGTATAGTGAATCTGTTTATCTTTTTCTGAACAGAGTCCTCCTTTGGAGTCTCATTGTGAGGTCTGGGCATGAAGGCCATGGATCTGATGGGCCCTACCTGGGGCCTGTTGTCTACAGCCCAGCCTAACTTAGGAGATGCTCATCACCAGAAAATTATTCACAGTGACTCATGGCGACTCCCTACAGCAGCACAAACGGTTTCTGGTCTATTTACATGAGTGAAGTCAGCAGACTCTTGAATATCAAAATATCAAAGACAGTTTATTTGTCTTTTAACAATGACACCACAATGTTGGGTTTTGGAAATCAAAATTAGTATTGGGAAAAATAACAACTTTCTTAGGCACAATTTCCTCATCTGTAAAATGGAAATGTTTTCAATATACCACAGAGTTGTTGTTAAATGAGATAGTGCAGGAAAGCATTGTTAATTGTAAAGCTTCGACAAATGTAAGAAACTCAGATCCTAAGACCACAGATCTGGACCCGGGACATCAGAGTTTATAGGATCGGAGAATTAAAACTGGAAGATAACCTTAGAGGACACAGAGTGCATCCCTTTCCTTTTACAAATGAGGAAAATGAAGCATAGCTAGGTTAAATGACTTGTCTTAGGTCACACAGCTAATAAGTATCTGAGTCAGCTCTTCCTGACTCAAAGTCCTATTCCCTAACCTACGCCAGGGAACCTCTTTTACCTTATATTGGGACTTTGCCTAGGAGGCAGTAGGTGGCTCAATGGATAGAGTGCTGGACTTAAAGTCAGGAAGGATCGAGTTCAAATGCGGCTTCAGTCACTTACTAGCTGTGTGATCCTGGGCAAGTCACTTAACCTGTTTACCTTAATCTACTAAAGAAGAAAATGGCAATCCCCTCCAGTATCTTTGCCAAGAAAACCTCATATGGGATCCCCAAGAGTCAGACACAACTTAATAACAAGGAATTTGCCTGCGGGCTCTGAACTATTGTGACTATACTACTAACTTTTTACCTTATATAAACTCCATAAAACACCAGAGGAGGGGATCACATGGCACCGCATGGGAGTGCCATTAGGCTAAAAAAAAAAATGTGCTCGTTATTGTACTAAGGTGTGGCTGGGGAGGACTTCATTGCTTTGTTTTGACTTTACCAGCTCACCTTCTTTTCTAGTCAAACATAGGATCATGGGGATTTGGAGGTGAAAGAGATCTTAGGAAACACCGATAGTCCTCTCTCCTCATCTTACAGATGAGGGAACTAAAGTCAGAGAGTCCAAAGTCAGAGAGGCAGAATCTAGTAAAAGCAAGCTACAGACACAAGTTCTCTGATTCCAAATTCAGTGTGCATTTCACTATTCTATGTTGCTTCTTTTATTTTTAAAAAAAATTTAAATTCATTTTGAACTTAAATACAAAAAGAAAAAAAAAGATTTCCACATACACAGCACAACACAAAAAGAGGATTCAATATGAAACCATGAATTGCCATTTCAGTTTATTTTTTAAAAAGTCTAAATTAAAAAAAAACACATCATTTTCAAGACCACCCCGCTTTTCTGCGCTTCCTTCTGAGTTTTCTTTTGTTCTCTGATGTGAACTTTTTATTTTTTTCTTTTTCTCCCCACCCCACCCTAGAGAAGGCCACCATTTGACACAGATATGTATATATGTATATGTATGAGTATATGGGGGTGTGTGTGTGTGTGTGTGAGAAACTATACTATACAAACTTCTATTTCTCAGTTCTTTCTCTGGAGACGGAAAGTATCTTCTTGCATAGGTCTTTTGTAGTTGATCTGAGTATATATAATATTCAGAATAACTTGGTTGTTCACAGTTATTCTTTGAACAATATTGCTGTTACAATATACACTGTTCTCTTGGTTCTGCTCATTTCATTCATTATTTCATGCAAGTCTTACCATGTTCTATGTTGCTTCTTGATAATGTTTCCTCTGCCATTTCTCATGCATGTCATCAGACATGGCATATGACAGCCTGCTTATATACACCACGAATCTGTACATTGCTTTTTGGATCACCTGGTTCGCGACTGTAGAGAATCACTGGGTAAATACTGATCTTTAAAAAGATGGACTTTTACAGTAGGGAGCAATGTGGGGTTATGAACGCGCCATGCAATTTCCTAAATGTGATTCAGACCCGTCTCTCTTACCTCATTTCTAAAATTGAGAAGGTTGAACTACATACCCTCAGAGACCTTTCCCAGCTCTAATCTTAAGAATCTAAGACCTATTCAATTCTGGGCCCAGACTATTGTCAGTTCCAGTATTTGTCTAACATATACATCCATATCACCTGTACACATATATTTATATAAATGCTGTGTCTGTTTATATAGATTCATATCTACTATATATAGCACATAGTAGTATTCATATATAGTTTATATGCTACATATAGATATATCAGTATATATAAAATAAATATATGTGCACAAATATATACATACACACATATATACATGCATACACATATGTATGTGTATACACACATACACACATACACATATATATAAATATATAACATACATTTAAAATATACACCAACTCAAGGGATATAATCCTATATGGACCTTTTTTCCCCTATAATTGTAAGGTTGAAAGACAAATTTAATTAAAATCACTGAAAAGCCAGTATGAGCCTAAAATATGTTTTGTTAAAAACTCTTGGACTTTATTAAAAATACATACCTTTATTTTTGGTTACAAGGGTAACATTCTACTGGATAGCAAAGTGAAGATACATTCAAAAATCAAAGTAAGTTAAAAGTAAAAGATATAAATAAATTTGAAAAAATAACATATAAGTGAAGGCAGGACTCGCACCATTCACCCGCAGGTGAATATCCCAGGCCAGCTCATCCCTTTGGCTCTTCCTTTCCCTTGACTCAGAGAGTGGACACCCTTGTTATACTGCTGTAGATGCCGAAGCTGGGGGCTGATAGGAATGTAGCCCCATTAGCTCTTTACTTTAAGGCACACAACAATTTAAACAGTGTTGAGCATAACCAGTTAGAACACAAAAGAAGCTTACTTTCCCAAAGTTCTAAGTGTTGTTGAGAAGAGACAAGACCAGGGAAGGTAGAAGAAGAGAATAAGAAGAAAAAATAAGGGCAGCAAAGATCAGGAGAAAGTGAAAGTTTTGAGGATCCAGAGACAACAAAAGAGAATGGAGTAAGGAGGGGAGGGGTGTCTAGTGGGTAGAGATGGAAAATTTGTACACCATAAATTCCTGTATTTCAGTTGAGACTTGTTGTGAAAGGATTGATGAGAAAAACAAAGCCCTCCTATTTCTCAGTTCTTTTTCTTGCCTTCTTTTCTTCAGTGCAAGTATGATTTAGGAAATCAGAGCTTAACCAAAAAAAACACAAGACATAAACTTTAACAAAACAAACCACAGTCCACAATTTCCATTCTTCTCCATTTACCTTTGGACTGAAAATAATTTAAATGGCAGAATTTATTCAGTGCCTTTTTTGTACAGAGCACTGTGCTATCCGTTATTGGAGGATAGAGAAGAAAAATAAGTTAGCTAGGAAAAACAGTTCCTGCCCCCAATGAACTCACATTCTAGTTAGGGAGTCAAGACCAAAGTGTGTGAAAAAGCAAATGACAGTTCAAAGCAATATGTGATAAGGGGCCCATGAGGGATCCAGACATTGGATACTGTAAGGATCGGACGAAGAGATCAAGACCGATTGGGGGTAGCCCAGGGAAAGCTTCACAAAGTAGATATTAAGCTAACATGATAGTTCAGGGGTGGGGAACCTACAGCCTGAAGGCCACATGTGGCCCTCTAGGTCCTCAAGTGTGGCCTGGTGGGGCCTCCAGGCTGCAGGTTCCCCACCCTGTGCTAGTTTATTCCTCATAGGACTGATTTTAAACCTGTTTCTACCTTGGTATCCCTTCACTGACAAAGCTCCATACTATCAGTATACTTTTAAAACCAGAATCTGACACCGTATTCACAATAAGGCAGTATCTTTAAGAATTTAATATCACAGGAATTTCAGAGGGAGGTAGAAATGGAATTCCAACAATATCTTTAACAATCAAAAGGTACCCTAAGTAACACCTTGAGGCATTGGAGTGTGGTAAAGAAAGATCTAGAGAAAGTTAGGAAGACCTAGGTTTAGATCTTGCCTCTCATACCTAATTAGCTGTGTGACTGTGTATCTCTGTATCTCAGTTTCCTTATCTGTAAAACAGACATAATACCTGTAGTACCTACCTCACAGGATTGCTTTGAGGTTCAAGTAAAATAATGTATTAAAGGGATGCTACATAAATGTCAGTTATTATCATCAGAACTACAGATCATTTGGTGAGCAGTTAAATACTCCAACTACCCTGTAATGGGGCAACTAGATGGTACAGTAGATAGAATGCTGGGCCTGCAGTCAGGAAGATTCCTCTTCCTTAGTTCAAATCCAGCTGTGTGACCCTGAGCAAGTCACTTAGCCCTGTTTGCCTCAGTTTCCTCACCTGTAAAATGAACTGAAGAAGGAAAATAGCAAACCATTCCAGTATCTTTGCCAAGAACACCCCAAAAGAGGTCATGAAGAGTCAGACAGGATTGAAAAAAATGACTAACAACCACCCTGTAATGGTTTAAATGTAAATTTCACATTTTAAATTTATAAGATTACATGTTTTATGTAATGACTGTCTAAATCCTTATTTTTCTTCACGTAAATTTGTTAACTGAATGCCTGCCTATTCGTGCGTACAAAGAACTGTATAATAAACCTGGGAGTGAGGAGGGCCAGGATGGCCAAAATCTGCCCTATGGTCCATTGGCCCTAGATTTAAGATTCTTCCCTGAAAGTAAAGAGCACAGGCCTGGGAGTCTGGTAACCTGGGTTTCAGTAACAGTTCTGCAGTTACTGGCTAGGTAACCCTGAGTCTGTCTAAGCCTTAGGATTCTTATCTGTAAAATGACAAGGTTGGCCTAGTTAACCCCTAAGGTACCTTCAGTCTCTACCATGCTCTAATTCCATAATTCTTGGTTGCAGTGTCTAACCAAAGGTTGGTTAGTGTGTACTACTAAGGATATGTTGCTCATTTTTATTCTGTCCATATCTGGATGGGGCCATTTGTCTTCTTCAAATCCAACATGAATTCTCATTTCCATAATGGCCCTTATGTCAGCCACACAAGGTGGAGGTCCTAGATACCTGGTTTATCCCTGACACAGGAAGAGAGGAGTCCATATGCCAAACCCCAGCCCTTCTCTCTTTCCTAGAGGTGCCCTTCCTCTTCTCCTAGACTGCCACCAATACCCTCTCTTTTTAGGGATGTGGGTTTCTGTCCAGGAAAGCCTACATTACTTCCTTTTACTTTCCCTACTCCCCTTCCATTACTTCCCTTTAGCAAAAAAAAAAGGGTACAAGATCTGTCAGAAGCAAGGGTATTTTGAAGAGATTGGGAAAGGTCCTCCTCCATCCACCACAGGGATCCCTGAAAAATATTACTTTGGGTTAAACATTGCCCTCTTCAAGTTCTTTTTTAATTTCCCTTTTATGGCTTAGCTGTACCAGATCTCAAACTATTACAAAGTCATAATCATCAAAACAATCTGGTACTGGCTAAGAAATAGGGTAATGGATCAGTGGAATAGATTAGGTACACAATATATAGTCATTTAGTAATGTCCATAGTAACCTGTTGTTTGATAAACCCAAAGATCCAAGCTTTGAGGACAAGGACTCACTATTTCATATAAACTCCTGGGAAAACTGGAAAGCAGTTTGGCAGGAACTAAGTACAGACAAATGTCACACTGTATACCAAGATAAGGTCAAAACGGATACATGATTTAGACAAAAAGGGTGATACCATAAGCAAATTAAGAGAGCATAGAATAGTTTACTTGTCAGATCTCTGGATAAAGGGAGAATTTATGAGCAAACAAGAAAGCATTATGAGATAGCAAAATGGGTAAGTTTCTCTTGCTGTAAACATAAAAGACTCATTCCTCAAATATATAGAGAACTGAGTCAAATTTCTAGGGATACAAGTCATTCTCCAATTGATAAATAGTCAAAGGATATGAATACACAGTTTTCAGATGAAGAAACCAAACTATCTACGGTCATATGAAAAGATGCTCCAAATCACGATTGATTAGAGAACTGCAAATTAAAACATCTCTGAGGTACCACATCACACCTATCAGATTGGCTGATATGACAGAAAAGGAAGATGACAAATGTTGGGGGGGATGTGGGAAAAGTGAAAAACTAATGCACTGTTGGTAGAATTGCAAACTGATCTAACCATTCTGGAGAGCAATTTGGAATTGTGCCCAAAGGGCAAGAAAACCATGCACACCCAGTATTAGCATAGCTAGGGCTGTATTCCAAAGAGATTTTTAAAAAAGGAAAAGGACCTATACATACAAAAATATTTATAGCAGCTTTTTTGTGGTGGCAAAGAATTGGAGACTGAAGGGATGTCCATCAAATGGGGAATGACTGAACAACTTGTGGTATATGATTGTGATGGAATATTATTGTGTTATAAGAAGTGACAAGCAGAATGCCTTCAGAAAAGCCTGGAAAGACTCACATGAACTGATGCTAAGTGAAGTGAGAACAGTGTACCCCATAACAGCAATATCATATGATGATCGACTGTGAATGATAACTATTCTCAGCAATACAATGATCTAAGACAATTCTGAAAGATTCATGATGAAAAACGCTATCTACCTCCAGAGAAAGAACTTATGGAGTCTGAATGCAGATCAAAGCCTGCTTTTTAAAAAACTTTCTTATAGTTAGTCTTTCACAACATGACTGTCATGGAAGTGTTTTACATAATGATACATGTATGGCCTATGTTGAATTGCTTGTCTTCTTAGGGAGGGTAGGTGGGGAGGGAAGAGGGGAAAGAATTTGGAACTCAAAGTTTTAAAAGCAGATGCTCAAAAAAAAGTTGTTTTTGCATGCAACTGGGAAATAAGATATACAGGCAATCAAGTGTAGAAATCTATCTTGCCCTACAAGAAAGTAAGGGAACAGGAGATTGGTGGCTGGGAGTGGGGTGACCAAAGGGAGGGCTGACTGGGGAACAGGGCAATCAGAATATATGCCATCCTGGAGTTGGGGGGAGGGTAGAAATGAGGAGAAAATTTGTAACTCAAAATCTTGTGGAAAAAATAAAACAAAATAATGAGCAATAATACAAAAAAAAACTTTCTTTATTTTTCTTTTTTTGTCTGTGTTTTCTTTCACAACGTGACTAATATGGAAATGTTTTGCATAACTGCATGTGTACAGCTATATGAAATTGCTTGCCTTCTCAATGAGGGGAGAAGAAGGGAGGGCAGGAGAGAATTTAAAACTCAAAATTGTAAAAATGAAGGTTAAAAATGTTTTTATATGTAATTGGGAAAAAATAAAATATTTACAAAGGAAAAAAAATTCCCTTTGGGGGAGAAGCATATCTAGCTCCTAGAACTTAAGGGTTCTTCCTAACAGAGGCAATAAAGACAACTGAAAAGCAGACCCAATTTAGCCTAGTTTCCATTTTTTTACTAAGGGCTCCATTCTGTGAAAAGGGGGCATTCTGTGGACTGGTGGTGGTACATGTCAAGTGTATGTGGTAGCAGACGATAGGTAAGAGAAGCAGGGTGGAACCCTTATAACTGTCCCCTTAAAGAACTAAACTCTCATAATAAGGGGAAAGGAGGGGTCAAAGAACATAGCTATCTTCTTTTCCATTCGATATGCTTTCACCTCTTCTGCTCATTATCTAGAATGGGCAAAAAGCTGAGATAAGCATCAGAATCCATAAGTTAATTATCTTCTAAATGTATTGCAGTCCAAGGGACAGCAACTGTCTCACCCCACCTCCTGCCAAGCTCTCTACAGAGCTCTCCCCAATGGGAAAGACACAATGTGAGAATTGTCATGCCAGAAAGCAGAGTGGGCCTCTGCTTAGTCCTCAGCCACCCCTTCCTCAATCCACTTGAAATAAAGAGGGTTTCCTTGGTCAATGGGTACACTGAAGAGCTCAGGAATTTCAAAAGGATGAATTGATCTAAAGGAAGATAAAAGAACTAAGTAAGTATGGCTGGAGATAGCTCTTGAGAAAGAAGCCTTGAGATCTTCATAGATATATGTACTTCATTTGATGTCCATTAGCCAAGAGCTGTTTAGTGGATTACACTGGATTTGGTTTTGTTTTGTTTAACCAGGGGCCTCTGTCCTCATCAGGGGTCCTAACACACAGAGCCAGGGATATTTTTGCTCTCTAATATTTAAAGGATCTGTGGCTTCATCACTGGAGCATCAGAGCACATCACAGCCCATCTTTGACTCAATAAATTTGTCTGAGAGTGGCTGGGGCTCGGAGGGATGAGGTGACTTGCCCACAACTAGTTAGTACCATAGGAAGTGTTTGAAGCTGAGTCTTCCTGACTCCAATTCCAACATTCTACTCAATCTACCACGTGCTTCTCTTTGCATCACACACACACACACACACGCACACCCCACTAAGTAGAATGCTTGTTGCGAGTATTAGCTTACTTGGAGGAATACCACAGCTTCAGACACCTCACCTGCATAAGTATGTAAATAGCCACACAGAGAATTCCCTGAAAACTATTTAACACCATACCTCCTCTTCAGCCATCCCCCTCCCCACACAGCTTTTCCCCATCCATATTGAATCTGCATAAGGGGTACGGCTGACACTATGCACAGGCTTAGTTAAGCATCCTGCCTTCGACTATATCTGGGACATTCATCACTTTCAGCTCTTTGACCAAACAGCTGATTAGAGATAAGCGATGGAAAGAGAGGACTCACCTGATGTAGTTAGAGAGTTCATGTATTTTTGAAGTCTTCGTTTTCACTAACTGTTCAAGAGAAACATCAATGTTTCAGAAATTCATTTCCAGATCATGTGATATCACTTTTGCCTCTGATGAGCCAGCTGGTGCAGCTTTTCCCCCTGACTCCGAAACTATGGATTTCCACTGAGGTCCTCAGGAATGACCCAAAGACTTGTATACAAAACTTGGCAGAGATGGAAATATGCCCCTTCCTCATCTATAAAATAAAAGGGGTCACACTAAGTGATTTCTAAGGCCCTTTCCTGCTTGAATATTGCATGTTCTTCGGTCCATTTCAGCTCTCACATTCTATATTCTAAGGTCTCTTTTAGGCCTAACATTTTATGGCTTTATGGGAATTCTGTTTTAAAAATTGAAAATGATTAAAAAAGGGGGTGAAGTGAGTTTCTCTTCATTACTCACTCCACCTTGCCCCAGACCCTTTAGATCTGGACTGGTACTCACACTTACCAAAAGGATTTCAGTGGCTTCTTCAATCTCTCCCTTCCAAAAGTACCTAGAAGAGTTCACAAAATTATAAAAAAAATATTATCCCGATTGAAGGTTAGGCAGAGCTCTCCTGAAATGCCATGCCCCTAACCTTATATTACCAGCTCATTCCCTGCTAGTTAAAAATGATTAAGATGGGGGCAACTAGGTGGCTCAGTAGATAGAGTACCAGTCCTGGAATCAGGAGGACCTGAGCTCAGATCTGGCCTTAGATACTTGACACTTGCTGTGTGACCCTGGGCAAGTCACTTAACCCCAATTGCCTCACAAAACAGAAATAAGAGGGTAAGGAAATGTGGGGGGGGGGAGAGGATAAGAGAGGGATAGAGAATAGGATAAGAGGTAACCATAGAAGGGTGTGTAGATTAACTGAAATGGGACAAAGAGGGAACCACATATACATTTAGAAGGGTATAAAAATCTTCCAAATTCAGAAAGAAGTAAGAGGCTAAGGGGATAGGGTAGAGGGAGAGGATAAGGGAGGGATTCTTGACGGGTGGGTAGATTAAGGAATAGGAGGGCAAGGTAGTGGGTAGAAGTAAAGTAGAGGAGTGAGGAAGGATAGGAATAGGGTGAGAAGGATAGTGAGGAAAATGGGAAGGAGGAAAATATACAAGAAATTATAGTTTAGAATGTGAATGGGATGCATTTACCTACAAAATGGAAACTGACAGCAGATTAAAAATTGGAATTTAACAATATGTTGCTTTCAGGAAATGCTATAAAAATGAGAGCTGCACACAAACAAAAATGAAGGTCAGTAGTAGAATTTATTATGTAAAAAAAGCAGGCATAGTACTCATGAGCTCAGACAAAGTTAAAGCTAAATCAGATTTAATCAAAAGAGAAAAATAGGGAAACTACACTATGTGTCAGCCACATTCATCAATAGTTTTAGACCACATAAAATAATTAGACATACAAAAATGAGAGCATACCTGTCAAAACAGACACAGGAACTATACAATACAGGAACTAAACACAAAACACCTTTTATACGAACAAAGTTAAATCTAAATAATTGAAGTAATATTTATTGTGCATGGATAGGTAAAGCTAATATAATAAAAAAATTTTACCTAATTATTTTACCTAACAATTTTACCTAACTAATGTATTTATGTAATACCACCTCAACTAAATTACTAAAAATTATCTTATTGAGTCAGAGAAAATAATACCAGGGTTCATCTGGAAGAGCAGAGAGTCAGGAACTCCAGGGAAACCACGGAAAAAAGATATAAAGGAACTAGATTCAGTAATAACAGACCTTAAACCATATTATATGGTGACAGCAGTATTAAAGAATAAAATGGATAATTTTGATTATTTTAAATTAAAATATTCCTGTATAAATAAAACTATACAGTCAAAATAGAGAGAATTCAGAAAACTGGAAAAAACTCTTATAGACAATCTCCCAGAGAGAATGTGATTGGGTTGGAATATTCTTGTGATGTAGGAAATAAGCTGGTGGATTTAGAAAAATATGGAAAGACTTGGACTTAGGAGGAAAGATGCTATCCACCTTCAGAGAAACACATGACAAATGGAAATAAGCATAATACAGTCTTATGTATGTGTGTTTGAGTGTTTATGTGTATATATGTGTGTGTATGTTTATGGACATCTGTGTATGTTCATATATATGTGTGTATATGCTTAATTGTAGCCTTCCGGGGTGGGGGGAGGGGAAAGAGGGAAAAATAAAGTAAAAAGTGCACAGCAGAGGACAAAAGAAAACATACAAGGAAGTAAAGAAAAGATGGACAACTTTGAAAATAATGTATAGTATTCATTATAATGGTTTTCTTGAAATGGAAATTTATTCCTTTATATTGAATCCTCTCTTCTGCTCTGCTGTGTACATGACAATGCTTTTTTTCCTTTTCATATTTTATATTTAAGTTTAAAATAAATTTTAAAACTTTTAAAAAATGACTAAGGTGAGAAGGAAATTTTAAAACCTCCCTACCCCCTTTAATAAGAATTTCTAACCATAGAGAGATAGAACATAAAATCCTAGGATCTTGGGGCCAGAAGGGACTGGAAGAGACTAGTCTCAACTCTTTTTCTTTATTTGGGAACTCCTATATAGAATCCATGACAAGTGCTCATCCAGCCTAATTTTGGATATTTCCAGCAACAGAGAACTCACTAATTCCTGTTATATTTTTGGACAACTCTAATTGTTAGTAAGTTCTATCTTTAAAGGACCAAAATCTGCCTTCCTGCGACTTCCTCCTATTGTCCCTAGTTCCACAGAGAATAGTTTTAGACCGTGCACTGGACAGCTCCTTTATGTATCTGAAAGCAAGTAATCCTATCCCTCTTCTTCTCCCTGCCACTCCCTTCTTTGGGCTACTTATTCTAGATTTCTCCCTGGCTCCTCATCTGATATAGTTTCCTAGTTCCCTCGCTATAGTACTGCTCACCCATCCTCCAGTTGATGGTATCCTTCTTAGAGTGCATCACTAAGAAGTAGATAAAATGGTATGTGGTCAGTGCAGCAAATTAGGAAGATTAGTTCAGCATCAGTATCAAGGATAGATTGGATAGGAAATAGGGTAAAGACAGATCACCACAAAAGCCCCGTGGTAGAGTGGGAAGGGAAGAATTGGTTTTAGATTCAGCAAAGCTGGGTTCAGATACTGGCTCAGCTACTTACTTACCTATTAACCTTAGGCAACTCAGCTGACCTCTCTGGGTTTTGATTTCCTTATCTTAAAGAAAGGGAGGGAAGTGGACTAGGTAACCTCTAAAGTCCCTTCTGGTGCCAGATCCTATGATAAGCAATATATGTCTCTTAAGACATTCAGCACAATGGCAGTATAGGCATACCCTTTGTAAGGCCTTTAATCAGTACAGCAAGAAGTGAGGAAAGAGAAAATGATGTTATAAAGGGACGTGAGCCTCATAGGAAAGAGCAATGTTAGGATTATGTGCCTGAGAAAATGATAAATGCTGGAGAAGATGTGGGAAAATTGGAACATTGTTACATTGCTGGTGGAGTTGTGAACTGATCCAGCCATTTTGGAGAGCAGTTTGGAACTATGTCCGAAGGGCTATAAAAATGTTCATACCCTTTGACCCAGCAATACCACTTCTAGGGTTGTATCCCAAAGAGATCACACAAGCGGGAAAAGAACCCATATGTACAAAAATATTTATAGCGGCTCTTTTTGTGGTAGCTAAGAATTGGAGATCAAAGGGATGCCCATCAATTGGGGAATGACTGAACAAGCTGTGGTACATGAAGGTAATGGAATACTATTGTGCTATAAGAAATGGGGATGATAGGGACTTCATGATAACCTGGAAAAACCTACACAACATAATGCTGAGTGAGTGGAGCAGAGCCAGGAGAACATTATACACAACCACAGATATATGGATTCTGTGAGGACCAACCCTGACAGACTTCGCTCTTCTCAGCAACACAAGGTGCAGAGATGGCTCCAGGGGACTCATGATGGAGAGTGCTATCTGCATCCAGAGAAAGAACTATGAAGTATGAATGCAGATTGAGGCACACTTCATGCTAGCCTTTTTTTCCCCCTATTTTTTCTTTTTCTCTCTTTTGTTTTTGTTTTTGGGTTGGTTTTTTTTTTGGTCCTGTTCCTTCTTTCTCATGATTCATTTCATTGATCACAATTCTTCTCCATAACTTGACTAGTGGGTAAATTAATTCAATGAGAAGTTATGCATGGTAGTTATATGAGATTCCATGCTGTCTTGGGGAGGGAGGGGGAAGGGAGGGAAGAAAATCTGGAACTCAAAATTATGTAGAACCAAGTGTTGTAAACTAAAAATAAAAAAAAAATTAAAATAAAAAGGATTATGTGCCTGAGCAAGTGACCTAACAGCAAGATTTAGTTATAGCCAAAGATTTGCTGGAGCTAGCTCAAACTGGCCTCACAACAGCAGATAGTTAAATTTTCAGTGGGAGCATTTATGCCTCACAAATTGGCAAATGCTAAAAATCATGGCTTGGATTTGGTTGTTGTTGATTGTCTAAACTTAAGAATGTGGCAGAATAAATATTAATAATGCAGATTAAACTTAAAAGTGTATCCTGATGCCTTTTTTCCCCTCTGGATAGCTGGTTGTTAAACACTTACCAGCACACCCTTGGTTATAACATATTAACAACTTTCTAGTGAAAAGATGTCAGTTGGGACAATGATATTCAGGAAGTGCCTGATTATGACTAGCGGTGAAATATATGATTCAGGCAGTAAAAGTGATGGATTCTGAGGCAGAGGAAAACACTAAAAACTGTAGTAGAAAGGGAAAGCTGTGTTAAAAAAAAAGGGGGGGATCTGAACTGATCTGAAAGGGATCTGAACTGATTTCAGAATACAGAGGGACTAAAGAGGGTATTGCAGTATTCATTCCAGCATTAGCCATGTGATATGTGTAGGAGGACAATGAAGAGCTGCCAATTTAGATGACTTCACATAGGAGCATAATAGGAAATATGTTTGGCCAGGTTATGGAGGCCTTTAAATGTCAGGGGAAGGAAATGACCATTGTGTGGGGGACCCAATTCCCTGGTGGTGTGCAAGAATCATAACATGTCATAATTCACAGATTATTAAAGCTGGAAAGGACTTTAGAAATCACCTGGTACAACACTCTCATATTTTTTAAAATGCTTATTGATTTTTTTACATTATCATTTTTACATTATTTTTATTTCTAAACTTATCCCTTCTTTTTCTCCTCCCCAGGGAGCTATCCTTTGTCACAATATTTTTTTAAAAAAAAGGAAAAGAAGTTTAGCAAAACTAACCAACATATTAACTGAGTCTGTATACCCAGTGCTCCAAACCTATGTAGCCCTGCCTCCGGAAGGAGGAAGAAGAGGAGAAAGAAGAGGAGGAGGAAGAAAAGAAGAAAGAAAAGGAGAAATAGAAGAAAAACAGGAGGAGGAAAAAGAGGAAAGCTGCATTTTCTTTTCTCTTTTTTAAGGACATTGTTGATGATTAGAATTACACAGCACTCAGTTTCCTCCCCCACCCCAACACTCTTTTTAGGATGCTCAGAAGTTAAGTGATTTCCCCAGTGATAACCAGTTAGAAGCAGGCCTGGGATGTGAAGCCAGTTCTTGACTTCTAGGTCAGTGCTCTATTTGGTAATGTGCCATCCATTCCTCAAATTTCCCAAGAGATTATATTGCCTTTAATTTCCATATAATCTATTTCTTGGTTCAAATACCCAACCAAACATCAAATGGCTACCGTAGTCCAAGCAATGGGGTATTTTTGAAACCAGCGGTGTTATAGAAATTATTTTGTGGTATAGACTTCAAGGGATCTGTTATCTGGTTAGGGCGCAGTGTAAGGTACTGTACTTGGAGTCAGAGGATCGGGGTCTGAATCTAGAATTTTCAGCTTACAGCTTGTGAGCTCTAAGACTGTAGACTTCATCTCTTTTGACCTCAGATCTTATTTAGATCAAATGAGGGCGATGGACTAGAACAGAGGTTCTTAGTCTTGAGCCCATTACCTTGTTTAAAGTAAAATGTTTTATAGCTATTACCATAAATTTGGTTTCCTTTGTAACCTGATGTACTTTATTTGATGCATTAAAAGGGGTCCATAGGCTTTACCAGACTGCCAAAGAGATTCCAAAAGTTTTAGACCCCTCCCTGGCCTCAAAGATCTCTTCTTCTAGGTCCCTGCCAGCTCTGAATCCTGTCTTCATCTTGTGAGCGATGGGGAGCTTTGGAAGGGTTTGGAGCAAATGAGTGCCATGGCACAGAATCAGTTCCTCACACTGGGGTTGTTCTGGGGCCTCAGATGGACTTCTCTTAGGGCTCCTGGGGCAAACAGTGAGGAGACTATAATGCTAATCTGCAGCCCAGCGCTGCCCATAACCCTTTCCCCAGTGCCAAAAAGGGACAACAACCCAAAGGGACAGCAGGCCCTACTCACAGAGAGGAAGCCCTTGGCAGGATATTCACACAGGCAGCCAGCTTCTTATCTAAGATGGTCCTGAGGCAGAGAGAGAAGTGGGGAAAGTGAGTGATTCAGGAAACAATTCTTTGCCAAAATCCAATATCTTTGACTTGTGAACTAGCCTCTTGGGGATAGACTTAGTCAGCTGTAGGCAGGCATGTGCTGTTTAACAACCAGCTCTCTAAAGATAAAAAACAACTGTAAACAAGACATACTTTTAAGTTCAAGCAGCATTATTATTTCCTTCACCACTTTCTTAAATCTAGACAATCAGCCAAGCCCTGATTTATAGCATTTGCCAATTTCTGAAGTACAAATGCTCCCAAAGAAAATCTAACAATAAGCAGCCTGGTAGGAGCTGACCCCAGCACAAGCTTAGCTCTAAGGAAGAGTGCTAGGGAGAACAACCTCTTTGTCTCCTGAGGCCTAGTGAAAAAGGTTAAGCCCCTCAGAAAAGGTTTGCTTATTGGAAGAACAGTTTGTTAAAGGCTTTAAAGAGTGTCCTGGGATAGAAAAACCTATAGCCCAGGAAGGCAGGGGCAGGAATGACACTCATTCAATAAGTCTTTAAGCCTGAGTCAGATTCCCCACCCCTGCACTAAGCCTTACAGAGTGTTTCCACAATGTTGTGAGGTAAAAAATACAAATGCCACTAGCTCCATTTTAAAGACGAGGAAACTGAGACTCAGAAAGGTGTAATGATTAACCCAAGATCACCCAGGTGGATGGTTACAGAACCAGAACTCTAGCCAAGGTTTTCAGGCCTACAAGCTCCAAGTCCAATGTTCTTTCCATCACGCTACACTGCTGCCCCCTTTCAAAGCCTGGGGAGCCTTAGCTTGAGGTCTCTGTCAACCTTAAAATGTGCACCCAACAGAATGAACCTTCTCTGTGAGTCTCTTTGTCCTATTAGAACTGACCTATTTTCTCCTCCCTCAAATACCAGTCTGAGCAGCACTCTAGTTCATTCTTCATTAGTGTAGCACCTGCAGAATGGCCCGAGCTTTCTACCACACTCAGAGGCAACAGTAAAATTCCAGTGTCTAAATAAACCTTTTAATTGTATTAAGGAGGGTTAGGGGGCAGCCTTGTTTCTACAGCAACTGCTGGGCAATTTACCCACTCCAGACAGCCAAGCTGCAGGATTAATCTCGATTTGCTTAATCAGAGATGGGTGGCAATGCAGGAGTCAGGACTAAGTGGCAATAGAAAAAAATGCAACTTGCTATGGGGCAGAGAGGCCAAAGCACAACTCAGTATGTGTGTGTGTTGGCGGGGAGGATGTTGAATTTGGTTTCATAGAATCTGTCTTATTCTCAGCTCTACTCGTTACTTACCTGTGTGACTTTGGCCCAGTCACTCTCCCCTGGGCTTCACTTTCCCCATCTGTAAAATAGGGGAGTTGGACCAAATGAATGATCTCTAAGGTCTCTGCCACCTCTAAATCCTATTTTTCTAACAGCTCATGATTCTGCCAAAGGGGAAATGGCTCAGCTCACTAACCGTCAGGGGAAGGTTGAATGACTCAGCTCTCTTGCCAGGTCGGATCTCACAACAACTGCCCATCCCCCAACCCCAGCCACTTGGGGAAAATGTCTAACGTTATTGTACTTAAATTCAAAACACACATACACACATCAATAAGTCATGTAAGAACTACCCAGGTCCTCCTTCTGTACTCAGGAAACAAAGGACCAAACAAAAGCTCTTCCAGCCAAGGGAGCAGGTTTGCTGACCACACACTGTAACTAGAACCTGTATAGGTCAGTAGTCCTATGGAAAAAGAGGTCAGCTCCCTTTCCCAGGAACTCTGGCGACTATGCTCTGAAACCACTCAGCCCTGGGAGATAAGTTAATGCTTTGGGGCAACAGAAAGGAACGGGGAGGGAGAAGACAGAAGGCAATAACTTGGTACCATGTTTGCAGTGCTCTCAGGGGATACAAACTAGGAGAATACCCTGAATAAGTGATAAGTTAAAGGTAGAGTAAATGCTACCGGAGTTTGGGAAAAATGTCTCAGAAACCTAGACAAGATGGAGGGGGGACCTCCCCCATGGAGGACACAAGACTTATGTCTGTGGGGAACAAAGTGCATGCTCTGTTGGCCCTCTTCCAGGGAAGTAGAACATAGTAAGGGACTGAGCCCCTGCCTTTTGTCCCATAGCCTGACCTCATAAGGAGGCACACTCCAGAAACCAGAGGGAAAAGTGCCCAGCCATGAGCAGCTTCATCTCAGTTACCAGAAAAAGTTTTAACTACCTGCATGACTTTGGGCAAGTCACTCAACCTCTCTGGGCCTCGGTTTCTCTACTTGTAAACTAAGTGGGTTGGACTAATGGACTGTAAGGTGTTTTGTAGCTCTAAAGCTACAAATCCTCCTATAAATGCCTCCCAACTAAAGTCTCTCTTGCATGCCAACTGGGCAGCTCAGATGCTTTCTTGGAAAGGCTATGGGTTCACATCTACGGAAAAGTAGAAGAAAACTAGAGATCTATTAACCTCTATGACCCTCATAATCTCCTAGTCTGTAAAAAGGGGGAAATAAAATTTTCACTTACCACTTCAGAGTTGTGAGAAAGATGTTTAAAGCACAATAAAAATTTGAAATATTATCCTCATAGGATAATAAGACTCAGAGCTGGAAGGAACCCTAAAAGTCATCTGGTTCAAACCTTTTCATTTCATAAATAAACTAAGGTCTAAAGAAAGGAAATGACCTACCCACAGTCATACAGTGCGGTAATGTCAGAAGTGGTACTAGAACCTAGGTCTGCTGATTGACACACCCAGGCTCTGAGGACAATTATGCAATCCCAGAGGAACAACTGTATGGGCTACCCTGACCTTGCCTCCCAGAACATCCTTTGAATCCAGAAAGTTTCTGGGACTAGTTTCTGTACTGTATGCTTCTGGGCTTAGAGAACACAGGTCCCTGTGGGGAACAGTGAGAGAGTCATATAGAACAGGGCTGGGGTGAAGTGGGCACTGAATAATTCATGTCTTGCCTCATAGAAGGGCATGAATAGTCTCCCTGTGTACTATGGGCCAACGGTACCACTGGTCTTATGGTCCCTCTCAATTAAATATTAATATGGAGAAAATGAAAGGAAAAGACCCAATAGAGGAGAAATAATCCAAGGCCAGAGTTGATCTGGTCTTAGCTGCCACTCTCATTAATTTTCCACAAAAGACCATTTAGCTCCAGAGAGATTCAGGTGTACTTTTTTTTTTCTTTTTTGGAGCATTGTAAAAAAAAAAAAAAAGCTGGGCTGTGAATTAGGAAGGAGGGGGCCCAAGCAGGTCAGGTCTGGCCATTCTCCAGCTCTCTTTGTAGCTATTTTCTTTATTGCTGTCTTTTAATATGTTCAAGGTTATCTTGAGCTATCAGAAGAGGAAATGGACTTGTTCTATTTGGCCCCAGAGGGCAAAACTCAAAGCAATGGGAAGTTATGGGGATTTCAAAGAGGATTGTGGTATCAGGGAAATGATGACATGACTTGCAGTTGACTTCGAGTGAGGGAGGGCTGTGCAAGGTCACCAGCCTCACTATCTCCTTTGGTTTGGTAGGATATAATTTCCCAGAAATGGGCCCCATCTCCAACCTCAGGCCTTAGAGGGTCACCCCATCAAACTAGGGGGCCACTTGATGGGAATTCTGTAAAGAGGATTCATGCTTCAGACTGCGGTTGGATGGGATGACCTCAAAGATCACTTCCCACTCTAACATGCTGCATTCCCAGATCTAACATTTTGATTCAATTAACGCTGAGGGAATTGAGAAGATTAGGACACCAAGTGGTTAATTGTGGGAATTGAGTGAATCACACTGATTCCATCTTCTGACTCAATTCTGGAGCTAGTTTAGTTTCTATTAAATTACGGGTCTAATAATGCTTAGTGAGCGGAGCAGAGCCAGGAGAACGTTGTGCACAGCCACAGACATATGGATTCCGTGAGGACCAACTCTGACATACTTCGCTCTTCTCAGCAACCTAAGGTACAAGGACAACTCCAGGGGACTCACGACGGAGAATGCTATCTTCATCCAGAGAAAGAACTGTGAAGTTTGAATACAGATCGAGGCGCACTACATGCTCGCCTTTTTTGCTTCTCTTTTGTTTTTGTTTTTGGGTTGTTTTTTTTTTTTTGGATCTGTTTCTTCTTTCTCATGATTCATTCCATTGGTCATAATTCTTCTCTACAACTTGACTAGTGTATAAATTAATTCAACGCGAAGTTATACATGATAGTTATATGAGATTCCATGCCGTCTTGGGGAGCGAGGGGGGAGGGAGGGGAGAAAATCTGGAACTCAAAATTATGTAGAACCGTGTGTGGTAAACTAAAAATAAATAAATAAATTAAAAAAGAAAAAAAAAAAACAAGGATTTCATCAGACCTAGCTGCTAATACCCTGAAGGACCATTGGTCTTGGAACACTATATTTTATAGAGCAAAAAAGCTGGGGTTATGACTAAGAATACTTTACCCAGCAAAGTATAATCCTGAATGGAAAAAAGGACATTTAACAAAACCAGCTACTTATGACAAAATCAGCAGAACGTAATGGAATATTCGACGTATAAGGTTCAGAAGGAATATAAGGTAAACATTAAAGACCAATTATAAGGGATTCAATGAGGTTAAATTGTTTACTCCTATGTGAAAATGTTATCAGTTCTTTTAGGACTGTCATCATTATTTGAGTGGTTTGAAAGAAAAGCTGCGTATGATGGGATGATCAAGACTATTATTATCTGATTCATTTTAGATATTATGTTTCCCTTAGAAGTTTCCAAGTAAAAATTAGATTAAAGCTAACAAATGAGGTTTTTATAAATACTGAAAAAAAATGAACTTTTCTGAATATCAAATGCTAATGAAATCCTAAACAATAACAAATGATAGTAAAAATTTGGCCAAAAGGCTAAACTTATTGACAAGCTGTGATAATAGTTAAAAAGAGAAAAAAATAAATTATGGGTCTAGTCTAATTTCTGTATTGTGAGAAAACTTTATTCAATTATGGGAAGTGAGAGAAAACTTTATTGCATCGTTTGAATCCACCTGGGAAACTGAACCAACTCTACCTGCTACTTAGAGACCCTTAACCAAGAACCTAGGTTATGTTGACCAGGAAATCATTCATATCCGAAGATTGTTGCAAGTTTTCTCACAATTGGATATCTCAAGCAACTACTAAGTCTTATCTGAAAACTGGTCCCATACTGATGGATCAGCTATTGTTTATATTTAGGGGGAGTATTCCAGGCCCAGTCCTAAGCTGAGGAAGGGCCTGGTTCCCAATTTGTGAGGCAATTGACATGCATTGCTTAATAAATCGATATGGTCAGAAACCTCTGTTTTCCTCAGTCATTGCCTCTTTCACCCACCACACCCCCTAAAGGAAAACTGACAGCAGAGAAGTCCTTAAATACTTTAAATACTCTTAAAGGAATATGAACCCTAATTCTCGGCCTTCTTTCCATTTGACCTGAATTAGCCTCTCTGAGACTGAACCTGGAAAATTTTAAAAAGCCAATTCAAAACATGAACTTCAAGGGTGTGTGTGTGTGTGTATTAGGGGGGGTCTAATGGAAAGAACAGTGCCATTAGAATTAAATGAGTTGGATTTGTTTCTCGGCAATGACACTTAATAGCCATATCCAAAGCAAGTCACTTCACCCTCCTGAGACCCAACTTGCCCATCTATTAAATGAAGATTGTACTTGTACTCCGCCTATCTCGTGTTGAAAATCTTGAAGTACTATGTGAGTGGAGTTACTGTCATTATTATTGTTCTAACATCCGTACTTACGTAGGTAGCAGAAAGAGCTTTGGATTGGAGAGTTAGGGAGGGGAACCTAGGTCTTGGTTCCAGGTCTTTCAGTTTCATCATCTATAAAAAGGGAATTATAGTCCCTACCCCTGCCTACTTCACAGAGATGTTTTGAGGATAAAATGGAAAAAAAATATCAAAGTGATTTGAAAAATATAAAGTGAAATTATTTGCTATAAAGAATGGCTCTCTAGGATGGAGAAGGCGAAAGATATAATGTGAAGGGCTATGCAAAAATAAGAGAGACTAATAAATTCTTTTTTGAAAAAGAAAATATAAAGTGGTATTTAAAGACAAGGGATGATGATTATAAATAACACTAGTTCTCCTGAGGCTTTCAAAGACTATTGCTAACTGATTGCCTAAATAAAAACAGTACTAGTACCTTACAATAGTACAGGGCAAATGAAATAATATATGTGACGTGCTTTGCAAACCTTATTCTGCAATATAAATGTGGGCTATTATTGGTATTTATCTTCTAGGCCATTTCTTTTCAGAGAGACCAAAGGGTCCATCAAATCATAGCCCCTTGACTCCTAAATGTACAGGGCTGAGTAGTTTTAGCTTAGAGAGGGAAGAAACAGAGCCCCACTCCTAAGGCAATATAACAGCTCTGACATCTTCCAGCCCACAAACTGGACCCCTAGGCCCAACATCCCAACACTTTACCTTGCTATGTCTTTGGCAATCTCTTCATTGGGGCAGTTGACAAAGGCAACTGAGTGAGTCCCAGAGAGGTAGCTGCCAGTAACTGCTGAGTGGAGATGGAGGCTGATGGTCCTCAGCATAGGGTATGACAGGAGGAAGGCCATCACCACCTAGAGAAAAGTCAGGAGACATGGGTTCAGACTGCCTATGTCTACTCAGTCCTTCAGAGAAACATAACCTTTGTGGAATCACGTTCATTCATTCATTCAGGCAGCCAGTGGTGCAGTGGATAGAGGGCTGGGCCTGGAGTAAGGAAGGCCTGAATTCAAATCTGGCCTCAGGCACTTACTAGTTGTGTGACTGTACGCAAATCACTTAACTGCTGCCTGCTTCAGTTTCCTCAACTGTAAAATGGAGATAATAATACCATCTACCTCCCAGGATTATTGTGAGGACCAAATGAGATGATATTTGTAAAAAGTGCCTGGAACGTAGCAAGCATGACATAAAGGTTTCCCCTTCGGATCATTCAACAAACACTTATTAAGTGTCTCCAGTGTATAAAACATTGTGCTAGGAACTAGAGAGATACAAAGTTTGGATAAAACATGGTCCCTGCCTTCAGAGAGCTTATAATCTCATAGATGAATAAAACACAAACATACAACATTATAGAGTAAATGCACTAAATGGTTGCAAAACTAGCTACTATGCGAGGTCCAAATGCAAAGGTCAATACTCACAAAGGAAATTAGAAACCCCCCCCCTTTTTTTTTTGCTCTACCCACTACTTTAAGATTATGGTACCTGCACTGGCCCAGTACCTGCCTTGAGAGTCTCTTGATTTCTTCAGCCACAATCACATATCTGCCTGTCTTAGATGCTCACTTGGTCTTAGAGTTGGAAAGGATCTCAGAGAATAGCTGTCTAGTCCAAACTCTGCCTGAACAAAAACAATCTCTAATATATCCTCCCCGATGTGGTAATCTAGTCTTTCCCAGTGATGGGAAACTCATTACCCTCAGCTACAGCCCACTGCACTCAAGTATAACTTGAAATGTTAGGAAATCATTCCTTACATCAAGCTTAAATCTGTCGCTTGGCAACTTCCACCCATCCACTGCTCTTAATTTTGCCCCATGGAAATAAGCAGAAAAGGTCAAATCCTTCTTTCACATGGAGACTTTCTAAATACTTGAAGACAGTTATCACCTGAGTCTTCTGTTCCCCATGCTAAATATCCCTAGTTCCTTCAACCCATCCTCACATGACATGCTCTCGAGGCCCTTCAATATTCTGTGTGCCCTCCTCTGGACTCTCCGCAGCCGATCGGCGTCTTTCCTAAAATGTGCCACCTCCAGATGAGCACAACAGTCTAGATGTCCTCTGACCAGGGCAAAAGACACTGGGACTATCACTTCCCTAGTTCTGTACCATCTGCCCTGCTCACCTCATTGAGTTTTTATGAGACCCAAAATAAGAAAATTGCTGTTAAAGGACTTTGTAAAGTATTTTTACTTAATTTTTTTTCAAAGGCCTTTAACACCTATGTTCCCATAATACAGGGTGTCCCTAAAGTCTGGACACATAGGAAAAATGCATATTTTGAAATATTTGGAATATTAACAGGCCTTAGCCCCCTTGACTTCTTTTTCTGGGGTATGCTAAAGGAGAAGGTGCACTCAATGAAAAATCTCATGCAACACACTTGATTGAACACATAAAGAGTGAATGTGCTAAAATTGATGGCAGTATGGAGTTATTGCATTCAGTTCACGCGAATCTTGCAAAACGCATCAACCTTTGCATCACAAATGATGGAAATCATATTGAAGATGTTATTTGTTAATATTCCAATTAACTAAAATGTTGTTGAAAGTTTCATTCATTTCATTTCTTGAGAATATGCATTTTTACCTATATGTCCAGACTTTAGGAACACCCTGTAAAAATGGGAGATAACCATTATTTTAGTATGAAGTGGTGTTAAGTATCACTTACATGTTGAGAACAAAGATTAAAATCTTCAGAAGAGAGATTTCCCTACATTTTCTCGGTATGTACCCCTAGAGCTCTCTGGAAGGACTCCAGCATTTTGGGCACCTCTGGATCTCCACCCTCTTTCCCTGGCCTTGCTCAAATCCATTTCTGTTCTCCCTCTCTTGCTCCCCAGTCTCTCTGAGTTTGGCTGGCTCCCGTCTTCTGGCAGGGCATGACTGCTGTCTTTATTTCTTGACTTTCTGAGTTTGACTAAATGGCAGGCTGTTTTTTTTTTTCCTCTGCCATAGCCACATCTTTCCTCTCATCTGCCTCTCTGACTTGGCAATCCAACTGCTCTAAAATAAGACAGAACCACTTGAAGAAAAGGGTCCAAATCATGAAATCCAGTAGGGTCTTTTCATAAAAATGATTGTATATGCCTAAATGATAGACTATCAGAATTGAAAAGGATCTTAGAACATAGAATGATAGTGCTGTGTGAAAGGATCTTAGAAATCATCCAGTCCAACCCTCTTATTTGTCAGGTAAGGAAGGACCAGAGAGAGATAAACAGAGATAGATGGGAACATACCCAGACAGAAAGGACAAACTAGAACAGAATATCAGAGAGACAGAATCAGAGAGTAGCTGCCATTTAACCACATGCCGGACTTTATCATTACCCTCAGATTTCAGAGGTGCTTCAAGGGGATAAAGTCCAAACTGAGATCAAAGTTTTTGGGGGCCCAGGGGTTAGCTCAAGCAATTTCCGTCAAGAAAGCCTAGTGCCCTGGTTCAGGGGACAATGAACATAACAGGAAAGAGCGCAGTTTTGAAGGGATCAAAAGCTCCATTTTGCATTTTTAAAAATTCCCTTGAATGGGATAAAATAAAGGCAATAAAATTAATTTAAATGTGATTTTGATATAAAAATTTGTAATGTTTTAATCTTCCCAGCCCCCACCCACTCCGGCTCCGTTTTCACAGTTTTTTCACTTTTCTAGGGTTTCAGCGGGGAGAGGGAGGAGGAGGATTCAGCAGGTAGGAGGGAGGCAGTGGGGATCGCCGTCACTCCTTCAAGGGCAGAGGAGAGGATTCCCACTCTTTACTCACCGCCTCAGGGTATTGGCGGCCATTCCCAGTTTTCACCGGCAGAGGTTGTTTTAGAAACAGACAGCAATAGGGGTCAGAAGACCACGTCGGGAGTTTGCCATACGCCACCTGTATAACCTTGAGCAAGTTTATTGCCCTCTCTAGGTCTCGGTTTTCCTCACTAGTAAAATGACTGAGTTGAACTAGATCGCCATGGTCCCCTGGAACTTTGAATCCCAAGATCCCTAAAGTCCTAGGGAAACCCTCCCTGGGGCTGGGCACTCACCAGGAGCCAGGAAAGGCAGCCGGGGCGAAGGCAGCTCTGGACAGCAAGCGGTGGGCAGCGCTGAGTCGGCCAGTCCATGGTGCCCTATGGGGCCTGAGGCGTGCGGACCCCCGGCTCCTGCTCAGCGGCAGCAGCGGAGCTGCCACCCGGGCGCCCTCTGGGACCCCGCTAGCCTGTGCTTGGCAGAGGAACGGGGGTACTTCCAGGACTCTCCAGCCCCTCCCCGCCTCTCCTCTTGGCTCCTCCTTCCAAAGGCTGTCCTGGGATTAGCCTCTAGGCTTTTCCACCTGCCATTGCCCAGCCAGCTCCCCTCAACCTCGAACTTGGGGTTTCCTTTCTCAGCGAGACTTCCTGTCCGCAAAATTGCAGCCACGAGAGGGGCATCGATCAGAACGATGGTCCTGCCCCTGGACGAGAAGCTGAGAGCTCAAGGGGCAGTCACAAGCAAATTGGATCATGCAACTTAAACCTGGAAGGAACCTTAATGACCATCCATCCAGTCCGATACTCGAATGTTCCGGAGGATGTTAGACTCACAGGAGGAAACTGAGATATCTGAAGATAGATTCGCATTTGAGGGGGTTGGGGGAGGCTGTGATTTCATCCCTCAAAGAAATTCAGGTATGGAAAATCCCTCCATCAAAGTAGAACATCAACTCATTTATAATCTAGAGTCTTAAAAAGTTAAAAGGAGACCCTGAAAAGTGATTTACCTATGTCATAAAGCATAATTTACCTGTGATTTACATATGAGTTACCTATGTCATACCGCATGTGTTAGTGGCAGGTTTTGAACCCAAGTATTCCTGTTTCCTAGGCCCCTCTAATCTTGTATTACCATAGGTTGCTGTCTTGCAAATAGTGACGATAGCTTGTATTTATGTGGTACTTCAAGATTTTCGAACTTTATATTTTCAACCTTGAGGAGCTGCTCCTGGGTTCCTATAAGACCTGAGGGCATTACACTCACTCCCTGTTCTGTGCCTAGGCTGCCATCTGCACAGGCTTCAGTCCTGAGGAATTTGATCTCTAATGAGGGCAGTTACTCACTTTTCTTATACTTTCTGGTTAATTAAGTCGCCACATGGAAGCCTCAAGGATGACTTTACTTGGAGCTTAATAGGTATGATTCACTTCTAGGGCTTCCCCAAAGAAGGGGAGTAAAAAGGGTACCAAATAAACAGTGTGAATCAGGTATAGGAAAGGGAATTTATCCCTACACTCAAAAGGAATGCCAAAGACTAGTCACTCACAAATGCAAGCATTCCAAAAAAGAAACTTAAAATAAGATTCAGTAACTTAATTTATAATTAGTGTTCCTACTGGGAGGGTTGATAAGTAAACCTCATAGGAACATAAAAGTTTGCAGAACTGCTGATTAAGTATTTTATATTTTTACTACAGCTTTGCACTGTTCAAACAACTCCCATTACTGTCCAAACAATTCTCAATAGATGTCTGCAGGCAAAATGATCAGACTGGGGCTTATCTTTTTGTCAATGGCTGTCCTTTCTAGGAGCACTTCAGTAGTTGCTGGAGACATTTCTCCACGAACATCCCCAAAAGCTCCAACCTGGTGAGATTTAGGACCTCCTGACCTCTCAAATGCACAAGGTCAGGCCCAAGCCTGAATGTTATTTCAGATTAGATATTCACATGTCTAAAATCAGGAAAGAGTATGCCCCAAGAGGCAGCTCAAATTCAGGCTGAGGCTTACCTAGTGGGAAGCAGGTAGGTACTTTGGTTGTTATGTGCTGGCAGCCAGCCATATGGAGACCAGCACGCAACTCTCAAATACAGCTGAAAAGGAAGAGAGAGAGAGGCCTGGGTCTGGCTACTCCCTTTTGTACATCTACTAAGACATCACTTTCTCCAGTCCACAGCCAACAAACAGACTCATAGTCATCTTCGAGAGCAAGTCTCTCAGCAACGAGTCATACATGGCTCAAATTAGCCCTTCCTCCCCCCAGCTTCAACTACATGGTTGTCTGGAACCAGAAATGACAACTTTGATTCTAATCTATGACAGAAGAGAAGGAGAGGGCCCCACTATATGCACATTATTTCCTTTTGTCTTTACAATAATCTTGTTAAGTAAATACTGCAGTCTTATTATCCTGCATTTTACAAGATGAGGAAACTGAGGTACATAAAAGGTAAAGTGATTTGCCCATGAGCAAACTTGCCCATGGCTAGTCCATGGATCATAGATAAAGAGTTGGAAGGGGACTTAGAGACCATCTTGTGTACTATAGGCATACATGCCCACATAAACGCATGCCCACAGCTAAAGATCCACATTCACTCACATGAGTGTACCAGCCCTGACCCTGGAAGGAGAACCCCTAGGAGGTTCCTGGAAACAAACATTTCTGTTTATTTATAACAGTATGACAAGGCTAAGGGCGTGTCAAATCTGGCCTTTAGCTGAGGCTGGATGGGTGTCACAGCATCATAGGTTTAAAACTGGAAGGACCTTAGAAGGGACTCCTTGTTACCTACTTTAAGGAGGATTCATGAAATGGATGTAGGTGACTAGAGGATTTAAAATAGGGCAGATAGAGAGTAGATGGTACAGGAAGGAAAGGCAAAAGGGACAGGGAAGCTATGAGGGAAGAGGAGGAAGAACTAATCTACCCCCCTCCTTCTTCCCACTAGTTCATATTGTTTTTAGGTTTCGACAAAAATTTATTAAGCCCTTAATGTGTTCACGGAATTTTGTTCAATAGCATGGTGGGAAGAAGGGGAGATACAATAATATGTGGTCCTTTACCTTCATGGAAATTTACAGTCTAATAGGGAGATATAACACATGTACAACTAACTATACTTCAGAATAATAACCCCATCAAAGGTTCATACATGCACCCATCTCACAGGGCTGTTGTGAGGATCAAATGGGATAATTTTCCTTAAAGTGGCATATAAATGCTAGCTCCTCCTCCTCCTCCTCCTACTACTACTACTTTTACTACTACTACTAGAGATAAGCAAAGTCCCTAGTTCCTATTCTTAGTTCAATTAAGTTCAACAAGCATTAGAGGTCCATAGTTCTTAGCTGTGTGATCTTGGATAAGTCACTTAACCTGTTTGCCTCAGTTTCTTCTGCCATGAAATACTACCACCGACCTCCCAGGGTTGTTGTGAGAATCAAATGAGATAATATTTGTAAAGTACTCAGCACAGTGCCTGGCACATAGTAGGAGCAATACCAACGCTAGCTATTGTTGTTAAGTATCTACAATGCGCAAGGTTCTGTGCTAGGCCTAAGGATACAAAGACAAAAACAAACAGACATAAAAGGCAAATTAATTTGAAGAGATGGCAAAGGGGAATTAATGAAAGCTTTTTGTAGGAGGTAACACCCAAGTTGAGTGTTAAAGGAAACTGAAGATTCTAAGAGAAAAGGGGGTGGGGAAGGGGTGAGGATGGTCCGGCACTAGGGATAGCTTGTGCAAAGGTATGGAGATGAGAAATTGAATGTCCAGTTCCAGGATCAGTATAGAGTACATAAAAGTGAGTAATTTGAAATAAGACTTGAAAGGCTATGGTATATAGCCAAATTGCAAAAGACCTTATACGTCAAATGGAAGAATCTGGCTTTTATTCTAGAAGCAATAGGGAGCTGCTGAAGACATTTGAGTAGGGGAGTGGTATGGAAAAACCTGTATCCTAGGAAGAATATTTTGACAGCTATATGATCGAGGCATTTGAATAGGAGAGAATAGAAGCAAGGGTACCAATTATGAAGCTCTTGCATTAATCTGAGCCAGAGAGAAGTCAAGGAGTTATTATTGTCTATAATAATATTTATGATAATATTGTCTATAATATGTTATTATATATAATATATAACATACAACAGGGCATATATAATATATACTATATAATATTATATATACTATATTATTATCTATATAATAATAATATTTATTATTATAATATTGTAGATTTAAAGTTAAAAGGGCCTGGAAAGGCTACTTAGTGCAACCCTCTCATTTTACAGGTAGGAAAACTGAGAAATTTAAGAGACTTGCCCAAGTTCATACAAGTAATAAACATCAGAGGCAGAATTTGAACCCAGGACTAAGTAAATAGGACTAGCTCCCACTTTAGGTTTCCTGAGGGAGATTAGGTAATAAAAAACAAAAAATCTATAAGACACTTTTTCCCCTGTCATTTCAGCTTTGGTTACGTTGGAATTACAAAAAATGAAGTCAGATAATCAAAGGTCGTTGAACTGCTAAAAACATCTTGGTCGATTTTGGAGGCTTGAAGATTTATCACTTTTAAGATTGCAGGGGAGAACTTCTGAGATTTTGGGTAATTCCAGGAATTCACCCCCTTCTGAAATATCTTAGTAAGTTTTGAGGTACCACTCTGTAGAATTCGTTTTAAGGAAAAATAAGGATTAAATTTTATAAAAGTTAAAAGTAAATGGCAAGATTAACGGCCTCATTGTCCTAGGGCAATGAAGGAAGGCAGCTAGTTTGGAAGTAATCCCAGAGTGGAAAAAAAAGAAAATAGGTAAAAAAGTTTGCACCTTATAGCCATCTCTTGTTAACCCTTCCTTGATCATCTCAGATCAGATTCCCACATACAAGTGTTGGGAAAAAAATGCGGGAAGTTCCAGTTGCAGAAATTTATTAGCTGTATGATCTTAAGAAAGCTATATTATCATTGTTTGCCCCAGTTTCCTGTTCTGTAAAGAGAAATATAATAATGGCACCCACCTCCCAGGGTTGTTGTGAGGATCAAAATAATATGATTGTAAAGTGCTTAACACCGTGACTGGCATAGGCTAAATGCTACATTATTATTATTTCTTTAATTGAATGTAATTATTCCATGCCTGATAACTCCAAAATGTGTTTAAAATGTCAAAGGCAGTAAGATTAGTGATTTTTATACATGATAATTTGGAAATGCAATTGATGTCATCTGAAGTTTTATTTCGTGTTTTAAATATATGACACTGTTTGCATTATTGTTGTAATTCTAAATTCTTTCATATTATGAAATTTGAGAGACCATTGTAACAGAAATGCTGTTAGACAAAACAACTTTTATTCTGGATGCTGTTACGCACAAACTGGGCTTTTAAAAAGATGTGATAAAAATAGATATTTGAAAACTGTTAAATATTTGATGAGATGTTTTGTTATGAAACAGATGATGATAATAATAATGTTTATTATAATAGCAAATTTTCATTTTAAATTCTTGGCTATTATGAAAGTATATAGGGTGGCTTAAAGATGTAGCTTCAACATGTCAATTATGAGTCAACTGTCAAGTACTTGTTATATGTTTGAAGCCCCAGCGTATGGGTGGTTTTAATTTACAAGTGAAAGATAAATGAAATGTTAACTGTTAGGGAAACATCAGGAAAGATATTCAAGCCCCAAGTTGTGGTTAGTGAAATTTTGCTATTTAAGGTAAAGATTCCTGGGATTGTAATTTACTATTGTCTTGAGCTTTGATACAGGGATAGTTGTCTGAATTGTCATGAAGCCAATAGTAGAAAAGACATGTGCTGTGGTCTGGGAACTGCTAAAGGTGGAGGTCTGTGCCTGGGAAAGGTTTTGGGAACAACTTTGGGATGGCCTAAGGTAGGATCCTCATGACTTTATTTCCATCCCTTTCTGGTTAATCCTAAACCTTACTTTTGACACCCTGTGACTACATGATTGGCTGCCAGATATGAGTCATGCCAGGAATCCCACCCCTATGACACAGGACATTGTTATAACTATGTCTCTCTTTTTCCTTTTATAGCAAATTTCTTTAGCCAAGAAGTTCTATAAGTACAAAACTAAATCTATTAAATAACAGATTGATACTGGAACATCTCTGAATTACTATAATAGGATACAAGTATGAACATCTTACAATTTTAACCTGTATTTGTGGTCGAATTATAATATAGGGGTGATATCTTTCTAAGGGGGAAATGACTAGACAAGGTAATAAGACAAAGATGTAAAAAGTTTTCTAAATAAATGGAAAAGTAAACTTTGAGAAAGCAACAAGAATAGAGTGTTTTCTCTAAGAACAATATACACATGTATAAGATTGGTCCCAATTTTATCTGTCATGGAAATTTAGGCTTTGAGTATGTTTTACTTATAAGTTCTCAAAATTGGATTAAAGATTTATTAAGGATTAATTGGATTCTACACATGAATTGTGTTGATAATGGTAAAAAAAAGCGAAATTATTTTTTCATTTTTAAGGCATCTCTCTGATATAATTAAAGGGCAGAAGAGTTAATTTTACAGTTGTACCCTTGTGAATTCTTAAGGATTCTTATATCAGGTATAGGATTTAGGTAAGGATAGAAACAACAAATGGAATATATAAACTGAAATTCTCTGAAGTTTCAAGATCGGAGAACCAAATTTACTAAATTGTACTGAGTCCTGTTACTGGCAGAATTATCTAGGAACCTCTAAATTTGGAACTAGAGAAGCAAATCCCCCTTTTGAGCTGTCCTGAGAATAAAGCCTTTTGTCCAAGAAAAGATATCCAGGGACCAGATAACTACAGGAAACATGTGGTACTCAAAATGTGCTGGTTAAATGGACACTGAGAATGGGTTACTAGGATATAAGGAGACTTAATGATATGTTTAAGTTTTCTTGGTTACTTTGGTGACATGTAAATCTCTCTTCTCAAAACTAGTCCATTGTGAGCCCTCTAAGTAGTTTGATCTGCAACGTGACATTAATGTGACCTGACTTAATGTAATTATGATTGTGAATTTATGAAAAACCTTACTGCGTTGTTTGAACTTAGCCCTGCATGGCTGGGAAACTGGACCATCTCAGATCCAAAGATTGATGCAAGGAGTTTTCTCACAATTGTGAATCTCAAGCAATTTAAGGGCCCCTACCAGATCCTTCTGACTGCTACCACAGCCACCAAACTTGCGGGTATGGGCTCCTGGATCATCTGAAGAAAGCCCCTGCTCCTGAGTGGATGGCAGAAACCTCTGGGGACCTCAAGGTTCATCTAGTACGGACCCAGAAGCAACCGACATCCAGATGAGACAGATAGCGGTCTCAGGATTCCGGACAAGGGCTGAGTTTACTGTACTAGCTTTTTTCCTCCTCTTCCCTTTTGTTATGTACCCAACCACTATTGCCCTGATTCAAGCACGTATTGGCATTTTCTCCCTCTGTATTCTTGGCCCCCTTCTCTTTTCTGCTTGCAAGCAAACAATGACTAGACAAGCCCTATTCAACTCAACATGTTGTACTGGACCAATTGGCTTCTTGTGGCATCTTGGCTTATACCGCCCTCTCCTTTATTGGCCAGAAAGGTAGTGGTTCTTTCAGACCCTCTCCTTTGGCCAAAAGGGGAAATTGTCACAATATTAGGAGACATCTTAATTTCTAGAGCTAAGGTGCAGCTTTCTATATGTATATGCCCTGAGCTTGGCATAATAACAATCCTTTGTGCTCACCTTCTGGAACTGATGGTCCCTGAGGTTGGGCAAACCCCAACAGAGCCAGACACAAAGCCCTGCTATGAACAGACTTTTTGTCACTAGACAACATTGCTTAACTGTTGCTGTTGTATCTCACCACTATTGCTACCCTACACTATTCGACTCTTTGTCTAGCCATAGGTATACAAATCAAGGTTTGCCCACGCTAAGGTGGGTCCCCCTACTGGGTGTATGTTTGGGGAGGGGCTGTTTAATTTCTCTAATTTCCTCCTTGTGCGTCTAATTTCCTCCTTGCTTGCAAGTCATTTCCCTGACTTTGAAATTAAACTTCTGTTTGAATCCTAACTCTCTTGTCTCTAGCCTGCTCTGTTCAGCTCCGGCCATCCACAACTTAGAGGCCGGTTTGGTCCATTTGACACTGGCACATAGTAGGCACTATATAAATGCTTACTCCCTTTCTCCTCCCCTTGTGCACCTGAGAAAATAGGAGATGATATGGAGAGGTTTTGTGGTATAAAATAGGAGGAAAGAGGATCATCACGATGAATGGCCTCCATTTTCTTGTTCTGGTTAATATGACTGGCTAAGTATTCCCTGTACTGGACTTTCCGTCTCCTTCCTTTATGCTTTAGCACAAATAAGTCCTCATTCTGAAGTATAACACTCCTCTATCTCTAGCTTTTATAGTCCCTAACTTCCTTCAAAACCCAGTTCAGGCACCACCTGCTTTACAAGGCCTTCCTGATCTTCCCTCCCCCTTCCTCTCTCCAGCTGTTAGTGCTCCCTCCCTCTTGAAATGACTTTGTATAGATTCTATACCCACTTATCTTTGTACACGTTGTATCTCTCCCAGTAGGAAGTAAATTTGTTTAAGGCAGAGACTTTACATAGTAGAAGTTTAACAAAGGTTTCGTGAATAGAATTGAATAAAATAGTGAGGAAAGGGTAGTATAGGAAACTTGAGGAGGGAAGGCTGGAATAGCCACTGTCAAGAGAACCAGAGAGTGAACTCATAGAAAAATAAAAGAATTGCCATATAGTAGTAAAAGCCTGGTTGAAGTTTGGTAAAATAAATTTGTAGTGCACCCGTTGGTACACTTTATCAATGTTCAATAATAAGTAAGAGTAGAACCTGGGAGTGCCCTCTGCACACATTAGAGTTCCTTTAAATAAGCTAGACCAGGTTCAAAGTGCTCTTAGGGGTCTGTATATATTCAATAAAGCAACAAAACTAAGAAGCGTCCTCTGATGCATTTACCTCACAACTGCTTTGCTAGTTAGCCAGAGGATGTAAATGATTCAAAGTGGGGTATTTAATAAAATAGCAGGGTAAGGAAAGTAGCAATAGAACATTCCCCCTAGAAATTTGGGTTACATCCACATGCCATCAGTGGGATGTATGGATGCATCCAGGAAACTTGCCTGTAGGGGCACAAGCGTGTAGGGAACACATACGACCAGGCCTCAACAATGGAGAGTAACTCCATTCTGCATTGTAGGCTGCTGACATCTGTTCCCACTTGGCCTGATCCCTGCTGACCTAGAGGAGGGAGTAGTACAGTCTTGGCCAGACTTTGCTCCCTGCTGATCTTGACAGTGTTCCATTGGCTGAGTTCGCTTCTGGCCCATTATAGGTAGTCCTGAGGTTGGGGGGTTTCTCTCTGCTCCCCACTAGAGTATACAACTAAAGGGTTATCTCTTCTCCACGAGTGGAAGAGGAACAGAGATTGTAATTTAATTTACGTTTCATCTCTTTTAGAAAGGCAGAACCCTGCCACACTCAGACTAAGGGAAAGTTCTTACCTGTTTTCCTCTCCATAGGAGAGCCTGTAGGTCATAGGACCACAGATTGAAAGCTGGAAGGGACGTTCATGGTCACTGAGTCCAAACACTTCACTTTACAGGTGAGGAAACCAAGGCCCAAGAGGCTATTTGCCCAAAGTTGCATGGGTAGAAAGTGACAGCTTAGACTTGAACCAGGGTCATCTGACTCCAAATTCATCATTCTTTTTACTGTATCAGCCCTGAGAGCCTTGGTTAGGACAGACTTTTAGTTTCCAAAAGGAGAGCCTTGCATCCAAGATCCACGTTCTCTTAAAATGCAGAGAAGTCCAGTTAATTACTATCTGGAGGCATTGTCTATTTTTAACCTCAATTTCTCATTTACCAACTCTCTGACTTTGAGTTAGAAAGTCTTTGTAACTCCCTTAGTATCATATTGATAATCTATACCCATTCAGAATAATTGTGTGGGGTGGGGAGGTTGTCCTTGCAACAAATTACCGAGGGCTGTATGGGTCTTTTTGGTCTCCAGCAGAACTGAAAGGGAGAGGGGGAAAGCAGAGGAACGAAAATCTCTAGGTGGAGTCCTTAAGCGGCATAGCCATCTACCTTACTGACTTCAATTCCTTTTCCAAATTCCTGCTTTTATAATGACTATTTGGCTGCGCATAAGCCTTGGTTCCTGGCTTCTGACCTAGGATCTAGGACCAGAGAAAACAGATGGTCCTAGGAACACAGGATTGGAGTTTGGCAAGCCTGGGCAGAAACAGGACCAGGGAACAAGGTATTCTAGAGTAAGGATTAGCCATAGGGTCAAGACTACAAAGGGAGGAAAATTAGTCCAGAAGGGAGTTCATAGATGTGGAAAAAAAGAAGAGGTAGGGTAAATGGTGGTTGCAGTGAGGACAAAGACTAGGTTTAAGAAAAGTGAGGCAATAGGAGAAATGGAAAAGAAGGCAATTTCAGAGGTCACGGACATAAAACAGGTATGGGTGATGGTGAAATCAAACTATGGCCATCCCTATGTATTGCTGAGGTGGAATGAAGAGCACATAATAGCGTTTGAGGAGGTTGATAAACTGAGAGGCCAAGGCATGAGGGTCATTTCCATGGTGAAGTCCCAAGGTATTAGGGCAGGGAAGGAAGTGGAAAAGAAGACACTAAACCCTTTGAGAAAAGATGGAGAATGGCCTGTGGACTTGTAAGTGGCTACAACTAGTATCACAGTTACTATCACAGTCTTTATTAAGCATCTGCTATGTGCCAGGTACTGGGGATATAAAGACAAAGAATGACACAGTCCCAAAGGAGAAGATGCTGAGCGATGATGGCTAAAGGAGGATCTGGAAGTGGCAGTTAGGAGCAAGGACACTTCATCTGCTCAGGTATACTGAGAGGCATGAGATATGGGATGCTCAGTACTAGAAAGGATGGCCCGAGATGCAATGTCTTTTGCTGGGAGCTAGGTTTCTTTGAGAACAAGAAGACGGGAAGAATGCAATCTGTGATTTCATCAGCATTCAGGACTCCTAGTATGGGAACTCCCTCTATAACTTGTTTTGATTTAATACATAAGTCCTAGGGAGTTGTGTGAAGTTCATGAAAGGTAAATGACTTATCCAGGGTCACACAGCTAAACAAGTATCTGAGGAGGGATTTGAATCCAGGTCTTCTTGGTTTTAAGTCCAGCTCCCTATAACAATATGCTAAAGTGACTCATAGAAATAATTTGTTTTGATTGGAGCGTGTGATTTCATAAGTATAGGGAACCAATGCAGATGGACGATGTTATACAATTTATAGTCTTAGCCAGTTGCCTAGGGTACTGAGTGGTTAATTGATTAATCCAATGTTGGGTAGCCAGTATGTGTCAAACTTGGGACTTGAACCTAGGTCTTCCTACCCATCTAGCTCACAATCCATTATGGCATTCTACCTTTTGGTGATTAATTATAACACATGATATTATATATTAAATACATTAGAGAGTTGTAAAATAAATTGCTATAGTAGATCTGAAGGGGAAAGTCATTACCAACAGAGAAGCTCAAGAAATTAATCAAGATGCTTTCCTACTCACTATCCCATAAAGTGGAAGAGTGTATTCGAGGCTTAAATCTGAAGGTTTGACTCCTTCTCACAAATTACTAGTTACACAAAAGACTGTTACAGGTAATGAATAGTGAGTACATCCATTTATTCAAGCAGATAGTGGATAGAAATCAGAGAACTTATACAGATTAGAATATACCAGACACTGCACAGAATGAATGAACTCTCTCACTCGAGGAGCTGGATGTTCTCTATACATCTGCCTTCCAGAGTATGAATGTGTCTCTTGAGACAGGAAGGAAGGAAAAAATCTTTCTGTCTCTGTGTGTGTGTGTCTCTCTCTCTCTGTCTGTCTGTCTCTCTCTCTCCCTCCCCTACTTCCTCTCCCTCTCCCTCTCCTTCTCGCTCTCTCTCCAAGAATAAAGACTCTCTTCTCTAAAGCTCTTGTGCCAATCCCACTCCTCATGGAGGCATACAATATTAAGTGATCATTCTTTCCACCAATGAGGAGAGGCCTATGCAACTTGGGTTACAAGTGCAAGGCAGTTATATACAAGGGGGTAATACCAGGGGGTAAATCTGCTAGGAAAAAATGATAGGGGATGGGATCAATGCATATGGTAGAGGGAGGGGCTGGCCATGGAAAAGGAGAAGGGCCACTTCATTAAAAGTGACTAGAGAAGAGAACTGGGGATGTTATCAAGAACTTTTTTTTATATCAATAAATATATTTTTAAAATAATTGTGCCATAGTACAGTGATGCCATAAGAAGCAAATGAGATACATAGATCTGCTTGTTTTTGCACTTGAGACCCCCACTGTGTGCTGTGTTTTTAGTTCTTGTGTCTAGTTTTAGAAGTTTTACATTTCTTCCCCCACTACCACTTAATCCTAAATGAGAAAAAAAATGGCAGCCACCTCTTCGTTCAGACAACTTACTTCCCCCTTCTAATTTGATGCTTCTGCCATGACCAGCAGTTATAGTTCTGAATCTTGTAATGTTTGCAAATTTTTTTTAATTTAAATTTAAATTTATTTATTTAACATATTTGGTTTTCAGCATTGATTTTCACAACAGTTTGATATGGATTTTCAATAAAATAGAGGACTTTCAAGCTTTCTCAGTGAAAAGACCAGAACTGAATAGAAAATTTGACTTTCAAACACAAGAATCAAGAGAAGCATGAAAAGGTAATCAAGAAACAGAAATTGCAAGGGACTTACTAAAGTTGAACTGTTTTGTTTACATTCCTACATGGAAAGATGATGTGTATGATTCATGAGACCTCAATATTAGGGTAGTTGAAGGGAATATGCATATATATATGTTTATGTATATATATATATGTGAATGTGTATGTATGTATATATCTATGTGTATATGTATGTATGTGTATGTATGTGTATATATATGTGTTTATATATATATATGTAAAAGAGAGAGAGCAGACACAGGGTGAGTTGAAGATGAAGGGAAGATATCTAAAAGAAATAAAATGAAATTAAGGGATGAGAGAGCAACATACTGAGAGAGGGAGATAGGGAGAGATAGAATGGGGTGGATTATCTCGCATAAAGGTGGCAAGAGGAAGCAGTTCTGTGGGAGGAGGGGAGAGGGCAGGTGAGGGGGCAATGAGTGAACCTTGCTCTCATCAGATTTGGCCTGAGGGGGAATACCATACATACTCAGTAGGGTATCTTACCCCACAGGAAAGAAGAAGGAGGAAGATAAAAAATAAAAATAAAAGGGGGGGATGATGGAGGGGAGGGCAGATGGGGGTGGAGGTAATCAAAACAAACACTTTGGAAAGGGGACAGGGTCAAGGGAGAAAATTCAATAAAGCGGGATGGGTTGGGAAGGAGCAAAATGTAGTTAGCCTTTCACAACATGAGTATTGTGGAAGGGTTATACATAATGATACATGTGTGGCCTAGGTTGAATTGCTCAACTTCTTAGGGAGGGTGGGTGGGAAGGGAAGAGGGGAGAGAATTTGGAACTCAAAGTTTTAAAATCAGATGTTCAAAAACAAAAAAAGTTTTTGCATGCAACTAAAAAATAAGATACACAGGCAATGGGGCGTAGAAATTTATCTTGCCCTACAAGAAAGGAAGGGAAAAGGGGATGAGAGGGGAGGGGGGTGATAGAGGGGAGGGCTGACTGGGGAACAGGGTAACCAGAATATAAGCCATCTTGGAGTGGGGGGGAGAGTAGAAATGGGGAGAAAAAAAAATATCAAGAACTTTTAAGATGAAAAGAGGGAAAGAAGAAGGAACCCATGGCAAATGGCCTTTTCTTTCTAAATAAAGTAAGAAAGGAGGTCCTCAGCTGAGCAGAGGAGTAGGGGTGGGACCCTGGAGACAAAAGAAGTTTGGAACAGTTTCTCTGGGGGGTGATATAGGAAATAAATTAAGCAAGAGTAAAAATATCGACTTGTTCTACTAATGGCCCAACTGAGATTAGATAAATCAGCCCAGTGATCTGACTTCCTCCAACTCTATTCAGTAGCACGTGAGCAGGAGCAGAGGAGACAGAGGTTTAAGTAATCTAGGGTTTTGTAAGGGATGAGCAGCAATAAGACAAGGGGAAAGGGAATCGAAAGAGGAAGACAGCATAGAATTGATGGAGAGTCAACATAAGAGTGGATTGAGTGCTGGACTTAGAGCTAAGAACTGGGTTCAGATTCTTGCTCTGATAGTTGTTGTGTGACTCTGGGCACGTTACTTAACTTCTCTTATCCTCAGTTTACTCATCTGTATAATGCCATCCGAGCTCTAAATCTATGATTCTATGAAGTAGTTAACTACCACTACAAGTTGAGACTGGGAAAGGAGAAAAGAGAAATCAGAGCAGTGGTGATGGCCTAAGAAAAGTATTAAAGGATGAAGGTATTAGAAGTCAAGATAAAGGGGGGAAATTGGTTTAGAATGGGTAAGACATATAGAGAAATGGAGTGTTAGGACATTACAGTCACCAAAGAATGACAGAGTTTTTGATCAAAGGAGTGATTCACTTGTGGATAATAGTGAGATCCATGGTGTAAGCATCCCTAGGAGTGGCAGTAGTGTAGTAACAGAATAAGTCGTGGGATCTATGGAGACTGAGAAGCTCACAGCTTGAGTTGTTTGAGGGAGAATCGATAGGAATGTTGAAGTCCCCTGGTATAGGAACTGGAGTTGGAGGAGAAAGAAAGCAACGAGCCAGGTGTTGGACTCCATGAGAAAGAAGGGGGAAATGATTTGAGGGCTGATAGGCAACGATCTGTATAGGAAAAAAAAAGAGGAAGAGTTGCTAAGTGAGGGTGGCAAACTTAGTCTGAAAGTGGCAGTGAGAAGTGAGGAGTATTTCAGCTCCTCTGTTATCAGTATATTGAGGGGGGAGTGATGGAAGACAGAGGGTTCAATCAATTCTGGAGAAGATGACTGGAGATACAATTATACAGGGGAAAGCAGGTCTCAATAAGTGCAAGTAGATGGAAATAGTATGAGAGGAAGTTTTCCAGAAAGAAGGGAACATTATTTATTATGGAACAAGAATTTCAGAGGGCACTATGGAAAGGGTTTTCCTCCTGATTACCCTTTTGACTCTTAGGACTTTGTCACCATTCCCTCTCAGAGGTACCTTCCCCCACCTCCACTTTTCACCTCCCTTTCATATGCTGTCTTTTTTCATTAGAATGTAAGCTCCTTGAAGGCAAGAATTGTCTTCCTTTTTGCTGGAGTTTGTATTCTCAGTACACAGTGCTGGCATGTAGTAAGCAATTAACAGATGCATATTGCCTTATTGCCTCGCCTTGTGTCGTTACCGTGACCTTGGGTCATGGCTATCAAGGGATAGGCTTGAAGAGGATGGTGTGATACAACAGGAGGTGGTAGTTGCGGATAGTTTATTCCTAGGTAGTCAGTTATTAAGTAACCTAGGAATAAGTAGAATAATTAAGTAATTAAAATGATTACAAATAATTAAGTAATTAAAATGATTATGAATAATTAAGTAATCTAGCAACAAGTAGTAGGAGTTTGCTAACAAAAAGAGTAATAAATAGGGAGCCATGAATGTTTAGTTGCCATAAAGCGGTGCTGTTTCAATTGTTTCAATTTATCAAAAAATGATATATCTATATATAACTTTATCTAGTTTGTACATGGTTGTTTGCATGTTATCTCCTGCATTAGACTGAATTCCTCCAGAGCAGGGAATATTTTTAGCCTTTCTTTGTGTGTAGTAGAGTGTCTGACATACAGTAGTCTGTAAGTAAATGCTTGTTTTTTTTAATTTGGCTTTCAGGGAAGAGGTCAGGAGCAGTGAGCCTTGGTCTTCACCTGCTCCTCTGGTCTGGTGAGATAGGGGACTTGAGAGGAGGTGCTGCAGGATACTGAGGTGGCTAAGTGGTGCAATAGGTAAAGCAGAAGATTTGGAGTCAAGAAGAACCCAAATCCTGCCTCAGATGCTTAGTAGCAGTGTGACCTTGGGGTTGTTATAAGAGTCCAATGAGGTAACACGAATAAAACATTTTGCAAACTTTAAGTACTGAATACCTATTATTATTACTGTTATTATTGTTAGCAACATCTGCTAAGATTCTTGCCACTTAGGTTAGTTTTTCCCTAAAAGGTCACTCTCTAGGATTAATTAGTCCAAAAGACTAAGGTTTGAAGGGTTGGCATAGCTTCTTGATTGAGTAAATAGAAAAGTCCGGCGCACTAGGAGTTGACTTAGGCTCTGGGCTCACTCTCCCAACCCATTCTTGGACTAGCAAGTCAGGTCCCCAGAGCTAGCTACTACTTTTCCCCCTTGGGGTTCTAGAGGATATGTGGTTCTCTACCGCTATTGCCTTCCCTTAATTACCGAGTGCCAGATAAAATCTCTTCAATGTCATTAAACCTGTGAGCATCCATTACCTTTTATAAAGGGATTTTTCTTGAGAATATAAGATTCAAAACACAACCATCTCTGGAACTGTGAACCAACTCTCTTCTACCACCTCTGTCCTGGGGGAGAATGGACTCAAATTTAAAGTGGTGACTACCAGACATATGACACACCAAGTTTACTTGTGGGTGTGTCATAGCCAATGGACAAGTTGCTTGCAGGACCAATGTCTCAGCTGTTGAGCCAAATCACTCACTGTCACACTGGGTTTAATCTGTTGATCCTCAGGACTGGCTCCTCCCTAGTCTTGGCTGCTGGGTCAGTTGCTGGATGTCTAGTGGCTCTTCTGACTTTCAAAAGCTCACATGGCTGTAACCTGGTCTGTCCCATCATCAAGATCAGGAAAAAGCAAATACAAAGGGGCAAAGAAGCAAAGAAGCCAAGGGTTCATGACTATGTCAGATTGGCCAATCTTCCCATTATACACACAACCGACCAGTTACACCACCATGGCAAATGTGGAGGTAGGGGAGCTTCACCCAGCTAAATCAATGCTATATTCTTGCTGAAGATCTTTCCATGCAATTGTCAAGTAAAATTTTTATTAAATTCAGAGTAGGTGGTCTATGAGTGTCTCATTTAGTTCTAGACTTAAACCTGTACCGCCAGACTGACCTGAGTCAGTCATAGACCAAAACACAGGGGAGAATGAATGATTTCTGGAAGAGGTGGCACATGAATTGGGCTTTAAATAGGTAGAAATGCAACAGGTAAAGAGTGGGGAGGCAAACAGATCAGTCTGAGCAACGGCACAGAGCTGGGAGATCTCAATACATGTTTGGGCATAGAATCTAGTCTAGTTTGGCTACCCTATCCACACTTCCCTTTCCATTCCCACCCTCTCCAAAATGGGCAGGGGGCAAGAAAGGAAGAAAAAGAAAATCTTTGTAACAAAAGTCAAATGCAAAGTCAAGCAAAACAAATTCCCAAAATGTGTGTCTTATTCTATATCTTGAGTTTATCACCTCTCCGTCAGGAGGTGGCTATTGCTTTATCATTAGATTTCTGGAATCATGGTTGGTAATGAAATGGTTAGCTACAATTCTTTCAAAGTTGTTTGGCTTTTTAGTATTGTTCATGCATATTCTTCTGGTTCTGCTCAATCTATATCGGTTCACAAAAGTCTTACCTGATTTTTCTGAAATCATCCTTTTTGTCATTTTTTACTATGCAACAATATTCCTTTACCATAATTTGTTCAGCCATTCCCTAATTGATAAGAACTCATTTAGTTTCCAGTTTTGTTTTGTTTTCTGCTATAACCATAGGAGCTGATTTACATATTTTTATAAATCTTTGGTCTCTTTAAGGGTAGAGGTCTAGTAGTGGTATTATTGGGTAAAAAGTTATATACAGTTTTGACTTTGGGGGCATGGCTCCAAATTGCTTTCCAGAATGGCTGCACTAAATTCATAGTTTCAACAGTGCATTCATTTAGTATACTTTCCTTCCTGCTGCCCCTCCATCATTTGCCGTTTTCCTTTTTTTTTGTCATAATCGACAATTCTTATTCACTTGATCACCTTCAATAAGGTCTGTTTTTTTCATTCTAAGCATTTTATATCCTGTTTCAGGTTTCTTGAGAATTAATCTTTCAATGCCTTTGAAATTGTGTTACCTTCATATTGGACTTTCTCTATGTGTACTTGGTCTGGACCACATGCTCTGTCCATCATTATTTTCTTCATCATGCAGCACACCAGAAACTGGGACATCAGATTCCAAATATTGACTCTAACGTCATTGACAGAGAAAAAAGTCATAGAAATTTTGATGGCTTTTTTTTCCTGTTTTTCAATTATTGTTCTCCTTCCAGTTTTATCCTCAAATGCTCTTGGGATGATCTCATTGAATCAGGCCTTTTGCCAAGTGCTCTGTAGACAAGTTTTGTGTTTTTTTCTCCACTGCTTCTTATTGTTTCATGAAGCCATACTGCTTAATCTTCCACCATGCTCCACTCTAAGATCTTAAAGAGTAGTTTATATTTTAAATTTTTGTTGCCCTTAGCTGCCATCTCTCTTGGCTCCAGTTTACTTTTCCTGGCCAGTTTCACATTACTTTGCTTCATGTGCTCTGTCCTCCAAACAAAATGGACTACTTATCATTCCCAGAACTTGGCACTGTCTCCTGTCTCAAGTGCTTTGCACAGATGGTCCTCCATACCTGGAATGAACTCCCTCCTCAGCTTTTCCTCTTAGAATTCTCAGTTTCTAAGGCTTAGCTCACAGGTCACCTCCTAGAAAGAGCCTTTCCTAAACCCTGCATTCATTTACTGTCCCTCCTTCTTTTATCCCATACATACTTTTCTGTATACATGTTGTATTCCTGTGGTAGAGTATAAGCTCATAGAACGCAAGGAATATATATATATATATATATAGATACATACACACATACTTACACACACAGACACAGACACAGACACAGACACAGACACAGACACAGACACACACACACACACACACACACACACATATTTGTCTTTGTGTTCCCAGTACCTACCATGGTGCTTTGCATATACAGGGTGTTCCTAAAGTCTGGACACATAGGCAATTGACAGCAATGTGGAGTTATTGCATCGAGTTCATGTGAATCTTGCAAAGTGCATCAACATTTGCATCACAAATGATGGAAATCACATTGAAGATGTTATTTGTTAATATTCCAATTAAATAAAAATTTCATTCATTTCTTGAAAAAATGCATTATGTGTCCAGACTTTAGGAACACCCTGTAGTAGATGCTTAATTAATGCTTATGGGATTGAATTAGACATGTAAAAGATAAACTGTTTGCTAGCTAAGGCAGTTTCTAGACCCTTTTGGTCTTCATTAGAGGCATATTGGTGGCACGGTGGCTCAGGAAAACCTATGGTCAATTCTGGCTTCAGATACTTACTAGCTATGTGACCTTAGGCAAGTCACTTCACCTGTTTGTCTCAGTTTCCTCACCTGTAAAATGGGAATAATTATTGCACCTACCTCCCAGGGCTGTTATGAAGGTAAAATGAAGTAATATTTAATGCGCAAACCTTAGAGTTTGCACACTAAACTTTAAAGTTTAGTGCTTTTGTAAAGTTTAAAGTGATGTATATGTGCTAGTGACGATGATGATGATAGTGTTAGAGACTGATTTACACTGGTTCCTTAGGAAATGGTCTTCACTGATGTTTGTTCTTTACATTTCCAAATTTCAGCTTGCTTAAATAGGTTAGGTTGGAGTTCCCTTAATTACATGCTACATTTTCTTATTTTTATAATTTCTTCTAATTTGGGATTGATTTTGTCTTTCTTTTTTATGTTTTTTTAATTTATTATAGACAAATACTGAAACTTAAATACATAATAAGAAAAGAAAAAGAAACATTATAAACAACTATAAAATAAGAAAAGAAAGAAAACCATGTCATGTACAGCAGAACATAGGAGAGGATTCAAATATATATAGCAATAACTTATCAATTCAAGAAAGCCTATATATTAAATACTGTGTATTAAGTTGAAAGCTGTCCATCTTTTCTTTGCTTCCTTGTAGGCTTTCTTTTGTTCTCTGCTGTGCACTTTTCATCTTTCTTTTAACAAGTCATTGGTGGACTGTATAGTTAATTCGGAAATGATTCTCAGCAGTTGTTTACTATCCGTTAGAATATAATCCTTTTTTTGTTGGTTTGCTTTTTTGTTGCATGCTATGCCCAGATTGTTGCATGCTATGCCCAGACTTCTGACTCTGTTCTCATAGAAAGTATTCAGGCTTTTGAATAGTCTATAAGCTTTTGGTCTTTCTCATTTCTTGCTCTTCAAACACGACTTCCAACTTTTTTTTTCAATCCTTCTCCCTACAGTACAAAGCATATATCGATTTTATCTAGCCAAGGGGTAGGGAACCTTTAGCTTGGAGGCCACATGTGGCCTTCTAGGTCCTTGGGTGAAGCCTTTTGACTGAATCCAAGTTTTACAGGACAAATCCTTTTATTAACGGGACTTATTTCGTGAAATTTGGATTCAGTCAAAGGGCCACCCTTGAGAACCTAGTGGGCCACATGTAGCCTCGGGGCCACAGATTCCCCACCCCAGAGTCTTTCTGACTCCAAGTTCAGTGCCCTTTCCACAACAGTACTCTCAAGGGTGAGGTCACAGATGCACTGAAAAGTTCAGGAAACATGATGTAATGAAATGCCATAGCAGAAACGCTCATTTATATTTTTAACACTTCAGTACCTTATTGCTGCAGGAGAAAGTAGAAATGGCAAGTAACTATCAGTCAGGAATAATAATTAACATTTATATTGTGCCTTAAGGGTTGAAAAGCACTTTACATGTAGGATCTATTTGATTTGATCCTCACAACAACCCTTAGCAATCAGTGCTTTTACTATCATCCCTATTTGACAGACGAGGAAACTTAGACTGAGAGAAATTAAGTAACTTATTCACGGTCTCGAGGCTAGCAAAAATACGAGGTAGGATTCAAATTCAGCTTTTCCCCACTCCAAGAGAAGCGCTTTATTCACTCCAGATCCATGATAGAAGCGAGACAATTTCAAAAGCACAGAGGATAGCTCTGTGAGAGATTTACAAGAAAGGAAGATACGGACTCATACGGGTGGGGGAGGGGAAATCACCAAATCATTAAAAAAAAAAAAAGAAGCAATTGAGATTCAAGAAATATTGACCCAGCGGCCTATTTTCTTATCTTTATAAAATGAGAATGACATACTTAAGCATTGAGGTTAAGCTTGAAGAACATATGAGAAGAGAATCACCCCTGCTGCTCAGGGTGTGAGGGCGCCGGGAGGGAAGAATGAGTCAACTACTCTGGCCCTCAGTTTCCTTATCTGTAAAATGCGGATAATAATCCCTGACGCAACTAAAGCTAAAGTCAAATGAAATAATGAATGGAAAGGCTCCATCTTCCAATAATAATATATAATATACTTTTTTTTTTTTAAGATTAATCAGCCACCGCAGAGTGTCTGAACAGAATAGGGGATAGGTGAAATCCTCCCGCTTCACACGCAGCCAATCGGGAGCTTAGTTGAGGAAGGCACAAGGAAGAAGTGAGTCAGACGCCTGTCATCTCTAGGTCTCCTCTCCTGCCCAATCGGCCACCGTACCCCGAAGTCTCCAAGTCTCGCGTTGCTTGGGGCTAGAGGCGGCAAGTGTATTCGCGTAGCTCTGGAAAGATGGCGGCGCAGGTGGTAGATCTGCTGCGGGAGGTGGCGCGGCTGGAGGCACCGCTGGAGGAGCTCCGGGCCCTGCAGGCTGCCGTGCAGGCGGTTCCTCTCAGCTCTCTCCGGGAACAGGCGGCTGAGCTCCGGCTCGGGCCTCTCTTCTCGCTACTCAACGGGAATCACCGGTGAGGGGACTCCCTGGGGGGATGGCGGGGACCCTTCCCCTCGGAGCGCTCCCTCCGCCCGCTTTGTCGCGATAGGGACGCTGTCGGGACTCCCCGGCCCCCCACGGGAGGCGTGTTTTGACGAGGCCGGGCCTGAGAGCCTCCCTGACCTGAAAGGGCCCCGGGAGCCCCGGCATCGCCCCCCTCCAGGCCCTGCCAGGTGCCCGATCTCGGAGGCAGAAGAGCAGAGTTCGAGACGTGACCGCGCTGCTTGCAGATCTGTGGGACCTTGGGCACTTCGCTTCCCCTCTCTGGGCCAGAAATAAGCAGGTTAAGGTTTCTTCCAGCGCCAAGTGGACCGTTAAGCCTCCTCCCCCAGAGTCGTTACTTAGCACTGTGCTTTGCACCGCCCTAATGCACTGAACGCATAAATGGATTGAAAACGTTGATAACGTCCCAGCCCGCCTTCAGTCCCCAATCAATTAGGGCTGTAAGTCACATACACAGATAATAATACACTTACTCAGCCAACTATGATAGTTTTTAGCTCATTTATCGTGAAGAAGTGCGATACAGTGGAAGGAATCAGAGGACTTGGGTTCAAATTATGCCCCTGTCACTGCATGTCTGGCCTGGGCCTTCGCTTCCTCTTTAGTAAAATACGAAGCTTTGCCAATGATAGATATTTAATAATAGTTGAATGACTGAATCTCACGGTACTTGCCTCCCTCTCCCCTCTGCAAACTGGTCTCTTCTCGGGCATCCTCTGTCTCTCTCCTTCTCCTCTTCCCCCCTCCAGTCACTTCCAGCCTCCAGAGCATGTTGTTGAAACATCTTCCCTGTTCTGAGGGAACGTTTGATATATGTCCAATATGTCCGATCCAGGCTTTGTTACTTAGAGTCAAAGAACATTGGAGACTGAAGGAACTAAAACATAAGATATGGAACACAGAACATAGATTGCAGATTGATGAGGTTTTGCCAGTGAAGGATAGTTACTCCCTTGGGAGGGTTTGGGATGTCCTTTTGGTACTCCAGGATTTTCCAGCCTTCTAGGACCGGTCAGTTTCATCTCTACACAAGGATGAGCGATTGGAAGAAAATTTTGAAGAGATGGGAAAGGATACAAAGATGATTATTAAGACAGCATTTACCCTTAAGGTAATCATGGTCTTGTAGGAGAGTTAAGAGTGCACAAAATTAGAACATGATTAAGTGCTTGAGGGGTAGGAATTTGACAAACGATTTAATAAATACAAAACATTTATCTGCAATTTATAGTTGCCTGCCACACTTAGAGGTTAAAGTGACTTTCTCAGTGTTATGCAGCAAGTATATGTCAAAAATGAGACTTGAATCTAAGAGTTCTTGCCTCCAAGGCCAGTTTCTGTTCTTTATGCCTCCCTGCCTCTCCCTGTGTATTTTAAAATTTTTATGTGTTAATTTTCTCTCTTCCGTGTTTCCTTCCCAGGCCATAAAGTCCAAAAGGATTATACCTTATCTAAACTTTATTTTATCTTAGGGCCGGCATAATATTTTATATATACGGTTTTCTTAATGTTTGAGTTGCATTTTTAAATCGGAAGTGTATTGTTTATATGTAAAGGAAAGAACTCATCTCTGTTTTAGGAATCAAATGCTTCATAGAAAAGATGGCATTAAAGGACAGGAAAGATATCAGCAGGCAGAGTTTTGGTGGAAGAAAGGCAGGGAGTTCTAGATATAGGGAATGAACAAAAGCACAGAGTTAGGAAAGCCCTGGAAGAAGAGAAGGGAAAGACTTATATAGTGACATGATAACTATCATCTGATATTCGAAGAGCTCTCACTTGGAGTCCCCTCTTAAGTATCTTGAGCATTTCTCAGTCCTTTGCTGGATCATGATCCCTCTCTCACCCTTGATCATGGCTAGCCTCTAAGGCTCTTCTTTCCTTGACCTTTTCTTCTCTCGTTATACTCCCCTAATGATCTCATCCACTCAACATAGGTTCATCTCTGTGTAAGTAGTTCCCAAATCTATAATCCTTCCCTATTCTGAACTTCATATCTAAATTGCTATTTGTATTCTGTATGTGTCTATGTGATTGTCTCATCAACATTTCAAACTCAGCATATCCAGGATAGAACTCCAAAGTTTCCTGTTTCTTTGCAAGTTATCATAATCCTTCCAGTTACCTAGTTTTAAAATCTTGGGATCATCCTTTTAAAAAAATTATTTTGAATGTGCTTGCTAATGTAAATTTTGTCTATCTTGATAAAATATAAGCTCTTTTAAGGTCGACTGTTTAATATTTGTCTTGGTATCCCCAGCGTTTTGCAAAGAACCTGGCACAAAGAAGGTACTTCATGAATGCTTGTTGGTTGATCCTTAAGCCTTTTCTCTCCCTCTGAATCCAATTAGTGGTTGAGTAAGTTCCATCTCCATATCTCTCTAACCATCACCCTAATTCTGGTCACTGTGAGTAATATTTGCATAGTACTCTTAAGTTTTGCAAAGCACTTCACATGTATTACCATATTTGGATCTCACAAGAACCTATTATTTCCCTCCATCTTTTATAGATATTGAAACTGAAGTAAACAGGTTAAGTGACTTGCCCAGGGTCACACTGCTAGCAAATGTCTGAAGCCAGAGTTGACAGGTTTTCCGGACTGTATGCACTCTATTACCTAGCTACCTGCAACTACAATTCATCATCTGCCCTGGTGCCAAAATCTTACCAAAGCAAAATGCTCACCTACTAGAAGATTTTCAGTGTTTCCCTGTTTTCCTCTAGGATAAAATGCAAACTCTTCAGTGCATTTAAAGCCCTCTACATTATGGTGCTAACATACTTTTCCAGGCTTATTATATATTGTTCCTTTTCATGTATCTTCATTCTAGCCAGACTGGCTACTCCCATCTCTTCGTAATCACATAGGTTGTCCCTCATACCCAGAAAACAACTTTTCTTCACTTTTGTGTCTTAGAAACTAGCTTCCTTCAAACCTCAGCTCCTTCAAGCCACCCCCATGGGAATCTCCCAAATTTTTAATCAAGAAGAATTTTTAAGTGCCTGCTGTAGTTGATGCTGGGGATACAAAGATAAAAGTCAAAGAGCTTATATTGTGTTGAAGGAGACAATGTATATATAAGCATATACAGAATCAAAACAAAATGAATTTGGGGGGGTGCCAAGGTACTAGCAAGCTTGGGGAGTAGGAAAGACTTTGTGTGTAGGGTGGCACTTAAGCAGATTTTTGAAGGTAACAAGTGATTCTAACATGTAAAAGTGAGTTGGGAATGAGTGCCAGGCATGTGGGAGAGAAAAGAGATGAAGTGCCATGTTTGAAGAACAAGAAGGCCAGTTTAATAGGACCATGAAGTGTGGGAAAAAGAGTAAGGTTGGTTGGAACCATGTTGTGAAGCACTTTAAAAGCTAATCAGAAACTTACATTTGATTTTAAAGACAAGAGAGCCATTTTAGTTTATTGAGTGTAGGAGTAACAGACTCACTTGTCACTTTCTTCTCTTAAAATCTCTTTGGCATTGCTGTGAGGATAGATTGGAGTGGGGAGACACTTAAAATAGGAAGACCAGTTAGGAGGCTCTCTGTTAGAATAATTCAGATGAAAAGTGTTGTGGGCCTGAACTAGGCAGCCAGGTAGTACAATGGATAGAATGCTGGGCCTGGAGTCAGGAAGACCTATATTCAGATCCAGCCTCAGGCAGTAGCTGTGGGACTGGACAAGTCACTTAAACTCTCTCTAGCCTTTTCCTTGAATTGCAAGCATTCCAAAGAGATGATATTTGTGAAGCACAGGGCCTGGCACATAATACAAGCTTAATAAATGCTTGTTCCCTTCCCACCCCCATGGGTAGGATGATGGCTGTCAGACAGAGGTGAGGACGTTGAGGAAGTATAGATGACAAGATTTGGCAGCTGATTGGCTGTATGGGATGAGGGAGAGTTGAGGAATCTGACAGAACAAGGAGGCTCCAAACCCAGATGACTGGAAGGATGGTAGTGCTCTGGACAGAAATAGGAAAAGAGGAAGGGTTTTAGAGGAAAGATGAGGAGTTTTGTTTTGAGTTTGAAATGCGTATATGATATCCATTTGAAATATCAAATAGGAAATATGCTACAGACTAGGCCTGGATCTATAGATTAGGGAATGAGCTGCTTAAAGATAATAATTAAACCGTAGGTGGCTGATGAAGTCATCTAACTAATAAAAGAATACAGAGAGAAGGGGTAGAAAAAGACTCAGAATGGTGTTCTTTTTGTTCTTAAATTAACATGTATATACTTAGTTGTGTACATAGGTTTATAGTATCATAAATTTATAGCTGAAAGAAACCATACAAATTCTGTAGTCCAGCCTCATCATTTTATAGATGAGAAAACCAAGGCCCTGAGGGGTTAAGTGATTTGCCCAAGGATCCACTGCTATAGATTAAACCCACACCCTCTAATTCTGAATTCAGCATTCTCTGTATGTCCCCAGTAGATTGTACATTCATTGAAAGTAGGACCTGTTTTGTTTTTGTATTTGTATCCTCAGAGCCTGGCACAAATGCTTAAAGTAAATATTTGTTGAATTGAGTTGAATTCAATAACACTTATTTCACCTGGGGATAGAAGTTGGACCAGTAGGTGGGAATTAGCAAGAGGGATTTATACTTCAGAGGTTGGAGTAAGTGATCTCTGAGGTCCCCTTTCAACTGTGAGGTTCCATGATTCGTGAAAATACAGAATGTGCGTGATGAGGGCAGGGATAGCTCTTGGTTGGTGTTTTATGTATTTAGAATTGTAGTGTGAAAGAAAGCTGCTGGCAGAGCAGAGTGATGCCAAATTATGGATGGCTGTGAGGCCCAGTTTAGTAAAGGAAGTATTAAGAGTATCTTTGTAGGCCTCAACAACTCCCCAAATCCTGGCTACTACAGAGTGAGAACTAAGGAGGAAGATGGTACCAATTCTTCCCTTAATCCAGCATTTTCCATTGCTTCAGGCTCAACTCAAGTTCTGACTTCTCCCTGAAGTTACCTCGTATAGTGCCTAAGCTCCTAACAGAGCATTTAGCACATGTCTTGCACACAGTAAATGCTTATTAAATTGAAAACCCTGACCCAAGTAATATCTCCCTTCTCTGGGAGAGAATACTTTTTAAAAAATGTGTGTATGTTATGTATATTCAGTTCTATCTGACTCTGTGACCCCATTTGGGGTTTTCTTGGCAATTCCTTCTCCAGCTCATTTTATGGGGGAGGAACTGAAGCAAACAGGTTAAGGGACTTGCCCAGGGTCACACAACTAGTAAGTGCCTGAAGCCAGATTTGAACTCATGAAGATGAATCTTCCTGATTCCAAGCCCAGGGCTTTGTTCACTGTGCTATCTAACTTCCCTTAAAACAAATAAAAAAAAACCATTTCCCCAAAATATGTTTATATAAATATAAGACACAGAAGTGACTTATATTTAACGCCTGTACCATTCCATCAAGAAACAGGAACCCAACCACAGTCAGCTACCTGATTTGCTGGGACAACTCTGCCCAAGGCCATGCTCCTGTGTCCAGTGATAACCTACCTGAACTCAGTGATTAACATATTTCCACACTGTCATACACACCCCATCTTAGTGGTTTTTAACCTAGCCCTTGTTTGCAATTGTTTAAACCTCATTATCTATTCCCCATTGATTACTCCGTTATTCTCATCTCACTCAACCCAAATCTCCCTCTCCCATCCTCCCTCTCCAAAGCTACTTTAACCTCCCATTGTGCTTTAAAGCAGGGCTCTCCAACCTTAGGTTTTTACTGAAACAATAGACAATATATTTTGATTTGCTATTTTAGTGAGAGCTTTGCAGTAGCTCAGCTTAGTTTACTAAAGCATTTATGTAAATTTCTATGCTTATAGGCAGGCTGCATAAATCACTGCCACCTTTTGGACAGCCCTGCTCTAAAGCATAGTGCTTACTGGAATACTTACTCCATAGGTAACAAAATAGATTTCATCTTAAACCTTTTCTTTTCTCTGTCCATCTTTTTGTACTCACTAAATTTGGCTCCCTTCTGATGACACAGCTTTCCTGGCAAACCGTTTTTAGCATTGGTTTTACTTTGACTCATACCAGTGTTCCACCCTGCCCTACCCCCCTTCCCAGACTCCCTGACCATGGTGGAAGAATTGGATTACTTCTTGTTCCCCTTTGGCCATTTTCCAGGTATTTCCTCTACTATCACTTTCCTCCTTTCAAGTTCATTCAGTCCATATTTATCTCCCCAATGCATTTTCCTCCCTCAGTGAGTTCATTCTCTGGCCCATAGTCTTTTCTGTCCACCTTCTGCCCTCATACTAGTGGACTTAAACATACATATTGATGCTCCCTCAAGCACCCTAACTTCCCAACTCCTCAAATTATTAATTTCACGTGCTCTACTCCTCCACTTTGCCACAGGTACACACAGAGATGGTTATACTTTTGATCTTGCCATCACCCATAAGTATTCGATATCCGTGTTTGTGAGCTCTGAAATTCCTTTATCTGATCATAATCTGCTGTCCTTCCATCTCTCCCTTTGCTTTGCAACTTCAAACTCTATTCTTTGTCTTCATGATAACTTCCAGTCCCTCCACCTCTTAGTTCTTGCCCAGACCATCATCCCTGCCTTGGCTATACTCTCTTCCCTTTCCTATCTTGACCTCTTGGTGAACCATTTTAATCCTTCACCGTCTTCTTTTGAATCTCTTTGCCCCTTTATCCTATCATAGATTTTGCCCTGCCAAATCCCAGCCTTAGACTACTCCCTGTCATCTGCTGCCTTCACTCTTACCTGTATACTGCTGAACAAAGCTGGAGAAACTTGGGAAACTGTGCTATGTTCATTACAAATTTATGTTACGTAATCTTAGCTGGGTCTCCTACCTGCAGTAAGTCAGTCCTTCTACATCTCCCCAATCAATTCAGGATCCCACCCACCACTTCTGCTTTTCTAAACATCTCTTTTAAGATCTGACACAGCTTTCCTTCCCTTACCCCTTTAGCTGAGACCTTTGCCTCATGTTTCACTTAAAAAGTCGAGGCTATTTACCAAGAGCTTCTTCTTTTCCCCTGTTTCTCATCTCCTATCACTCAGATGCCTTCTGCCACTATCACCTCCTTCCCATTTCACCTCTGCATACACAAGTGATCACATTCCACCCCATCTTCTCCAGCAGATTGTTCTATCATCCCCATTCTCTTACTAATCTGATCATTCCCTGTCTAGTAACTATCCCTACTGCTTTACAAAATATGCCTACGTCTTACCCATCATGAAAAAAAACCTCAGTTTGTTCATCCTTGCCACTGCTGTCCTGTATCTCTCACTCTTTTTGTGGCTGAACTCTTTGAAAAGGCTATCTATACTAGATGGTTTCACTTCCTTTCCTCTTCAATTGAATCTGCTTTCTCCAAAGTCACTAATGATGTCTTAATTGCCAAAGCTAATGACTTTCTCAATCCTCATTATTCTTGACCTCTCTGCAGTCTCTTAGACAGTTGATCACCCTCTTTTTGATACTCTCCTCTCTCTAGGTTTTCATATCACAGTTCTCTCTTGGTTTTCCTTTTACCTGTCTGGTCACTTCTCTGGGTGTTTTTGTTTTTTTTTTTTTTACTGGATATTCATCCACATCGCACCCAATAATCACAGGTGTTCTCCAAGGCTCTTTCCTAGGCTCTCTTTTCCCTCTGTATTATTTCATTTGATTATCTTACAGTTCCCAGGGATTCAGTTATCTTCTCTATACAGGGTGACTCTCAAATGTACTAGCCCTAACCTATCTGCTGACCTTTAGTCTCTTCCTGTTGGACATTTCCAACTGGATATCCTATAGACCAGTTATATCAAACTCAAACAGAAATGGATTCCTGCCAGCTGTATATCAAGTTAGAAAACCATAAATTGATATTATCTCTGTTGCATTGTATTTTTATTTATTTTGTTAAACATTTCCCAACTACATTTTAATCTGATTGGGGGAGTTTTGTAGGCAGAGAGTTTGATAGCTCTGCCATAGACATCTTTTTATTGGGGGTGGGGGAGGCAGGGCAATTGGGGTTAAGTGACTTGCCCAAGGCAACACAGCTAGTAGATGTGTCAAGTGTCTGAGGGCAAATTTGAACTCAGGTCCTGACTCCAGGGCTGGTGCTGTATTCACTGCACCACCTAGCTGTCCTTTGCCATAGACTGCTTAAACTTGACATGTTCAAAATGAAACTCCTTATTTTTCTCTGAAAGCCTTCATTTCTTCTTTTCTTTCCCATTAATGTGGAGGGCACCACCATAACTCCTAGTGACTCAGGCTTGCAATCGGGATGTCATTCTTGACTCCTCACTCTCACTTCCTGTGTCCAATTTTGCCAAGGCCTTTTGATTTTACCTTTATAACATCTCTTGCATATGTCCCCTTCTCTCCTCTAAGAGAAGGCCTCATCACCTTATTGCAGTTGCCTATAGTTGGTCTTCGTGTTTTAAATCTTTCCCTACTCCATCACTCAGCAGTCAAATTGATCTTTCTAAAGCAATCTGACCATATCACTCCCAACCCCTACCCTCAATTAAGTAAACTTCAAGGGCTCCCTATCACCTCCAGGATCAAAAATAAATCTTACTCTTTTTGGCTTTCACAAGCTAGCCCTTTCCTACCTTTGTTGTTTTCTTACACCGGCACCGTGCCCGACATATAGTAGTACTTAAGAAATGCTAGTTGACTTACTGACAATATACCCCAGTTTGCCTGAGACAGGAGTGTTCTTAAATGTTAATATGATTTTCTGGACTTTAATGTTTAACTTTCTTTGCCCCCAATCACAAAAGTCACAAAGTCTTTCAGATTTTGCCTTTACAGTATCTTAGATATCCTCATCATCACCATAATTCAGAGTCTGAATTTTTTATTTGTTAACTCACAACAGACACCTAGCTCTTCTTTCTACCTCTAACTTCCCTCCTGCTCACTGCTAACTTTGCTGTGGTACCTTCCCTAATTTTCCTTACCAGAATCCACAGATTATTATCCAGTCATATAGTTGGAAGGGAACTTTTTTTTAGAGCTTCTGGACCTTTGATTTCATCTCCTTGGGTGACTTTGTGGAAACTCCTTTTACTAATGCAGATCAGCAACTTCTCTGTAGTCTTAGAAAGGTGCCTGGGCCACTGAGAGGTTGTGACTTATTTATGGTAATGGCACCAGTATGTGTTAGAGGCAGGACTTGATCCTAGGTCTTCCTGACTCCAATCCCCGTGTTCACTATGCCACACTACTTCTTAAAAGGACCTTGGCTGTCATGTAACTTTTGTTTTAGAGTAGAGAACTGAAGCCTAGAGAACAGAAATGACTTGCCCGTGGTCACATGGTCACTGGATGGTGGTGAGAGCCAGGAACTCTAGGTCTCCTGATTCTCAGTCCAGTGTTACTTGATCCCCTTTCTTAATTTCCATAGCACATTGTTACTGCCTCCAATTTCATTCATTGCATATTTCATATGTTATATTGTTTGTGTGTATGTGTCTGTATTGCCATCCCCACTAAACTGTAAAGTGCTGGGTATTTTTTGAATGGGCATTTTTGGACAGATGTTTAGGGCAGAAAGTGGCTTGGGTAAGAGTAGAGGAAGAATATAAAGAGTAATAGGATTGTTTTAGAAAAAGAGGACTAGCTTCCTGTGCAGGTGAGGGCCCATTGGTGTGAACCATTGAACATAATATTTATATATCAGTTGGATTGCCTGGATTTGTTTCTTTTTACTTTTTTAAAAAATCTTTTATCCCCGGGAGAAGGAGGAATGTGGGAGTGGGGAGGAATCTAGGTGATGTAAAAATAAAAGAGATGAATGAAAAAGTAAAAGAACAAAAGAGTTAAAAACCAGATGGTTTGATTTGAATTTAGAAGAACAATAGATAGTGGAAAAAAGGATAATAGGTAATGAGAGGTAGGTTAATTTGTAAAGACTTAACAGAATTTAGAGCTGATAGCAAATCATTTCATGATTTCTGTGAGAGCTGACAGGAATCTTACTACTAAATATATTAGGTGGACTGGATTGTGGCTCAGTTGGAACTGATTGGGAATAGACTATTTTTTGATCTGGAAGTAAAAGTGAGAAATGAACCAGAAATTTATTTAAAAAGGAAACCATAAAAGTTTGAAAATTATATTAATCTGAATCAATGGCATGAATAATATGTTCCTCTAAATTATTTGCTTGTATATAATGTACACTCTGAACTTCAGAATAATTAGATATTAGAGTTTGAAGGGTCTTTAGAATTGTGTGAGGTAGTAAGAGAATAAAGTGTGAAGATATATATATATATATATATATATATACACATAAATACATATATATACACACAGATATATATGTGTATATATATATATATATATATGTATTTATATCTAAAATGTTTGAGAATCAATATTTGGAGAAAAGGGAAATGGGATAAATTTGAGTCTGTGGAAATCTGATTATTTAGCCTTTAGGAACGTCTTTCTCCCCCTCCTTCTTTAGATTTATAGATGTCACCTCAGCTGTGAATGGAATACAAGATTGTGAAATCTTCCCTATGAATAACTCAGGCAAGGCAATATTCAAATAGAGATAGTACCAATTTAGTTAGGATGTGAACCTCACCAGGCCTAAGTTTTGTTTTCCTGTAAATCATATGATTTTGGGGAAACCAGATGATAGTCCCCTCTCCCCCTCCCCTAGCCTACTTACGAACGGCCATCTTAGCATTAAAGTTTCCCTATAAGGTAATTCTGTAGTTTTTGTGCTTGTATTGGGTAAAAACTTATTCCTGGTTAGATTGTGAGGCCACTTGTCTCTGCAAATGGGGACAGGGGTCCAGCCTCTGGGGTGGGATTTCTTAGAATTGTTTGTACAAGGGTATATATCTCCCTGCTTGCCTTCCCCCCCTTGCCTCTCTTCACTGCTATCTCTGCCCTGGTAGTGAGAGGTGCCCAATTCTTGAGACTTGATCAAATAAAGCTTCTGGTTTTTTTTTTTTTCTACCTTGAGAAACCGAGACATCTCTGTTTTTTTCACTTGAGTCAGTGGTTTTTTGTCCCACACAGAATTCATCACATTCAATTTCCTCATTTGACATATGGAAAAACAGGTCTAACAAAATGAAGTGACTTAACCAGGGTCTTGTGGTAGGTTTAGTGGCAGAAGTAGGACTAAAACTCAAGTTTCACTGCTTCTAATTGCAGTCTTCTTTGTATCATATCACCCTGAATGCTCTTTCCTTCTCTCCTAAGCAGCTGACTGAGCTTGTGTTATGTGTAGAGATTCGACAGGATTGGTATGGGAGAGAATTAATTGGAAAAGGCTGAAGTCCAAAGACACAGTCTTTTGGGGAGAAATCTGATTGTTTGGGTAGTGGTAAAAGAAAGTTACTAGTAGTTAAATACTAGGTAACCTGTTGTTTGATTATGTGTATATATGTAACATACATAGCTTTGTCACAGCATAACTTTGCTATTCTACACTGTCACATTTAATTATGTGCTGTTTTGTCCTTAACCTATTTCATATGAAACAAGTTTCCCCAACACACTTGTAAGAAGCTACATTGGGCAAGGATTATATCTTTTAGTTCTCAGTTTTCTCATTGTGCTGAGCACATGGTAGGGTACATAGTGGCTACTTAAATACTTGAAATAAACCCTTGACCAAGGGTCTCTAGGTTTTCCTAATAGTGGACCAAATGACCAGAAATTCATATGTGTGAAAGGTGCATCAGTAATTCACAAACAGTGGTAAAATGTTGTCTGTTAGCTATCCATATATAGGGTTTTTTTTTCCCCCATTAAAACAAAAACAATTCTCCCCTCCCCTCAATTTAATCAGTTTTATTTGTACAGACATGCAAAACTATAGGCTGGGTGCTAGTCATAGGTCAGTTTTAGTAAGTCAGTGAAAGTAATAGACTGCTAAACCACCCTGCTACTCATCCCCTATGTGACTTCCTCTCTGCCTGTCTCGATAAATGATGGGTCTTGGTTTTCAGGGAGCAGACTACCTTGTGTGTGTCCATCCTGGAGAGATTTCTCCAAGCCATGGAACCAGTCTACGTGGCCCGAAACCTTAGGGATGAACTGCATAGGGGACTATCTCACCCTGATGATGCTGTGGTAATCCTTACTCTGTCCCAGGTATGGAATTTTAATAGTACCCATGCTGCCCTACACAAGATTTTTCTTCTTCTATAGAGGTGTGGGTGTATAATGACAGTTATAATTCAGTTGTTGTAACAGCAGTGTTACTAGCAGCTGCTGTGGAGACGTAAGGCCAGTAACACCAGCACCCAGGAGGGCTGCTAGCACAGGTTCTTTGATCTCCTTTATAAGGAAAGCAACTTTAAGGTGTTTAACAATCTCACTTTAATTAAACTTACATAGATCATTCACTTAGTTCAGGGGAAAATATCAGCACCCTGAACTTCAGAGCAAATACAAATAGAAATTACATAAACAGAGCAAATAACACATATCAACAGACAGGATTCTGTCTGACCATAGCAATACATACATACTTGCCAGAGAGAGAAGCACCAACATCTAGGTTTTCAGAGCTGGGGCAGGGCTCCTTAACAGTCACCCAGAGTCTTGTCTGGCCAAATCACAGGAACAGTTTTCCACTGAGTGAGCCCCCAAAGCAAAATGCTGACCTTAGAGTATATATACACTTATTCAGAGTCAGCCCACAGAGGCTGTTATTACCATGTGATTCAAACTCATGTGACTTAGGCTTTCTTGTGACTTAAGCAGGTCATCAAAGACTTTTGATTCAGTCAGTGACTCTTGATTGAAACAAAGGCAAGACTCAGTCAAAGGTACTTGATTGCCTTAGTGCTGAGAAGCATTCTAAAAGAAAAAACAGTGAAAAGCCCCACTTTGCTTGCTATTATATTTCTACCCTTTCAGGATCCGTGGCCTTGCAATCTAATGGCCATGGATCCTGGAATAAATAGAGGCACTATACTTTGTGATCCCATCACATAATAACTTATTAGTAAGGTGGCCACATAGTCTTAAATAAAATACATCATTCAGTATATCTTACAGCATTTCTCAGAATACCCACACAGCATACATCATTGTTCAATAAACTAAACTGTAACGTTCATAGCAACATCCTTAAGCAAAACATCATTCAGTAGCATTCTCCAAAATACTTATTTACACAAGCAAGGGGTCCCAAGCCAGGGTCTTCCCTAATACAACATATCATCCTTAAGGGGTAGCAGAAAATACAAATACCATTTACTCCTAGGTCATAGCAAGTTACAGTCTCTTCAGTCAATACAGAGTGTCCAAGTAAAGTCCTTCTGGGGAGTGTGTCCTTCTCCCCCCACTGCTGCTGCAGGCTTCCTCCTGGTACTCAGATTCAGGCATGCTTTAATGAGCAAGGTCCCAACACATAATGATGATAAGTGGGTCTATATCAGGATTTACACTGACTTATATTGCTGTGGTAATGATCCTTAATGCATAATAAAAGAAATTCTTTTGAGAGATTGAATGATTATGTGTCTCAGCAGATGCAGATATTTGACTATTTTGTAATCCTACAGTGGGAGTCTGTTACTGATTAATATCTTGTAATTTTTCAGGTTGGAAGAATTGTAGAAAATTCAGAGGCCATTACTGAGACTCTCAATAGTCCTGAATTACTGAAGGAAATAATTTATTGCATTGGTGCAGAAAAATTGGCTGTAGCTAAAGCGGTGAGTATTCTAGACGTGTCAAACAGTCTAAAATCACAGGATTTCAGAATTGGAAGATATTTCGAGGTAACCAGGTCTAACCTATACCTGAATAAGAATCCCCTTTAGAACACTCCTAGACATAGTCAATAAGCAGAGAAGCTGATTTCTTTGGAAAAAAAAATAGAAGGTGGTCCTGACAGTGAATGGTGAAGGATTTGTGTGGATAATTATTACTAATTGAGTTTGAAGCCTCTTTTAGGGTATCTCTATGATGCATTGCTAAATGAATGCTAATTAGTAAGCTTTTGCCCCTTTCCTCAGGAATATATGGTATCGTATACATAAGGTTCTCATTTACTCAGTTGTTGTCAGAAGAAATCTTTTAAAAAGTTCTTAGTTGTGAACCATTGATTTTTAGCTTGCTATTTTCAGTTACTGGGAAGTAGCATGGTATAGTGAAAAGAAGCCCAAGGCCTGGCATTGCCACTTCCTAGCTGTGTGACTTTGAGCAAGTGACTTAACGTATGATCATCAGTTTCCCAAGATGTAAAATGGAGAAAATTATACCTGTTCTTTCTCATTGGGTTATTGTGAGTTTCAAATGAAATAATGTTTGGAAGCACTTTGTAAAGTACTTTTGAATTACTGTTATTTTCCTGTGTTTACATGATTAAGAAAATTATATCCTTTTGCAAGGCCATCAAGTCATTGTCAAGAATATCCTTAACTCAAGCTGGATTGGAGTCTTTATTTGAAAGCAGCCTGCTAGATGATTTGAAAAATGTAATGAAAACAAGTGACATTGTACGGTACAGAGTCTATGAGGTAAGATGAAAACTGTACTTTATATCATCTGTACCAAAATATACAAAGAGCTTGTTGTGGGATGATCCAGGAAAATCATACTAAACTTTAATATTGACAGTATGTTACAAATTATAGCATATGTTCCAGTCTAAACAACAATTAGCAAATAAGTATTTCTTTACTGTGTACATGACAGATTGCTACTTAATATGGAATACAAAAATTTAACAGGGTTGAGGAGCCTTGTCCACAGAGAATTTAAAATCTAGTTGAGGAGAAAAGACAGACAGACCAGACGGACACACACACACACACATACACACACACACCCATACCCATTTATCAAGTGCCTAATTGAGGCAACATGGTATAGTTGACAATGGATTTAAATCCTGCCTCTGATACTTTCTGTTTATCTGATTTTAGCAAGTCACTTTATCTTTCTTAGTTTTGTGACCTGTAAAATGAGGAATGAACTATCTATCCCTTCCAACTCTGAATCCTGTGATCCTATGAATAGATAGAATCTAAATCCTGAACTGTTGACTGTCTGCAAGCTAATTTGCTTTTTAATAGGATTTAAACCAAAGACTAAGAATTTTTGTTGCTGTTCTGTTCTTACCTTAATCTAAAACATCCTGCATCATTCCTTTAAAACATAGGGCAAATTTTAAAAACAGTTTTTTTCTGTGTTGACAGTGTATTATGTGAAGTTTTAAGCTCAGGGTAGAGGCATATGTTGGTTTTCTTTAGAACTAAAAATACTATTTTAAGTTCCCTCAGTCTTTATTTTAGGTTAAATTGAGAACCAGTGTTATACGGGTTGGCTCTTTTTACATCTCTGCTTTTGTTTTTGTTTTTTTTTACTCTAGCTGATTGTGGAGATTGCCTCTGTGTCACCAGAATCCTTAAAATACTGTACCAGCAGTGGATTAGTAACCCAGCTTATTAGAGAGCTGACTGGTGATGATGTGCTAGTCAGGTGGGTTGAACAAGGTGATTTTGGAAAGCAAACCTCTGCCTAGAGTTCAGCTGAATTGGCTCCCTAACAGACCCGTAGAAGAAATGACCATCTAGGCATGATTGTCAGAGCCTTTTTTAGAGGCAACTGGCATAGTAAAAAGAGCATTGAATTTTGAGTTAGAGGTCCTGGGTTAGAGTCATGGCTCTACTACCTACTTTGTGAATTTGGCAGTCAGCCTTTCTTGACTTCATTTTCCTCATCCATAGAAGAAGCGGGGTGGACTAGATGATCTCTAACGTATCTTTCTACTCTATATTTTATGATCCCATTTTATTTCATAGTATTTGTTCATTGAGAGGAGCCAGTGTAAACTTAAGTCACTATGGGAAAAAGAAAAAATCAAGACATACCTTACCCTGTGTTTTATAAATGTGATCTCAGTTAGTAATATCCATAAACAAAGTCACAGAATCATAGAATGTTAAGAGCTGGAAGGAGCAGCATTTGAGTATCTCAGATTGAGTGCTCATTTTTAATCTGAAACTGTACAAATTCTTGTTGATTAAAAGTACTCTGATGTTAGCTAACTAAAATCCTTTTTTTCATTTTATATATTGCAGAGCCACCTGTATAGAAATGGTGACATCATTGGCATACACTCATCATGGACGACAGTACCTTTCCCAAGAAGGAATAATTGATCAAATATCTAATATCATCGTTGGGGCAGATTTAGATCCTTTCTCCAGTTTCTATTTGCCAGGTAATAGATATTGTTTTTCCTTTGTTGTCTTTGAAAAAAGTCTTAGAACCGTGTAATGACAGTGTTGCTAGCAGCTACCATGGGGGTGAAAGACCAACAACAAAAGCACACAGAGGGACAGCTAGGTGGCACAGTGAGTAGAGCACCGGCCCTGGAGTCAGGAAGACCTGAGTTCAAATCTGCCTTCAGACACTTGACATATGTACTAGCTGTGTGACCTTGGGCAAGTCACTTAACCCCAATTGCCCTGCCAAAAACAAAACAAAAAAACACACAGAAGAGCTGCCAGCATAGGTTCTTTGCCCTGCTTTTCTATGGAAAGCAACTTTAAGGGGTTAACAATCTCACTTCCATCAAACATACATATATCATTCACTTAGTTCAAGAGGAAAAGCCAGCACCCTGAACTTCAGAGCAAATACAAACAGAAATTACAAGCATACATTGTATAAACAGAGCAAATAAACACTAATCAGCAGACAGGCTTTTAGCTGTCTGTCTAAGCAATACATAGTTACCAGAGAAGCACCAACATCTGGGTTCTTCAAAGCCCGGGGGGGTTGGAGGGGAGAGAAGGGGGTTCCTCACAGCAGCTACCCAGAGTCTCATCTGGTCAAATCACACAACACTCTTCCAGTGAGTGAGAGCCACAAACAGAATGCTAACCTCTGAGTTTATATACCCTTCTTGGGGCCCCAAAGGCTCTGGACCTAATCAGCAAAAGGGTGTGGGTCTGGGGCTTCACACCTAGTTAGCAAAAGGGTGTGGGCCTGGGGCTTTCCACAAAGCAAGACTTAATCAAAGGCACTTGATTACTTTAGCTTTCTCAAAGAGAAAACAGTAAAAAAGTCCCATCTTAGTTACTGATACAAACTGACTCCTTTTAAAAGAGGCCTCAGTCATTTTATCCTGAAGGAAGATCTGCTGAAGCCTGTGTTCTATCTGTTCTGGTTTTCTATATAGGGAGTTGCTATTGGCACTGTATCTAAATTGTCTCCTAATGCTTAGAACATTTAGTCATTTTTCTCCTAAAGCCCAGTTATGTGAAAACACAAGGTAAAGGTAGTTGCAGTCCAGTGTGTGCTATTTTGCTATTCGATTCAAATTGCTTCTTTGTGACTTTCTCTAGGATTTGTCAAATTTTTTGGCAACCTGGCAATAGTGGATAGCCCTCAACAGATCTGTGAACGATACCCAGTCTTTGTAGAAAAAGTTTTTGAAATGGCAGAAGGTCAGGATCCGACCATGATAGGAGTAGCAGTGGACACCCTAGGGATCCTGGGCTCAAATGTGGAAGGAAAACAGGTTTTACAAAAAACAGGTTGGTGCAGCTTGTCTTGGATTTCTAAAGGAAAGTTTTGTTATTTAATAAAGATAATGAAATTCAGTTGTTTATCATTAAGTTGATTGCTGTAGATTTAATACATTGCAGAAAATTGATGTTTTGTTTTGTTTTTACAATCTTAACGAATTTAGACCCATTCTTAAAAAGTCACTTTTTCAAACTCATTAATAACTCCCTTTTGCAGTGGATCAAAATTGTCTTGGTCCACTAATCACTTAGGGAATCATTTAATGTTAGTTCTGAAAGGGCCATTATTGATCATCTAGTCTTCTAACTTCATTTTACAGATGGAGATGTGGACTCAGAATGGTGAAGTGATTTGTCCAAAGTCCCAAAGCTGGGACTAGGACTTGAGTCACTAGACACCTAATCTAGTATTCCTTTTATTAGAGCATGCAGATTTTGTGGTAGATCGATGACTGTGCCCCCTTTTCCACTCTGGTTTACCGCTGCATAAAATGTAGAGATTTACAATGATAGTAGTGCTTTTGATGTTCTACCTATAGGTATATTATAAATAAATATCTTTCATGACAAACAGTATTGGGGGATACTGTAATTATAAATAGTACAGATAACGATGACAAAACTCTGGCTATGATGCAAGACATGGTATGAAGCAAGCAGCGTGTGTGTTACAGTACCAGCTGTGCCAGAAATCCTGATTGGTTGGCAACCATAAGGGTACCCAACCAAAGAGACAAGAACTGTCAACTACCTCAAGGGTGGTTTTGAACAGAGTTTGGAAATCAGTGCTATTTTTCATGTGTGTGTTCTTAGGCACATATTTTCATGGCTGTCATTTGGTCTCTAAAAGTACATTTATCTGTAGTATGGAATTAGAGAACATCTTTGTGTGTAAACACAAGGTACAATTTATTTAATACAGTCTGAGTTTCCATTTCCCAAAGGAAGTCGGTTTGAACACCTGCTAAAGAAAATAGGACACCAGGCAAAGAATGCTTCAACAGAACTAAAAATTAGGTGCTTGGATGCAATTTCATCTCTTCTTCATTTACCAGTAAGTAGATGAAAATGTTGGTAGAGGGTAGTAGATTATGTTTGATAGACTAAATATATGTGTTTTGACATTTAAAATTTAAATAAAGACATTTGTCAGGTAAGTGTTATCCTTACTCTTAGTGGGCAATACCCCATAAGTGGTTAGTGTCAAAATAAGGGTTGACATAGAATGTCTGGTCTAGTCATTTCGTTTTACAAATGTGGGAACAGGGGTTCAGTGAAGTAAAATGGCTTGATCATGACCGCACAGATATTGGTAAAGATGTGATTAGAATCCAGGGCTCTGGTTACTCATCCTGTGTTCTTCTCAGCTACATGTTTGTGAAGATACTGGAATCAAAAGACCTAGATTTGTATCCTGTCTCTGCTGCTTACAGTTGTTTGACCTTGGGCAAGTGGCTTAACCTTCTTGGAGCTCAGAGTAAAATAAGGAATTTGAACCCAGAGATCTCTAAGGCTCTAGTTATAAATTCCAAGAGTCTGTGCTCTTATTATCATATTGAAAATACTGACTAATTTTCCCCTCTTTGTCCTGCAGCATGATCAACAGACTGATGATCTCCTAAGAATGACAGAATTCTGGTTCTCATCTTTAACTCAGGAACCACTGGAACATTTTAGGGGTATCAGCACCCAACCTTTCCCTGAGCTGCACTGTGCTGCATTAAAAGTGTTCACAGTAAGTCTTCCTTCCAGAGTCAGCAGTGTCAAATATAATTGCTATGAAGTAGTTTTAACTTATATATTCCTGTCGATTAGATTATTATTTTATTGTTAAATGTAATAGAGATTGAAATTTTCAATTTCATGAGAACTAAACATCTAAAAAGTAGTAACATGCTATGGAATTTTGTGGGGTGTTTTTCCCCTGTCCTGTACAGAAATTAGTCTAGTACATTTTAATCAAGGCATATACAAAGTATTTTGAATTCCTGTTTGATATAACATAATGGTATTTAAATCCTTCTTTAATTTCTTGATTTGTTCTCTAGTCATTTAAGTAACTGTATGTAAAGCTTTAGTGCTGTGTGCTATACTGTAGTGGAAGAAGCATTTTGACGTGGAAGCAGAAAGCCTGAATTGTAGTTTTATCTCTGTCACTTAATAGCTGTGTAACTGTGGCAAATCATTTAGCTTCTTTAAGCCATGACCTCCTCATTTGTAAAGTAGGGATAATGATATTTATTCTTTTGGGCTTTAATGAGAAGAGTACTTTGTGAGCTGTAAATGGGAGCTTTTATCAATTTTGCAAATAAGATATAGACCTTGTCTTCAGGGAGCTTCCATCTTTAGCTGTCTTTATAACTTTCTTTTTTTTCCTTTTTTTTTTTTTTTTTTGAGATTAACAAGGAATTGTTCTCTTCCTCTGTTGCTCTTTAGGCTATTGCAAACCAACCCTGGGCTCAGAAACTTATGTTTAACAGCCCAGGGTTTGTGGAATACATTGTGGATCGGTCTGTGGAACATGACAAAGCTTCAAAAGATGCCAAATATGAACTAGTGAAAGCCCTTGCAAACTCAAAAACAATTGCAGAAATCTTTGGAAACCAATATTATTTAAGACTAAGAGCTTACCTGAGTGAAGGCCCATACTTTGTGAAGTCTGTTTCAACTACAGCTGTGGAAGGAGCAGAATGAGTTGCACAAAATTCATTTTAGGGGACCAGTCTTCATGACCAAGACATCTTCCAAAGATCTTTGAGGTTTTTTTTCTTTTTGTTTTGTATTTAACATAACAGATAGAAAATACTTCTAGCTATAATTGCACTTTAAAAAAAATTATCATGGTATGTTTAAGGTAGACTAACAACTATGCATTTGTTGTTGCTGTATTTGAAGTACATTGTGGAACTGGGGTTTGGAGCTCTTTGATTGTAAAATGAAAATATTCCATATTGCAGGGGACTTTGGTCATTATTTGAACTATGTATTTTTCTGCCTTCCTAAATACACATGATCTTGCCAAAATTGCATGTAATTTAAAAAAATATAGCCACAAATGCTAGGAAATTCTTTGCCCTAGAGATGCGCAAATTGAAAATGCTTCCTCCCACAAAGAATCCTGCTTTATTCAGAAGAGAAGCAAATTGCATTAGGAATTCTCTTCTACTCCTAGCCGACCTTTTTGTTCTTTATCCCACTATCTCGTCACTATTGAATGTGCATACTCTTTAGATTATAAAGCAGTGTGGACTCCTAAAATTATGTGTTCTCATCTTTATAATTCAAGTAAACCATTTTTAATAAGGTCTCTTTGGTGAGCTTTTGGGGTGAGTTTTTATAATTGTTGTCTTTTCTAAGAAATTGAAACATTCTGTGACTTAAGGAAAATCCAGGGGATAAAAAAACCTTCCAACTTGAAATCTTGTTTTGATAACTTTTTGCTGTAACTACTGAATTGCATCTGTTCTGTTTTTATATCTGACTCTTCCCACTTTTTTCCCGTTGCACTTGATTAAAAAACTCTCCCTGGCAACACCCGCTGAAGATATATTTATTCTACAACTTCTGTTCCCTATAGAGTACTTGGGATTCATTGAATGTTAAAGTTGGAAGTGACTTGGCACTCAGTATTCCTCTCGAAGGTACTAAGCTTGAGTTACTAGAAATAGGATGTTAGACTCAGAAGGGACCTGTAGCTAATAACTACTAATTTTTCCCCTATCACCATTAACCATTCACCTATTTAGTATCTTGCACAGTGCCATAAATCTAAGTGCTTAGTAAATATCAGTTTGTTAAAGATGGTTTTAAAATTGTAGAACTTTTGAGCTGGAAGGGACCTCTGGGATCTTATAATTTTATAGATGAGGAAATTGAGGCCAGGAGAGGGGCAGTAACTTGCCCAGGGTCATACAGTGAATTGGTAGCAACACTGGAATTAGAACTCAGGTCTCCTGACTACCCAGCTAGCACTCCTTCCACTCTCCATCACCTCTGTAACACATCAGTAAACCTAGCGACTTGATTTTTCATACGTTAGTGTATTGAAACAAATTGTGTTTTTCGAAATGAATTTGGTGATTGTTCCATCCAATAAAACTATATAAAAGTAAGCACTCAATCAGTATTTGTTAATGTTAAGTCTAGCACTGTGCTAGGCATTGGGGTATACAAAGGCAAATATGAGATAGTTCCTGCGTTCAGAGAGCTTATTTTCTCTTAAAAGAAACAGCGTGTGTTCATAGAAGACTATAATAAATAAATAAATGCAATGGAATTTCTTAAGGAGTGGCATTAGCACTTGGAAGGTTCAGGAAAGGCCTCACAGGGAAGGAGCCATTTGAATAGTTGTGCTTTGAAGGGAGTTAGGAATTCTAAGAGGCAGAGCTCATGACCAAATGTAACATTTGTAAAGTGCTTTGCAAACCTTAAAGTTCTATTTAGATATTAGCTATTATTGTTATTACCAGAAAAGAAGCATCTTTCTAAACCACTAACATGACTACATTTAATACTTAGAAAAATCCTGGGAGGGAAGTGCTATTATTATCATTCCAATTTTACAAATGAGGAAGCTAAAGGAGAGGTTAAATGACCTAGCCCAGGGTCACATATCTAGTAAGTGTTTGAGGCCAGATTTAAATTCAGGTCATCTTGTCTCTAGATTCATCCACTGTACCACCTTGCTGCCTCTGGGAAAGTGATAGTGCTAATTTACAAAACAATTGCATAGAGAAAAAGAATATGATTCAGTTTCAGGAACTTGAGAGAAAAGCCTGCTGAATTAAAAGACATTCAAATCCTAAAATGGTATTTTGAAATTGCAGAATTAGCAATGTATACAAAATCCAATATTCCCTTTTTGTCTCCCATACTAAAATTCCATTTTAAGAGAATTCTAGTTTGTGGTGATAATAGAAAGGATACCTCATTTGGAATAAAAAAGAACTAGGTTTGAGTATAGACTACCATTTACTAGTAGTATGACTTAGACAAGTCATTGTACCTCTTTATGTCTCAGTTTCCTTACCTATAAAATTAGAGATTTAACTAGATGGCAGTGATCTCTAATGTCTTTTCCAGTTCTAACAAAGTAGAGGCTAGATAACTCTTGGATACTTTTGAGGCAGTTCATAAATCAGACAGAAATTTAGATTGGATAACCTCTGAGGTTTCTTCCAGCTCTTAATATTGTATGTTTCTAGTACTTTAATTCTAGTTTGTTCTTGTCCATCTTATAACAGCAATACGGTGTGCCAACACCAAATGAAGGAATGAATTGTTTCCTGTTTGTATTGTATGGCCTGTTTGGACTTAGTTGAAAAATTTCTGCTGAAAATTACTAGCATAGGAGGCAAATGTGCTATTTCAAGAAACTTGTACACTATAAGAATAAAATTGATATTTCTATGTAGTAGGTACATTTAATTCTTTAAGACTAGATGATGGAGCCATGATTTTTTTTTTAGCTTATAGACCCATTTGCTGCATGCACACAGCATTGAGTAACATTTTACAATAATTCTTGTTTAATTTTCTTTCATGTAATTCAAGTTAGAGATATAAAAATACAAAGCTAGTTTCACTAACATATATATATATATGACTATCTTTGAACATTACTGAGAAACTCTACAATTATAAAGAATAAGAGGCAATTCTTCACAGAAACAAATTTAATGCATTCCCCTTTTAAAAAGAAAAGTTGATTGAAGAAAGAATTCTATGCTACATTAAATTCTTTAGGAACTGTTATATTATTGATATTTGGAACATGAATAAAAGGGCTAAGAAATTTCTTTCTCTTGCTTCAACATATAATTGCAAAGTCTTTTATAGCTAAGCCTTTTGGGGGAAAATACAAAGGGAAGAATGTTTACCATGATAGGAGAAAGGGATTGGAAAACATTTTCCGTAGGAAAACAAAATCTTAGTTAGCAAAATACATTGCATCATTTTTCATAGGTGCTATATTAAAGTGTTTAAAGCTATCAAGATAAGTTAGAAGTTTGCAGGAGACCAACCCATAATAGGTTTCAAGCAAGGTACATTCTTTTCCATCATTAACTTCCCTCCACTCAAGTGCCATTTCTTCACCTGTCATTTCTGAGGATGTGAAGATGAACTTATAGCAGCATCTATTGTATCTGATGTGCTTCTCCCCAGAAAACCGTGAACTGTGGATGGGTGTGAGGCCAGCATATTTGGCGCATATTCCTATAAAAACATCAGCAGGTATTGCCAAAGGTGCTTCCTTGAAAACCACATACATCATACGGGCCACATCCTGAGACACAATAAAGGCCTCTCCACTGCAGTAATCAGGGTAGTACTTTTCTGGATATTCACTAACTGGAACAAAATTCTGGCTTCCAGGATCTCTGTTGGGCATATCCTGATGGATGACCCTTCCCACGTAGATCTCTTCAAGGTGGTCTTTTAAGTTGAGCAGATAGTCTACCAGACTACGGAGATTGACAAACATCTCTTCATTGACCTTGAGGATGAACATGGCATTCGGGCAGAAAGTTACAGCCCACTGCATCATCATGATGGTCTTTAGTGTTTGGTTCCCAGAACTGTCCAGGAAAAATCCTTCAATAATATCTCTGTATTTATTAGATTCCTTGTTGATGTCTTGCTGAGAGGTTCCCAGATCTGGCATTCCTAAGGCAAATAATGTGAGGATAGGATGTCCCCGAATAGTAGTCACATTAGCCCAGGTTTTTCTTATCAGATCCCTCCTTGACCCATTTCCTGGACTGCTGAAGATAAGAGAAAGTAAAAAGATATCTTCTCCCTTGCATGCCTCTTCCTGGCTCAAGATATAAAATTTTGAGAGGTTATATCTTAAGGGCTCCACGTTTAATTTTCTGGCTTTGTCCTTTATCTCAAGAACTCTGACATCTACATATGGTAATGACTGCAGAAAATATTCTTCCACAAAGTCAGCTCCAAAGAGCAGAGCATGAAACAAGATGACATTGAATAAAATGAAGCACCATTGGTGAGTCCGAAGTCTACAGAACGTCACCTAAATAAGAAGAGAACATAGAGTAGTTGTCTGTACTCACCTGAAATTAGTGGAAATATATTTGGGGTAGAAACCAATTATTTGCTATTCCTCATTTGAGTTAGCCTTTGATATTATCATTTACACAAAATTTGTTTCTCCTCTAATGCAAGAAGTTCCATTTTTCCAGTTGCCAAGCAGTTTTTTGTTAATTGCAGCATAATCTGAAATGCGTGTGTAGTTCTGACCCATGTTTCAAAGGTGTTTTATTAATATTTATATATATGATATATAATAAAATATATATTATATATAACTTTGCAAATATCCCTATATATTATATTTATGACAGTCCTTAAGTGGTCATTGAGACCAAATTAGATTTGCATGGTTTCCTGTCCAAAGAGGAATGCATAGTAGTTTTTAGCTGAGAAATACACACAAAAATGCAACATACAAGAGACTGCTGTATCCTGCTTGCTCTATGGTATGGTATGAGTAGAGGTTTGGTGAAATAAGTTGGAGTTGGAGAAGGGGAGCTGAACCCATTTTCACTGGCTCTATCATATAATAGGGCTTGCACCTTCCCTTTCACATAATTGAATAGGGGAAAAAAAGTCCTATTCATTTGTAAAATGAGAGGGTTGAACTCTATAGACTCTAAGGTTCTTTCTGCCTCCAGATCTATGATCCTCTGAGGTCCTCTCATCCATCATTATGATCTGAATTTCTCATTTTCCTAGTTTGCCTGCAGCAAAAGGAAATGCAGACCTTCTTTAATACTGTAGTTAGCCTAGAGTACTATAGGAAGAAGCTAGGTTACATAGAATTCTGAATCTCTGCCTCTAACAAGAACGATAACAAACGACTTAAACATTAAAAAAAAGTTTTACCTGCATTTTATCTGTGAGTGAATTCGGAATTCTCAAAGCACTTTAGTCCAAGTACGGATTTGGGTTCAAAGGTATAGATGAGTCCATTTGCAACTGAAGTGGAAGCACTTTATGTCTGGAATTTTTAGGATAAGGTTTCTCTCTAATCAGCTTGATCCTTTGTTCCAGCTTCCTTGATGGATGCACAGAAATGCTCACGCTCACACACACAAACACCCTGATCATATTGCAGTTGGAGAAAACCCAAAGTAATAGAACAGTATGCCTAATTCATTAGTCCCTAAGACTGTAGGGAATCATTAAAAAAAATGTTCCTTGATGTTCAGAAACAGTTAATGAGGTCTTGGACTTGATCTCTGAGGTTATGTTTATCCTTATACGTAATAATTTGTTTACTTGAACAACAGTTTTTCTAATATTTAACAATTTTTTCATCTATAAAGTGTGGTTGTATTAGATAATTGTATGAGGTCATTAATGTTCTATATGTGACCAAAAAATAATGCAGGACTTTGTAGGTCATGGGGTTGGAATGTGTGAATTTAAAGGATTTGAATGAGTCAATTATAGGCTGGGTCTGACAACAGCTTGGCTCTTGAATCAGAGGACCTAGCTTCAAATCCTGCTTCTAACCAGTGTAACCTTGGGCTACTCACTTAACCTTCCTGGACCTCAATTTCCTCATTTGTAAAATGAAGGGATGGCCTTTGGGCTCCCTTCTAATTCTAGATCTACGATCCTATGCCTTAGGATTAGCTGAATTACTGTTTTTTAAAAAGTCCATAAGCATACCTGTAACAAGCTGGAGGTTGGCCTGCCCCTTACTATGGGTGCCTTCTTGATTCTCCTAGCCAAATATTGGAGGTGGAGGTAGCATAAGGAAAGGGAAGAAGAGAAGGTGGATTCTTTTGTATTTTTTAGAGCCATCAAAACCTATTTTGTGGAAGCCATGTAAAGAGTCAAGAAGAGATCTGGAGTCTAGTACATGTTTGCTGCTAAATATATAACCTTAAGCAAGTCACCTCATGTCTCTGAGATACGACCTCATCTGTAAAATGAGTTGAAATAGCTGTATAACTTTACTTTCAGTTGTTAAAATTGTGACCTGCATTCGAGGCCCTTTGACACAAGGCACTGTAACCTACGGTATGGGACTTGTTTGAACTTCAGCTAAATTTAACTGCTTCAGTTTTCAAATGGTTAGGAAGCCAAGATCAATGAATATATCTCCATAAAAGTTAATGATGTATGCAGTTAAAGAATAAAAATTGAGAACGAAATTAAATAATGGATGAATCAGGTATTTGGAGAAATCATATAAACACCCAATTCAGAACTAGGCAGGTACTCCGGCAATGAGAGATGAAAGGCTCTATTAAAAGCACGTCCTGACATCTTTTTGTCTAGAGGGGTTTTTACTACGTTTCTTGTTCACATTTCCGTCCGTTCTTACACATTTGAGCTCTAGCGTTAGAGACAGGTGCAGGTTGCCAAGCATCTCCTTTTCGGGGGTACTACGCATGCTCCATTCACACTCCACGAGAAGTGGAGGTCGGAAATGCTCTCGGGGGTACTTCAGCTTGGTGTCTTTCCTCCCCTTCTCCCTTCCCCTACCCAACTCGTCAGTTCCCGGGGGACGGGCTGGGCGCGCGGAGATGACGTAGTGCGGCGCCGGAAGCCGCTCCCCTCCGAGCCTGCGGAACCCAAGCGGCGGCCGCGGGTCGGTGTGTGAGGCGGGGGCTGCGCGGGCTAGGGACGGCGAGGGCAGCCCGAGGAGGGGAAGAAGAAGAGAACTCGTGTCCGTCTGACCCACTGTGTGTGTCTTTGTGTCTCCCTGTGCAGGCGCCATGGCTGCCGAAGGGGCCCGGCCGCTGCGAGGCTCTGCCAGCCCGCGGGCGCCCAGGCGGCGTGTGTCCGTCCCGAGGCCCCGGGTCCCGGAGCGCGCCCTCAGGTCAGTGCCCGGGGCGGGAAGCAGCGCGCGTGGGGTATGGGGCGGGGGGGAAGGGAGAATACGCGAGGCGGGGCGGTGTCAGAGGGAGGCCTCCTCTCCTTCCCTCCTGCCCCGCCTTTTCCTCTCGTCCAGCTGTTTCAGCCAGTCCAGCCTCTGAGCCCTGACAGCCGCATCCGCCCCGCAGGGGAGCCCTCCCCAGAAATCTTCGCAGTAGCAATTGTAGCCCCTATTTATAAAGCATTTGAAGACCTACAGAGGTTACTGTAATCTTGTGATGTAGGTAGAACCGGTATGAACCCATTTTGCAGGTGATGGAATGGAAATTCAGAGAAATGATTTAAGATTTACTTGCCCAAATTCACAAACCTAGTTGAGAAGCCAAAACCAGGTTTTGCAAGATCATGTAGCTAGCAAGCATAGGACCCCAGGTTCTCAAACAGGTCCCTTTTCTTTCAGTCCACTGCTCTTTAGACACCGTAACACTACTAGTAATTGACATTTGCATCGCTCTTTGAAGTGTGGGAATCATTGTACACGTATATTTATTTATAGTTGAGCCTCACAGCAATCCTCTTGTATTAGGTAGGAAACCTAGGCACAGAAATTAAATGACTTGCCTGTGTTCATATGACTAGTAGTTGTTAATAGCAGAATTTGAACCTAAGTCCAGTTCCCTGACTACAAATTACTGCTACGAGGTTTTTCACGTGTATGTGGTTATTTCTAAAGTATATCCTTGACCTTCACATGTGTAGATCCTTAGAGTAGTTCCACCCAGTTATCTCTTCTATCAGTTGCAACTATAACAAACTTATATCACTAAGATATACAAAGCACTTCCTTTATAAGCTTATTAGTGAAGTAGTATGAGTAGTATTTTCTCCATATTACACATGAAGGAACATAGTTGGAGAATTGGGACTTACTGGAGGTCATTCAGGTGTTAAATGGCAATGTGATTATTTGAATCTAGGCTTCTGACTCAAATTGGGTGCTCCAAGCACTATACCATGCTGCCTCTGCTAAACAACCTTCAGTGATAAGGAGTTAATTCACTTTCTCTTTAGACAGCAGCACTCTATTTTTTAACTATTCCTTTTGGCCTAATTATTAGGAAGTTTTCTTTCTGTTGATGTAGAGCCTAATCCACACGTTTAGTAAACTAAATAATTTTGAAATAAGGCTACTTTAAAACATTGAGTCATTTAACTAGCATATATTATTCACCTATTATGCCAGGCACTGTGCTAGGGAAGGGATAAAAAGAAAGAAATGGTACCATCCCTCTCCTTGAGGTGCTTACATGCTGTCAGGAGAAAATATATATTACGAGGTGGGGTAGGGAGAGGCACTAGCAGTTGAGGAGAATGGGAAAGATTCCATGTAGAAGGTGGCATTTGTAGTGGAAGATGTAATAATGATAGCTCCCGTTTATATAGTACTTTAAGGTTTGCAAAAAACTTTCCTTCCAGCCCTGAGCCTCAGGTTAAGAGAGCATTATGTTAGGTGTTTGAAGAGATACAAAATTTAGGTAAGAACTGGTCTTTGAAGTCAAGAAGCCCTGGGTTCAGATCCTGCCTGTGATACATACTGACTGTGATCCTAGGCAAGCTACTTTCCATCTCAGTGCCCCAGGCTACTCTCTAAGACTACAAATTGAGGAATTTCTTTGGAATGAAATCATAGGTCTGGAAAAAAATGCATTAGAAAGTTGGGAAAAAAATCTTACATTTGAGGGGAAGGTTGTAATGAACATGGGCATCAGGTCATGGAAAAAGTGGCACTTGAATTAGACTTTTAGTATGAGTTAGGATTACACCAGGTGAGGTGGGCTAGGGAGTCATAGTGAACAGCATGAGCAAAAGCACAGGAAAGGGAAACACAAGTTTTGTTCAGGGGTCACTTTGCTTGGAACTTAGAGTGCATAAAGGAGGGTAAACTGATAAAGATGGCAAGGTGGAGGATCTTAAATGTCAAGAGTCTAAACTTCTTTGCCCAGGCAATAGGAAGTTAACTCAAGATTTTTTTAGTTGGGGGATGAGGTGACCAGATATGGGCACAAGAGTGATTATTTTAGGGCCAGATTATGGAAAGTCTTTGAATTCTACGCTAAGGAGTTTGAACTTTATTCTTTAGGAAATAGAAAACTTGCTGAAGGAGCGTAGATTTCAATCCTGAAGGGCCCTTAGAGTCATCAGGCCCAAACCCCTTCATTTTACAGATTAGGAAACCAAGACTCAGCCTGTTTTGCTCAAAATTGCATGGATAATAAAATGCCAGAATTTGAATCTAGGCCCTCTTTGACTCTTAGACTTAACTCTTTTCACACACCCTATTGTATTTTAGAAATCTAAGGCCTCTTTTTAAATGTCTTCAGATCCTTGTCAATATCTAGTTCTCCAGAGTGCTGTGATCTTTAATAATTTGGTAGCACTAAACAGTTTATGAAGCATTTTTATATTTGTATGTTACTTCAGGGATTAGGATCATAGAGTTTTAGAACTAGAAAAAATCTTGGAAATCACATTCCAACTCCCTTGTTTCACTTACTTTATTATATGTGAGAGAACAAGTATAAAGTCATAGAAATGTTAATGTGGATTTTCAGGTTCAGAAGGTGAGCATCAGAGGTAGGACGTCACAGATCTAGAATGTAGCTTTTCTAACTTCTCCACATATTTAGTGCCACTTCTGCTATATCCATGGGGGCAAATGACAGGGCCGGGACAGAGTATTATGTGCTTAGCACAGTTTTATGCATGTAGTGGGCCCTTAGTGTTTTCTTTTTTAATTGAGGGAAAAAATGGAATAGGAAAAGAGGAAGGAAAGGAAGAAAGATAAAAGTGCATTTGAGAGGACAAGTTGTTCCTGGGCTCATTTAGTGGCACCAATTAAATTAGTTACCTGTGTGTTCCTATTATCTTGTCCCCCAGAACATTGAAGTTCATGTTAAAGCAACATACAGTAGTGTGTCTTGGCATTCTAAACTTTTCTTGTTTTTAGAAGTATCCAGCTTAGAGTGGCCAATCAAAAGAATTTCAGTATACTCCATTTGGTAATCTCTGAAAAACTTAAATCTCTGAAACTTAAAAAGTTTAAGACAAGGTTCATTTTCAGGTTTAAATATATTAAAATTTTGGTGCTTAACATGTAAAATGATATATTCTGTGAGTAATTGAATAAAAAAAGCGTCTTTTGACACAGTAAGGTGTAATTAAACTCAGGACACTTGAGAAATAACTTATTTATGTCAAATAGAAGAAGCAATCACTTCTATTTGACTATTAGTAGGAAACTAGTAGCTGCTTGAAGGTTGTTCCTTATATAAGGGTAGGAATTGAGGCATCTTCTTGTCAAGGTCAAGATGAGTTTATGAATCTCTATTTTGAGTATTCATTCGTTAGTGTCTCCTAGTGGATCATGATCAGATTAATTTAGCTTTAGGTAGGAAACACTGATTTATGATTATGAATGGTGTAATCCTGGGAATTCTTTACTAGGGCATTGAGAAAATGTGTTTAACAGGAATTAAATACCCAGCCATTATAAATCAACACATTTATAATATAATAATAGTTCACATTTATTTGATGCTTTAGGTTTTCAAAGCGTTGTAGGTATATTATCTTATTTGATTCTTATAGCCAGGTAGGTAGGGACATTATCCCTGTTTTATTGGTTAGGAGAATAAAACTCCTGAAGGGGAGCTAACTTACTCAAGGTTGCCCAACTCATCAGTGGCATAGTTAGTTCTAGAACCCAAATTTCCTGATCCTGAGTCTAGTACTATCTGCCATATTACATTGCCTCATGCAGTATAGTGGATGTCAGTGGCTTTTGAAAAAGTAAACCTGAAAAAATTTAAAAAAAAAAGAAAAAGTAAACCTGAATATTGTTTCAAAATAAAACAAAATGACGAGATAACCAGTACTACCAGAGCAACTAGTGCAGTCTTTAGTATGACCAATATTGCCTGCAGCTGCTGCAGTTTTTAGAACTCTCAGTATTTTTGTACTGTTGTGATTTTACTACCCCCTGTTACAGTTTAAGTGGGAATAAATAAGAGGCCAAATCTGTAGAATACCTAAGTAGTTGGGGGAAAAAATGAGAGTGGAATGAGAAGACAAGGTAGAGGAGAGAAATCTGTCAGCTCCTTTTGTTTGCATTGTGCCAAACATTAGACAGATTTTCCCCCCACTGAATTGACTGATTGTTTTGGCATTCGATAGAAATTTGTTTTTCTTTCTGACTTTGTGATTAAAAATGTAACAACTGGAGACTTTTGAGCCAAGACAGGTTAAGCGTCGGACAGGGACTCGAAGCTCATGTGGGTGATAACTATAAATGTGAGCAAGCTACTAAAACCTATGGTCGGCTGGTATCACAGTGTTAGACCTAGAAGAGGTCTTAGATATTATCTACTTCATTTTTCTCATTTTATAGATGAGAAATTAGTATTAGAGAGGCAAGCGACTTACTGAAGGTCACACAGTTAGAAAGTGACAGGGGTATCTCCTTCATATTATGGACATGTATCTAAGACCTTTTATGTATCCTAGGCTCCTAGGCTTTCTGATAGATTGTGTTTGTTTTATAGTGACTTGAAACTGTTTGGTTGCTCCTGCTGATCAATCAGACTTCTTTTTGTCTGCTACTCTTCCTGCTGTGCTAGGAAAGTAATCCTAATGGACATGATTAATATTGTTTAATAAAGCTAAGAGAGTACCTTTGTAAGTTGTGTTCGATCCTTTTTTTCCCCCCATAAAAGAACTGTGGTATTCAATGAAAGATTTTTTCCCACTTCACTTGGACATAAGAGATTTCGTATTTTCATAAATAATAAGGCTAAAGTTAGAAAAAAATCAATGGTCAGATTTGGGCGAAGTATATTCTGCTTTCCTCACCTCTCTTTGTTCATGCTTTGGTATATTTGTTTAGTGATTTTTAGAGGGTACTTTCATATTTAACTTCTAACTACTTTCTTTGCCTGTCTAGCTATCCCCTGAGCAGCTTTTCTTTCTCAGAGAGGGGAAAGTTGTCATTTGGTTACATAAATTCATAGGCAACTACACACTTGGTATTCTTTTACACTATAGCTCATTGCAGAATATGCCCTACTTATCTATAGTTCCACTAAGAATACTGAACTTTGGCTCAGGGGATCATCATTCACCGGAGACTAGGAGTAGACACTGCTCTGTAAAAACAGATAGTAATGCCCTTAACAGACTAGGACCCTGAGGTTTGGAATACCTAGAGTCATATTCTATATATTTTTCCTGCCTTGAACTTAGTTGAGTACATATTTCCTGCTTCAAATAATTGTTTTGTTGCATTAAGTTGGTGCAGGGTGTTTGCACTAATATGATTGTGGGTCTGGCCCTTGTTACTTTAACCACACTCTTTCTGAAGATGTTCGTAACAATGATCTTGGTGAACATTATATCTGTTACCTTTTGAGATTTTAGCATCTGCATCTAGTGTGAAGGGGTTTAAAATATTTGTGATTGTTGTGGCATGCCATTAAGCAAATTAAATTTTGAAACAGATTTTCCAAGTATTCTTTTATTCAGGGTAATATGTTTCAGGCTAGAACTGTTGGTAATAATGGAATACACTGTAAATTTTTTACATTGAAGATACATGTGGCATGTGTTAGTCTTATAATGGTAGAGTAAGTTATAGTGACTTCTGTTTCAAAAGTGATATTTTGTTAAAATGTTTATAAAGAAACATACTTTCTATGCATGGAGATAACTGTAAGATATTTATGGTGCATTAACTATAAAAGTGTAACATATTAACTGTTTAACATGATAAAATAATGCCAAAGTTGATACTGATCTGTAATATATTTTTTAGCATTCATACTTGTACTGTCTTTTTGAGCAGAACTAATACGATATTTTGATGTGCCACAGGTAAATTTTTCCATAACCTTATGGAGAGAAAGGACTTTGAGACATGGCTTGATAACATTTCTGTTACATTTCTTTCTCTGACGGACTTGCAGAAAAATGAAAGTCTGGATCACCTGATTAGTCTGAGTGGAGCAATCCAGCTCAGGCATCTCTCCAATAACCTAGAGACTCTGCTCAAGCGAGACTTCCTCAAACTTCTTCCCCTGGAACTCAGTTTTTATTTGTTAAAATGGCTCGATCCTCAGACCTTACTCACATGTTGCCTCGTCTCTAAGCAGTGGAATAAGGTTATAAGTGCCTGTACAGAGGTATGGCAGACCGCCTGTAGAAACTTGGGCTGGCAGATAGATGATTCCGTTCAGGACGCTTTGCATTGGAAGAAAGTTTATTTGAAGGCAATTTTGAGAATGAAGCAATTGAAGGACCATGAAGCCTTTGAGACCTCATCGTTAATTGGACACAGTGCCAGAGTATATGCACTTTACTACAAGGATGGACTTCTCTGTACAGGTAAGAAGAAATGCAGTGATTCCATGAGTATGATTGCAAGTCTGTTTTCATTTGCTCTGTTACAGTATAACTTTTTAAATAATCTTCCTCAAAATTGTGGTTTACAGATGTAGAAATTTTCTCCTACTTTGTCTTTTTTTTACTACGGCCTCTTGCTGGAGGAAAAAAAGAAAAATATCTACCATTTCTCCTCCACCCCCCATTCTGATGAGTAGAAATCTTTAGAAATTGTTGAGGTCTGACAGTAAATGAAATGGAAGCCAAGTTATTACCTAACTCTCCCTATGCTGGTTAGGGGAAGTAGTACAGGACTTCACTTGAATAACCTTGTGACATATCGGTTCACGAAATTGACTGTATAAATGCAATATGGGGGAGACATGGTTAGATATCAATTTTTTTAAAAAATCTGGGAGTTTAAATGGAACAAGCTCAATATGACTCAGCCTGGGAGTTGGAAGCTGAAAAAAAAAAGCAGATGTGATCTTGAGCTGCATTAAGATACATCTTTAAGGAATAGGGATGTCATTCATTCTACTGTGTTCTGCCTTTGGCAAACCATGTGTGGAGTATTGTTTTTAGTTCTGGATAACATTTTAGGAAGGACTAAATAAAATAGAGAGGATCCAGAGGAGGTGGAATTTGAATCTGTGGTACTGGAAGATTAGTTGAAGGAATTGGGGATATTTAACCTGGAAAAGAGAAGGCTAAAGCCTTCAGATACTTGAAAGGTTGTCTTGTGGAAGAGAGATTAGATTTTAGGATTAGAAATTAGATATGTAGAACTGGAAGACAGGTCATCTCATCCAGGAGTTATTAACCTCAATTCCATGAACTGGTTTCTTAAGATTTTAATAACTATATTTCCTTATAATTGGTTTCCTTTCTAATACCATGTACTTTATTTTATGCATTTAAAAATATTCTGAGAAGGATCTATCTGCTTCACCACACGACCAAAAGCATCCGTGACACAAAAGTCCAAGGAATTTGATGTAGTCTGATTTCACTTTATAGATGAGAAAACTGAAGCCCAGAGAAATGAAGTAACTTGTGGAAGGTCATACCAAGATTAAGTGGCAGAAGTAAGATTTGAACCCAGGTCTTCTAACTCTCAACCATTCCTCTTTGCATTGGACCATGATGACTTATTTTGTTTTTGGCCTCAGAAGGCAAAAGTAGAGGCAATGAATGGAAAGTTGCAAAGAGGCAAATTCAGGCTTGATACGAATAAAAACTTTCATGTAATATAGAGATATCAAAAAACATTTTGAGCTGCTTTGGGAGGTAATTGATTCCCTCAACCTTAGGTCTTCAAGAAAAGATTGGGTGTTATAGAGGAGATTCTTTTAGGGTATGTATGTGAGTTGGACTAAGAAGGCTGCTGAGGTCCCTTTCAAACCTGAAATTCTGTGATTCCTTAACTTTGAACAACCAATTTAACCTCCTTGTGATTTAGCTAAAAAGTTTATCTCTCCGAAGACCTGGTCCAGTGCTCTCCCCATTAGATGCTTGATAAATATTTGTTGAGTTGCTTCATGAGAAAAATGAGCTGTTAGGCTAGTTATTTTTAAAGCCCTTTTTCAGGGCTAGCAGCTTTCTCCCATGTCTGCTAGGAAGAGGGATTAGAGGATAGAAAATAGGATTTTTCCACTTCCACTCTGTCCTCCAACACATCTTTGATATCCTTCCCATGACAATCTCATGTTCCTGTTTGGTCATGTCATTCTTGTGCTTAAAAAAAATCTTGATGCCTAGTGTTTAATCTCTTCTATTTGCCTGCCATTCAAGGGCCTCTTATTGTGACGCACTATTGGATATCATATTACTTCCCTTGGAGCAATATCTGCGGAGTCAAACTGGGCTGCTCTCTGGCTAGAGAATGTGCCCTGCCTGTACTTTCCCCCCTCTGTGTCTTGCTCATCCTTTGCTTTGCCTGTTGAATTCCTTCCCGTCTTTTAGCCGTGCCATGAGATCATAGCGTTTGTTATGAAACCTCCCCTGGTCCGTCTTTCACTAACAGTATTCTTCATGTAGATAAAAAGTAGCTCTTTTAACACGCTTTTGTATCCTTCTATTGTACTTTAATGTGTTTTTATGTATTATGGCTGTCTTGTGAAGATTTTTTAATTCATATGGTCATACTTAAACCTGGAAAGGATTTGAAAGTTCATCTAGTTCGACTTCCTCGTTTTACAGTTGAGGAAACTGAGGCTTAAAGAGGTAAATAGACTTGCTGAAGTTCAGATGACTAATAAGAGGCCAAGCCAGGATTTAAACTCAGGCCCTCTATTTCCAAAGTTGCTCGTTCCGCTGTATCACTCCTATTTTTTTGTAGAGAAAAAAAAATTGGGGATCTACATGACTTAAGTCTGTAGTAGAGTATCAAATATTGTTAAACTTTATATGCTATTGAGCAGTATTGCTAAAGGGCTGATATGTAGAGAGCAGGACATGACAGGTGACCAGCTGTATTAATAAAAAACCTAGGCAGGGAGTGCATGAGGTTAATAGTGATGAGGGGGAGAAAAAAGAAAGTGATGTGGCGTTTTAAAATAAATTAAAATTCTTATTATTTAAACTTCTGTTGTTTCAGTGAACCAATTTATTGTACACTTTTATTTTTTTCATAAATAGTACTTTATTTTTTCCAATTACATGTAAAGATAGTTTTCAACATCAATTTTTTAATAAGATTTTAAGTTCCAAATTTTTCTCCCTCCTAAAGATGGCAAGCAATCTGATATAGATTATACATGTACAGTCATGTTAAACATATTTCCACATTAGTCAATGTTATGAAAGAAGATACAGAACCAAAGGAGAAAAACTATGAACTCTCCCCCCCCCCCAATGAAAATAGTATGCTTCAATCTCCATTCAGATTTCATAGTTCTTTCTCTGGATGTGGATTGAATTTTCTGTCATGAGTCTTTTAGAATTGTCTTGGATCATTGTATTGCTGAGAAGAGCTAAGTCTGTTATCGTTGATCATCATACAGTGTTGCTGTTACTGTGTCCACAGTGTTCTCCTGATTCTGCTCACTTCACTGAGCATCAGTTCATGTAAGTCTTTCCAGGTTTTTCTGAAATCTGCCTGCTCATCATTTCTTATATAGCACAATAGTATTCCCTTACATTCACATACCACAACTTGTTCAGCCATTCCCCTGTTGATGGTCATGCCCTCAATTTCCAATTCTTTGCCACCACAAAAAGGGCTGCTGTAAATATTTTTGCACATGTGGGTCCTTTTTGCTATTATATGATCTCTTTGAAATACAGTGGTGGTGATAGTAGGGGTATTGCTAGATCAAAAGGTGTGCACAGTTTGATTGCCCTTTGGGTGTGGTTCCAAAATGCTCTCCAGAGTGGTTGGATCAGTTCACAACTCTACCAGCAGTGGATTAGTGTCCCAGTTATCTCACACCTTCTTCAAAATTGTCATTTTCCTTTTCTGTCATATTAGCCAATCTTATAGGTATGTTGTGGTACCTCATAGTTGTTTTGATTTGCATTTCTCTAATCAATAGTAATAGAGTGTTTTTGCATGTATCATACACTTTAAAAGTCACAGAAGACACTGATGTAAAATATTTTAAGAAGCTGGCTGAGTATTGAAATTAAAAAAGCATATTGGGAGTCTTCCTTAACGTCTCATGTGTTCATTAGAAAAAAGTATTTAGGATACAGCTAGCAGTAGCATTTCTCTTCCATATTAAAGTATCACCTTATATGATATGACTATCCTTTTTCATGGTCCTATAAGGATGTCACAGTAATAAATAAGAACGTTTGACCTTTCCCCAAACTTTTCTGTTAATCCAAGCCATAGAGCAGAGATTCTTAACCTTTAACTTTAAAAATACACACACACACACACACAGCCCTGTACCCATAAAACTTTCAGTATAACTGGTTTCCTTTGTAATCCTCTGTATTTCATGCACTTAAAAACATTATTTGGGGTGTGGGTGGGGGTGTGTGTATGTGAGAAGAGGTCCATAGGTTTTACTAGACTGCCAGAGGGATCCATGGCACAAAAGTTTAACCCAGAGAGGCTTCCTAGTCCTTCTGATCCTAAAAATAAAAGCAGAAAATCCTCTGTTTCTCTCTCTCCCTCTCCCCCCCCCCTTCTCTCTCTCCCTTCCTCTCTCCCCTCCTTCTCTCTCCCTCTCCATTGTTTTTTTGTTTTTTTCCAGTCATGTCTGACTTTTTGTGACCCCATTTGGGGTTTTCTTGGCAAAGATGCTGCAGTAGTTTGCCATTTCCTTCTGTAGCTTATATCATAGATGAGGAACTGAGGCAATCAGAGTTAAGTGACTTGCCCAGGGTCACAAAGTTAATAAGTATTTGAGGCTAGATTTGAACTCAGGTCTTCCTGATTTCAGGCCCAGTGCTCTATCCACTGAGCCACCTAGCTGCCCTCTCCTAGATTGTAAGGTCCATGTTTTATGTACATTTTGCTTCTCCTCCTGCTCCTAGCCCAATTTTCTGAATCGTAGGTGTGTTTAATAAATTTTTTGTAAAATGAGTGAATGAGGGAAGGTTAAGTTAGCAAATGGTAGGACTTTTAAACCATTTTATAGAAATGGGTCACTTCCTTTGAAGGGACATACTGACTTAGTGTCTTATGATTTAAAAGCCTGATTTCTCAAACATAATAATGTTACCTTTCATAATGTAAAATCATGACACAGACTCACCCTCAGGAGAGCATATATTCCAAATGATTTTTCTTTTATAGTGTTGATGTATGTAGACAGATCCGTCCATATTCTTATGACCAATGGCAGGCAGTTTTTGAAGAAGAGGGGTTCAGTTTGATGGTGGGATAGAGCTACGTGGAACTTCAGTGTCATTGAGACAGCATATTGTAGTGGAAAAGGCCTTGGATTTCTAGTCAGAAGACCTGGGTTTGAGTCCAAGCTCTGCCACTGCCTAGCTCTGTGACTATGTAAGTCACTTAATATTTAATATTGATGATTCATGAAGACAAGCAGCATGATAAAGTGGATAAAAAGCTGAATTGAGTCAGGAATAACTAGATTCAAATCCTTTTTCTGGCAGATTTGACCATGGCCAGGTAATTTAACTTCTCTGAACCTCAGTTTTCTTATGTAAAATGAGGATGATTACACTCATAGGACTTACTATACAAAATTGCTGTGAGGAGTAAATGAAGTTAGGTATGCAAAATTAAAGTGCTATATATAAATGTCATTATGACTATTCTTAACGTTTCCATATCAGTTTCCTGACTTATAAAACAGGGGCAGTAATAATTCGTGCATGACTTTTCCTCAACAGGCTGTTGTGAACAATGTGCTTCATAAACTTAAGTGCCACAGAAATGTGTTATATTTAGTAGCATTATATTCTAACCCAGGGCTTTTTAAACTTTTTCCACTCCTACCCCTTTTTGAGTTTGTTTGTGTTGCATGGCCTGAGGGCATACGCAGTGCTACATGTGCATACTTTATTGTGTTTGGAACCTGGGCTTCCCTGAAGTTGGGAGATAAAACACTGGCAAGCACTGCCAGAAACACCTCTGATTCATTATGCGTTTGATTTTTAATTAAATTTTAGTTATTGCGTGTTCAGAAACTTTTTACTGTTTCCAGATTTTTTTCTGTTATTTATTTATTTAATATTTTTGTTTTCAGCATTAATTTTCACAACAGTTTGAATTACAAATTTTCTCCCCATTTCTACCCTCCCCCCACTCCAAGATGGCATATATTCTGATTGCCCCCTTCCCCAGTCAGCCCTCCCTTCTGTCACCCCACTCCCCCCCATCACCTTTTCCCTTATTTCTTGTAGGGTAAGATAGCTTTTTATCCCTCATTGCCTGTATATCTTACTTCCTAGTTGCATGCAAAACCTTTTTTTTTGAACATCTGCTTTTAAAACTTTGAGTTCCAAATTCTCTCCCCTCTTCCCTCCACACCCACCCTCCCTAAGACGGCAAGCAGTTCACCATAGGCCACATGTGTATCATTATGCAAAACCCTTCCACAATACTCATGTTGTGAAAGACTGACTATATTTTGCTCCTTCCTATCCTGTCTCCCTTTATCCAATTTTCTCCCTTGACCCTGTCCCTTTTCAAAAGTGTTTGCATTTGATTACCGCCTCCCCCTATCTGCCCTCCCTTCTATCATCCCCCCTTTTTTATCCCCTTCCCCCTTCTTTCCTGTGGGGTAAGATACCCAATTGAGTGTGTATGTTATTCCCTCCTCAAGTCAAATCCGATGAGAGCAAGATTCACTCATTCCCCCTCACCTGTCCCCTCTTCCCTCCCAACAGAACTGCTTTTTCTTGCCACTTTTATATCATCCATATTCAACTTACCCTGTGCTCTCTGTGTGTGTCTGTGTGTACACACACACACACACACAGATGTATATATGTATATGTATATTCCCTTCGGCTACCCTAATACTGAGGTCTCATGAATTATACACATCATCTTTCCATGTAGAAATGTAAACAGAACAGTTCAACTTTAGTAAGTCCCTTATGATTTCTCTTTCTTGATTACCTTTTCATGCTTCTCTTGATTCTTGTGTTTGAAAGTCAAATTTTCTATTCAGCTCTGGTCTTTCACTGAGAAAGCTTGAAAGTCCTCTATTTTATTGGAAGTCCATATTTTGCCTTGGAGCATGATACTCAGTTTTGTTGGGTAGGTGATTCTTGGTTTTACTCCTAGCTCCATTGACCTCCAGAATATCATATTCCAAGCCCTTTGAAACCTTAATGTAGAAGTTGCTAGATCTTGTGTTATCCTGATTATGTTTCCCCAATACTCAAATTGTTTCTTTCTGGCTGCTTGCAGTATTTTCTCCTTGATCTGGGAGCTCTGGAATTTGGTGACAGTATTCCTAGGAGTTTTCTTTTTTGGGGCCTTTTTCAGGAGGCAATTGGTAGATTGTTTCAATTTCCATTTTACCCTCTGGCTCTAGAATATCAGGGCAATTTTTCCAGATAATTTCTTGAAAGATGATATCTAGGCTCTTTTTTTGATCATGGCTTTCAAGTAGTCCAAAAATTTTTAAATTATCTCTCCTGGATCTATTTTCCAGGTCAGTGGTTTTTCCAATGAGATATTTCACATTGTCTTCCATTTTTTCATTCCTTTGGTTCTGTTTTATAATTTCTTGATTTCTCATAAAGTCACTAGTGTCCACTTCCTCTAATCTAATTTGTAAGGTAGTATTTTCTTCAGTAGTCTTTTGGACCTCCTTTTCCATTTGGCTAATTCTGCCTTGCAAGGCATTCTTCCCCTCATTGGCTTTTTGGAGCTCTTATGCCATTTGAGTTAGTCTATTTTTTAAGGTGTTATTTTCTTCAGTATTTTTTTGGGTCTCCTTTAGGAAGTCATTGACTTGTTTTTCATGATTTTCTCTCATCACTCTCATTTCACTTCCCAATTTTTCCTCTACTTCTCTAACTTGCTTTTCCAAATACTTGTTGAGCTCTTCCATGGCCTGAGAGCAGTTCATGTTTTTCTTGGAGGCTTTTGTTGTAGGCTTTTTGACTTTGTTGACTTCTTCTGGCTGTATGTTTTGGTCTTCTTTGTCCCCAAAGAAAGATTCCAAAGTCTGAGTCTGAATCTGAGTCTGTTTTCACTGCCTGGCCATGTTCCCAGCCAATTACTTGACCCTTGAGTTTTTCTGCTTGTGAAGTAGAGAGTACTTTGTCCCAAGCTTGAGGGGCTGCGCTGTTGTTTTCGGAGCTATTTCTACACAGCAAACTCTGCCACACCAGCACTCCTCCTCCCCTAAGAACTGCCAACCCGGACCTGACTCAGATCTTAAGCAGGCTCTGCATTCCTGCTCTGATCCACCACTTAATTCTTCCTACCAGGTGAGCCTGGGGCCTGAAGCAACTGCAGCTGTAGTTCTGTCCTCAGAGCTGCACCACCTCTGCTGCCCCCAGGGAGGTGGCCGAACAGTGAACTCCTTTCACTCTGTTCTCGCAGCTTTCCCCACTAACCTTCTCTGTTGTCTTTGGTGTTTGTGGGTTGAGAAGTCTGGTAACTGCCACAGCTCACTGATTGAGGGCGCTAGGGCCTGTTCTAACCAGTGACCATCCAAGCTGTCCTGGGCTGGAGCCCTGCTTCCCTCTGCCATTCCCTGGGTTCTGCAGCTCTAGAATTTGTTCAGAGCCATTTTTATAGGTGTTTGGAGGGACCTGGCGGGGAGCTCACACAAGTCCCTGCTTTCTGGCCGCCATCTTGGCTCCACCTCCCTCCAAATTTTTTGAGACCCTATAAGCGCTGTCTAACCACCTGAGCTAACATATTCTTGCAGTTGCTCCATTGTTTTTGAACTACTGATTTGATTTCTATGCAGCTAGAGCATGCTAGAGTGGTGGAGTAGAAACAGTAGTGCTAAATTTTTGAACAAAAACTTGGATTCAGAAATTGATCATGCCACTTAGTAGCTGCATTAACTTGGGTAACTTCTCTTTAAACCTCGTTTTTCTCTCCTGTCAAATGAAGAGTTGGATCAGAAGATCTTTAAGGTCTCTCCCACTCCAAGTTTTAAGATTTAAGTCTGTTCTTTTTCTGTCCTTGGTGGAGGGTTTGTAAGAGGTGGGGTTGGCATTTAATCCCAGTAGTTACAGATGTGCACATTGAGCAACATGCCTGAGTGTTTCAAATGAAGAAAAATCTGAATGTGATAAGTATTCAGCAGTTGTCTGAGGTTAATGACTATCAGTTGTGTGTTTTAGAATAATACTTATATGCACTTTATCTTGTCATTCAGTGACAGCTGAGGAGTTTTGTGGACTGTATTGTGGACAGTTCCAGAAAGGACTAGTTAACAATCTAGTACTAATTAGAAGGAATACAGAGCAAATTAAAAGAAAAAGGCTTCCTCTGCCTCCTAGGTCATAATTTTTTAATTGATAGTAGAGTCCTAGGTATTTTTAGACTCAGGTCCACATCTTGATCTGTTAGTTAAGTGAACCTTGGAGATATTTTAGGTTAGGTCTGCCACATTGGTTTATGTTCTCTGTTTTTCTTGGTTACAACATATATTCCTTTTTGATATTTTTATTTGTATTGAAGTATTATTTGTATTGTGCTTTCAAAATAGAATGAGATTTATAAGATATTTAATTTTATTTCTAACTTATGTAAAACCAGTGAACTCATATTTATTGTGTGCCCAGAATATTTAAAATGACTGATTCGTAGTATTATTTTGCAGATGAAGAATCAGTTTTGCTTTATGTAGCTGTATGAGGCAATAGAAAGAACCACTGCACTGGGAATCACTTATGCCAGCTTCCATTCTTGACACTCCCACTAACATGTACTCCATGTTTTTGGGCTAATTTCTTCACCCTTTCTTGGACCCAGTTTTCCTTATTTATCAAATAAGTGATCTCTTAGAATCCAAATTGAGTAGTAAATATGCCAGACAGTTTCAGGTCATCAAAAATCTGGTGAAATATCTGTCCAAGAGCAGGTTCCTTATAATTCTGGCATTCTAAAATTTATTAATACACATTTATCTAGCACTTTAAGGTTTAGGAAAAATTTCTCTACAACAGCCGTGCTGTGTAGGCCTATAGGTCAACCTCCTTTTACAGATGAGGGAATTGATGCTCTCTAGGAGGCTGTGACCTACTCAAAGTTACACAGTTGTTAGGAGTTGAGGTTGACTTGAATCCAGTTCATCTGGACTCTTTAAGTCCAGTACTCAGTGTTTCTATATGGGTTCAGAAGGGGATGAGACTGGGAATAGTCATATCTAGCCAAATTAGTAGTTATATACGGATTTTGCCACTGCAGAACAGAACTTTCCTTAACTCTGACAATCATTTTCTGTATCTTAAGGTCCTCAAATTGAAAAGCTGACATAACTTTGTTCTCTGTGAACTAGTTTAAATATGAATTAAATTGGGACAGCTTAAGCTAGAACTGAGTCCAAACTAGAAAGAAATTATTTTCATTCTTGCTCATTCACACAGACACACACACCTAGAGTATTCTACAATTTACAGAGCTGTTCTTCCTTTACAAGAACCTGGAGATACAAAAAAAAAAAAAAGAAAAATAATCCCTCCCCTTAAGGAACTTAAATTTTACTGGTGGGATTCATCATATACACAGAGAAATAAATAGAACATAATTTAAGGAAGAAGAGAAAACTAACAACTAGAGCAGTCATTCTTTTTATTTTTATTTGTAATATCCCCCACCCACACACATTAATTGATAGTATTTTCTTTTTCCAATTATATGTAAAAATTTTTAATATTAATTTTTTAATAAAATTTTGAGTTCCAAATTTTCTCCCTCCATTCCCCCCCTGCCCTGTGGTAAGCAATTTAATATAGGGTATATATGTGCAGTCATGTAAAACCTATTTCCATATTAGTCTGTTGTGAAAGAAGAAACAGTTTGCAAAAAAAAAATTACATTTTGCAAAAGGAAAAAACCATGAAGAAAATAAAGTGAAAATAGTATGCTTCAGTCTGTATTCAAATTCCATCCGTTCTTTCTCTGGATGTGATTCGCATCCATCATGAGTCTTTTGGAATTGTTGTAGATCCTTGTATTGCTGAGAAGAGCTAAGTTAGTCATAGCTGATCATCACACAAGATTGCTGTTACTGTGTTCTTCTGCTTCTAGAGTAGGCATTCTTAACCTGAGGTCTGCGAACTAGTTTTAAAAAATGTTTTGATAACTATTTCAGCATAATTGGTTTCCTTGGCATATACCTGGAGTCAGGACAACCTCAGTTCGTACATTTGAACTATATGGTCTCAGACACTTGCTATTTGTGTGACCCCAGGGCAAGTGATGTAATTTTTGTCTGTCTCAGTTTCCTCATCTGTAAAATGGAGATTATAACAACACCTACCTTTCAGGGTTGTTGATTTGATAAAATAAGATACTTGTAAAGTGGTTTGCAGACCTTAAAGTGCTGCATAAATTTTAGCTATTATTATTTATGCATTTATAAACATTCTGAGAAGGGGCTTCATAGACTTCACCAGATTGCCAAAGTGGTCCATGATGCAAAAAAAAAAAAAAAGTGAAGAACCCTTCAATAAGAGGACTAAGGAAAGTATTCTCATGAAAGGTAGTACCTGAGCTGAATCTTGAAGAGAGATAAGACTTCTAAGAGGTAAAAATGACAAGGGAACATATTGTAGGGATGGGGCATAGGCATTGAGTGCCAAGTTTGAAGAACAGTAAGTAGACTAGTTTCCCTGGAATGTGGAGTGTGCTGAGGAGAATAGTGAGAAATAAATCTGAAAGATATGAAGGCAGAGTTAATAAGACTTGTCAGGTGATCGGATATGAGGGAAGGAAAAATAATAGGTGATATGTTTGTGGAACCTCAGTGATTGGCCCTCTCAACAGAAATAGGGGAGTTGGTGCTGGAGCAGGTTGGAGAGAGAAGATAATGATTTTGTTTTGGACGTAATGCGTTTAGGTACCAAAGGGATTGTAGATACAAGTGTCTAGCAGGTAGTTGGTGATCGGGGACTTGGATTCAGGAGAGAGATTAGAACTCTGTAAATTTAATAGTCATCTACAGAGAGATGATGATTGAACCCATGGAAACTCAGGAAATCAAGACAGAAGAGGAGAGGGGAGAAAGAAAGGAAGGGAGAGAGTGAAGGTTCGGGATAGAACCATTAACAGTGGGGGCTGGAAGATGGATGATGATCTAGCAAAAGAAACTGGGACTAGGAATAGGCAGTGCAGTGGAGCTCTCTTGATCTAGAGGACACCTGAATCATAGATAGTCAAGCAACAGAGTATAGGTATGTAGGCAAATTAATGAATAAAATCACCTGAGTTGAAATTAACTATGGGAAAGTTTAACAATATGTACTAAAGTTATAAGGAAATATTCAGTAGAATGAATACAGTCTAGGATATTGAGCAAGTGAGGAAAAGTTGTGTAGTCTGAGTAATGTGTTTGGGAGATTTGGAAAGAAAAATAATAAAGGCTTGAGGGAAAAATATGAAAGGTGTAAGAAGGTTTGGGTTTCTAACCATAAGAGAGGCATATAAAAATGAGCAAAAGGTTTGAACATGTTAAGAGGGTTTGAGGAAGTTTAACTTTGTTTGAGTGGAAAGAGTGAGAGCTATAGTAGTAATGAAAAATTTGCAGCTTAATTTGAAAGCCAATACAGAAAGTTATAGAAGGTTAGAAGAAACTTGTTAAGCAAAGTATTCCTCAATGTGATAATTGGGTTAGATTACTGTCACATTTTCAATTTTTGGCAGTGGCTTAGCTAGAAATAGTGAATCCCATAATCTGAAATACTTGGAATAAATAGCCCTTGTGTAAAATATAATGCTCAATAATTGAAATTATAAATTGAGATTTTGTAAGATACCATTTGGAAAATAGATCCCGGTAATTGAATTTATTCTGGTCTCATTTTTAAGTGAAATGTGTCCCTCCTAAATTTTCTTATACTGTTTGGCATTAAGACAAATTGGAAAAATGTATGAATCAGAAATTTGTTAGCTGTGTGGTTTCAAGCCAAGTTACCTCAGTTATTTGATTTGTAATATGTATAAAGATAATGCCTAATGTTAATCATATTTTTAGAAAAGTGAAGTCTTCTTTGATTCTTTTGGGTTATAAATTTAATTGTTACAAGACTGATGCAAATATGTTCAGATTGACAACTGAGCAGGGAATTAATATCTTTAAGACTTCGAAACCTAGTCACATGCTCAGGTTAAACTACAGTGATTTGATTTTAGTTGAGAACTAGAAATTACAAAGGGAAAAGATTCAGTCTGCCCATTGTACTACACTGTCCTAAAAATTTCTGCAGCTTTGGTTTTAGTTTTCTACAGGTAAGGTTAAGTAAGTTGCTGGTAGTTTTGTCCACCCACCTTTCAGGATAGTTTGTAGGAAGCCCATATTACACATCTAACACCATATAAATATTGATTATGGTGAAAATATTGGTTACTGTGATCTGTTATTATGATATAGTACCTTAACTCCATATATGAAAACTCAAAGGCTTCTGCCTGGGGAAAATGAACCACACCTTGCCAGCATCAGATCAAACTCCTTAAGCTTTTTGCCTGGGCTAAGAACCAATCCTTCAATTAGAAACTTAAAATATTTAGCTAAGCACACTTTACTCAAACCTAATGATAACAAGTGTGGATTCAAACTGGCAAAGCTTTATATGTATTTTTTAGTGTTGTTAATGTAAAACTAAATACATGTCTATATTGTGAAATTTGGTGACATCAACATAGTTAGGAAAATAGATTCTCTTGTAATTTGGATACTACCGTCAAGTTGTAATTCAGTGTTAAAAGTATTTTATTCAGATTGAAGTGATTAAAATAATCCCTTGTTTTATCTGATAAGATATTTTGACATGGTTGTAAGTTTGTTTCAACTCTGCTGGTGACATTGTTGTAAATTCTGTAATGCTTAAGCAAGAGCTACAGAGGTGAAAATACCACTTCTAATTAAAATGAGAAAGTTCATAGATTTTATGTAAGTTACATTTAAATTTGCGTAGTATCATTTTCTACATAAAGTAATTTAGAGATGCAGTTGACGGAATTGAGGTAACCCGACTAGAAATGGGTTCTGTTTCATGTTTCAAATCCATAGTATTGTTTATGATATTGTGTAGATATACTTTTAGGAACATAGCTTCTTTTCTAGTCTGAATGTTGTCATGTTATGAACTGAACAGTTAAAGGGAAAGAAAAGGTTTGCAAACTGTTAATATTCTGAAGTACTTGCCTATAGTAAAGAGAAAGTTTCATCTAAAATGATTTGGCTATCATTTATGAAAATTGTAAGATCATTGGTTAAGTTATTAAGAGTTATTATGATAAGGCCAGCTGGAATGGTCTGTACTGAAGTTACATTTTAACCAACTTAGTCTTAATAGACTCCCAATTTTAAAGATTTATTTTCACTTTAAGGAATGAATAAGAGAAATATCTGTCAGTTTAGGTTTGCAATCATATTACTTCATGAAAGTGTAATGATTATCTTTTTTACATCAGGATAAATTTTAAGCTGTTTTTTAAGAAAGAGAAATACTAGTAGAAAAGAATGCTAAATAAAAATCTTTTGTGTGAATTTTAAAAGGCCTGCAAAGTTTTATTTGTTGGCCAATCTATTTCAACAACTTGAATATTGACAATTGTGTCCATTAGTGTGTGATTAGTGAGACTTTGCTATTTGAGGTGAAGCCTTTTGGGACCCTGAATGTTCTTTTTGAGCTTCATTTTTAGGTTCGTTCCAGTGTTTCACTGCTTCACAAAAAATGTCAGAAGCTCAGTGGGAGTGATATTTGAGATCTAAGGCCAGGGAAATATCTGTCCCTGGTAATAAAGTTGGGAGGATGACCTTAGGAAGGCTAAGATTGAACTCGCTTCATTTATCTTGCCATATAAGAAATCTTCCCACTTGGTTAATTTTGAGCTTGGCTGTGTTATATTCATGTCCCTGATTTTTCTTATTGCAAATCTCTCTAACCAGAGCAAGAGAAGTTGTGATTTTTAATGATGAATCTCTTACTTTTTCAATTTGAGACTATGGTCAATTCTCGTTGCCAGTGATATGTGATCCTTAATAACTGAGTCCACCCAGAGCTATGATTATTGGAGTTTGCTGTTTAAGACCTTATGGGACTGTAATTGGTATTATTCTGAGTCTGATTCCAGATATGATCATCAGGAAATGCTATTGAGCCAATGATCCATGATGCCAGTAACCCTATGGGGGTGACATCTATGAACTGCAGGTGGAGTTCTCATGGGAAAGGCTGGGAGAACAACTCTTGGCAAGGGCTGAGGTAGGATTCTCCTGACTCGATTTCCCCAGTATGATATTTCCTCTTGAATGGGAAGTTTCCCACCTGGCTGACTTTAAGCCTAGCTATATTTTCTCAATACAATTGGCTACCTATATGACTCTTACCTGGAATTAACATGAAATCAGGGAAGCATTTTTTCCCTTACTGTAGCTATGTCCCTATTTTCTTTTTATGGCAAATTTCTATAATAATGGCAGGTGATCAGTATGAACACAATATTAAATCTTTATCTCATAGGCTAAGACTAGAGCACTTCTTAGCTACTATAATAAGATGCAGGTATTAGAATTTTAGTCCTTTTTATATTATAAACAATCAAGTAAATGAATTTGGCCTTGTCATCTTTCTATTACTAGTTATATCTTCCTATATAAGATAAGGTCCTTTAATGTCTCACAATGGTATGGGAATAATTAGGCAGTGATATAAGGATTTGTGAAACCAGGATATAATTCTGTTATTTAGTGAGGTTAATATCACAAACATTTCCAGTTCTGTGTTAAAGAAAAGAATTTAATTTCAGTACAGTTGGTTGTCTTAAGAAGAGTGGCTTGTGGACTATTTTGTGTTACCTTACACAGATATTCAGTTTTATTCAGGGTTATTCATTTGAACATTGTTGGTTTTTGTTATAAACAACTTATTTGATATGCACTGCTCTGTAATTGATTTCTCAACATATTTATACATTCTGTACCAGAACTTTTTATTACAATTGAAGATACTTTGGCAGCTTTTAAACAAATTCATTTTTGTATTAGAGGTCATTTTCTGTTATTAGTTCCTTAAGCAGAATCTCATCTTCTTAAGGTGGGGGGTGGACATGTGGGGAGAATGAGCGGCTAAAAGTAAATAACAAAATAAATAGCTAGAGTAAAAATTTTGGTTTTGGTGATAATTTTATTATAAAAAATAATGATAACAAGATTAGATAATTATATATGCCAAATTAAAAAACTGGGTTCAGAATTTTCTAATTTTTGAGTTGTTATTTGAATTTCTTAAATAGATCAACATAATTTGCTAACCTATCACAAGACAATTATAAGCAATGAACTGAAGTTCCTTCCCTTTCTGGGACTTGAATCTGAGGTGAAGAATGAAATAGATGAACACCAGAAGTTAAATGATGGTGGAATCAATGCCAATTTAAAAGGTACTTTTTAGCTTACATAACTGCATTGGCAAATATCAAATTCATAACCAAAACGGCTCCTTCTACAAGTCAGATGCTCATAGACTCTTAGATTCCCCCTTCAACATGTTTTTGGTAGTGTCCAAATATCTGATTTAAATAAGTCTAGGAGCAATACGAACTACGGAAAAATGTAAATTCTCTGGTCTAGAGGTTCCTAATTTGATGTTCTTACTAGAGCTATACAGTTTGAGCTGACTCTCACTACCAGACCTGGTTATTAGCAAAGCGAACTTGAACTGTATTAAGATCTTTTTTGTAAGAGATTTTAATAGAAAAAGGGATCTCTACAAGTGACCTGAACTGGAGAAGCAAAATCACTAGAAGGTGCTCTGATGCCCCACTCATTCCAGCATACCTTAGAGAAGAGATCTCCAGAGGACCAGAGGACTGCAGATGTTTCAGAAACCAGACAGCTGTATGAGATGAGATATCTGAGCCCTAAGATATAATGGACTAATGAAATGGGTTACTGAGAAAGATTGTACCATCGTCCTCCGTAAAGCCTGCTTGCCCAGAGGGACTGCTCCCAATGGCTTCTGTCAGTGCATCGGTCATTCTCACATCATTCCCTTCACATTGTTTCCCGTCATAAGCCCCATTGTTAAAAACCCTTGGTGAAGCGTTTGTCTAATTAGTTTGTGATTTATTAAATACATTGCATCTCTCAAGTGAATTAAAAGGGGAGGGGATGAGAGAAATTATTATTATACTATTATTTTAATATTGTTAATAATAATAATATTAACATTATTAAATTGGGATCCACGTTTTTCTCCTTTTCTGTTTCCTCATGAAGACCTAGCTCTTGTTAAAGTCAGTCTCTGAAGGACATGACTGATTGATGACATTACTCCTAGCTCTCAAGAAACATGCATTTTGTTTAGTCTTGGGAAGGACCCCACCTAAGTTCTGTTGAAAGTATAAGCATAATCCACTCTGGGGCAAGTCCTTAGCCTGAGGAAAGGAGCCCTGTCCTTGTAACCCTCCATTAGAGTTCAGGGTAGGGGTGGGGAACCTGGAACCTCAAGGCCACATGGTGGCCACATGTGGCCCTCTAGGTCCTCAGGTAGGCCCTTTGACTGAATCTAAACTTCACAGAACCACAGGTTCCCCTCCTCTGGTTTAGGGTGACCCAGTTCATAAAGGAGAAAACCTACCAGACGGGTCTGGATGGAGATAGATTCTCTTGTCCAAATTGCTGTAAGCTGCTGTCTCATGATCAAGTCACATTCTCAGCAGAGGGGGGCTGAAGCCTTCCAATTTACCTCCTCAGTAAATGTCCACCAATCAGGATTAATTTTCACTTGTCAGGGGCATTCCCTTTTAGAAAGATATTTAAGGCTCTCAGGGTCTTCATTGGGGGTCTTCGGTTACTGAGAGAAACCACTGACCACTAATTTATTGATTTCCAGATAGCCTAATTAATAAATTAATTATTAATTACCAGTAACTGTCCCTTGGGGGTTTTCATTCATTTCATGTCCTGGTTCTTCTTCTCTTCTCCCTTTATACTACTTCACTTGGTGATCTCATCAGCTCCCGTAGATTTAATTACCACCTCTATACTGATGATTCTCAAATTTACCTTTTCCTACCTCAGTCTCTCTCCTGACATCTGATTTTTTATCTCCAACTGCCTTTTAGACATCTGAAACTGGAAGTCTCATAAACATCTTAAATTCAAAATGTTCAAAACAGAATGTGTTATCTTTCTGCCTAAATCTTACTCCCCTTCTATGTTCCCTGTTACTGTTGAGGGTAATGCCATCCTACCAGTCTCTTGAGGCGTACAACCTAGGAATCGTCCTGTATTCTTCACTTTCTCTCCCACCCCCACCCCCCCCATCTCCAAGCAGTTGTCAAGGCCTGTTGGTTAATATGTTGCCTTCTCTCCTCTGACACTGCCACCAGCACTCTAGTGCAAGCCCTTGTCACCTCATCTTGTTTACTGCAATAGCCTACTGGTGGGTCTGCTTGTCTTAAGTCTCTCCCCATTATAATCCATTATCCATTCAACCACTACAATGATTTTCCTAAAATGCAAATCTGATCATGTTTACACTGCCCCCCCCCCCCAAAAAAAAGCCCCAATGGCTTCTTCTTATCTCCAGAAGCTAATACAAAATGCTTTGTTTGGCATTCAGAGCCCTTCGTGACCCAGCCCCCTCCTATTTTTCCAGCCTTATACCTTCCTCCCCAGCATGTACTCTTCAATCCAGTGACACTGGCCTTCTGGCTGTTCCATGAACTAGACACTCCATCTCCTGTCTTTGGGCATTTCCTGTGGCTGTCTTCCACACCTAGAATGCTCTCCTTCCTCTGAATTCCCTGGCTTCCTTTAAGTCTCAACTAAAATCCCACCTTCTACAGGAAGCCCTCCCTAAATCCTCTTAATTTCAGTGCTTTCCCTCTGTTAATTATTTCCTGTTCATCCTGTATATAGTTTGCTTTGTATATCTGTTTGCATGCTGTCTCCCCCATTAGATTGTAAGCTTTTTCAGGGGAAGTACTGTCTTTTGCCTCTTTTTTTGTAACCCCTGCCCTTAGCACAGTGCCTGACAGATGACAGACAACAAATATTTATCGAATTATTGAATTAAGCAGGTGGTAATGAATGGGATAGTAGATAAAAAGAGATTTAAGATTGGGTGTGGGGCAGAGAGGATAGTAAAGGAGGACTCAGGAATGCCTAGGAGGCATAGAATAGCGATGAAGTAAGTTGTCCACAGTTACAGCTGGTTCATTGGTAGAGTTGGGCATCAAACCCAAATGTCTTTACTCTCAAATTGATCATTTTTTTACTTTATCAAGTGGCCTCTTAGGTTTGTCTCTGATTCAAGGAAAACTGTGTATCTTGAACTGATATCCTGTATGATAAGGGACTGTATTTTTAAATGAGAATAATATTTGTCACTGTACTTTATTCTTCTTTACAAATAATAACCAATCTTTCCATTATCTGCAACTGAAGAACTTGGTTAATTCTTTAAATAGGAATACTAATCTATTGATTTGTAAGCATTGCAGCAAACTTCCATTACTGTCCTCCAAGTGTGGGCTGTCGACTGTCCAAAATGGGGCCTGTGGGCCACAGCCAGGCCTACAAGCGTAGAAATTTACATAAATGCTTTAAGTAAATGAAGCCAAACTATGGCCGGCAAATCAAAGTATATTGTCTGTTGTTTCAATAAAAACCTAAGGTTGGACAGCACTAACCTAAGTAGTTGTGCTTTGGAGTAATGTGTGCTTAAGTTCATCTAGTAAGTTTTTCTTTCCCCAGAAATACATTCATTAGACATTGTGGTATAGTGGAAAAGGAAGACTTGAATTTGAGTACTCATTCTGCTACTTGTTCTCTGTGTAACCCTTGGACAAGCAGGGTTTCTGTGGGGATTTCTAGACTACAAAAATTTCATAAATAAGAGTTATGACCCTGGGGCATGGGAGATTGAATAAGTTAATATAAACATCTTTAAGTCATTTGAATCATAGAGTAATACACTTAAAGCAAAAAGAGAGCAAAGAGATCATGTCCAGCCTCCTGATTTTACAGAGAAGGAAACTGAGGTAAAGACATTAGAGTCTTTCCCAAGGTTACACAGATGGTAAATGGTTGAACCTGAATTTCAACCCAGATTGTCCCACTCCAAATCCAGTGTTCTTATAAGTCCTAATTATTCTAAAGTTCTCATTAAGCTATAGTAAGAGATAAGATCTTTTATCTCCAAAGAACCTAAGTCAAATTAACATTTCTGTCTTTGCCATTTCATAGGATTTAGGGTTGATAGGCATCTTAAAAATCATTTAATCCAGAAAAATGAGTCTCTCTCATTTTATAAATGACATAGCTAGGTGATACTGTGGATAAAGTGCTAGGCTTGGAATCAGGAAGACCTTGAGTTCAAATGTGACCTCAGACACTTATTAGCTGGGCAAGTCAGTTAACCTCTGTTTGCCTCAGTTTCCTTGGCTGTAAAATAGGGATAATAAAAGCACCTATCTCACAGGGTGGTTGTGTGGATTAAGTGAGATAGTATTTGTGAGGTGCATAGCATAGTGCCTGGCACATAGCAAGTTTTATATAAATGCTTATTCTCTCTTTCCCCCTTTATAAATGAAGAAACTGAGATTAAGAGACTTTTTGACATGAGTAGTAAAATAGAGTCAGAATTTTCATTCCAGTTCTTCAGACTTTCTACATCTAGTACTGTACTATACTGTCTCTGGGGAATTTGCCTCATTTCCGTTTGGGGTGCTGCCACTCATTTCAGGATGAGTTCATGAAAGTTGCAAGGGGAACTCCGCTACAGTCATCTTGAAATTTGAAGCTTTTCTGGTGACATTGTCCACTCAGCTTAGATTTATTAAACATCTCTCATATTCTGGACACATTTGAAGTGCAGGAGGAGATACAGATTGAGACATGGTCCCCATCTCCAAAGAAGGGAGTGTCCTAACATAAATGATGACAGTTACATAAATATACATTAGAAAACAGTAAGTGTATTTGAAGAGTAGAGTATTATGAGATCAGATGAGGGAAAGATTGTGCAACTATTGCAACAGACTTCACACAGATTTACCTTGCTATATCAAGTAACTGTTTCTAGATTGTGGACTATAGACTAGTACCCTTCGTGTGTACAAATGTTCACTATCTTACAAAACTATTTAAAATTATATATTAAAGAAACACGGATTTCACTTATGGACAACTTGTAGAATTATAGAATATCAGAGCTAGAATGAGCCTTAGATCACTTGGTCCAAAACTCTATAAAATAACAAAATTGAGTCCCAGAAGGATTATTTTACTAATAATTATAATGATGACAGGGGCTGGACTTGTGATTTCATTGGTTTAGGGAACTCCCAGGGAGGGAGCTCCTTCTACTATTGCCTATTAGAGCCTCGTTTTCAGTAAAGAGAGGATTGCCTGGTGCTTTGAGGTGTTAAGTGACTTACACAGGGTCATGCCACCTTATGTGTGAGAAGCAAGATTCAGTCCAGGTATTTCTGACTCTGAGGCTGGTTCGACTCTATCCACACTGCATTGCTCCCTGTTCTTGTTATGCTGACCACTCATTTATATAGCACTTGAAGATTGGCCAAGCACCTGACTTACAGTAACCTTGTGGTCTACTTAGTGCAAATATTTTCTCCCTTTTGCAGAAAGGAAGCAATAGGTTTTTTTTGAGAATTTAAGTGATTTGCCCATTGCTATACAGCCAGTTAGGGTCTGAAATGGGACTTAAATCCTGATTTCACCATCAAGCATTATCTGTAATGGAGAAAAGCTAGAAGCCTTCCTATTAAGATCAGGGTAAAAGCAAAGATGTCCATTATCACCACAGTTATTCAGTGTTGTACTAGAAATGTTAGCTATAGCAATAAGAGAAGAAAAAGAAATTAAAGGACTCAGAATAGGCAATGAGGAAATAAAACTTTCACTCTGCAGATGGTATATACTTAGATAATCATCTGAAAAAGTAGTTGAAATAGTTAACAGTTTTAGCAAAGTTTTAGGATCTAAAATAAACCCACATAAATCAGCAGCACTTCTGTATATTACCAGCAAAGCCTAGTAGAGACAGAGAAATTCTATTTAAAATAACTATAGACAGTATAAAATACTTGGGAGTCTGTCTGCCAAGACAAACCCAGGAACTATATGAACACAATTATAAAACACTTTTTATACAAATAAAGTCAGATCTAAACAATTAAAAAAATATCACTTCTCATGGGTAGGCTGAACCAATATAATAAGAAAGACAATTTTACCTAACTTTATATATTCAGTGCTGTACCAAACTACCAAAATATTATTTCATAGAGTTAGAGAAAAATCATAAAATTCATCTGGACGAACAAAATGTTAAAAATATCAAGGGAGTTAATGAAAAAAGGTGTGAAGAAGGGTGGCCTAGCCATACCATATCTCAAACTGTATATAAAGTGGTAATCATCAAAACTGTCTGGTACTGGCTAAGAAATAGAGTGGTAGGTCCGTGGAATAGATTAGATACACAAGACACAGTTCGTTGGTTGTTATCCTTCATTCTTGAAGAAGACTAAAATGACATCACTATGCTAGAGTCAAATTTCAGTGTGTCCCACTGTGGCTGATCAGACTAATATGAGCTCAGAATGCTCTACCCCAGGTTGGGCACAAATAGTCCTTAAATGACCATAGTAATCTAATGTTTGATAAAGCCAAAGACCCCAGCTTTTGGGACAAGAACTCACTGTTTGACAACTGCTGGAAAAATTGGAAAACAGTATAGCAGAAACTAGATATAGACCAACATCTTACACCATATATCAAGGTAAGGTCAGAATGGCTACGTGATTTAGATATAAAGAGTGATAACACAGGCAAAGAGTAAAGAATAGTTTGCCTGTCAGATCTATGGAGAAGGGAAGAATTTATGACCAAGCAAGAAATAGATAGCATTACGAGATGTAAAATGGATAATTTCAATTACATTAAATTAAAGAGAGTTTGCACAAACAAAACCAACGTGGCCAAGATAAGAAACAAAGCAAAAAATGGGGGGGAGGGGTAAGACAGAGGATTTTATAGCAAGTTTCTCTGATAAAGGCCTCATTTCATCAATATAGAGAACTAAGTCAAATTTATAATAGTATAAGTCATTCTCCAATTGATAAATGGTCAAAGGATATGAATAGGCAGTTTTCGGAAGAAGAAATCATTGTATCAAAAAATGTCATATAATCATATGAAAAAAATCCTGTAAATCACTATTGATTAGAGAAATGCAAATTAAAACAACTGAGTTCCTACTTCACACCTATTATATTGGCTAATATGACAGAAAAGGAAAATGATAAATGTTGGAGGGGATGTGGGAAAATTGGGACACTAATGCATTGTTGATTGAGCTGTCCAACCATTCTGGAGAGCAATTTGGAATAATGCCCAAAGAGTAATCAAACTGTGCATGCCCTTTGATCTAGCAATACCACTACTATGCATTCCAAAGAGTTTTTTTTTTTAAAAGGGAAAGGAACCTATTTGTACAAAAATATTTATAGCAGCCCTTTTTGTGGTAGCAAAGACTTGGAAACTGAGGGTATGTCCATCAATTTGAGGAATGGCTAAACAACTTGTGGTATATGATAGTAATGGAATACTTTTGAGCTATAAGAAATGACAAGCAGGCTGATATCAGAAAAATCTGGAAAGACTTACGTGAACTGAATGCAAAGTGAAGTGAGCCAGAACCAAGAGAACATTGTACACAGTAACAGCAATATTGTAAGATGATCAACTATGACTCACTTAGTTCTCAGCAATGCAATGATCAGGATAAACCTAGAGGACTCATGATGAAAAATGCTGTCCGTAGCTGGAGAGAGAATTGATGGAATATGAGTGCAGATCAAAGCATGTTATTTTTTCACTTTATTTTTTTTCATTTTTTTTCCTTTTAGTCTTGTTTCTTTCACAACATGACTAAAATGGAAATAATTTTACATGATTGAAAAAAAAATCCTGATTTCAAACCCAGATTCCACATTTATTGGCTTTGTGATTAGAGGCAAATCATTCACTTTTCCTCTGGGGACCTCAGCTTCCTCACCTGTAAAAAGGAGGTAATAATGTTCATAAGATTATAAACTTTAGTACTTGAAGAGGCATTATGGGTCATCTAGCTCAGCCGCCTCATTTAAAATGAGACTCCTTAGGCCCAGAGAGGTTAAGTGGCTTGGCCAAGGTCAAAGAGGTAGTAGTGGCAGAAGCAGCATTAAACCCAAGGCCTCTTCACTCCATCTCTACTGTGATATTGTACCATGATATTTAAAATACCTTCCTTGTGGGGTGGTTGTGAACGAACTGCTTCATTAAAAATTTGTGGGAGTCATTGTGGTACAGTGGAAAGAGCAGTGTCTCTGAAGGAAGACTTGGATTTAAATTCTACCTTTGACACTACATGTGTGACCAGGGGCAAGTCACTTAAACTCCCTTCCACTCAGTTTCTTCATTTGTAAAATGAGGGGTTGGACTATGACATCTGAGGTTCCTTACTGCTCTGAATTCTATGATCCTATTAATTCAAGCACTATGTAAATGCGAATTGTTATTCCTTATTGCTATTACTATTTCATAACTCTAGGTATACTTTTGTATGTATATGCTCGGACTATTCAAGACATTCCTTTACTTTGTTTTTTTATTTTTCTTTTGAAGGGTCAGATGACTTGTCTGCAAAACTCTGGGATGTGAGCACAGGACAGTGCATATATGGCATCCAGACCCACACTTGTGCTGCTGTGAAGTTTGATGAACAGAAACTCGTAACAGGATCCTTTGATAACACAGTAGCCTGTTGGGAATGGAGTTCAGGAGCCCGAACCCAGCACTTCCGAGGACACACAGGTGCAGGTATGTTTTTTGATTTCATGTCTTAGTCTGGGTTCCAAGAAAGAAGTTTTTTCCTTGCCCATAGTATGGGATGGGGAGAAAGGGAAGGGGCTGATCTAAGTTAATATAGGTTGATTTTCTTTAAACTCTGGGAAATGAGGTTTTAAAATGTGAGATTAAACTTCTCTGCTGGACTGCATAGAATTCAAGCTAGAAGGAGCTTCAGAGGCCATCTAGTTCAACCCCTATCATTTTACAGATGAGGAAACTAACACCAAAGGAGGTTAAGTGACTTGTCTAACAGCACCAGTTCAATTATTTCACCGGTTTCTATTAAGTCATACTCCAAACTCTTAATTTCTTTCCTTTTGCAATGCCCCATACTGCCTTACAACTAACTTATCTTTTGCTCCTTTTACATATTGGGTATATGTTTTGCTGTGGTTCATCTGTAGACCATTTACTCATTGCTTAAAAATCTTAGTGGAAATCTATTTCATAGAATCCCTTTTCATGCATTCTCAAATACTAATAATTTAAAAATCCTGTACATTTATATAGCACTTTACCATTTACAAGGGATTTTCCCGTGAATTATCTCATTTTATTCAACAAAGGTTAAGTACCTGCTGAGTGAAGAGGACTGTGCCAGACTATGGGGGAGATAGGAAATTTAGATAAGAGCTTGGCTCTGCCTTAATGAAGCTTAGAGGGGGAATAAAGCACATAGGTACTGTGTGATGTCTGTGGGAGAATGTTGTCATTACTGGTCTGGAAGATCAGGCAAGGAAGACTTCTGGAAGAAGCTGCTTCAACTTGAGCTAGAAATTCAAAAGATAGAGGGAGGAAAGGCATTCCAGAGAAGATTATGTTCAAAAGCACTGAGAGGAGAGGGTAGGGAATGTTCAATTTGTCCAAGTGTTTGGCTAGACTAGACCATAGAGTACATTGAGGGAGGAATAATAGGAGATAAAGCTGGAAAGGTTGTATCAGATTGTAAAGGGACTTCAGATGTTAGCCAAAGGAATTTAAAGGTTTTTGAGCAGAGATGTGACATAACCACAATTATGCATAAGAAGTAGCATTCTGGCAAAAGTATAGAAGATGGATCAGTTGATCCTTACCACCACACTTTGCAGTTGGCAGATTAGATATTATTCCTATTTCAAGACTGAGGAAGTTAAGGCTCAGGGAGATAATTTTGCCTTAGGTCATGAGCTATATAAGTAGCAAAAAACCAGAGCTAGAGGTTAGGTCTTCCTAGTCTAGTATACCTGCTATAAATTTTCCCTCATCCAAAGCTTTCTCCCCAGATTAGATGAATCTAGTACTTCTAAAATGTATCACTTTTTTGGTAGAGTTTTCTTAATGGGTTATTGGTTTAGTAATTTGACAGATGTTTTCTAAATTGTTCTGTGCAGCTCATGGCCTGCATTTCAAATAAGCTCCTAGAGATGGGAATTAAGAATCAAGCCTATCCTCTTGAAAAACTATCGTTTGACTGTCACTTGAGATTCAAGCCTCTGTTTCTTGGTGTCTTTGGGATTTTGTCCAGACAAAGACTAGAGTTGATCTGGTAGATTACTTCTCTCTCCATCTAATCTTTGTTTATTAAATCATACCCATCCTCAAGATGAAACTCAAATCTCATCTCTTCCAGAAATATTTCCTTTATTTCTCCCGCTGGTACTGATTTTTCCTTATCTGATTTCATCACACTTTATATTTCTTTTACTATATTCTAATAATAGCAACTTTGAGTTTTATAGAATTTTAGAGTATACAAAGTATTTTTCCTTACAACTGTAAAGTAGCAAGTATTACTCTCTTTTTACATGAAGTAATTTACTCAGTCACAGAGGTGATGTCAGAATCTGGACTTGCATCCATACGTTCTGATTTCAAGACTATTACTCTTTCTGCTCTGACACATTGACCTAATTATGGCTATTTATAAACATACCTTATCTTTCCTTCTAGACTGTTAATAAAAATCCAGGAGAACAGGGACAGTGTCTTATTTATCTTTGTATCTCCCTTAGTGACTCTCACAATGACCTATATTTAATAGGCTGTTGATAAATACTTACTGAATGAATTAATAAGCTTGTCTGGTTTTTGAGGTACAGCTAGGTCCTGACTAGTAAAAATAATGAATCTCCCAGAAGTGGTTACAGATACTCAGATTCTCACTGTTTAATAACTATAAATAAGGATTCAGCCCAATAAAAACATGCAATGTGAATTTGAATAATGTGGCCACTTCAGAGGATTCATCATTTGCGCTAATTGGGGCCTCCCTTGTAATCCATTTTCCCCTACTCATTTTTCTCACAGCCATATACAAGTAAAATTGATATTTTTTTTTCCACTCAGTCTTTATCCAGGTGACAGTACCCTTCTCTACAGTTAGTGCTTCTTAAACTGTGAGTCACAACCCCATATAGGGTCTCAAACCTACAGTTTAAGAAGTGCTGAAGGGGTCATGAGTGGAAAAAGTTGAAGAAGCCGTCCTCTGTATGACTGAATGCTGTTTTCTCCTCATATAACAGATAATCCAGTGCTTGTGCAGTGGCCTTTTTTCTGCTTGCATGTAGTGCTGAGGAGAGAATACTGGTGTTTCTGTAATTTGGATTCTCATGTTACTTTCAGGCATGAATGACTAAAAAGAAAATTGACGGTCACCTGGTCCTATTGTTAACAAACCTCAAAGCTAAGAGAGGTTTGAAATGGCTGGGTTTTCTTCATAATTTCTACTTGAGTGGAGCATTATAGTAGCAACAGTGGTAACACTGTATAAGATTAAGCTGCGAGGGGCTTTTGGAAATTTTCGTAATTGTGCAGTTCTGGGACAATACATTTAATACCTATGAGTCATGGAGGTCCCCTTTTCTTAGCAAGAGAAAGCGATTATGGATATGACAATGGAGGGTGCTTTATCTTTGTATGTGTGGGGGTTTCTTTTTCTTTTTTTTTTTTTTTTTTTTTTTGCTTTTAGTGTTCAGCGTGGACTACAACGATGAGCTTGATCTGTTGGTGAGTGGTTCTGCGGACTTCACTGTGAAAGTATGGGCCTTATCAACGGGGACATGCCTGAACACACTCACGGGACATACTGAGTGGGTAACCAAGGTAGGAGAGCTGCTGAGCCAAATCTCAAATTACTAATTGTCCATTCAAACATTGTGTCATTTTATCCTTGGCTTCTAGCTTTTAAGACTTGTGAGAGATGGTGTGGGGCAGGGCAGCTAAACAAGAACTTCTTGGACTCTGGATTGGAGTCTATGTTGTGTGACTGAGCATGTCTTCTCACTTCCTGGGGCCTTAGTTTCCTCATCTGCAAAATGCAAGGGTTGGATTAGATGCTCTTAAAGATCCTGAAGCCAGAAACAAAAATCTGTATCAAGGCTTGTAAGTTGACAGTATCCACCCAGGCATTTGGTTAGGTTGCTAGAGGAGAATCCTTTACGTCCTCCTTTATACTTCTATTTCCTTGAAAGTGGGGAGGGGGGGGGTCAGAGACTGCTTCTGTTTTTGCTTTCCTGTTCACTTACCAAATTTTCATAGACTAGTTAAATAATCACAACTCCTGGCCTTAATTTGTAGGTGGCTTGGCAGAGATGTCAGGATTTAACAGCTACATATAACCTCTGCATCTGAAAAAATGCTGAGGTTTAGTAACATCACATCCCTTGTCTACCAGTAACATAGATGCTTATGATGGGGCCTGTCTCATGATAACACTTTCCTTAATGGTTAAAGTAGCCTGTATACCTCAGGCATACTTCTAAAGTACTGAAGCCTCTTTTGAGACTCATGTTAAATTTCAAAGTGAGGGATCCATATTGTTTGATCTAGCTTTTGTTTTCTCATCAGTATATGAGGGAATTTGCACCAGGTATTCAGGTATTCTCTACGGCCCCTTCCTGCTCTAAAGCCTTTGGTTATATGATATTGACCGAAGCCATTGAAAGATGAGACCAATGCTGGAAGTGTTGCTTTCAGCATCCTGCTGAACAGCTAGATGATCTAGTTGTGAGTGAAAATATGTAATTAGTTTGCACATGACACAAGGTTTAGGCTACATCAGTTTAGCGTAATCCGCCACATGACTTCAGACCTCGTCCTTCTTTAATAAAAATTTTTCATATTTGCAGGTGGTTTTACAGAAGTGCAAGGTCAAGTCTCTGTTGCACAGCCCTGGAGATCACATTCTCCTCAGTGCCGACAAGTATGAAATCAAGGTGAGTGTGATTTTTGCTTTCTGCCTTTCAGTTTTCTCTGTTACATGAAAATTAGTAAATTTAACAAAATTGTCACAGGTTGTGGAGATACCACCTGAAACACAACTGACTGCTTCAGTATGAGGGGCCTGCTATAGGAGTGATCGCTCATCTGCTTCTGGGTGGTTAGAGAACCAGCTTTAGCTCCCAAGTTCCCAGATCGAAGTGTACCTACCTTGTACAAACATGATGCAGTTACATTTCCTTTCCTCCACCCTGTCACCATCCCCAGTTGGCCTTTGTGTTATTAAAATGCCTCACCAGCTTCAAGAATTCTCTTATTCCTAATGATTGGAATGGGACAGGGACCTTAAACCATCTCTTGTGCACATTATTATAAAGCTCTTAATGGAGTGCAGTTTTGTACCCCCTTATCTCAAGGGAATCTGACACTTTTCATAGCTCCCACCTCCAAACATCACCTACATAGCAGTGAAGCAGCAGCCAAGAAATGCAGAAACTTAACAGTATAGGCTAAATATTAGTGGCAGTTAAGGCAAAGGATTTCTCTAATATGCAAGAGGTTCTCTAATAAACAGTGAGTGGCAATAGGACTTAGTGAACTCTTGGACTGAGAGGGAAGTTTACGATATTCTGTGTCTAAATTGAAAATAAATTATAGATGAAGGTATTCCATAAAGGCTGTTGTTGTTAGAAAAAAAGATTTTCGAGTAGGCTTTTCCTGCTTCAGTTTGGACTTGGCATTTTGACAAATTGCACTGAATTTTTCCTTCCCCAATTTGTTCCTGTTTCCTATCAGCATCCATCTTCCTCATCTAAGTGGGCTAAACTAACCTGAATGTAGTAAAGACAGACTAGTACTAGCTTGCTTTGAAACAAGCTTGTTTTTAACCTCCTGAACCCCCCATCAAGTTGATGTCAGCCAGCACTCGTCTGATTGTTGTTTCTTCCTCCTCCAATTTGTAGATTTGGCCGATTGGAAGAGAAATCAACTGCAAATGCTTAAAAACGTTATCTGTATCTGAGGATCGAAGTATCTGTTTGCAGCCCAGACTCCATTTTGATGGCAAATATATCGTATGTAGTTCAGCCCTAGGACTTTATCAGTGGGACTTTGCCAGCTATGATATTCTCAGGTAGTGTTTTCCTGTTTGAATCAAGTTAATTTCAATCATTGTAAGTCTGTTGTAGCTAAAAACTAAAGGGGGGGAGCATAAATTCTTATATATGCTGTCTGTTCATTCATTTATTTTGTGAGGCAGTTGGGGTTAAGTGACTTATCCAGGGTCACACAGCTAGTAAGTGTCAAGTGTCTGAGGCTGGATTTGAACTCAGGTCCTCCTGACTTCAAGGCCGATGCTCTATTTACTTCACCATCTGCCTGCCACTGTGTGTGCTGTTTCTCAACTTGCTTTTTATGAATCTACTGAGAAACTTTTTCTACATTGTAGTGAAAAGAACCTTGAACTGTGAGTGAGGAGTTCAGAATTCCAGTTGATAACTAGCTGGTCACTTCTCTGTGTGCCGGGTTCCTCACCAGTTTCCTCATCTCTAAGAATAAGTTGGACTAAATGACTTCTAAGGTTCCTTTTGGCTCTAAAGCTATGATCCGTAAAATAAGAGAAGCAGATTAGATGATCTCAAGGGTTCCCTCTAGTTTTGACATTCTGTGATGATAGTAACCTAAACCGAATTATATTGTTTATCATTCTTAACTGTACTTCCTACAGGGTTATCAAGACTCCAGAGTTAGCAAATTTGTCATTACTTGGCTTTGGAGACATCTTTGCCCTATTATTTGACAACCGCTATCTCTACATCATGGACTTAAGGACAGAGAACCTGATCAGCCGCTGGCCTCTGCCTGAGTACAGGAAGTCAAAGAGGGGTTCAAGTTTCTTGGCAGGTGAAATGTCATGGCTGAATGGACTAGATGGGCAGAATGATATGGGTTTGGTTTTTGCCACCAGTATGCCCGACCACAGTATTCATTTGGTGTTATGGAAGGAACATGGTTGAAGATATGGACAACAGCTAAAAAAAATGACTTTGGGTGCTGAGGCTGCTAGTTCTGATGCAGTCTCTGTGGGAGCTGATTTTGCATGAACCAAAGTTCACACCTAATGGTATCGTCATGCAGTGCACAATCATTTATTTTCCTGGGTGGGAAGTGATGGGGGGGTGGGGAGAAAGGTGGGGGGAAAGGGATTATTTTATTGACATAATGCAACGCAGCATGCTAACAGTCTACACCATTGAAACTCATTTGTACTTAGTTATGCTTGTCATTATAAAAGAACAAATTTTGGGCCTATCTTTCTTTACTGGAGTATTGGTTTAAAGTAAAGCAAGTTAAATGGTTTACAAATCTGCTAATAATTGAATATGAAATCCCAGTGAGTGATTAAAGATCTTTTGCCCTGGTCTTTTTTTTTTTTTTTTGATTTTAGGTAAAAGCAGAATAAATCACTAAATCTGGAAGGAACCTTCCTGATAATCTAGTATAGGCTCAGAGAGGGGAGAGGATGTGCTCCATGCTGTTCTCTCACATGGAGCTTGCATTTTATAGGAGCCATAGTTACAAAGACTGCTGATGCCTGTGATTTCCATGAAGTCTCCAGATATAACCAGTTCCTATGGTAATTTGTCATCCTTTATTAAAATTAATTAATGGGAGGTGAATCAGCCATAGAGATGTTTTAACATATGGGAGGTATTTAGAAAACATTGGGAGAAAAGAGAAGACAGACAAAATGACCATTATTTTTGGTTCATGCCAGTTTTTAAATCTAACCCCTTACTCGTTCTATTATTTTAACAAACTTAGCCCACTATGTGCACTACATTATGCTAAGGGCTGGGAAGGATAGAAAGACATGTAAGACATGGTTCCTACCATCATAGAACCTAAGGTCTAGAAGTGGAAGGTAAGATACGTACACAGATAAAGATAATTTAGAATGTGGTAAGTACATAAAAAGGAGCACAAAGTATTGTGAAATCATATGAAGAAGAGATTACTTCCAGCTAAGTGACCAGAGAGAGCTTCATTGAGTTGGTAGTATTTAAACTAGTAAAACATGACTTAAGGTCAGTTTAGGATGGGAAAGAAAACAGTATTGGGATCTAAGTGATATCCTTTGTTTCGAGCTGATTTTAATTTTAGCTCTAACTTTTCCTTCGTATTGACCATGAGAGAAAGCATATCCATTTTACAGTTGGGAAACTGTAAAGGCCACTGCCTTCAAACATCTTCGTTATAGTAGGAGGGCTAGGATGTATGAAATTAGAATATGAAATTTGCATGAGAAACATGAAATAAATGCCCTTAAGAGTTCACAAGAAGTCAGCTTTTGGCTGAGAGGATCAAGGACAACTCATGGGGGAGGGGTAATGATTGATCCAAGTCTTGAAGATGGGTAGGGTTTTAAGTGGTGGAGACTGGGGGTGGAGGGGGGGGGGCCAGGGGCACAAGATGTGTTTAGTAAATGGGGATGTTGGGAAGGGAACACACTTATTAAGTATCTCCTGTTTGTCAGGCTAAGCATTTTACAAATATTATTTCATTTAATTATATTTACAAATATTTATACAGGTATTTACGAAAATCATTTGATTAAATGGTAGATCTGTTTGAGTGGAGCATAAAGCACTTGAAAGACAGTAGAGTGAGACATGTTTGAAAAGATAATTTGAAGTCAAATTGTATATTTAATGCCAGGTTGTAGAGGTTGAACTTAGTTGGGTAGACAATGGACGACTGCTGAAAGGTTTTAAAAAAATTTATAAGGAAATAAACAGAGCTGTGCTTTAGGGTTGCTCTGACTTCAGTGCAGAGCCAGGGAGTCTGATCAGGAACCTGTTCTAATTGTCCAGATAAGAGGTAATGAGGGCCTCACTTGGAGTGGTGACAGTGGGAGTGTAGAGAGGGGGTATACAAGATCTCACATGGGACGATATATTCTGGGCTTTTCCTACCTGAGTATCTTGTTTGTATTTTATGTTAGAGGCAACAGCCATGTTTATTGAGTAGGAGAGTTGAATGGTCAGGCCTACACTTAAAGGACTTTGGTAACTTGTAAGTAATAAAGTTGTATGAAACAAGTTTCTTCCAGTGTGCCCATTTATGAATCAGACATACTGGAAAAGGAAAAGAATATTCAAGCTAATGATTTGGCCTTGGTTTGAAATTTTAGTTTGACTCATAAACTACCCTGGGACTAGAACTGACCCAAAGCAAAACCAGCCTATGAGAGAGCTATTTTCTCATCCCTACAACTTCCTTTTTAAGCACGTTTTCATTTTTATTTTATTTCCTGTTGTGACTAGGAGCTGGAGTTTACCCCATTTTGTTCATTATAGTGGTGAGTAAGAATAAAACCTCATGTTAACTGTAAGAGAATCACCTTTTAAATAATTAGAAAACTTCACATCATAACAATTTATCAAGTGATTTATCGTATTGGAAACTTATTGGAAAGATACCTCTTCTATCCTGCCTTTTCCATAGGAACTTCCCACAGTTGTAGTGCTGTGAGAAGTACAGGCTACTTCCCTTGACAGGAGAAACAAGGAACGGGGGGCCATGAAAGAAAAAATGAAGGCCAGATGATACTCAGAACATTTGACCAGGGAACCCTAACCAGGTCCTTCTTTTCCTGCCCTGAGTAGCTAGATTGAGCAATTAGCTAAATACAGGTATGAAGATATGTTGGTGCCTGGGGGTTTAAACAAACATGTATCTGACCTCACATTTTTGTCTAGAACTATAAACACTTTCCTCTTTTTAAAGTCATCTTTTCTGGATTTAGTCCTGTGCACAAGAAAATGAACTCTTTCTTGGTTCACAATTAGCTTCTCAGAGCTATTGGCCTAAGTTTAATAACTGTTTCATTTAATAGAGATTAGGCACAGGCTGGTCACTTACTATGAAGGGGTAATTTATTCCTTTTGAATTTCTAATTCATAAGTTGGTAGATCTTGAGTTGGAAGGGACTCCAGGCTATCTAGGCTAACGTCTTTATTTTACGTATAAGGAGATTGAGTCTCCCAAGAGATTGTGACTTGCCCCAGGTTACACAAGTGATTCAGTACTTTTCTGTTTTTTAAATGCTAGTTGTGGCTTGAAATGCAAGGTGGCTGATAGGTCTGTGTACATCCTGGGTAATGGTGCCCCAAGTAATTTTAAAATAATATTGTTAATCATATAATAGAAACCCAATTTAAGTCACATGAAACCACACTGTAACATTGCTGTGGATGTTGGCTGCCTTTCCTGCCTGTCCCCAGGGTACTGCTATCCAGTCTTTGCAGTGACAGTAGTGAGTTCAGAAGATCAGAAATCAATCCCAGGAATTAATCAGGCAGCAGCAATAGGTGACAAGGTTTGCCAGATGACAGTGACTTATTCCTTCCCTCCCCATCCCAGCCCTTCCTCAACCTTCCTGAGAGGTGAGATTTCTGTCAGGTTGAAAAGAAAGCAAGACGGATGAGTGAGTCTCCATCTAAAAAGAGTCAAGGACAAATGAGATTCTGCTAAGTTGAAGAGAGATTCTGATGACAGGCAGGGAAGAATTGCTTTCATTTTAAGCTCTACATTTTGGCTGTGACCAAGTGACTTTTTTTTTTCTTTGAAGGCACTGATCCTATGGAGTAATGCTTAATAACATTGTTTTCATGTGGCCAATTAAGCAATATTGTCTTGGGGGAAAAAAGTTTCAAAGCAGACCCCAACAATTGAGGAAAGAAACTGCTGGAAAGAAGTTTTAGAGTGGGAAAAATGAGTGTTAGATGGATTAATGGTTTAGACCCATTTTGAAGGAAAATACCTTCCATATTTATAAGAATAAGCTACTTTTCAGCTCTTAGAATCTTGTGGTTTCCAAATTCTTATTTCATAAACTAATTACGACAGACTCTTATTCTCTCTGAAGTCTAAATATGGTAGCTCCCTTTGGATAGTAACATGTTCACTTAGTGTTACTTTTTGTATTTAAAAGTTGGAAAAGTCCATTTCTTTAGCAGCCTTACTCCAGATTAGTCCATGTGAGTGATTTTTTTTAATGAAATCATTCTATTTTATTTTAAAATAACTAAATTAGAATATTGGAAAATCATGAATCAAAAAAATTGAAGTTTTAACAGTATTTATGAACAAGTAGAAGGAAGAACAAATCAAAAATGAAACCAAGTGAATGTGTATTTTAAAGCCTCATTCCTTCTGAAGGTCATTGTTAACTAATAGAGTCAAGAAGACCTGAGTTTGAATCCTGTCTCAGATACTTAATAGTGGCATGACCCTGGGCAGGTCACTTAACCTTCCTGAGCCTCAGTTCCCTCATTTTAAAATTGGGATAATACATGCCTCTCAGGTTTGTTGTGAAGTTTAAATGAGATAACATGTTTGTTTTGTTTTTTTGGAGGGGGGAAGGCAGGGCAATTGGGACTTGCCCAAGGTCACACAGCTAGTACATGTGTCAGGTGTCTGAGGTCACATTTGAACTCAGGTCCTCCTGATTGCAGGGCCAGTGCTCTACTCACTGCACCACCTAGCTGCCCCAGTGAGATAACATGTAAAGCATTTTGCACATTTTAAAGTGATACATAAATAGTAGCTATTATTTCTTCCAGGTAACAAGATTTCATTCTAAGCACAGGGAAGGTTCACAGTTTTACATCATTTCCTGAAATTCCCTGCTTAGTTAGCTGTCACAGTAGCTCACATCAGCATGGTGTTGAGCTGCTCATTTGAATAATGGACTTAACTCTGGCTCTTACAAAGACCTGAGCTCTGTGAGTTGGAGTCAAAAGAGAAACACTCTTTGTCCAGAAAAAATAGGCTTCTTAAAACTAGGCTAATATTTTAAACCAGGGCCTCAAAGTGATCTCAGATTCTGTTACCCCATATGAAATTTCTAAAGAATAGGTCTAAGGCTGGCATATTTGCAGTGAGTACAAACACACCATGAACAAAACCATCAGTATCTTGTGAACTGCGATTAAGAGAATTATAGTATCTTCTCCTACTTTAATTTTTTTTCTATCTTTCCTGTCAAAGGATTGGGGAGCAGAATTTCATTGATCTCAAATTAGCAGCATTAACTCATGTACGTATTATGGAAAATGTATACATTCAAGTCATTGAAAGTTGTTGCTTGTCTACGGTTGCCAGAGTTTTTTTCTGAAGAAAAATGCTGAGAAGCAGAAACATTGAAGTGGGCTATATTAGGAAAAAAGATGTTCCATTGTCCCATTGTTAGTGTCATACCCCAGGATTTTTTTTTCTAGAGGTTGTCTACAGGTCAAGATCAGGACTGCCTGAACCCCCACATTTTATATAACTTTGTTTTGTTTGAGTTTGAAACATCATTACAATTTCCACATTGTAAATTCATTAAAAGGATCATAAGATTAGAGATCTAGAGTTGGAGGGGACCTCAGAGATCCATCTAGTTCATCCCAGTCATTTTCAGATCAGGAAAACGAAACTCAAGGATATGAATGGATTTGCCCAGGGTCACACAAGAATTAAATAGCAGAACTGGAGTTTGAACCGAGATCTAATGCCTTCCTGGACTCCTTGATTTCCAGTTCAAACGTTGGTATCTAGTTCTGTCCGTTTTGGTCTAAGTAGATCATGAAACATAAACACTTGTGCTGTAAAGGAACCCAACCATCTCATCAAGGAAAAACTGAGTAAAGAAGTTTTAGCAGAGGACCAGCAGCAAAAGCAGCAGAGATAAGCCTTTGCGGCCCACCCATGGTAATGGGCATGACCTAGAGGAAGATCCAGCTAAGGAGACTGAGAAGGAGCAGTTAGAGAGCCAACCATGTCATAAAGACTGAGAGAGAAGAGAATGTCCAGGAAAGGGAGGGCATGACTAATTGCATCAAATGCTACCGAGAAGTCAGGAAGTGTGAAGATTGAGAGGCCATTAGACCTTGCAATTAAGAGATCAATAGTAACTGAGGAGAACAGTTTCAGTTTATGGGTGAGGTCAAAAGTCATACTTCAGACAGTTCAGAGATGAAAAGAAGAATTGGAGGTACCTAAAGTAATGGTTTTCTTAAGGAGTTTAGCTATGAAGGGAAAGATATATGGAATAATAGCTAGGGGATGGTTAGACCAAAGAGTTTGGTTTGGTTTTTTTTAAGGACAGGAGAGGAATGGACATGTTTGTAGGCATCCTAGGAAGGTGCTAGTTAGGAGGAGATGGAAGGTAAGGGAGAAGGAAGGATAGTGAAAGCAGTCTGCTAGAAAAAGATGGGAGGAGATGTGATCAGTGGTACATGTTGAGGAATTGGGCTTGGCAAGGACAACTTCATGACTAGAAGGAAGGAGATAGTAGGGGCAGATATCTGAATAATATGAGATGATGTGACAGCTGTTGGCAAATGGCCTCAGTTTTTTCAGTGAAGTGAGAGGTAGAGGACTTCTGGAGGGGGAGAGGACTTCTGTGGGAGGCTTGAGAAGAGATGAGAAAGTCTGGAATAGTTGCAATGGAGAGTGATTCCCTTCCCGCAGTGGAGGCCAGGTTGAAATTAGATAACATAAATGTGTAGTGGACCCAGTAAATCAACAGTTTCATTATTTCTTTCATCTCCCTCCAGCAGCATATCAATAGGAGTGAAGGAGGCAGATGGTATGGATAATCTAGGTTTGGGGTTTGGCAAAGCATGATCAGCAGTGGAAGGGGGCAAAGGACTAGAGAGTAAAGGATAGGGTAGAGTTGAATTGGTTTATCAAGGAGTCAAGATAAGTAATGAAGGAGAGTGTAGCTAGTGTAGGGGTAATGGTTAGAAAAGAACTGAGGAGTGAAGGTGATGGAGATCAGTGTCATGGAGGGCTTTTGGATGAAAACTATTTTAAGATGAAATAAACTTGTTATTGGCTATTACTGAGTACCTAGACAGAAGGAGGAGATAGACAAGGAATTCAAGAGACTGATTTGGAAACATTATATAGTAGTGTTGAAGAAAAATACTAATATGTACTCTGTTTTTGGCACGTGTGCCAAAAGTAATTTCATTTAACATTAATTTGTGTCCAAGCCATTTTTAGCTTGGAGAGAGGGATATGCTAACTGGTGTATTTCCCCATGCTCTCTGGTACATCTCTGCTACCCAAAGTTGATTCGAAGTAACATTTACAGGAATCTTGAACAAGAAAAAAGTCATATATTAAAATTTGGGGTTAACATTCCAGAATAATAGAGTAACAAAGTTACCATCCTTTCCTTCCTGCACCACTATCCTCAGACTCAATGGGACTCCTGGAATGAACAATAAACTCCTGTTATCAATATGTTAATTCTTTCTCAGTGGAGAATCATTCAGTTACTTTAGAGGATGTACAAAGGATGGATCAATAGCCCAATAACTTCAGGGGGTAGAGAAGGCTATATTCTTTTTTTCTACTGTCTTAAATTTAGTATGCATTTAAAAATAACAATTTGTATATAAATGCTCAAGGTTTCTTATACAATCTACTTTTTTCTTCATTATATATTCAAATATTTGTGTTTGTTGATGATTATTAAATTTATATTTGGAGTGGTCCCTCAATGTCCAGTTCCCCACCTGTCCCTACCTTGAGAGTCCTTTTCTCCTTTTGAAGAGTTTTTACCAAGTTCACTTCCAAGTGAGGCATAGATGATTGGATGAGTTGCAGGATACCATTCCTTACCTGCTAAATCAATTCATAGCTGGACTAGATGAAGTTGGTCGCTCTCAGGGCTGGCTCCTCACTGGACTCAGTAGATGTGCAGTGATAACACCCAGAGAAAAGGAAACCACAAAAATCAGTAAGGAAGGGGCACATTGAGCCTTTTTCTTTGCAAACTCAGTTTCAGCTCCAATCCTTGTACCTCTATAGCCAACAAGAAAGTGTCTCCTCACTGTACAGAACCTGTTCCTCTGTCACTCATAGCCTCAAGCTGGGCTCCCCAAAATTATATGGCAGTGAAACAAGCAGAGAATATTGCACATGCTCTGAGGACTGGGCCCAAATTGGCTAGATCTCCATTATACCTTTTCATGCTTCTCTTGATTCTTGTGTTTGAAAGTCAAATTTTCTATTCAGCTCTGGTCTTTCACTGAGAAAGCTTGAAAGTCCCCTATTTTATTGAAAATCCCTATTTTGCCTTGGAGCATGATACTCAGTTTTGCTGGGTAGGTGATTCTTGGTTTTAATCCTAGCTCCATTGACCTCTAGAATATCGTATTCCAAGCCCTTTGATCCCTTAATGTAGGGTCTTGTGTTATCCTGATTGTGTTTACACAATACTCAAATTGTTTCTTTCTGGCTGCTTCCAGTATTTTCTCTTTGACCTGGGAGCTCTGGAATTTGGCGACAATATTCCTAGGAGTTTTCTTTTTGGGATCTTTTTGAGGAGACGATCGGTGGATTCTTTCAATTTCTATTTTACCCTCTGGTTCTAGAATATCAGGGCAGCTCTTCTTGATAATTTCTTGAAAGATAATATCTAGGCTCTTTTTTTGATCATGGCTTGCAGGTAGTCCAATAATTTTTAAATTCTCTCTCCTGGATCTATTTTCCAGGTCAGTGATTTTTCCAATGAGATATTTCTCATTGTCTTTTTCCATTCCTTTGGTTCTGTTTTATAATATCTTGATTTCTCATAAAGTCACTAGCTTCACTTGCTCCAGTCTAATTTTTAAGGTAGTATTTTCTTCAGTGGTCTTTGGACCTCCTTTTCCATTTGGCTAATTCTGCCTTTCAAGGCATTCTTCTCCTCATTGGCTTTTTGGAGCTCTTTTGCCATTTGAGTTAGTCTATTTTTTAAGGTGTTATTTTCTTCAGTAATTTTTTGGGTCTCCTTTAGCAAGTCATTGACTTGTTTTTCATGGTTTTCCCAAATCACTCTCATTTCTCTTCCCAGTTTTTCCTCCACTTCTCTAACTTGCTTTTCCAAATTCTTTTTTGAGCTCTCGCATGACCTGAGACCAGTTCATGTTTTTCTTGGAGGCTTTTGATGTAGGCTCTTTGACTTTGTTGACTTCTTCTGGCTATATGTTTTGGTCATCTTTGTCACCAAAGAAAAATTCCAAAGTGTGCGTCTGAATCTGAGTCTGTTTTTGGTGCCTGGCCATGTTCCCAGCCAACTTACTTGACCCTTGAGTTCTTTGTCAGAGTATGACTGCTTATAGAGTAGAGAGTACTTTGTCCCAAGCTTGAGGGGCTGTGCTGTTTTCAGAGGTATTTCTACACAGCAAGCCCTGCCACACCAGCGCTCCTTCTCCCCCAAGAACTGCCAGCCCAGTCTGTGATTCAGATCTTAAGCAGGCTCTGCACTCCTGCTCTGATCTGCCACTTAATTCCTCCCACCAGGTGGGCCTGGGGCCTGAAGCAACTGCAGCTATAGTTCTGTCCTCAGAGGTGCACCACTTCTGCTGCCCCCAGGGAGGTGGCCAAACAGTGAACTCCTTTCACTCTGTCCCTGCAGCTTTTCCCACTAACCTTCTCTGTTGTCTTTGGTGTTTGTGGGTTGAGAAGTCTGATAACTGCCACAGCGCACTGATTCAGAGCACTAGGGCCTGTTCTGCTCCCAGCCTGGTTGTTCAGAAAGTGGCCCATGCTGGGCTGTGCTCTGCTCCACTCCCAGCTCTGTGCGATAGACCTTACCCAGCAACCATCCAGGCTGTCCTGGGCTGGAGCCCTGCTTCCCTCTGCTATTTTATGGGTTCTGCAGTTACAAAATTTGTTCAGAGCCATTTTTATAGGTGTTTGGAGGGTCCTGGGGGCAAGCTTTAGGCAAGTCCCTGCTTTCCAGCTGCCATCTTGGCTCCACCCCCAGGAAGGCTATATTCTTAACCAGACAGGTACTCTGTTCTAGATTTTGGTTGCTACTCTTAATATATTTCCCTAAGAAAGACCTTTATGGGAACCCTGGAAAGGCATTTTTCTTTTTAGACCAGTGAAGTCTATTAATGTTTTCAGTTTTACTTAAAGGAAGAGGTTTTTAATGTGCTTCCACAATAGTGAGGGGAGACTTCATTTTTTTTGGCATCTTCTCTTCAAGAGAACAACCAATAATAAATTGACTTAACTGCCCATCAAAAGTGGTTGAGCAAGCTAGTGTTCTTTAAAGAGACTCTGTATGAAGAATGCTATAAATTAAACCTTGCTCAGCAGCCCTCTGTGCCTGAGTCCCAAATAAGGTGAACAGATGTGTCCTTCAGCAATTTTGCTTGCCTTAAAGATCATTTCACCCTTCCAAAGGTGGAAGAAGAGATTTGGAGAACTGCTGTTTTGGATTCAATTCTGACGAATAGGGAGAAACTGCTGAACAACCACTCCATCTTAGACTTTGTGATCAAGGAGTGGAAAATTAGGCATAGTTTGACGTATACCATAGGCTTGGGGAGAGCCGGTTTCAGTGGGTTTAGAAACAATTTAAATAGGATCCTGTGGACTAAAATCCTACAGGGGAAATTAACTTAACAAAGGTGGGCAGTTCTCAAGAATGAAATTCTAAAGATAAAAACAAACAGTTGTGATGAGAAAATAAACTGAAATTTTCTTAAAGAGACAAATATAATTGGAAAATGTCAGAGTTGAAAGGGACCTCTGCAGCCATCTCCCACTTCAAGCTTCTACTTGACATCTAAGGAGGAGGGGAAACCCATTTCCTTTCAAGGTTATCCTGTTCCCCTTTTGGATAACTATGATAAGATGATTTTCCTAAACTTGCCTCTGTAGCTTCCACTCATTGTTCTTGGTTCTATCCTTTGGTGATCGCCCTTTTCCATGCAACAGCCCTTCCGACAGTTGAAGACAGTTACCGTGACCCCTGTTCCCCACCCCTAGCTAACAGATTGAGCTAATGCAGCAGCCTCAATGTCAATCACTAATTCATCAAATCCATAGAGCTATGTTCTCCTGTTGATAATAGCTAGTAATAATAGCTAAATATTTATAGAGTACCTACTATGTGTCAGGCACTGTGCTAAGCACTTTACAAATATTATCATATTTGCTCCTCACAATAACCCTGGGAGGTTGGTGCTATTTTCTCCATTTTATAGACAAGGAAACTGAGGCACACAGAGTTTTTTAGAGACACAAAGCTAATATGTATCTGAGGCCCGATTTGAACTAAATTCTTCCAGACTCCAGGACCAAGACTCTACTATACCACCTAGCTGCCCCATGCCAACTATAGGATTCCTTTTAAATCATACCTAAGTACAGTTATCCTATCCCCATGTGACTTGACAAGACTAAAGACTGCTATGTTAAGCCTTTAAATCACTAATGCCATGCAGCCTGACCAGTCCCTAAGGCCTAAGAAAAACAAATACGGTTATGCCCTTCCACATTGCGACTTTCCCTATCATAGTTTTGATATATTGTGGGTCAGCACAAGAAATTAAATGGGAATTTTTTGGGAGTTTTGCGGAAGCTGCAGATGACACGTGAAGGCCAACAGATAACAAGGAGCGTATGACCAAAAACTTTATCCAAGTTTTATAATAAGGTACTGTAAACACCCCATAAAAGAAAAAGAAAAATATCAGACTTCTTCTCTGGTATGAAGGGAGGGCCAAAAAATTTTACATGAATTTTCCAGATTATGGGGGGCACTGTGCCTCTAACCCCTGTGATGTGAAAGGGATAATTGTAATTTCAAAGACAAGCTCGATGGCCTATAGTTTACAGGCTCTATTGTCTCTTGAAAATGAGTACAGAAATCAAGAGAGCAGACTACAGACTAGGACCCAGGTAAATTTTCCCAACATTTCTCTCCAAACAACTTTAAAATAATGCATTAAATCAAATTTTGGGGCTGCAGAGCCAACAAATGGGTGAGAGACATTACAGGCCAGGAGAAGTTTTAACACAGTAAGAGAAGGCCTGGAGTGTGGCAGGAGCATGAGCATCAGTGGTGGGCCTTAGAGGTGGCAAAGACAGCAGTAGCTTCAGGATTCCTCAGCCTAGAGATGATAAATAGGTCAGACAACATTCAGAAATAGATTGGTGGCACTAGGTATGGCTGCACTGATTGGCAACTCTTCCAGGATAGAGAGGAGTGCTTGTGGTCAGTCATAAGGGAGCGGGGCCCTGGTTGCAGTTCAGGGCCAAGAGGAGCACTAGTACTTATGACTGCAGGGGAGCAAGGGCCTTTCCTGAGTAAAGACTAGGAGAGCAGTGACCACACTTTTCCATGGATCACACCAATTTGGAAGCACCAAAAGCTTCCAAACTCCCAGAACTACTTCTGACGACAGTAGAACAAAAAAGCCTGAAGCTTGGCATAGTACCTCCCCACCTCCAGGTGAGCAGAGCCCAATTTTAACATAAAGTTTAAAGTGAAGAAGTAGGCTGGGGAAATGAGCAAACTACAAAAAAACATGATCATAAAAAGCTACTACAGTGTCAGGGACCAAGACATAAATTTAGATGAAGGCAACAACGTGAAAACAGCTATAAGCAAAACCTCAAAGAAAAAGGCTAATTGGACCCAAGGCTAGGCAAGAATTCCTGGAACAGTTAAAGACAGAGTGGCAGAGGAAAAGTTGGGGGAAGGAATGGGAGTGATACAAGAAAATTATGAAAAGTGAATTAACAATTTGGTAAAAGAGGCACAAAGGGGGCAGCTAGGTGGCGCAGTGAGTAGAGCACTGGCCCTGGAGACAGGAGGACCTGAGTTCAAATCCAGCCTCAGACAGTTGACACACTACCTGTGTGACCTTGGGCAAGTCACTTAACCCCAATTGCCCTGCCTCCGGAAAAAAAAAAAAGAGGCACAAAGAAAATACCTTAAAAAACAGAATAGGCCAAATGGTAAAAGATGAACAAAAATTCACTAAAGAACTTCTTAAGAAGGAGAATTACTTTTTAAGAAAAAAGAGGTACAAAAGCTCAGTGAAGAAAATAATCCTTAAAAATTAGAATTCAGCAAGTGGAAGCTAATGACTCCGTAAGACTCCAAGAAATAAAGTCAAAAGAATTAAAAAATAGAAGAAAATGTGAAATATCGCATAGGAAAAACAACTGACTTGGAGAATAGATCGAGTTAATAATTTGAGAATTATTGGACTACTTGAAAGCCACAACAAAAAGAGCCTAGAAATATTCCAAGGAATTATGAAGGAAAACTGCCTTGATATCTTAGATCCAAAGGGTAGAAGAGAAATGGAAAGAATCCGCTGATCACCTCCTGAAAGAGATCCCAAAATGAAAACACCCAGGAATTTCTTAGCCAAATTTCAGTGCTCCAGGTCAAAGAGAAAATATTGCAAGCAATCAGAAGGAAACAATTCAAATATCATGGAGCCACAGTCAGGATCACATAAAATTTAGCAGCTTCCAAGTTAAAAGAGTGAAGGGCTTGGAATATGATATTCCAGAAGGCAAAGGAGCTAGGATTACAACCTAGAATCATCTACCCAGCAAAACTGAGTGTAACCCTTAAAGGGAAAAATACATATTTAATGAAATAGAGAACTTTCAAGCATTTCTGATGAAAAGGCCAGAGCTGAATAGAAAATTTGGTTTTCAAATGCAAGATTCAAAGAGAAGTATAAAAAGGTAAACATGAAAGAATAAGCATAAGGGATTCAATGAAGTTAAACTGTTTACATTCCTACGTGGAAAGATGATGCATGTAACTCCTAAACATTTTATCATTATTAGGGCAGTTAGAAGGAGTCTACATAGAATGAGGGCATAGGTATGAGTTGATTATGTTGGGTTCCTCGCCCCCTAAAAATAGGGGTGAGGAAAAAAAATACACTGGCAGAAGGGGGAAGGGAGAGGTATAATGGAGAAAATTTCTCACAAATTTATCTTATCCACTAGGAAATAGGAGGGGAAGGGGTAAGAGATATGGGGGGTGGGGCATGATAAAAGGGAGGGCAATTTAAGGAGGATAGTGGTCAGAAGCAAAACAGACTTGAGGAGGGACAGTATAAAAAGGATAAAATAGGATGAAGGGAAATACACAGTCATCATAACTGTGAATGTGAATAAGATGAGCCAATCCATAAAACAGGAACTGGTTAGCAGAATGGATTAAAAACCAGAATCTGGAGAGGATTCTGGGAAGATGGCAGAGTAAGTCAGAAAATCCTGGGCTCTCAAGATTTCCCCACACAAAAGAGATAAAATAGCACCTCAGGGCAAACAGAGCAGTAAGAATGAGTAAGAGTAGGGGCAGAACAGGGATCCTCCTGGCATAGTAGGAGAAGATTTGAAGAAAAATCCCAGGATGAGTTTTAGTCCCTGTGAAGAATAAACACCTCCAGGCTAGGTCCACTTAAACAAGTGGCAACCTCTGGGGTTAGCTGGGTTGGGAGGCTGCTTCCGTCCTAGGCACAGGAACTTTTAACCCCAGAACAGTGAGGGGTGTTGGGCATCTGAGCTGGGGAAGGTCAAAGGAACCTCTGCTGACAAGGAATGCCAGACCCAGCTGTGCTTCGGGTCTGGGGTGAGAAGGAACCAGTATACACTTGGTGAGTGCAGAAGCAGTGAGTTGGGGATGCCTCAGGTTGTGAGCACTTACAGGAGGCCAGAGGCCAAAGGGGAGAACTGAAGGAGAATCTGAGGCCAGACACACCATCCTCCACATCCCAAGACTAGAGGTGATTATAAAAACCAAATTGCTGCAAATAAAAAAATATGCACTGGCAAAGGAGTAAGATTCCAACCATAGAGAGTTACTATGGGAAGAGAAGATAAGGGTTCATCTTCAGAGGAGAATACTAAAGCAAAGAAGCCCTCTTCTACCCCAAAGAGTAATGTCAAATGGTCACCTGGAGATAGGAAATAAGAGATACACACAAATATAAAAACAAAGATCAGAAGTAGAATTTATTAGGGAAAGTATACACCTATGTAGGTATGTATGTGTACATATGTATATGTGTATCTGTGTGTGTATATATACATATATATGTATATATATGTGTGTGTGTGTGTGTGTGTGTGTGTGTGTGTGTATAAATGTAACCATGCTTAATTGTAGGAGGTGGAGTGGGGTGGGGAGAGGACAGGGAAAAAAGAACAGAGTAGAAAGTACACAGCAGAGAACAAAAGAAAACATACAAGGAAGCAAAGAAAAGATGGACAGTTTTCAGCACAATGTGTAGTATTTATATAGGCTTTCTTGAAACGGAAATTTATTGCTTTATATTTTGAATCCTCTCATGTTCTGCTGTACATATGACATGCTTTTTTTCTTTTCTTAATTTGTACTTAAGTTTATAATATGTTTCTTTTTATTGTGCACTTAAGTTTTAGTATTTAAGTCTAAAAAATTATTCATTAGGACAAAATCAGATATCTTTTGTAATAAGAAAGCAGTCAAGAGATTACTTATATGTCAAATTTTTATACATAAAAAAGTAACATTAAAACTACTATCTCAGGAGGGAGGAAGAGAGAGAGAGAGAACGAGAGAGAGAGAGAGAGATCATTTGTGGTTGGCCATTTGTTTCAAGGGAATCCTGCCTGCCAGATGGTCTTAGAGGTCTCTTGAAAGACAGTCTTGAGATGCTGCATACATGTAGGGAGACATGACTCTTAAGTGGCTGAAAAACATCTGAGGCAGAGAAGAAGATAAGATCTCAATTACCATTCAAAGTATGTGTGTCTTCCTCTTCTTGTATGTGTGAATAGTTTATATATATATATGTGTGTGTATATTTATATATGCATACACATACATATGTGTATACTATACTATATTGGCATATATATGTGTATATATAATGTGTGTATGTATATATAATATAAATTTGATTCCTAGCCCCTTGGAGACACTTCCAAGAATGGACTTACTGGGTGAGATCATTCTTTCATTAGTTGATCTAAGATTTTATTTCTCTCCTGAGTGGAAGGGCCCCTCAACACTTGTGTATTCCATCATATAAACTAGTGTGTATGGTTTCCTTGTTTACTATTTTGCTTGCTTCAATAAATGTTTTCTCATTAAAAACCAAAAGACAGTTCTTCTCATAACCATCTATCCTTCTTTGTAAGATTTTTATAAATGAGTTTATATTTTGGCCCAGTGTTGCCTTTAGCAGCTATCCTTCTCAGTTTGGCAAGTAAATCATCTATTTGCTGTCTAAGTCAAATAATAAGGAGTGATCATAATAACAAATAATGAATAAAAATTTTTCTGAGATTTTCTGTAAAAGATAATATAATAATAAATGCATGTTGATTAAAAAGAAAAGTCAATCCAATGTTTGCCCTTCTCCTCTCTTGTGATACTTTTTATTTTCTACAAGGTTTCAAATATAACTGACCATAGCTCAGCAGCTCCATCTGCCAGTTCTTTCAGTACCCAAGGATATGGTTCATCTGGTCCAGATGACTGGGATTTATCCAGGCAATTAGGTGCTCTCTTTACTATCTCCAAACTTATTTCTGTTAGGTATCAACTCCTACTAGTCTATTTTCCCCCTGTCATTTTCTTCAGTAAAGAACAGACCAATATGGATGCATAAAGACTTGATAAGTGAGTGTATTTCTCAATAAGATATGTCTAGACTATGGAAGAAAGGTTAGATAATGGGGGATGAATGCAGCAGAGAGGTGACATGGACCTTTTAAAAGAGTGTCAGGAGCAGCACTAAAGCACACAATGAGCAAAGGCTCGTAGTGAATGCTAAGCACAACAGAAAGGGCTTGTAAAAGCTGTGTAAAAGGGAGAAGATTTCTGGTTAAGGAGGAAGGGACAATAGTGATGAATTGTAGAGAGACCAGAGTGCTGCTGTCTTTTTGCTTCTCTTTCCTATTCTAAGGAGAATTATCTTTGGACTCTGAAGGAGAGAATAAAATGATTAATGGGGTCAGGACTGTAGCCAGCTCATATAGGCTCCCAAGAACCGATTGTTAAATTTTCAGTGTGAGCACTTACTTGCTGGAAATCCACCAACAGATACTAATCAGGGCTTGATTCATCGTTTTGTTGGTTGTCGATTTAAGAAAATGATGGAAAAATATTACACAAATCAAACATGTTGTGGGTACATTTTTTTGGAGACCCAGTTGTTGAAAATGTGTTTGCTCAGTTGTGTCCAACTCTACATGACCCTTTGCATTTTTTTTGTCCATGGGGATGGCAAAGATACCAGAGTGGTTTGCCATTTCCTTCTCCAGTCTGTCCCCATTTTACAGATGAGGAACTGAGGCAAATAGGGGATAAGAGACTTGCTGGGGGGTCACAGAACTAAGTGAGTGAGGCTAGATTTAAACTCAGACCTTCCTGATCCCAGGCCCAGTTCTCTATCTACTGAACCACCTTACCAGCATACTACTGATTAAAACCTAAGATAAATGAATTTTTGATGGTGAGTACTAGTCACAAAGGTCTAGAAGAACTACATCCCAGGACACTGATAGAATTGGCAGGCATGATTACTGAATTGTTGTCAGCAATCTCTCAAGAATCATGGAGAACCTAGAAAGGTATGGCAGGACTGGAGAAGGACAGATATTATTGGATCATAAATGTAGAGCCAGAGTTGACCCTACCGATGATGAAATCCAACCTCCTCATTTTACAGATGAAAAAAAAACAGATAATAGATGTCTGAGGCAAGATTTAAACTCAGGTCTTCTTTGACGCTAGGTCTTCAAAAAAGAGAAAAATGTAGATTCTAAAAATTACTAGCCAATGAACCTGAGTTCTAGTCCTAGCAGAATTCTAGAACCCTCTGCAAGAATTTAGAAAGGGTAGCTGTTTTTTTCTGATTGTCATCATGGCTCCATCAATCACTGGTCATGTGAGACTAAGGTCATTTCCTTTTCTGATAAGTTACTAGACTAGTACCTCTACAGGATATATTATAAATGTAGCACCTACTAGCTTTTAGCAAAACATTTGACAGCATCTCTTCTGTTTTCTTCATGAACAAGTTGGGAAATAAATATAGGCTAGCTTGTAGAACTATTAGATTGATTCAGAACTGGTTGAATGACCAGATCCAAAGAATAATTATTAAATGGAGCAAGATCTGAAGGAAGGTCTAATGAAATGACCCATCTTGGTCTGATCTGTTTAATACTTTTATGAAAGACTTGTATAAAGCAAGGCTAACATGCTTATTAAATTTTCACATGACAGGAAGTGAGCTTCCTAAATAACTTAATGCAGTGGATGCCAGAATGAGGTTCCAAGAAGATCTTTATAGACCATAGGGTAATGGGATGAGTCTGCACTATGGACTTGAAATAAGACAATCTGGGTTCAGATCCTAGCATTGCTCACTTAACCCCAATTGCCCTGCCAAAAAAAACCCCCAAAAACAGATCCTAGCATTGCTACTTTAAAACCTATGTACCTTGGGCACCTCTCATCTGTAAAATGAAAGGGTTAGACTAGATAAAGGTTCTTAACCTGGGATCTGCTAACTTGTTTTTAAAAATATTTTTATAATTGCATTTAACTAATTAGTCTCTTCTGTAATCTTATGCATTATAGTCTTTGTGTTTAAAACCATTATTCAGAGAAGGGATCTAGAGGTTTCACCAAAACTTCCAGAGGGGGTTAGGACACAAAGAGCTTACCAAATCCCTGGGCTAGATGATCTCAAAGATCTTTTCCAGTCCTTAATCCTATGAGTTCAAGATGAAATTTAATCGCGATAAGATTAAATCCTATACCCGGGTTAAAAAAAAATCACCTTTACAAGCAAAAGACGGTGGGAGCATACTTATGTAATCATTTGTATTGAAAAGATCTGGAGGTTTTAGTGGCCAGTACTTGAACCCAAGTCTTCTGAATGATTATTATTAGCTAGCACTTATATAGTGTTTCAAGTATTACAGGCAGCTTTATAAATATTGTCTCATTTTATTCTCACCACAACCCTGGAAGGTAGATGCAATTATTCCTCTCATTTTACAGATGAGGAAACTGAGGCAGACAAGTTAAATGACTTACTAAAAATGAGTCACACAACTGTCTGAGGTTAAATTTGAACCCAGGTCTGTCTTCCTGATTCAGTGATCTATTCGCTTCACCACACAGTTACTTTTTAGATGAGCCACCGAACTGCAAGATCAATATGAGTCAACAGTATGGCAATCCGTCCCCGCTTCAAAAAAATCACAACCCAAGACCTAACATAACTTTAGACTACATGAAGAAAGGTGTATTGTCTGGAATCAGGAAGACCTGAATTTGAGTTCAGCCACAATCACTAGTTGTGACCCTGGGCAAGTCACTTAACCTCTGTTTGCCTTAGTTTCCTCAACTGTAAAGTGGGGCTGATAATAATAGTACCTTTTAAGGTTGTTGTGAGGATCAAACAAAATGAAATAAAATACTTGGTTCCAGAGAGCCAAACAAGGATCTTGTGAGTGGAAGTTGCATATGTTTAAACCTTGATGTGAAGAAAAACTTCATAGCAATTAGAGCTATCCCAAAGTGGAGTGAGCTGCCATGGGAAGTAGTAAAGTGAAATCTGAGTTAATTATTAGTCAAGTTTTGTTTGGACTAGCTGGCCGCTAGAGTACCTTCCAACTCTGCACTTTCTTTATTCTGTTAGTAAAAAAAGGCATAAGGAAAGAAGATGAGACATGTCGTGGCGATGGCCAACTGTGGGGGTAATTCTTGCATCAGTGCAGGCTGTCAGCTTCTGTTGACTGACTCTGGGGTGTAAGAGGAGAGAAGTCAAATGACTTTCAAAATTAAGTGAACCTGTTATGAAACTGTAAGAAATGGGAGGAGGAGTTTTGTTTCCACAGAACTAAAGGTGTGCTTCCCTGCCCTCCCCCACCCCAGCTTTAGCAGAGACCAGGCCTCAAGGTCGGTCAGGTGAGAGGTCAGAGACTTGTACGCATGTGCATGCTTTTTGAGAAGGCAGTCTGGGGAATTAGAGAGGCCAAACCCACTTGAACCTGTTCAAGCTTATCTAGGGTCTGGTCTTGGTCAAGAATCCAGGACTACTGATTTGCATCATTTGCATATGTTAAAGAGGGAAAGTAGGGGAAGTAAAAGAATATAGTTTAATCCTAAACTAAGACAAGGAAAATCTAATTAACTTCACTTTTGCTTCTGTATCTTATTATCCTATTTATATAAACTGTATAACCTAGGAAAACTATGTAAAAAAAACAAAGATTGTAAACTAACCATGACTCTAGCAGGAGTGGAGGGAATGGTTACCCCTGCTCCTGCAGCTGTATCAGTGTGAGTGTTCCCATGAGCACTACACCCACTCTCTTGGGGAGTGTAATAAAATGCCTTCCTCTGCCCACTCTGGTCCTGAGTTCTTTGGGTGTGAATGGGCAAATCACATGGATTTTCCTAAGGTCAAGTGAAGGGAAGCAACAGGCACCGGAAGCTCGCCAGGCTTACTCCTGGATCTTGTCTTGGGGTGTCCTGTGATCCCCACTGCGGTGTTAAGAGGGCTACCACTCTGGATTCCCCTGGGGAACCCTGTGGTCTGCATGGCCTTCTTAAGGGGGCATCACTTGGGACTTCCGGCCTTGTCTCGGGAGCCTTGTGATCTTACCGCCATCCTAAGGGGCCATCGCTTGGGTCTTCCTTAGGGTCTGACCCCTAGGAGGCCCTGTGATCCCCACAGATTAAGGGATGGCTACCACTTGGTCTTCCTCTGGGAGTCCTGTGGTCTGTACAGCTTTCCCTAGGGATTATCACAAGGTTCTTCCTCAGGACTTTGGCCCTGCCTAGGAAGTCCAGTGATCCCCAAAACCACGTTTCTCACAAAACCATCGATCCTGTCCTGCCTCTTTCACTGGAATTTTCCATCTAGTAGCACGATCAGTCCCTTCCCCTTACTTAGAACAACAACAAAAATGAAAGTGCTTCCTACAACACTGAAAACACCAAAAAGCAGTAACACTCAAAGTATTAAATCAAAGAGCCTTATTAAACCTCTATCCATTGGAGAGTGGGCAGGTAGGCAGTTCAGTAGATAGAATGCTGGGCCTGGAGTCAAGAAGACTCATCTTCCTGAGTTCAGATCTGACCTTAGTCACTTATTAGCTGTGTGACCCTAGGCAAGTCACTTCACCCTGTTTGCCTCAGTTTCCTCACCTGTAAAATGAGCTGGAGAAGGAAGTAGCAAACCATACTCCAGTATCTCTGCCAAGAAAATCCCAAATGGAGTCATGAAGATTCGGACACAACTGAAAAACAACACTTAAACCACCAGAAAGCAACAAGATGAAACAGTCTAAAACAGATGAGAAAATGTCTTGAACACTGGGAGGGAGTCTCAGCAGCCATGGATCTGAGCTAACCTTTAAAGTCTCGAATTACAGATGGTCCTCTTGTTTGGAGTATTCTTTTCTGCTTTAGCCTTGTGTGTAAAGCACAGGGGTCTGCTTTCATAGCTTATGAATAATGTTTCCCTAGAACTTGGTAGGAGGTGGGGCTTGCTATTTCTCAAAACTATGATGTGTGAAAAGAAGAGTATACAAACATGGAGGAAGGTTGTCTGAAATGAACAAAGAAGGCTTGAACACATAACACATGTACAGAGTTTGGTGGAGAAATGCATCAAACTCAAAAGGGAAACGAGCAAGTGTGGAGGGAAACAGGGAGAGATGTTAAGGGGATAAGTTACCACTGGAGAAAGAATAGTTCCAAGCAAAACAAACTTTGTGATCTTGAGGAGGACATTAAAAGGGCAGAAGGAAAAAGAAGAGGGCTAAAATCCAAACACAGTAGCCAACAATTTGGGAATAGCTGATCAAATGGTGGGATAAGAATGTAATAGAATATTGTTGCACCAAAGCAATGATTAAAGATAATTGCAGAGAATCTTGGTTAGTACGAGCTGAAGCAGAGTGAAGCGAGCAGAACCAGGAGAACAGTTTATACAGAGACAAGAACATTGTAAAGGAAAATAATTCTGAAACACTTAAGAACTCTGATCAATGCATCTTTTGAAGACACATGATGAAGTATGTTACAGAGAAAATGGTGATGGACTCAAGATGCAGAAAGAGACATGTTTTGGACATTGCCACTGTATGGATTTATTTTGTTTGACTATGCTTGTTATAAGAGTTTTTTTTTTTCTTTAGCCTTTTTGCGGGGGAAGGGGAGAGAATTGGGTGGTTAGAAACAGTGATGACAGAAAAAAGATCACTGAAACATTTAAAAAAAAAACACAAAAGAAGCCAGAAGTAAATTCAGAAAGAAGCACAAATAAGTTAATTTTAAAAGTAATCTGTGAACTTTATTATATATAAACATATATATATGTATATGCATACATATACATATATAGTAAGTGGCATGAAACAAAGATTCATAGTTTCATATACAATCCTCTTTTTGTGCTGTGCTGTTTATGTGGAAATGCTCTTTTTGGGGGGCAATTTTAAGTTCAAAATAATAAAATTTAAAGAAGTTAAAAAAATAAAAATACAAATAAAAAAAATGTATTACCCTGGGCCAGTTTATAAAAATAACTTATCATCATCAAAGAAGACAAAAATTTACTAGGTAAATTTCAGCAAAAACTTTTACATAATTGGTAGATGGTATTGAAAAATGAGTATCATAACTTAGTAATTATGTATTTCTGTTTGAATCTATGGATCTTTTAGAGGCCTTCTTAAAAGCTCTGACAGTAATAAAAACCAAGTATCATAGTAACTAAATGTAGAATCATGTGTATAACTTATAAATATATATGTATTAGAAGTGTGTACTCCATTTTAAAAAGTAATAGCAGTGTACTGTCAAAAAAGTTTGGAGACCACTAATTTAAGCAAACAGGATTTATTTTGGCATTGCTCCCTCGGAATTGGACTCACAGAATGATCAAAAAAGCAGCATCTCTTCCATGTCTGGGGAAAACACCTTTCTCAAAACTACATTAACATTTTGAATTAAGGATTCACCATAATTCCATATTCTGTCATCCCTAATGAAAAGTTTTTGAGCCATATATTCAGGACTGGCATATCTGCAGTGGTGTATAAAGCCCACATATGGGCTAACTTGAAGGGTATGATTGAAGCTCCTTGGGACCCTGTGGATAGAAATTTGAATCACACTATGGGGTTTAACTATCAATTTCCCTGGTTTGTCATGTTTCTGTTGGTAAGTTTCCCTGTAAATATGCTTCAGGATATCAACTCCAGGGATAATCGCCCATGATGAAATGTTGTATTTGAGGTGAGAGGGATAGAGAGTATTAGGGAAGAGGAAGCTTATAAACATGAAAACTCCAAATTTTCCCTGATCTACATCAATATTTCTCATCATTGTTTTCCAATCAGGGGAACCAATGGGCAGCAGAATTTCATCAATGTCATTCAGCACCACAAAGTGACTTCTATACATATTGCGGTAGATGCAGTCATTGAGAGCTGTCACTTGTCCATAGTAGCCAATGTCTCCTCCTGCGATATCAAAGAGCCAAGTGGAAGAAGCCCTGAGGTAGGATGTGATGGGCCAAGGGATGACTTCAGCTGTACCTTCATCAACATAGTATTCCAGGACTTTTTCTAGAAGCCGACTGCAGTTAGTTTTATAGATCATGACTGTCTGAGCCCCAAGAATTTTATACATCTCCATACTTTGTATGAATTGTAAAACATTTTTGTAATTTGCAAACACGGGGGAGATACATACTGTGAAGTCTGAAGAAGGAACATGGGCCTCTTGATTTCTGATTGTAAACCTTGGCATCTGGTTGATGGTACCATTTGGGGACCAGTGAATTGACACATGCAGGGCACTGCAGTTCTGAGGCAGCGAGCAGAGCAAATTAACAGCACCATAAGGAAACCCAAAACTATCCTCAAGAACATCTATCTCTGCTCTGATTATGGAAATGTTACCAGAGGGCTGGCAGCAGAACCAACAATAAAGCTCTTTCACTTCCTCTTGATGAATGATTCCAATGACGCGGATGAGATTCAGGTACCGCTTATCAAAATAAGGGGCTATGATAAAAGTTTTGGAATTTTCTAATGGCGTGATTGTACCTCTAGCAATCTCCCCACTGCACACATCTGCTGGCTTTTGATGTTGGGATATGTCCTTCATTGATTTCATCCAGTAGAATAACAGTGAGTTCAAGATCACAACAAAAATTGTCATGAAAAGCATCCTTTGAAGACATATATTTGGCATTCTGGTGTCAAAGGTCTGTGCATTTCAAGGTGCAGATATATGGTGCCTGAGAGAAACAGAAAATCTAGTGAGATCAACCGTTTTTTTTAACAGATAGGCAACAACCCCTTTCTTCTACCCGGCATCCTTTTGATACTTTCCCTGATACTTCCTCTACAACATCACCAACTGGTATTTCCTTGCCTATGACATCAGGGGGAGAAAACCAATCAGATTCTGAGTGAGGCCCCACCCTTTCCTATAAAACAGCTGGTTCCCTGAAGCATCCAGGGTGCATTGGGAAAACCTGGCGAAATTATGAGTTCATGACAGAGCGTGCTAGCTGGGCAGGAGACTTTCTCTCTCTTGGATCATAATTCCCTTTCTTCTTGCTAGAACTGAAGATCATTGTACTAAGACCCAGGATCCTTGTATATCCTGAACCCTTCTGGAGCTCAGGATTCGTCCTTTGGGTGACTGCGCTGCTATTTACCATTTGGCCTCTCTTCCCTTGCCTCCCTCTCCTCATCTTTTGTGGGATTAAAATGAATCCCTAATGCAAAGACCATCTGTTTTAGCATGAGTAGCTGTTTTTTTTTTCTTTTCCGTGGCTATCTATAAGTCCCTCAAAGGCCCCTGTAAAAGACTGGGAAAACAGGAAGGATATAACAATCCCCACTCCCCACCCCTATCCGCCTCATTGCCTGCCAGAGCTGGTAGGATTTGAAAAGCAGGGCCCAACAACTAGGAAAAACTTTGTTTGCAGCTCAAGCCACTTCAACAAGCATTTTAAAGAGCCTACTATGAAATTTCATTTAAAATCTTTAGTATTCCGTATATTTCCTGCTTCCCTCCATCAATTTCCTATGGAAGAAATCCCATGTACAATCTCTTCTTTTGGGAACAAAATAGTCCAAACCCTACTCTGAACCCTGAGCACTAATCCCTAATCCCAACTAACCTCTACACTTACGTGTCCTCAAACCCAGAGACTAAAGTTTCAGTTCCTCCTTTATTGGTGGCCTCCCTAGAAAGAGACATTGAAAGAATACCTCTGGGGGGCGGCTAGGATCTGGTTCTTGGACAAGCACCCCAAAGCTACCAATTGCCTGTCTTACAGGTGATGTCTTGACATCACTCGTGATGTTATTGGTCCTCTTCAAAAACAAAGAATGAACAACAGTTACAAACCAATTGCACAGCAATGTTAGAGACTGGACTTAGTGTCTGGAAAAGGGCAGGATGTGAGTAAAAAAGCTTGATTTTCAGAAAGAGCACAAATTCTTCCCAAAAATCCTTAACTAAAGGATTTCAACATGCATATTGATATTCAACTATTCAAACAACCTACTCTCCTAATTCTTCAATTCTACCTCCATAAACTACTTCTCTCCTACACCTCAGCTACACATAGGGATGGCATGACCTTAATCTTGCCATCATTCACAAGGTTCCATGAATAAGGTTTCCAAAATTCCTTTGTGTCTCCATAACTCCTTATCATTTCATCTCTCCCTATGACTTCCTTTCCTTAAACCCTATTCTGTGTCCTCATTGTGATTCCTCGTCCCTCTACTTCTTTCCACCACCCCAGCTCTCACTTTATTTTCCTCCTTTCCCATTGTCAAAGAAAAATAAGAAAGCCTCCATATTGTATTCAGGATAAAATCTGTTAGGGTCACATAGTTCATAACAGGTAGCTGTACTGTTCCCAAATTGATGAGGAGGGGCTGAGGGAGAGAGAGCAAGAGAGAGAGAGAGAGAGAGAGAGAGGGAGAGAGAGATGAGCTCTCTGAGTAATAGAGATTTTTTATATTCTTAAGAATAATCTAGATAATTCTTTTTATCTGAGGAGCATACGTGTATAATGATACAAATTAGAACAATTGTTTATCTCAAGGACACTTTTGCTATATCAACAAGACAGGACATAGTATATAACCTCAAGGACCCTTGAACGCAAGACCTTAGTAGTTGCAATTCTTCAAACAAAATATTTTAGTATGTTGTTGCATTCTCAGAATTAATAATTTTTGACTCTTATTTATTACTTTTTCTACCTCTTTAGTAGTGGAACCCAGCTACAGTTTGCGGCCTTAATTTCTTAGCTTCTGTGCCTGTCTCTATCCTATAGTTAGCCAGTTCAGCAATACGCTGCCCTCAACTCTTAAATCCTGTTACCACACCTACTCATGTGTAGCTGAACAGGGTTGAAGAATGTCATGAAACCTTGACTGGATCAGTAACAAATTTATGATACCTGATCCCAACCGAATTTATGTTACCCTTCACACCACTGAAAATGTCTGAGACAGTGTAAAGAAATGGATATAAAATACAGAAATAGTAACAAACAACAGCAACAATAAAAAACTGGCTTCTCAAGGCAATCTTTTTATAACAACTTGCTAATTGAGTGTCTATTCCAGGGACCAGCAATCTATGACCCAAGGGCCAAATCTGGGCTCACTGCTTGCATCTGTATGGTGTGAGTGCTAAAAACGGTTTTTACATTTTTAAATATGAAATTTTATTTAAAAAGTGTAAAAACTATTCTTAGCATCTGGACTGTACAAATGCAGAGGGTGAGCCCTAATTCCACTCTAACCACAGCAACTGTTCAAAACCTTCTCTCCTCAAGTCTCCCATATTATCCTTGTCCCGTATGTTCCGTAGAGGACTTCACCTCATACTTTACTGAGAAAATAGCAGCTATTCTCTCTGAACTTCTCTCGAATTCTATGTCTCAAAACGCCTTGACTTCATCTCCTATTCTCTCCTCCTTTAATCAGTCGATTAAGTGCATATTATGTGTGACAGGCACTGTGCTGAGACCAGGAGATACAAAAAGAGGCAAAAGAGAGTCCCTGCCCTTCAAGGAGCTTATAACCTAGTGGGAGAGATTTTGTTTTGTTCAGTCACTCAGTCTATATATCTTTTTATATGTATATATGTGTATATAATTATACATTTCTATATCTACATATGTTCTGTCTTGTTTGTATATAGCATAAGTTGTCTTTCACATAACACTGTGAGCTCCTCATGAACAAGTACAATTTTTTTTTGCCTTTCTTTACATCCCCAAGTTTAGTACAGTAGCCTGGTTCATAGTAAGCACTTAATGAATATTTTTTGTTGTTTGCCCTTCCTTCTTGAAGAGGACCATGGCTTCAGGAAGGTGATGCCATGATTTGCAAGTGAATTGGATTTAAGTGAGGGAGTGCTGTGCAAAATTACCAGCCTCGCTTCCTCTGGAGCTAAGCACTAAATAAATGTTTGTTGATTGTCTAATAGACAAACTTCTAGAAACTGCTATTTCTAAACTCATTGCTTCAACTTCTTTTTCCATTAATTTCTTAACCTTTCACGATCTGGCTTCTAAAACCTCATCATTAAGCTGAAACAGCTTTCTCTAAAGTGACTGCTGACCTTGTCATTGCCAAATCTATCACTTTTTTTCCCCTTCATTTCTTTCCTTCTTGACCTTTCTGCAACATTGACATGGTTCTCTCTCTTGGTTCTCCTCCTACACATCTGACTACGCCCTCCCGATCTTCTTTGCTGGATCATCCTAGGTCCTTTTTTCTTCCCTTCTCTTTTGGTATCCTCGTCAGCTCCCATGGATTTAATTCCTATCTCTAGATAGATGATTTGCATAGCTCCATAGGTCCAGGCACAGGCTCTCTCTTGAGCTTTTGTCCCAATTGACTAATTTTCCTGTTGGTCACTTCAAATTGGATGTCTCATACACATTTCAAACTCAATATGTCTGAAAGTGAACTTTTCTCAAAACTTACCTCTCTTCAAAACTCCTTTGTTTCTAGTGAGGATACCACCTTCTCTTAGTGAGAATCAGTCAGTAAGCATTTATTAAGTATCTCTTTGAGCAACTCTGCCTCACTTAAATCCAATTCATTTACAAGTCAAGACGGCACCCATCACATCAAGTTATCGGTCCTCTTTGAAGTGAAGGACCAACAACAATGACCACCATTAAATACCAATTACATGCCAAGCACTGTGCTAAGACTGGTGTCTCAGGTTTGCAAACTTGGAGTCATCCTCAATTCCTCACTTTCCCTCTTTTATCATATGTAATCAGTTGCCTGTCTTGTCTATTCTAGTACCTCTTGCATTCCTCTCCCTCTCACTACTTGTATAAATTCCACCTCCTCCCCACCAAGACTGCAGGACTATTTCAATAGCCTTTTAATTGGTTTGCCTGACTCAAGTTTCTTGCTTTTCCCGTACATCATTCACTCAGTTGTCCAAGTGACTTGTATATAGTAGACTTTTAATAAATGCTTGCTGATGACTTAAGATGAAATACAAATTCCTCTCTCATTTAAAGATCTTCAAAACCTGTTTCTAACTTACCTTTCCAATTTTATTATATATTGCTTGCTTTCCTGCCTTCTAGGAACTAGTCAAATTGACCTTCCTATTGGTCCCACTCATGGCACTCTCTCACCTATGACTTTGTGCTTGGAATGCACTTCCTTTTCACTTTGGCCTCTGGACTTTAATGTTTCACTGTTGACAAGCAAAAGGAAGAAGTTAGATAAGAGGCTTGACAGAAGAAACAAGGGGACAGAAAAAGAAAGTCAGGATGAGGAGGGAGGAAAAGAAGGAGAGAGGAAGAGAGCAAGACAGAGAGAGAGAAAGAGCTAAAACAGGGGAAAATCATACTAAGGATAGAAGTACAGAATTATGAACAATAGTAGAAGGAGGCTTAGTTCCCAAAATAGTCGGCACTACTATTCTCTTACCCAGTTAATCACTTAGACTATATTATTCAAAATGAATATCACAAGTTATTATACTTTGGGATGCTAAATAACAGACCAATTATTGTTTATGGTTTTGTTTTTTACCTGCTTTGCAAATTCAAAATCTTCAGAGATTTCATGTGACTCCTAACAAGGGTTCAGCTAGTCACAAGCCTGCTCCCTTCCCCCTCCCACACCCTTCCAGGGATTTCTCAGTTTGGGAAGAGAGAAAACTAATAGATCAGACTAAGGTGGCTGGGGCACAGAGATTTCCACCCAGGGTTGTAGCTAGAGGAGAGAAGGAAAAGGCAGCAGTTGTCCCCAAGTTGTGGCAGGCCACATCTTCTGTTTCCTTCTGTAAGACCATGAGAGATGACCTCTATCTAAAAGGACAAGCTAGGAGGTATGTGACTATGTTTAGTCTCCACAGTAGCAGGAATGTGGAGAGAATCAAATCAGCTTGGAGGGACTGGTGGGTCCTGTCTTGCCCCAGCCTAATTTCCATTTGTGTTTTTCTTAAATTTATTTTGTTAAAGAATACATTTGCCAAATTTCATATTGTTTGTCATAAACACCTGTGGTCATCTGTGGCAATTCCATTCCTGGCTGCCCCTTTGTATTATGAGGGCTCAATGAGAGCCATGAGGGAGAAAGGGAACTTTCCTGGTTAGCTGGACTAAAAGCTCCTCTCTTCCCCCACCCCCAGCTCTCTAACTGAGGGTATAATCATGAATCATTTCATATCTATCCCTCTAGGTACATGTGAGAAACACGGTTTTGGGGATCACTAGACTTCCCCAAATTGTGAGAAATGTGGGTTTGGGGATTACTGGACTTCCTAAGCAGGGCCAAGGTCCTGAGGAAGAACCCTGTGATAATCCCTAGGGAAGGCTGTGCAGACCACAGGACTCCCAGAGGAAGACCAAGTGGTAGCCCCCCCTTAATCTGTGGGGATCACAGGGCCCCCTAGGGGTCAGACCCTAAGGAGGACCCAAGTGATGGCTCCTTAGGACAGCAGTAAGATCACAAGGCTCCTGAGACAGGGCCGGAAGACCCAAGTGACGTCCCCTCAAGAAGGCTGTGCAGACCACAGGGTTCCCCAGGGGAATCCTGAGTGGTAGCCCTCTTAACACCACAGTGGGGATCACAGGACTTCTCAAGGCAGGGTCAGGAAGTTAGCCCAAGATGAGCTTCCGCTGCTTGTTGCTTTCCTGGTTGCATGACCTTGGGAAGATCCATGTGATTTGCCATTCTCACCCAAAGAACTCAGGACTAGAGTGGGCAGAGGAAGGCATTTATTATGCTGCTTGAAAGAGCGGGTGTAGTGCTCATTGGAACACTCACACTGATACAGCTGCAGGAGCAGGGGTGGGGGGTGGGGGTGGTAACCATTCCCTCCACTCCTGCTAGAGTTATGGTTAGTTTACATTCTTTACCTTTTACATAGTTTTCCTAGGTTATACAGTTTATATAGGTAGGATAATAGGGATACAGAAGCAAAAATGAAGTTAATTAGATTTTCCTTGTCTTAGTTTAGGATTAATCTACATTCTTTTACTTCCCCTACTTTCCCTCTTTAACATATGCAAATTATGCAAATCAGTAGGCCTGGACTCTTGACCAACCAGACCCTAGAGAAGCTTGAGCTGGTTCAACTGGTTTGGCCTCTCTAATTCCCCTGACTGCCTTCTCAAAAAGCATGCATACAAGCCTCTGACCTCTCATCTGACCGACCTTGAGGCCTGGTTTCTGCTAAAGCTGGGGTGGGGGGGGGGGAGTACACCTTTAGTTCTGTGGAAACAAAACTCCTCCTCCCATTTCTTACATACAGAACTACTATGAATTCAGGCCCTACTTTATAATACCCTATAGGTTCATTACCATAGCAGCCACATAGAGAATTTATTCTCTAGATTTCAGTGGCAATGACCAGATTAATATTCTCAGGCTGTTGCAGGATTCTGAATGCTCACCTTTGTGGTTCAAAAGCTTTAGAAAAATTCATGGAATATTCGTATCCCCTGGAATCTAGATTATAAACCTTAAAGATTGGAAGATCAAGACACTAAGAAAATAAATGGGCAAAAGGAGGAAACAGTTACTAATGGGGATCATTCTTGCTTTAGTGCTGGAGAATGGATGACTGATTTAAAAATGAAATGAAAGTTTCAAGTCATGATTTTCTATTGTAATGAGCATTCTGCTACATGTATTGAAAGTCTGCTCTAGAGCGCTCTCCCATAGGAACTTTCTACCTGGTTCTGAGAACTATATGTTCCTTCCTCAGCAAGAGAAACAAGGGAAAGTTGTCATACTGGAAACTAAAGAAATAACTCTCAAACCCCTTTGCGAAGTGATCCTCATCAAGCCCTCCTTTGCCCCAGGCAGAGTGATGGGATTAGTTAGTCTAGCATAAGTAGGAAAATGGCTTGGGGACTGGGAGGTAGAAGAAACCTTCTCGGAGCTCTCTTTTCAAACTAGAATTGTAAATGACATTCTCTCATTTGGAGTCATCCTTTCTGCTTTCCTTCCCCATCAAGAAATAGTCATCTGTTTTCATAGTTTATGAACAGGTATTCATGCAAAAACATGGTTAAAGCTTGGTAACCTCTTTCCATAAGACTTGGATTAATCCAAGAGTGATCCCTTAGCACTATTAAACTCTTTTATTTGTGTGGAATAAATCAACACTTTTCCAACATTCAACTACTAAACGTGGCTTGAAATGGAGGAAAGGGAAGGGAACGAGTATTTATTAAGCACCTACTGTGCAAAGCAATTTACAAATATTGTCTCATTTGAGCCTCACAACAGTTCTGGGAGGTAAGAGCTATTTGCTATCCTTATTTCATAGATGAGGAAAACTGAGGTAGACAGAAGTTAGGTGGCTTGTGCAGGGTCACATAGCTGTTGTTGTTTGTCCTTCATTCTCAAAGAGGACCAATGACATCACAGGGTGATAGCTTGACTTGTGCTTGAATTGGACTTAAGTGAGGCAGAGCTACACAAAGTTATCAACCTCATTCTCTCTTCCAGAGTCATCAAAGTCCAGTGGCAAGGCAAAATTCAAGACAACCCTCAGTGGTCCCAGATACAGTAGATGACCTTGGCATCTTCCATGTTTGACCAGGCTCTAAGTGCTCCACAACCAACTGCCTTCATGGCCGTTGGAACAAATTATCATGTGCTCCTCCCACTGGGGGAAGTCCTCACTTGCTTGCAGTAGACACCACTCTAACTCACTGTTGGACTTGTGGACTTGGTTACCCTCAAACTGGTTTAGCCTGTCTGCTGAGACAGCTTACAGGGATGTGGCAGCTGTCCATGCTATAGTTTCTTGGAGCCACAGGTAAGAGGAACACAGGTAGACACCAAAGGTAGATGAGCAGCCCTGAAGAGGCTCAGCAAGCCCTCACACCAGAGGTGCCAGTCCTTCCTGAGCACCCAAACATCCCTGTTACATAGCTAGTAAGGGTCTGAACTCAGATCTTCCTGAATCTAGGTCCAGTGCTCTATCCATTATGTCACCTAGCCATTGCAGGAAAGGGAGGGGAAGTATATCTATGTTTGTCTGTCTGCCTATCTATCTATCTAGGTATTCATCACAAGTTGTAAAGATAGAGAAGAAGAATGGGAAATAGTATATTCCCATTTGCCTTGGACAGCTAGGTGGTATTGAAGATAGAGAAGACTCATCTTCACATCTGGCCTCAGACATTTACTGGCTGTGGGACCTTGGGCAAGTCATTTAACCCTGTTTGCCTCAGTTTCCTTATCTATAAAATGAGCTGGAAAAGGAAATGGCAAATGACTCTAATATCTTTGTGAAGAGAACCCCAAATAGGGTCACAAGGAGTCTGCATTGGTAGTAGAACAAAGCAGACCCAGGGAGCCCAACTGAGGAACTTGGCCCAGGGAGAGTAGTATGAGGACAACATAGAAGAGAAAGGGCATTGGGACCCTGAAGCATCAAAAGTGTCTCTTGCCTTGCCTTGTGTTCCCTAAGTGTGCCTCTCTTTACTAGTGTATTCTATATAAGTGCCCCCTCTTCTCATTGGTACTGGGTATATTTGTGGAGGAGTGAGCCCCTGGTTTATGGGGAGAAATATTTTGTTGCTACTGTTCATATTAGACCATTTCAGCAAATACCTTTTCTTTGTGTTTGTTATGTCATCTGGCTGACTATTGAAGTTAGATCAATTGGCGCAGGCTCATGACTCATAGTTTTTGGACTGTGCTTCCTTAGAATGCCTTGAACCTAGAGAAACCCCATTGGGAGGCAACCTGCAGAGGGAGACTTGGGGCACGGCACAAACTAGTTGCAAAAGACCCTTTTGTAGTCATTAAAGTCCCTACATGGCCACATTTTCTCTTTGTGTTACAATCTGTATTTGAAAGGAAGAAAAAAATCAATTTCTTTAGCTAGCTCGAAATCCTAAAGTGCTTTTCCCACAATAACTCTGAGGAGGGGAGTTAAGGGGTTATTATTGCCATTTTTTAGATGAGAAAACTGAAACTCAGAAAGGTCAGAGTCCCAGAGCAAATGAGTGGCTCTGCCAGGGTGGCACATAAGCTTCCTTACTTGAGGTCCTGTATTCTTTCTGAACTGGTATTTCGAACTCAGGTCTTTGGATACCAAGTCCAACACTTTCTAAGCTGCTTCTCTAGCAAAGCTTGCCTTGTCTGACCTCCAATTAGAACTAATCAGTGACTTTGTCGTTTGTTTTTAAGTGAAATATTTCTAGTCTAAAGAACAGAGAGAAAACCTCATATGTTATAAATAAAGCCTCTTTCTAAACTTCATTTTAGAACTTTTACAGACAAACAATATGAGAAACAAAGCGAGTCAATATGGGCTCCAAGGATACATTTCACCCCAGGATCGTGTTTCTCGTGACTGCAACAAAAATCAATAAAGTTTGACTTCAAGTGAGAAAATAATCAAAAGAGTATCACTGTCCCCATGAGGCTTGCTAAGAACTTTTTAAAGACTGGATAGACACTTTTAATTAAGGATACACCATAATTCCAGAGGGTATGATCTTTCACCAGAAGAACATTCTCAACCCTTGAATATTGGCTGTGGTGAACAAAAACCGGTTCAAAGGCCCAATGACCTTAATGACTCTTGAGGACTGAAATTTTAACAATATATTGTAGATCGACCATTAGTTTTCTACTTATGGGTGTCCCTGGTTTAAAGATATTTTTGTAAATATGCTGTATGATATTCCCTCCAAAAACTATCTTCCATGATGAGATGTTATATTAGAAGCAAAGAAAGAACCGGAAGGTCAAGATTTTCAAAAGCAAAAATCCCACAACATCATTACTTGCTCCACCATTGATTTCTGGATGGGGGACTGCACAGGCAGCATAATTTCACCAACATCAATCAGCAGGATGATTTTGCTTCTGTGCATGTTGTGGTACATGCAGTTACTGAGAGATTTCACTTGTCCATAACAGCCAATGTTTTCCACCTCCTTGGAAGAAAGCCAGGAATGAGACATGATAAGGTAGGATGTGATAGGCCAAGACGTTACTTCTATTGTCCCCTCATCAATGTCATACTCTAGGACTTTTCCCAAAACTTGACTACAGTTGGTTTTGTAGATCATGACAGTCTGAACATCAAGAGGTTTATACATCTAAGTGGTTTGAATGAATTGAAAGACATCATTGTAATTTCTGAACAGTGCTGAGATTCACAGTGAGTTCTTAAGAAAGGACCTGGGGGCCTTTCTTGGTTTCCATCAGGATGTCTGGGCCCAGTGAATGGATATATACTGAAGATTACAGTTCTAAGGTTCCTCACAAAGCAGACTGGCTGTACCACAAGAGAATCCTGAGCTACCTTGAAGAAAACCTATTACTGAGTTGATAAGGGAAATGTTTCCAGAGGGCTTGCAGCAAAATGGTGATAAAAGTCTTATCACTCTTTATGGTAAACAATTCTAATGATGCTTCTCCTTGACCTGATGTTCAAGAATCTCTTATCAAAACAAGGAACCTATTTTTCAATGAGGTAAATTGCACCTCTGCCAATCTCTCCTCAGCAGATGTCTATTGGTTTTTTATCTGTTGGTGTATTCTTGATTATTTTCAGCCAGTGGAATGACAATAAGTATAGGATCAGAACAAAACCGGCTATCACTCACACACACACACACACATACACACACACACACACACACACACACACACATGCACACACACACACACACACACACACACACATGCACGCACGCACACGCACGCACGCACGCACACACATACTCACCTGTCCTTAGGAAACACATTTCAGTCATTCTGGCTCCTTGGACAGTCCCCTACCTCCTCGCACTCCCCAGCCAAAAAGTCTTGTTGCACATATACCATGCCTGAGAGGAGGATAAAAAAAAAGACAAAGATAGGTATCTGATGAACTGTTAGGATGCTTACATTTGGCTCCCAAATGCTCCAGAAAACTCCTTGAAATGTAACAGACATGTGATCCCTCTGCTTTGATCTCTACTGACCAAATAATAATAATAACCATAATGATGATAGCTAATATTTACTATATATAGCACTCTAAGGTTGACAAAGTGTTTCACATATATTGCTATTTGATCCTCACAACCCTGTGAAGTAGGTACTATTATTAATATTTCCATTTTACAGAGCTGGAAACTGAGGCTGGGAGAGGTTACCTGAGCTGTCAAGCTAGTAAGTGTGCGAAGCAGGATTCAAAGTCAGTTCTTGCTGACTCCAAGTCCAGTGCTCTGTCTGCCATGCCAAGTACAAATGATTAAAATGGAACCAAAACAAATACCCTCCCCTCAACACACACACACAGGAGCTTTTCCCAAAGGAAAGTGATATGCTGGCCTGGTCATCTTAGAATGAAATGGTTCAGCCAATCCGATCTATATCCATTGAACCTAATAAAATCCTTTTGAGACTCAGTACTGCTTTTCTCAGTAATTCAACTGTAAAGAGTCATTTCTTTTTCCCAGTTGAGCCCCCCCCCCAACCCCACCCCACTTCCCATAGTTCAAAAAAAGGCCTAGGTTCCCCTGTTTCGTCAATAAGATTGAGACTTTCCATTGTGAGCTCTCTAAGCCCATTCCTCCATTCCTCGAAGCTTTGTGGTATCATCACATCCCCCAGTGTCCCCCACTTAAAGGAGAAATAGCTCTACAATTCACCATAACTAATTCCTCAGGCTTCATCGCCTCCCCCTTCCTCCAAAACCTTACTCTTGTGGTCATCTAGTCTTCATCATGCTGCTTCAACTTCTTCAGTGCCATTCACTTTTCCAGTCTTGCTATAACATCTTCTCACTTTCTGAATTATAAAAAGTGTTCTCTTTAGACCTGTCTGACTGATCCACATATGGTTATATCTTTCTCTTCTCTATATATGCTAAACTTCTTGAAAAAACTGTCTATATTCCAAAATTTCATTTCCTCACTATCCATTTCCTTCTTAATCCCTTGCAATCAGACTTTTGCCTCAACTGTTCTTTTTTTTTCCACTTACATTGTTTTTATTTATTTAATATTTTTAGTTTTCAGCATTGATTTCCACAAGATTTTGAGTTACAAATTTTCTCCCCATTTCTACCCTCCCCCCCACTCCAAGATAGTATATATTATGATTGCCCCGTTCCCCAGTCAGCCCTCCCTTCTGTCACCCCACTCCCCCCCATCACCTTTTTCCTTACCTTTTTGTAGGGCAAGATAGCTTTTTATCCCCCATTGCCTGTATATCTTATTTCCCAGTTGCATGAAAAAACAACTTTTTTTTGAACATCTGCTTTTAAAGCTTTGAGTTCCAAATTCTCTCCCCTCTTCCCTCCACACCCACCCTCCCTAAGAAGGCAAGCAATTCACCATAGGCCACACATGTATCATTATGCAAAACCCTTCCACAATACTCATGTTGTGAGACTATATTTTGCTCCCTCCTATCCTGTCCCCCCTTATTCAATTTTCTCCCTTGACCCTGTCCCTTTATGAAAGTATTTGCTTTTGATTACCTCCTCCCCCTATCTGCCTTCCCTTCTATTGTCCCCTCTCTTTTATGCCCTTTGCCCTTTTTTCCTCTGGGGTAAGATAACCAATTGAGTGTGTATGGTATTCCCTCCTCAGGTCAAATCTGATGAGAGCAAGATTCACTCACTCCCCCTCACCTGCCCCCTCTTCCCTTCCAACAGAACTGCTTTTTTCTTGCCACTTCTATGTGAGATAATTTACCCCATTCTATCTCTCCCTTTCTCCCTCTCTCAATATTTTCCTCTCTTATCCCTTAATTTGATTTTATTTTTTTAGATATCATCCCTTCATATTCAACTCACCCTTTGCCCTTTGTCTATATATATATATGTATATGTATATGTATATGTATATGTATATGTATATGTATATGTATATGTATATGTATATGTATATTCCCTTCAGCTACCCTAACACTGAGGTCTCATGAATCATACACATCATCTTTCCATGTAGGAATGTAAACAAAACAGTTCAACTTTAGTAAGTACCTTATGATTTCTCTTTCTGGATTACCTTTTCATGCTTCTCTTAATTCTTGTGTTTGAAAGTCAAATTTTCTATTCAGCTCTGGTCTTTTCACTGAGAAAACTTACAAGTCCTCTATTTTATTGAAAGTCTATATTTTGCCTTGGAGCATGATACTCAGTTTTGCTGAGTAGGTGATTCTTGGTTTTAATTCTAGCTCCATTGACCTCCGGAATATCATATTCCAAGCCCTTTGATCCCTTAATGTAGAAGCTGATAAATCTTGTATTATCCTGATTGTATCTCCACGGTACTTGAATTGTTTCTTTCTGGCTGCTTACAGCATTTTCTCCTTGACCTGGGAGCTCTGGAATTTGGTGACAATATTCCTAGGAGTTTTCTTTTGGGGATCTTTTTCAGGAGGTAATCGGTGGATTCTTTCAATTTCTATTTTACCCTCTGGTTCTAGAATACCAGGGCAGTTTTCCTTGATAATTTCTTGAAAGATGATATCTAGGCTCTTTTTTTGTTTTTTTTTTTTTGTTTTTTTTCATGTAGGAATGTAAACAAAACAGTTCAACTATAGTAAGTCCCTTGCAATTTATTTTTCTTGTTCTTTATCTTCATTGCTTTTTCATGCTTCTCTTGATTCTTGTGTTTGAAAGTCAAATTTTCTATTCAGCTCTGGTCTTTTCACTGAGAAAGCTTGAAAGTCCTCTATTTTATTGAAAGTCTATATTTTGCCTTGGAGCATGATACTCAGTTTTGCTGGGTAGGTGATTCTTGGTTTTAATCCTAGCTCCATTGACCTCCGGAATATCGTATTCCAAGCCCTTCGATCTCTTAATGTAGAAGCTGCTAAATCTTGGATTATTCTGTTTGTGTTTCCACAATACTCAAATGGTTTCTTTCTGGCTGCTTGTAGTATTTTCTCCTTGATCTGAGAGCTCTGGAATTTGGTGACAATATTCCTAGGAGATTTCTTTTTGGGATCTATTTGAGGAGGTGATCGGTGGATTCTTTCAATTTCTATTTTGCCCTGTGGCTCTAGAATATCAGGGCAGTTCTCCTTGATAATTACTTGAAAGATGCTATCTAAGCTCTTTTTTTGATCATGGCTTTCAGGTAGTCCAATAATTTTAGAATTATCTCTCCTGGATCTATTTTCCAGGTCAGTGGTTTTTCCAATGAGATATTTCACATTGTCTTCCATTTTTTCATTCCCTTAGTTCTGTTTTATAATATCTTGATTTCTCATCAAGTCACTAGCTTCCACTTGCTCCAATCTAATTTGTAAGGTAGTATTTTCTTCAGTGGTCTTTTGGACCTCCTTTTCCATTTGGCTAATTCTGCCTTCCAAGGCATTCTTCTCCTCATTGGCTTTTTGGAGCTCTTTTGCCATTTGAGTTAGTCTATTTTTTAAGGTGTTATTTTCTTCAGTAATTTTTTGGGTCTCCTTTAGCAAGTCATTGACTTGTTTTTCATGGTTTTCCCAAATTACTCTCATTTCTATTCCCAATTTTTCCTTTACTTCTCTTACTTGCTTTCCCAAATCCTTTTTGAGCTCTTCCGGGACCTGAGACCAATTCATATTTTTCTTGGAGACTTTTGATGTAGGCTCTTTGACTTTGTTGACTTCTTCTGGCTGTATGTTTTGGTCTTCTTTGTCACCAAAGAAAGATTCCAAAGTGTGCGTCTGAATCTGAGTCTGTTTTTGGTGCCTGGCCATGTTGCCAGCCAACTTACTTGACCCTTGAGTTTTTCAGCGGGGTGTGACTGCTTGTAGAGTAGAGAGTACTTTGTCCCAAGCTTGAGGGGCTGCGCTGCTGTTTTCAGAGCTACATCTACACAGCAAGCTCTGCCACACCAGTACTCCTTCTCCCCCAAGAGCCTCCAATCAGGATTGCAGCCTAGATCCAGGCAGGGCAAAGCAGGCTTTGCACTCCTGCTCTAATCCACTGCTTAATTCGTCTCACAGGGTGGGCCTGGGGCCAGAAGCAACTGCAGCTGTAGCTCTGGAATGCCTCAGAGCTGTACCACCTCCACCGTCCCAGGGTGGTAGCCCACCACACACTCCTTTCACTCTGTCCCTGCAGCTTTTCCCACTAACCTTCTCTGTTTTCTTTGACATTTGTGGGTTGAGAAGTTTGGTAACTGCCACAGCTCAATGATTCAGGGTCCTACGGCCTGTTCCACCCAGCTCCTGGATCTGGTTGGTCCTGGTGCAGCCCATGCTGGGCTCTGCTCTGCTCCACTCCCAGTTTTGTGTGATAGATCCTTTCCAGCGACCATCCAGGCTGTCCTGGGCTGGAGCCCTGTTTCCCTCTGCTATTTTGTGGGTTCCGCAGTTCTAGAATTTGCTCAGAGCCATTTTTTATAGGTGTTTGGAAGGACCTGGGGGAGAGCTTAAGCAAGTCCCTGCTTTCCAGCCACCATCTTCTGACACCTTTTCTCCTCAACTGTTCTTTTCAAGGTCAGCAGGCAACCTAATTACCAAATCCAATGTTTAGTTGGTTTTTTTCAGTCTTATAGACTCATCATTGAGTCAGAGAATTTCAAAACTGGAAGAGGCTTAAGAAGTTATCTACTTCGGCCTCCTATCCAACAACACTGGCCTAAAGCAGGGGTCGGGAACCTGCAGCCTTGAGGCCACATGTGGTCCTCTAGGTCCTCAAGTACAGCTCTTTGACTGAATCCAAACTTTACAGAACAAATCCCCCTTAAAAGAAGTACTAAAGTAATACTTCATTGCTTCTCTATGTTAATGATCTGTGGTTTTATTGGTGGGTATACTCTCACTACTAACTATGACGACTACAACAAATTTATGCCTTATCAGATGGTCTTCAAGAATTCATATGCCCCCGAAATAATAATAATCCATCATCTTGTGACTAGCCTGGTGATGACCTTTCTGTGTTTAGCTAGTTTGGTCCTTGGATGATGGAATTGCAGTCCATCAGCAGTCCCATACTTGATTTTGTCAGCTTCATAAAAACTGCCAGGGCTTGTCCCGTACTGGCATCACCTTCTGGAAGCCTGGATCACTTTCATGGTATCATGAGGCATCATGGAAGGACTTTAGTGGACAAAAACCTCATTACATAATGTAAATATTAGGGTCCCAGCCTCAACTCTTACCTTTATGCAGATAACTGCAAAATCTAATTCTCTTGTCCTTGACCTCTCTTCTAAACTTCACAAACACATTTGCAGCTGCCTTCAGGACATTTCTATCTGAGTAAACCACTGAGAACCTCAGACTCTATATATCTCAAACTAATTATATTGTTTTCTTCCTAAACTTGTTCTTTCAGACTTTTGTAGTCTCAGGATGATCTTTTATGCCTCTTCACTATTTCTGAGGTAGCACCCAATCTAGTGCCACTTTTTTAATCCCAATTTACACTGGCAAATTGGATTCCAGATTTTGGCTACTACAACTCCCTTTAGTGTTCTAAAGGCAAATCCTCAGGGTTTATAGTTTGTCTAATTCTACAGCTTACTAGCTTCTATAGGTGTGCTTTCCTCACTATTATCAGTGAAATCAGTTAGTCAGCCAATAGGAAAAAAATATGTAATGAGGTTGTATAGTAAAAGTAGTCGGTATGAAATATTCCTCCAAAAGTCTGTGATAAATTCTCCTTCCAATAAATATAGAGTTCAAGAGAAATTAGGCTCAAGCTTAAAGAGTTCATGTGGCATAGCTATGGAAGCCTTTTTACTGGAATTCTTAAGATGTTCACTTTAGATATGGTATGACTTTTCTACTGGGCTCCTTGTAGAGTCTTGAATCTGCTTTTCTTCATCTCATCCAGTTGATCCTCAGCTCCTGATGCAGACACTAGTGTCACTTCTTGCTATTCTGGGGGCATTGCTAGGATGCTGATGAAAAAGCCCAAATCTTCCAGTCCACTAAAGTTCACTGGGTCCTTCTCCAGTGACAGTGGGATGGGGCAAATGACCTAGGTGCTCTTCTCTATCCCCCACCCCCCTCCAAGCAATTCCTTCTCAATGGTGGCTCTCTCTCCTCTCTGCCATTAGACACTCAAATCTCTGGGTTCCAAACTGGTCTTCTTCTATATAGATGACTTCATGAGATAGGATTAAGTTACTTCAACCAGTCTGAATACACTTCCTGTGCAACATCCACTCCATTTCATACGGCACTTTTCATGGCTATCTACATTGAGCAAAGCATATATTTTCACTTAGTCTCAAGCCTAAGATTAAGTGATTTGACAGAGATGTGTTCTCACTTGATGAAGGTATTAGGATACAGCATCTTGTCAGTTACTTTAAATGTGTGTGTGTGGGAATGATTTGATTGATTTATTCAATTGTCCCCCAACTTTACAATGACTTCAACATCTATCCTGTCCCCCATATTAAATATTCCCATGAGGTAGTCTTTGATTTTTCCCTTTTCCTCAACTCTTATGTATAATCAGTTAATAAGTCCTGGCTATTTTACCTCCACAACAATTCTTGCATCTGTTCTCTCTTCTCTGTTCCCACTGCCACCACCCCTCCCCAATACAAGCCCTCATTATCACCCATCTGTAATAACAGAAATAGCCACCTCCCAAGTGTTGCATCTTCATTTCCTGCCTGTGCCAATTTGTCCTCAAGGCTGCTGCTACCTTAAAGGTCCAGCTTCATCTAGATGCCTCCCATGTATATACCAAGATCAGTCAATTAACCAGCATTTATTAAGTACCTGCTAGGTGCCAAGTACTGTGCTAGGTGCTGGGAATAGAAACACAAAAGCAAAATGATTCTTACCCTCAAAGAACTTAAATTATCTTATTTTTTTATTAAAACTACCTTTCTCACATGGAAGATAACATGTACACATATTGATATACATAAGAGGAGTTATATAAAGCTATTTGTTGAGGAGGTAGGCAGGTAATAGCAGCTGAGGAGACCAGGAAAGACCTTGTATGGAAGGGCATGTTTGAAGTCTTGATTCCAAGAGGCAGAGGTGAGGAGAGGGTGCATTCTAGGAATAGGGGAGGATCAGTGAAAAGGCATGGAGACAGGAAATGGAGTGCCAAGTGTGAGGGACAGCAAAGAGACCAATATGGTGGGATTGTAGGGTATATGGAGTAGAATAATATGTAATAAGTCTGGAAAGTCAGGATGGAACCAGACTATGATACATTTTAAAAGGCAAACATATTAGTTTATGTTTTATTCTAAGATCATTCAACATTTTTTGATAGATGCAATCACAAAGGTATCTTTAAGCTTCTGGTCATCAATATATAGCAAGGCATAAATAAAGAAAAATATATTTGCAATTGTCATAAAGACTGTCCTGTGTGGAGCCCAGATGGAAGGTGGCTTCCCTGCAGATGGTGAGGTACTCCAGATATTCCTGTTTGTGGATAATATCATATTTATTAGAGCAAACCCCATAGTCAAAAAGGATCCCTCAGTGATATGCTTGAACACTTAAAAAAAGAGGGACCTAGAAATCCACCTAGGAAAATCCCAGTGAATAAAGAATGCAAATTGCTCAGATTCTAGCATGCAGTTTAATGGACAGGACAATTCATTTAATCTGTCAGTATATATTGTATATGGACAATGACCTGACGTCAGAATTAAATATGAAAAATAGTAGAGTCTGGCTTGCATTTATGACTCTGTGCAGTATTTTCAATGGTTTGTAACCTTTTTCCCGACACAAACCCCCAGCTTTTTACACCAAATTCACTCAGTGGTGTTGTATAGTTGTGCCTTATTGAACATTACTTACAAAAAATAAAAACTATGGCTGACCCAAAAGGCAATGTTTGGTAGGAGTAAAAAGACTGAAGTATATTCATTGACATAGCATAGGCCTATGTGGGTCAGTCCTTTAAATGTATGCTGATATTCCCTGCCAGGTTTTAGTTCCAATAGATAAGTAGATGACTCAACAGTTTTTACTGTGTGATGATGAAAAGTCTCCTAAAATGGTCACAGAACCAGAAGAATTGATGACTCAGAGTTTGCTGAGCTGGTACTAAGCAGGTTTACAAAGGGACAGCCTGCCCCTACATCACTTTCTCCTTTCCTTGCAGCTGTGAGGAGGTAGGATGACTTTGAGCTAAGTTCTCAAGAGCCAGGTAGGCAAAGGGTGCCTGCCTTGGCTTTCACCTGGTCATAGTGGCTATGAACACGTGGCCACCTCTATCTCAGAAGCTTCTCTTTTCTGATCTTAGGTGAACAAATATTCAAAGGTAGGTATGTACACATTGTGTCCTTATGAGTTGAAAATGTCCTCAAGGTCCATTGGAGTTTCCACAGGTGACCACAGACAACAGAAACAGCCACCAGAGCTTTTAGTGGCCAATGCCAAAGGAAGTGGTTGGAGGTGGGTGTGGAAAGACAGGGACCCAAGGATGGTAATGACTGTAGGGAGTGTGACCCTTCAGGAGAGAAGCAACAGAAATGGGCTCAGGAAAGGCATTGATCCTGGGAACTAGGATGAATAGCACCCCCAGCAGAATTAAACCTAAGAGGGAATTTAAAGAGGACTGTATTAAGGGAGGTAAAGGATTTCCACAGCTAGGAGTTGAAGGCACCATTTTGATTTATCTGCTCTCTACACATGCCTCATTACTGTTGTACTTTACTATCCCACTTTCCCCACAGATGTGGTTCTGTACTTAGCCGATATAAACCAGTCCTCTGGTAGCTTAGATTCAATATTTTAACAAAATGAGACATTTGGAGATCAGTTAATAAAAGAATATTAATTAGCCATAGTAGGAGAAGGATATTCAACAAGACAGACATTGAGGAGACCTCAATTTGATGCCACTGAACAAAACCCCCTTGGCTGAATGCTGACCCATCATTGGAGAGTTACTAGAACTCTTTAAGGCTCCTTTGTATTCAAGTGACCAGGAAACGATAACCACAGCCTGAGCCTTTAATCCCCTGAGTCAACAAAGACTTGAGGATAATATCAATATCTTTCGAGGAAAAATTAGCCTAATTTGCATGAAAGGAGTTGAGATAGTGCTCTTGCCACATATGTTGTGTGTAATTGTAGGAGACTGCATTCCCAGATTAGGAGGGAAGTACAACTATTATCCTTACTATGTCATTTCAGTAAGTTCCTTTTCTAAAAGCTAATGGATTGACTGTTAAGTGGGAGCATTCCAATGGAATCTTAAGAACTATGGTGCTACACACCTCAGCTTATCCCTAGAACTCGCAGACTGCATAATAGTCTCCTCCAGGAACCTGGCCTGCAAGGGTAGGTGTGGGCTGGGGGAGTGACCACAGAGGAGGTGTCACACTTACATACAAGAAATAGCATAAAAAAATCATTCAGGCAATGTATGACCAGAAAAATAGTTGATCTGGTCATATAACAAAAGCAAAGGATGGCATTGCTCTCCTTGGTTGCCAAACTTTTAAAATTCCCCAGGGTAGCTCAAGAATATGAAATAAGTATCAGTTCCTGCCTTGTAAAGGACCCCAGTCACTTTGTCATATAGGAAGTTCTCAGGACCTCACATTTTTTCCTGGCCTTAACTTTCCCATTTTGTTAGTTTTTCTTGCATAGATGGCTTCTTGGAAATGGGGGAAGGTATGAGGTGTGGGTGTGGAGAGAGTTACACAGCTTAAGACTAAGTGCCATAATGGCACCTAGTAAATATCAAAAGACCTAGAACAAGGCTTTTAGCTCACTGGGCAGATCTCTCATGGACTATTTATAGGAAGATATGGACATGTAAGCTCCTTGAGGGCAAAGATTGTCTTGCTTTTCCCTTCCTATCCCAAAGACTTAGCATAATGCCAACTTATACTGGGTACTTGATATATGCTTGTTGATTGACTGAAGAATTAACAAGAATCCCACAGGATTAGAAGGTAGAAATGAGTTTTTATCTTTACTAGTGGGAGGGGTACACCCAGCAATGTGATCACGGGTGAATTACATCAGAGAAGAACTCATGGAAGGGATAGTGTATGAATTGTACTTTGAAAAATGGGTAACAAATTGAACAAGCAGAGCTGGAAGTGGGGAAGAATAAATGCTTCTTGAATGGATACTCATGGGACGCATTTAATTATGCTATTCTACCTGCCAAATATTTTGTCCAAAATCACCACTCTATCAACCAGGGCATTCTAATCAAAGATCCATTCACGGGGATCAGTGCCTGTCCATGAAATTACCTGCAAGCTCTCAAGAATGGAATTAAATTAAAGCATTTAGCAATAGCTATGCAGTTCTGTAGCTGGAAATAGCCCAAGCTTGATTGATGAACCTCTGGGGACTTTTATAATTTGTTTACATAACTGATTATGGGGCAGGAACAAGGCTCTAATTTGTACAAAGTACAATGTTTGCCAGGGTCAAAGCAGCTGAGGTAGCAAAAGATAAATGGACTTTTTTTTTTAAGGGAGCATTTACGATTTTGGCATCTTTCTATGGTACCAACCCAATGCATTATCATTGTAAGCTAGATGGCTCAGTGGATAGAGCACTGAGCCTGGAATCTGGAAGACCTGAATTACTAGCTTACTACTTATTACTTATTATTACTTAATTACTTATTACTTTTTACTTAGTTACTTATTACTGCTTACTAGCTCTGTGATCTTGGCAAGTCATTTAACTGCTGTCCACTTCAGTTTCCTTACCTGTAAAATGGGGATAACAGTACTTACCTCCCAAAGTTGTTCTGAGGATCAAATGAGATAATATTTATAAAGAACTTAGCAGGAGCAGGGCACCTTTGGCCTCAAGGCCGCATGTGGCCCTCTAGGTCCTCAAGTACGTCCCATTGACTGAACCCAAACTTCACAGAAAAAGTCCTCTTAATAAAAGGATTTATTCTGTAAAACTTGGACTCAGTCAAAAGGCCACACCCAAGGACCTAGAAGGCCACATGTGTCCTTGAGGCCACAGGTTCCCCGCCCCTGGCATAGCACCTGCCACATAGTAATTCCTGAACCAATACTTGTTGTCTTCTTTTCCCTATAAAGAATTCAGTCTACCACTTTGCCAGAGTTTAAACAAGGGATCAATATAAGAGTCATGTTTCCTGTGATAAAGGAGAAATCCCAAACCAGCCCACGTTAACAAAATATCTAGTAAGAAGACAGTTTGAACTGTACTTTTTTTAAGCATAAAAAGTATAGCATTTTTTAAAAAGTATATAAATCTTACAACTAAAACAACCTCTTAAAACAGGGCTTAAGTCCCCAACATTTGTGTTTGGGAGGTAGATAAGTGTAAATAAAGCATGGCAGAGTGAACAAATAGGACAGTCCCAACTAGTCCTAGAAGTGTAGGTTTTACTCAGAGATCATCTAATCTAAACGCGTCATTTTAAAGAGGAAAAGATTGAATCCCAGAGAGAGGTAACTTGCTCAAGGTAATACAGTTGGCATAAAGAGGAAAGTCAAATTTTATACCCTGAAATATAGTGGGTTTTTTTTTTCCTTCTTACAGCTCCACAAAACTTCAGATTCAGTATCTGAATCTAATTCAGTACAGTTATCTCTTCCATATTGTGGGATTTAGAGTGCACGGTGCCCCTGCCATCTGGAAAATCCACATAAAATTTTTTGGTCCTCCCTTTGTACCAGAGAAGTCTAAATTATTATGGTACTAAAACATAAAATACATTGATGTTATATAATACTATACATATATTTTATGCATTTCTGAGCTTCTATGCTTTTTCCGTGTTGTCTGCTGACCTTCGGGTATTGTCTGTAGCTTCCACAAAACTCCTAAAAAAATTCCCATTTAATTTCTTATGCCAACCTGCAATATAGTGAAACTGCTATGGGGAAAGATATGGAAGGGATAACTGCAGTTAAATCTTTCACCCCTTCCTGGTCCTTCCACACACACCCTCTCCCTTAATGATCCATCTAAATTCTAAAAGCTAAAAATGTGGGAAGGTTAAGACCAGGAAAAACTGTGAGGTCCTGAGATCCTTTTATATGACAGAGTGACTGGAGTCCTTAAATAGACATTGAGGTATTCTGTGGAATACTTAAAGTTCGATAACCTAGGGAGAATATAATGGTCCCTTCCTATAGGGTTTTACAGCTCTGAAAGTAATTCTTCATGTCCCTGTGTATTATTGATGCCATTAAAAGATGAGAAAACTGAAGCTCAACGAAGTTCAGGATATTGCCCAGGGCCATTGAGTGTCTCATGGCCAAGCTGGGCCTTTATTATTTAGGTCTTCTACTCTAAATCCAGTGAGATTTCCATTACACTCCAATGCTCTGTAGCATGCCCAGTGGCCACACCCCAGTAAAACCATCTCATCAGATGGACTAAACCAGGTTAAGAGTAACCAACAGGCCTCAAACTCCATGGTGAGTTTGGGGGATGTCTATCCCAAGCATGTGAAGACTTCCCACTTGCAGAATGCGTGGATGAGAACAATTTGTTCCAATAGCCACAAAAGCAGCTGAAGCAGGGATTGTGGAGCATTTAGAGCTCGGTCAGATATCAAAGACACCAAGGTCATCCCTGCATCCCAGGCCATCATCCGTCTTCTTGACTTTTGTCTTGCCACTGGACTTTGATGACTCTGGAAGAGAGAGAGGCTGATGACTTTGCGCAACCCTGCCTCACTTAAATCCAATTCACATGCAAGTCAAGACATCGCTAATTAAATCATGATATTATTGATCCTCTTTGAAAATGAAGAAAGTACAAAAACAACTGCTCTCTGAGCATCCCTGTAGAAATATTGCGTCTACCATCAGGAATTTATTATTCCTATGGTTCCACAACAAATTCACATCAATAGATATAAATCAGAGGCCTTGGCAAACCTCTCCCATAACAAAATTATTCCAGGGCTTCAGCTAGAACATTTAGGAATGCAAAGTCTGTATATAAAAATTCAACTCAACACAGTCATTAAGGACGTAGCTTTCTTCTCACCTCTGGGGATTGTTTAATTTATTTTTTTAGTCGTGTCTGACTTTTTGTGATCTCATATAGGATTTTCTTGCCAAAGATACTAGAACGGTTTGCCATTTCCTTCTCCAGTTCATTTTACAGATAAGGAAACTGAGGCAAACAGGGGGTAAGTGATTTGCCCAGGTCACATAGCAAGTAAATGTCTGAGGCTGGATTTGAACTCAGGAAGATGAGTTTTCCTGATTTGGGGCCTGGCACTTTATCCATGTACCACCTAGCTGTCCTGGTTTTGGGGATACAAAGATGAAATGAGATTGGTTTTTGAACTACAGAAGCTTATAATAGAATAGAGAAGATAGGGCATGTAACACAAATAACTATAATAAAAATCAGATTATGATGAAGGCCAGTAAAAGGTCCAGAGTGATAGGAGAGATTTAAGGAGGGCAAGAGCACTTCCAAGTAGGAATATCTTTAGAGTCTAAAGTACTGAGGATTATGTCTAGTGGAAGGAGGCCTGAGCTGTGAGACAGATGTGCTTAATTCTGCCCTTTCCTCCATGACCTTCCAAACAACCTGTAAAATGAGGGAAGTAGTCCTTAGCTCATCTCCCTCACTGCATCATGGGAAAAATTAAATAATGATTTTAGAACTGAAAGTAGGTTTAGAGGTCATCCTCTCCTAACCACCATTTTAATTTTTCTCATAATTTTTCTTTTAAAAAATGTATTATAACTAGAAAACATGAACCTTTCCAAATATAATGAAATCCAGAAAGCTCTTATAAGAAACCGTGACTCTATTACATTGTTTTTAAAATATATATATATATATATATATATATATATATTCCGTTTAATGTTGCACCACAAACGTTGCTCTGCTTGTCTCTGCCTCTTTTGAACTTCCTTCTACTCTCTTCTATGCATTTTAAAATACTTCATTGACAGGCTTTTTCTTTTCTTCCCTCCCTCCCTTGCTTCTTCTCTCTCAATCTCTCTCTCTCTCTCTTTCTCTCTCTCTCTCTCTCTCTCTCTCTCTCTCTCTTTGTCCCTTCCTTCCTGTTGTAGACATTATGCATATTTTTTCCTGATTCTGCTTATTACCCTTTGTATCAGTTTATATATCTTCCCATGCCGCTTTGTATTCCCCACATTCATTGCTTCTTATGGCATAGCAATATTGCATTGCACTAAAGTAATTACATTAATTACATACAAAACAAATTTGTTTAACCATTCTCCAATTGGTGGATATCTACTGTCTCCAGTACTTTGCTACCATTTATAAATACTGCAATAAATATTTCAGAGTGTATTGGGCTTGTCTTTTTATCTTTGACTTCCTTGCAGCATGTGCCTAAAATGAGATCTTAGTCACTTTCTTAGAAAAAGTCCAAATTGCTTTCCAGAATGATTGAACCAATTCACAGCTGCAGCAACAGTATATCTTTGTAACTGCTTTTCTTTCCCCAGCCCTTCTAACATTGATTATTCCCATCTTTTATCATCTTTGCAAATTTGCTAGGTGTGAGACAAACCTTTGGAGTTGTTTTGATTTGCATTTATCTTATTAATAGTGATTCAGAGCAATCTTTCACAAAATTTTTAATAGGTTACAATTCTATTTTTGGAGAGCTATTTGTTATATCTTTTGACCATTTGTCCATTAAGGAATGGCTTATGGCATTCTATTTTTGTTAGTTCCTCATATTACTTAGCTATCAAACATTTAGAAATATTTGATACAAAGATTTTGTGTTAATAGACATCATTCTATGCTTATACTAGCATCATTGATTTTGTTGGTGAAAATGCTCTTCACTTTCTTAAATTGAAATTGTTTTATTTTTTGTGATCATTTCTCTCCATTGTTTGGTGAAGAACTCTTCCCCAGGCCATAAATATGAAAGGCTCTTGATCTGGTTTTCCTCCCCTGTTTTTTCTCCCTAGTATTTAATATTCAGGTCATATATCTATTTTAACTTTATTGTGGTATATAGTATAAATTGTTGGTCTAAACAGACATCATACAAGGAGGCACACTCTTCACTGTAGTCATTTGCTTTTCTGGGCTCTGTTTATTTCCCTTTGTATCAGTTCATGTAAGTTTTCCCGTGTCTCTTGGTATTTCTCATATCCATTCTTCCTTATGACACAGTGATATTCCCTCATATTATGCACCACAATTGGTTAGCTATTACTGAATTAATAGATATTCACTTTGTTTCCCATTCTTTGTTACTATAAAAAGCAAGGTAATGCTTTATAACTATGGTTAGAGGAACACTTTTGACCAAATAAGGTATAGAAAAGGCTAAAATAGCTATTTTTTATCTACATATTTATTGGGTCTTGCATGAATAAAAACCAATGCTACTAGAATAAGGGGAAAAACTGTTAATGTGGGAAAGCAAAGAGTTTAATATCCAATACACACAGGAAATTGATACAAATATATAAAATCAAGAATCATTCCCCAGAAGATCAATGGTCATAGACAGAAGTTTAAAAAAAACAAAACTACAAACTACCAACAACCAACAACCATATTGAAAAAATTCTCTAAATCACTAATGACAAGAGAAATGCTCATTTAAACAACTTCAAGGTTTTAGAAAACTCATACCCCTAAAATTGCAAAAAGGAAATAAAAGACATATATCGCTGATGTTGGAGGACTTATGGGAAGACAAGCATACTAATACGCTATCGATGAAGTTGTGAATGGGTCTAACCATTCTCTAAAAACAATTTGGAATTTTGGGAGAAACTAACTCTCTAAACTATGCATACTCTTGGATTCAGTGATCCCACTACTGGGAATATACCTCAAGGAAATAAAAGTAGGCCTAGGTGACCTCTGGTTCTCTTCCAGCTCTCAATCTGTGATTTTTAACCATGAGGCTGAGATTTATGTGCCACAGGAAGACACCCTAGTGGTAGGACAATAGAACATGTGTGGCCAAGGTTACTGGTATGGAGCCAAATCATTTAGACTTTGAGTGCTTTGGGGGTCAGGCTTTAGATAGGGGATAGCAGTGATGGAGGTGACCAAGAGATGTGCCAAGGACTTTTATCTGTAGAGCCAAGTTATGTTCTGGCCTAGGCCTGGGCCTCTTTTTGATGTGGAATGTTGGGACATTTACAACCTAAGTGTAGGCAGCTCAACCTCCTCCCCATCACATACACACACACACACACACACACACACACACACACACACACCCCAAACTGGAATACAGGCAATATCTGTACCATGAATAGGAACCAGCGAGGGTAGGACCAAGGTGTCCTCCTGTAACAACAGTAACTTGAGCCTAGGATCATTTGAGGAGAGAAACCCATATAAAGTCTGAGAGTGAGAGGAGGCTGTGCAACAATTTTTCAGGCCCAAGGGAGGTACTGGGGGAGGCTGCACCTCTAAACATCAGGTGACATCATTTAGACCTGGGCTAAAGTATTACTAAGGCAAAGGCTGGGCTGCTTGCTGACAATGCCCCACACCTTAGAGAATCAGCAGCCAATGGCTGTGAGAATAATCAACAAAATATGGAGAAAGAGTGGGTCCAGGCTTGGGAAGGGTAGCTGCAAATGGATGTGTGCAGGAGCCGCAACACCTGGTGAAGAAAAATTGGCAGTACAGGAAATCATGGAACAAGAAGATGCACAGGAGAGGAAACAAGGGAATTATACTCAGAACATTGTGGAACTCCCTGGAGTAGGGTGGGCATGCAGTAGAAGGTCTTAACAGCTCCTCCTGGGTTTCCTGTAAGGCATTCACCCCTGAGACACAATACAGTAAAATCCCCAGATCTTTTCCCCTCTTTCTTGGGATGCATGGTCTAAAACAAATCTCACCATCTTATACTTGTGGGATACGGATAAGAACTGGATCTGTGATTTCTTTGGTAATGAAAGCTCTTGAGGAGGAAACTCCCTCTACCATTGCAGGTTAAGCACCTTCTCTGAAATTTATAGTTTTGGGGAAGCTGCCTAGAGCACTGAGAGAAAGAGTCATGTGCCTTGGGTCACACAGTCGGTATATGTCAGAGGAAGGCTTTGAACTCAAGTCTTTGAGGGGCAGACAGAGAAGTGAGCCAAGGGCAACACAATGTTAGTCTCTGAAGAAGCAGCCGCTGAACCCTTAAACTGAAGAGGGCTCCTACTTGCCTACGGTTGTTGACTCCTGTCTCCATCCACTCCCTCTCCCCCAACTATAAAAGAGCCACAGGACAATCTTTTGATGCTAGGAATGGGGTGTGTGTGTGAATGATCCACACACTGTACAGAAGTTGGAATAAGCCTGGAGAGTTAGTACAGCGCTTGGAGTGATTACCTTAGTGGGAGAGGGAGAGCAGGCGTAGCAGGTGAAGGGGTGTGAGTCAGTGTGAGTATGTTGTTAGGGATTAAGAAGTATCAGACGTGTATCCCATATGGTTTGTGTGTAATTTGTCTGCTGCTAATACCCAGGGGTATCTGGTATAAGCCTTAATTTGTAGGTATAAGGGGAGAGAGAGGATTAAGATGCTGTGATGAGAAAGGTGCCCTGAAGCAGTATTACGTGTTTCTCCCTAGTGCCTACCCACAGAGTTTGGGTTTGTTGTTTTTTTTTTTGCACTTGGGGACAGTGATAATGAGCCCTTGTGAATGAGTGGTACAATTTTTAACTCTCAATAGTTTCTGCAGAAAAAGGGCTCCTGGGAAATGGATCTGGTCCATCAGATGTGAGTTTGATAGCAATAAAAGTGTTAAGTAGGTACGTGAGAACCTCAGTGGAACCTAGGAGAGAGTTAGCTTTAGGGGCTTCTGTGTCATATTGTTGATTCGGGTTTTACAGTGGTGCAGAGGATAGAGTGTTGGGTTTGAGTCAAGAAAGTCTTGAGTTCAAGTCCACTTTGGACACTAGCAGCATGACCCTGGAAAAGTCACTTAAACTCTGCCTGCCTTGGTTTTCTCAGGTGTAAAATGAAGATAATAATAGTACTTAACTTCCAGGAATGTGAGAATCAGATGAGATAACATTTGAAAAATGCTTACTATGTGCCAGGCACTTAGTAGGCATTCAATAAATGCTTGTTCCCTCTCCCCTTTCCCTTTTAATACAGTAAAATCCCCAGATCTTTTCCCCTTTTTCTTGGGATGAATTGCCTAAACCAAATCTCACCCATCTTATGTTTGAGGGATAGAGATAACAACTGGACCTATGATTTCATTAGTAATAAAAGCTCTTGGAGAGGAGACTCCCTCTACCATTGCAGGTTGAGTACCTTCTCTGAAATTTATAGTCTTGGGGGAGTGAGAAGAAAAGACATGCGCCTTGGGTCACACAGCCAGTATGTATCAGTGGTAGGCTTTGAACTCAAGTCTTTTTGACTTCAAGACTGGTGTTCACTGTTGGATGTATTTAAAGAGCCTCCTTTTTACTTCAACTGAAAATATTTTAAGAAAATTTTCTCTGGCCTAAAAACCCTTCTGGACTTTTCCCTGTTTGTAGGTAAATATGTAACAGGTAAAGAACAAAGGCTAAAATGGATCAAGGGTGCTAATCAAACTCAACTCCCATCTAGGTAAGATTGTTGCCTCCCTACCCCACTGGAGTGATCTGCACCAACACACACTTATAGACAGTGGCCCATTTTTCATTCAAGGATTGAAGGATTTCATTCCCTGAGGGGAATGATCAAGGAAGGATTCCTGTAGTTCCAGTCATTTTAGTAAATTAATTATCGTTCCAGAATGTTAACCCCAAACCATATGAGGTTACTATCTCATTTGAGATAACTTACAATTATTATCTCATTTGAGATACAGCACTTAGCACAGAGCTTGGCATATAGTAAAGACTATATAAATGTTAGCCATTATTAGTGATTACCTTATCATCTTCAATCCTGGAAATCCGCCAAGCTCAAATTAGGATCATAAGATCATAGACCTGTTGTTATTTAGTCATTTTCCAGTTGTGTCTGACTCTTCGTGATGCCATCTGGGGTTTTCTTGGCAAAGATACTGGAGTGGTTTGCCATTTCCTTTTCCAGCTCATTTTGCAGATGAGGAAACTGAGGCAAACAGGGTTAAGTGACTTGCCCAGGGTCATTGAGCTAGTAAGTGTCTGAGGCCAGATTTAAACTCAGGAACAGGAGTCTTCCTGACTCAAGGCCTAGCACTCTCTGCTGTGCCACCCAGCTACCCCCATAGATCTAGGACTGGATAGAAACCATTGTCTCTACATCTCCGTCTTTCAAAAGGCCATCGAGTTTAATCCACTCATTTTACAGATGAGGGAACTGGGGCAAGATTTGAATCTAGATCCCATGACTCCAGAGTCAGTGCTCTTCCCCCTCCATAGTTAGGCCTGAATTAATTCTACTTCAGCAGAGCATTTTATTCTACCCACAGAAGATGTTGCTATTCACCCCACCTGCAAAAGTTTGGTGAAATTGTTTCCATACCTTCTGAATACCAGTAATTGTATTTTTTTCTTCCTATGTTGTTGCACATGTTGGCATATTGTGTCTAGGGAAAAGACTGGATCAATAAAAAATGTGATTTCTGGTCTTTGTCCCCTAGAAAAAGCCATTCTCAAATTTTTTTCATTAACAGAGATATGTACCTGGGTTCCGTCTATTTGAGACATTTTCAAACAGAAGACAATATATTTCTAGGTGTAATGAATGAAGGGCTGAACTTGGAGTTATAAAAACCCATTTCAGACATTTACTGAGTCACTTAAATTTCTCTCAGCCTCAGTTTCCTCATCTGTAAAATAGAGATATTACCTATTGTATTTATTTCACAGGGTTTGGGCCATGGTTAAATGAAATAATGCCTAAAAAAGCAAACACTACATAGGATACAGTGCTGTTTTAAGTTTTGATAAGTTAAAACTGCACTAAAACTTTTGGAATGAATTGCAGATAGGTGAGTTATTGCTATAACACTAGACCATCCTCAGTCTTTTGACTCCCTCTCCTTTCTGACACTGGCTCACATTCTTATTAGATGTAAGATTCGTTCTTTATTTGGCACTAACTCTGAGGATGTTGGGTAAAGAATAAAAAAAATATTCAAATCCACCTGAGGACTTCAAGTCTTTATTTTTTAAAAAAAAAATAATATTTTGAAACATGTGTTGAAAACCTATTAGGAAGCTTTCCTTCCTGTCCTGCCTTTGTCACAGGAATTCTCCATATGTTCCCCTTTCTCAGAAAGAAACAAGAAAAAGGACTCAGATAAGTAAATCAGAAATCATAAAGAAATATCTTCACCAACCAGCCAGAATAAAGAGGTTTTCCATCTAGTCTAATATAGGGGTTGTCATGGTTTTTGTTAGTAGCTTTCTTAAAACCAGGTTAAACCTTCTAATTAATGAGGCATCATGATTCCAGAGTGTGTGATCTCTAATAAGAAATTTTTGAGGAACGTCCACAATGCTTGAGTCTGGGCAGTGATAAATGTAACCAATGTTTGGTGGCACCTCTTGGATGGGGCCATAACCCTTTATGAGCTGATGGACAGTCACTTGAACAATATTTTGTGGACAGACTCATTTTCTTACATTTATATATTATGAGATCTCATGGCTCTCTGCACACATGTTGTAGGATGTCAACCCTAGCAATTACTTTCCATGATAAAATGTTATATTGTGGAATTAAAAGCAAAAACAGAGTCAGAAAAGAAACAGTTTTCGAATTCAAGAATTCCACTCTCTGATTGGACCACCATGATTTTGTCCACCATTGCTTTCCAGTGGGGGTAATCCACAGGTAGCAGAATTTCATTGATGTCAAGCAGTAGCACAAACTTGCTTTCATAGATGTTGCAGTAGATTCAGTCATTGAGGGAAATCAGATGTCCATAGTAGCCAATATCTCTTTCTAAGCTGTCCTTCATGGATGTCTGGCTTGCTATCCAAAAGGTTATTATCAGCAACCTCACAGACGGACTCAAAAAATGAATACTTCAGGGCAGCTAGGTGGAGCAGTGAGTAGAGCAGCGGTCCCTGGAGTCAGGAGGACCTGAGTTCAAATCCGACCTCAGACACTTGACACATTTGCTAGCTGTGTGACCTTGGGCAAGTCACTTAACCCCAATTGCCCTGCTTTCTCCCCTCCAAAAAAACAAAACAAAACAAAAAGTGAACACTTCTTAGTCACAAGGAAGGAAAGAGAGGGTCATTGCTAGCCCTCATTACCAAACTTCCACCAATCATGTTGCCTCAGCTCTGTAACCAATCATATTGTTTCCTGGACCTCAGTTATGCCATCACGTCACCTACTCTATTCTGTTCTGTACTCCCCAAAACCTAATAAAAAATTTTTTCTCCTCATTTGGGGTCTTAGTTTACTTAGAAAGCTGGGATCCTATATATTGATAGATTAATATTTTACCAATAAGCTGACCGTGCTTAGAAATTTTGTGCCTCAGTTTATCTTACTTTAACTGTTACACATCCAAACCACTGGTAAAAATATGGAACAGAGCATGCCCAAAGACTGAGTCCACAGCCAACCATTGAGAAGTCTTTTCCCCCCTAAGTTAACATGAATCCATTAATCACTGCTGTATGGGTATAGTCATACACCTAGTTCTGAATCTACCTAACTGTAGAATCTTCTAGGCCACATTTCTCTATGTTGCTTAAGAGGAAATCATGGGAAACCTTGTCAAATAATCTTCCTGAAATCCAGATGTGCGATGCCTCTGGTCTACCAGTCTTGGCAGCCCTGTCAAAAAAAAAAAAAGAAAATGAAGCTATTTTGGCATGGCCTGCCTTTGAGGAATCTATGGTGAGTGAATGAAGAAAGCTTTCCTAAGTGCTTGCAAACCATAACTCATTATTGGATTTTGCCAGCCGTTGAACTCGAGCTCCCCTAAACTTTAGTTTAAAGAATCAGCTTTACACAGTAATAACCACACTGTGCGATGACTGACTTTGATAGACTTGGCTCTTCTCGGCAATGCAAGGATCTAAGACAACTCCAAAAGGCTCATGAAGGAAAATGCCGCCCACATCTAGAGAAAGAATTATGGAGTCTGAATGCAGATAGAAGCATACTATTTGCTCTCTCCTTTTTTTGTTTTATTTTGCTTCTTCTTTCTTGTGGTTCATTCCATTGGTTATAATTTTTCTTTTCAACATGACTAATGTGAAAATATGTTTAATGTGAATGTATATGTAAAGCCTATATTGGATTGCATGCCATCTTGGGGAGAGGGGAGGGATGGGAGAGGGAGAAAATTTGGAACTCAAAAGTTTGTGGAACTGAATGTTGTAAACTAAAAATGAATGAATTAAAAAAAAGTACCTGCCACATTAAAAAAAATAGAAAAGAATCAACTTTACCTACCTCCCTTCCTCCTTTATAAAAATTGGAACATTTGTGTACCTCTGGTGCTGTCAGGCCTCTCCATTTCCCACACTTTTTCAAATATCACAAACAAAAACTTTGTAATCATGTTCCCAAGGCACCATAGCGCACAGAGCGCTGGACCTGGAGTCAGGAAGACATCTTCCTGAGTTCAAATCTGGCCTCAGACACGTACTAGCTGGGTTACCCCAGGCAAGTCACTTAACCCTTTTTACTTCAGTTTCCTCAACAGTAAAGTGAGCTGGAGAAGGAAATGGCAAACTATTCTGGTATCTTTGCCAAGAAAACCCCAAATGGGGTCATGGAGAGTTGGACATGACTGAATAACTAAACAACAATCGTGTCCACAAATTCTTTCTGAAATTTAGGACATAATCCATCTGGATCAAGTGGCTCAAATTAATTTGAGAACATTAATTATCCCTATTTAGTTTTGATTTCTATTCCCAGCTAACTATTCCTGTTCTTTGTCTTTTGCAGTCTGAAGAGCATTCCCCTTGGCGGGGAAAACAGAAGCGAAGTTGTTGAGTGGGTCTAACCTTCTCTCTATTATCCATGTTCATCAACTCATCCACCCCAAGCAGTCACCCTGGGCTTCTTGTTCTTCTTCTTGTCTTCAACATAGCTAGGGAAAAAAGCTCTTTTTGTTGTCCTTAGCACTAAAACCATAGGGTTACTGATGGCAGTTAACCAGCAGAAAAACTCATTTCAAAACACAGTCTTATTTGTTCCTTATCCATCACCCTTCTTATCCACTCATTTCTCAGGTCCTTATAATCAGCTTCTGTATTATCACTCTATCCATCCCTTTCTCTATATTCTCATGTTCCCTCAACATGGTAGAGGACCTCATTAACACAACTGAGCTGTGGGAATAGTTTCCTTACATCTCTCTCTGCCTTCACTCTCTCCCCTTTCCAAATTGTCTTTTATGCCAGAGTAATCTTTCATTTGCATATACCTGGTTATGACTCCTCTAATAAAAAACCTCCAATGACTCCTATTGCCTATTTTTTAACACTTTCTTTTTTATTTTCAACTTAAACACCACAAAAAAGCATTTTGATACACAAAGAACACACACAAAAAAGGTTCTATATGGAATCATAAATCTCCATTTCACAATGTTTGCTTTTAAAATGCACATATATGTAATATATTCTACATGTTACTTTCAAAACTGTCCTGCTTGTCTGTGCTTCCTGGTGTTTTCTTCTGTGCATTTTAAAAATGTTTCAGTAGCCCTTTTTATTTTGCCGTTGCTATTTCCCACCATTCTCCCTCTTTGATCCATACTCCCTCACACTCCATTAACTGAAAGAAAGGAGGAAAAAAATCTCTCGTATGTCTACACATTGTGTCCATCATCTCTCTGTCAAGAGGCAAGTAACAAGCTTTATCATAAGTCCTCTGTTGACATGGTTGTTCAATAAAATGACCAATTCTTAAGTCTCTCAAAATTGTTTTTCTTTGCAAAGTTATATAAATGGTTCTCTTGGTTTTGCTCAGCTCATTCTGTATCAGTCTCTAGCACCTATAATTCTCTGAAATTGTGTCTTTTCATTTTCCAGATCTTTGGACACCAAAGAGAGATGGAATTCTTGAGCTGAAATAAGTGACCGGGAGTTCCTGCTGTAGAGGGGGCAGTTCTTAGAGTCTGTGCTCTGGTTGTACTACAGAAAGCCTTTAAAAGGAGTCAGACATAGTGCTTTCCTCACTCTCCATCCCTTCCATTGTTATATCTGCTTCACATGGGGAAGAGATGCAAAGAAGGTGACTGTGTCAGGCAGGTGCATCAGAGCTCTCTGAGGCCAGTCTGCTCAGATACCAAACCACGAATTGGAGTCAGTCCCCACCACTAGCAAAGGCTGGAACATGGTAAGCTGCACATTTCTTTTCTTATTAGTGATCGCTGATCAATGAGCTTAACTACCGTTCATATTCTGTTCACACTTTTTTACATTCCTCTTCGTCCTGAAACCTTTAAAAAGTCTACTTTGAATGGGATTGCTACAACAATCTACCAGAAGGGAATTTATTCTTCAAATTGTAGTTGTGGTAATAAGAGTAATATTATCCCTAAACTTTTATTAGACCTTTAAATTCTATTGGTCTGTTGAAGAGCTTTGTTGCACGACTTTGATGTTTCACTGGTGGGGTGGCCTATATCATTGTTTATAATCTTGTGCCAATGGTTTTCGAACATTTCAGATAAAAAAGCATAGGCTAAGATATACAATCATTCAAATTAAGGGAGTTAATAGATTGGACCTATGGTTTCACTAGTATAGAGAGCTCAGAGAGGAAACTTCCTTTACCAATATAGGTCAGCATTTTCTCTGAAATTTTCATCCTTAGAGGTTTGCCTAGAAGACTGATGTGTTAAAAGACAAACAGCCAGCAGGAAATGGGACTTGAACCCAAAGGCTGGCTCTCTACTTAGTACCACTTAAATTCACTTCCTAGAAATCATAATTTCAGTTTAATGTTTCTTTACCTTTTACATGAGGTATGTTCTTCCAAATTCTTAGGTCTCTTTTTTAGAGAATATAGGAGTTGGATTTGTAAAAATTTAGGAGGAATTTTTCTCTGTTTGTCCCTGCTTATTGGATGATTAATTATTGTTGGTTTGAGTAGTGCCATAAAAGTGAGGGACTTGTGGGTAACTCTCAGAATGCACCTACATCTTGGAAGTGGAAAGGCTTGCATCATGAGATGAAGAATATTATTTTTATTGCTTGTAGAAAAGAAACCCAACCCAGGGAGTCTTTGTGATCTCTGGGTTTTAAATCTTCAAAATTTGTGGAATTTCTGACTGCAGAGTGGGTTGGGGAGGGGGAGATTCTGATTTTAAAATAAAAAGGCAAAAGGGGAAAGGATGAGATATTTTTAGTGACAGTCATCTGTGGGGTTCATTCTTGTTTTAGCACAGAATAGCACATAAATCCCATTCGCTGACTTTAATTATTGGGACTGGAATTTTGACAAACAACTTTAGAATTAAATGAGGACTTTGAGTCATAACTTTATTCTGCGGTAAGCATATTGTCACACATGTTAAAACCTGCTATGAAACCATCCCTCCTTGTTCTTCCTCTCCCACTGGACTTTTTGATTAAATGTCATGCATTATGTATTTCCCTTTGTCAGCAGAATTTTTTAAAACAGTAAAGAGACCTGTAAAACACTGTAAACTCTTAAAAATAATGCTCAGTACTCATGGCCAAAGAACCCTCATCAAGTCTTCACCTGCTCCCAGCGGAATGACAAGATTGAATAGTTAGCCTAACATACTGAAATTGCTTGGGAGCTGGGAGGAAGAATTCATCAGGCATTTAAGCTAGCAATTTGGAGTGAAATAATAAATACAGTCCTTTCATTTGGAGTCATTTATTCCATACCCCCCAAAAGATTATCTGCTTTCAAGGTTTATCAGTAGGAAGGACTTCATACAGAATTACTGGTTAAAGTTTAGTATCTCCATTTATAGCAGCCAGATTATACCCAAAGAGGCCACTTAATATAGACTGTTGGACTTTCCTACTTATATGGGATAATTAAACATTTTTAAAGTACTTGAATGTCAAATACAACCTAAAATGGAGAAAAACTAAATGAGGTGAATCTGTTTATAGTCATACACACTTATCTTTGTCTAAAAATATATTATCACCACTCTAAGTTGTGAAAATTGGGACTGTTTGAAGTATTCATTTGGAGAAAAAATTTTAGCAAGCAAGTTAATAACATATACCTATTTCTACCAGTGGATATCTAAGCAATTTAGGAAAATAAGCTGCTTTCAAGGACTTACCATCTCTTTGCTCAAAGGATTTAATAGTTCATTACAAAAGTCCTTTATCTCTTCATTAGTGTAAATCTGATAAGACATAGGAAGATTTTTCCCTTTACTGCTACTGTCTATATTTAAAAGTAAGAAAAATCCATTTATTTATCATGGCTTATCCAGGCTAACCTCAAATCACTCCCAATTATAGAGTTATGTGTGTATGTATATGTTTAATTGAAAGACTTTAAATCTTTTTTTTAGTAGTGGAAAAGAAAATTTGGAACGATGACTCAAAAGATTCTTTGTAAACTCTCTTTTATAATAGAGACAAACTGAAAGAAGAATTAAAAAAGAAAATGTTGATTTCCAGGACTTATTGCTCTCAGTGGTCACATTTTTACCAACTAGTGAAAAGTTAGGAAAGTCCTTCCATCAAAATGTATATAGATAAGACTTTATTCCTCAGAACTGCCATTCTAAGCTCAAGGAGAACCTTCTCTCTGTTTCTCAGGACTCTTCTGAAGTTCCTCAAATGTTGACTATCTAGTCTGGGTAGTCTTCACTATTACCTTTGGTTATTATTGAGCTAATGGGTCATTCAAGTAACTAGGACTTCCCCTGACTTTGCTGAGGCCATATTCCAAGGCTTGGGCTTCATTTAACTTGGAATGATAAGGGTAATACCTATATCCCATTCTATGGGAATAACTTTTCTACAACTTGGTTAACACTTTTTACTAAGGATGGACCAAAATCCCAGATCGTGTGATCCCTAACAAGAAGGTTTTGGGTAACGTCCCTAGGGTTAACATTTCTGCAGTGGTAAAAGAAAGCTATGTCTGGGGAAACATGAAATTGAGGACCAAAGCCTTTCAGTACTCTGTGGACAGAAATTTGAATAATATTGAAGGGAGAGACCATCATTTTCTTTGGTTTATGCTTCCAAGGTTGGTAGGCTTCTCTGTACACATGTTGCAAGATGTCCACTCCGGGGTGAACCCTCCACGATGAAATGTTATATTTGGAATTGGAAGTAAAAATGGAAGTTGGAAAGACAAAATTCTCAAACAGGAAGGTCCCCTTATATTGGCCTCTTGCTTTTATTTTTCTCATCATGGTGGTCCAGTTGGAAAAGCCAATGGGCAGCAAGATTTCATCAATGTCGTTCAGCAACACAAACTTACTCCTTGGCATGTTTCGATAGAGGCAGTCATTCAGGGCTGTCAGCTGTCCATGGTAACCGATGTCTCCTTTCTCTTTAGAGAAATGTGAGGCGGGTGAAACATTGAGGTAGGATGTTATAGGCCAGGGAATTATTTGTATTGTCCCTTCATCAATGTAATATGCCAGGACTTTCTCCACCAGTTGGCTACAGTTGGTTTTGTAGATCATGACCGTCTGAACCCCAAGAATTTTATACATCTCAATGCTTTGTATAAATTGTAAAACATTATTATAATTTCCAAACAGAGGGGAGATACACACAGTGAATTCAGAAGATGGGTTCCAGGTTTCTCGGTTTCTTATTTCAAACCATGGCATCTGGTTGATGTTTCCTTGCTTGGCCCAGTGAATTGACACATACTGGGCATTACAGTTCTGAGGAACCTCACAGAGAAGATTAGCAGCACCATAAGGGAACCCAAACCTATCCTTGAGAACATCTATCCCTGCTCTGATAATAGAAATGTTGCCAGAGGATTGGCAGCAGAACCAGCAGTAAAGCTCTTTTACATCTTTGTGGTGAACGATGCTGATCACTCGGGTGAGGTTTATAAATCTTCTATCAAAATAAGGGGCAATGATAAAAGTTTTGGTATTTTCTAATGGGGTAATTGTCCCTCTGGCAATCTGCCCTCCGCACATAGCCAAAGATGCCTTTATTCTTCTTGATTCATTCTCCATTGTCTTCAACCAATAGAATGATACCAACCACAAGATCAAAGTGAAAACTGTAACCACAAAAAAAGTCTGTAGAAAATAAATGTTTGGCATTCTGACTTTAAAGACTGGTATATCTCACTGCATTTGGTGCCTGAGGGTAACAAAATATAGATGGAAGTATGTTTTTGCTGAAAGGTATGAATCCTTGATTTAGATGCCATTCCCTTCATTTCTCCTCCCCACTCCCCACTCTATCATACCTTTCCTCCCACTGACAATATTCCTGTACTACATGAAAATACAGCAGGAGTAGCTGGGCCCTTTGTCTATATCACTAATCAATGGTTAAAATGGAAGCAACAAATTACAACCCTCCTCTACATCATATAAAAAAGCAGTCTTCAAGTTTGCTAGATAGGAATCTGGTAGAGTCATCCAGATCATCCAACAGGTGGCTGCTGTTGCTGCTCATGTGCCCATTGTTTCTGTCCCTGGGTCTCCCCATATAATACTTTTTTGGGTTAAACACAGAATTGTAGAATCCCAGAGCTGGAAGGGATCACGAAGATCATCAATCCAATCTAATTTAATCCACATGAAGCAGAAATCCCCACTTCCACATCCTTGACATCATCCTTTCTCTATACCTGTGTCCCATTCTTCATCTTGTGTCATAGTACACCCCTATGTGTGTCTGTTGGTGCTGTTTCTTTCTGCCTTGGGTCCCAGAGTCTCATGGTCCCATAGTCCATGTCTCTGCCTTCCTCTTGTATATCTTTACACCTTGTATCTTTACTATCAGTCCAGGTTACTCCCTCTATTCTGTGTTTCTCCTTAAAGCTCATGTCTATATCTATGGCCTGTGACTCATATACCTTCTTATCCCACATCAATGATTGTATTCTTTGTCTCCACCTGTATCCTGTGTCCCTGACTATCCTAAAAAGAAAATGACCTGAGATTTTGGGCTCCAGGACTGAGGATGGGTCTGGGTCCTTGACCTGGAATTTAGCATTAGAACTATGACCTTGCCTATGCCCAATGTCTCTACCTGTTTTCTGTATCCCTTCTTATATTTCCTGTTTAATCTTAACTTGTCTTCTGTGTATCTGTTCTGTGTCTATTCCTCTGCTCCAAAAACCTGCCACTGTCCTATGTTTCTGCCTGTGTTCTGTGTCTCTGCATAGGAAAAGAATCTCTGATTGTGTTCATGTCTCTCTGGGTTTCTTATCTCCCCCACCAGCCCCTCCATCTGCTGCCACTGACTTTCTTGGGCCAAGCGCTGATGTTCCTTTAGTTGTTCAATGTCCTCTCCCTGTTCTGCTCTGGGGCCCAGCTGCCCAAGCACCTGAGATCACGTACCCCTCACCTTTCCACCTCTGAGATCAGAACTTCTCCAGGCCTCTCTCTCCCTGGATCCAATTCCGGCTGTTGCCAGGCAACTATGGGTAAAAGGCCTCTCTAGGAGGAAGCTGCTCTCAATGCCCTACAAGAAGGTTCTCTCTAGGACCCAGCTGCTCTCATTACCCTGTGCATAAAGGCCTCATTTTAGGTCAAAAGGAAATGACTGTTATGTTTTGAGACTGAGATTCTGGGCTCCAGGACTGAAAATAATGTCTTTAATCTAGAATTTAGAGGTGAATTTAGTAGTTAGGGATTAGAGAACCAAGTTCCAGGATGGATTGAGTTTCACTTTAAGAAATGAAGGTTATACTGGGTGGGATCTTTTTTGAAAGAGCTAGAGAAAGGGACCTAGAAAAATCTGAATTATAGGAAGTTTTTTAGCAATATTCAGTGTAATATCAATGTATTTTTTCTAAATACACAAACAGATAGTCAGGTGGTGCAGTGGGTAGAATGCTGGAAGACCCAACTCAAATTTAGCCTTAGGCACTTACTAGCCGTGTGACCCTAGGCAAGTCACTTATCCCTGTTTGCTTCAGTTTCCTCATCTGTAAAATGAGCTGGAATAGTAAACGGTAAACAACTCCAGTATCTTTGCCAAGAAAACCCCAAGTGGGATCATGAAGAGTCAGACACAACTAAAACAACTGAACAAATATATAGACATAGTTTGTGGGTGGCCTGGATAGATGTGATTGGAGGTTTGGACCACCTATCATAGAGTTGGAGGAGGGCTGTGCCTACATAGTAGCAACATAACAACCAGCAACATAACAAGGGGTCCAGGCTTTTCCAAAATCTAGAGGCGTATTGTAGTTTTATGTCTATCTACCACCTGTAAAACAGCTCTAGGGATATGATTTCTAGGGAGTCAGAAGAAAAGATGTTTCCTTGATCACTCTTAAGGGGAAGGAAATCTCTTAACTTGTAGTCAGTCCCTTCCCAATAAGTGACCATCACACATAGTAAATAGTGAAAAAAAAACATTTATCTCCTGACTTTGGGCATTTTCACTGGCTTTGCTCCATGCCTAGAATGCTCTCCCTTCTTATCTCTCCCTCTTAGCTTCCTTTAAGTTCCAGCTAAAATTCTACCTTTTATAGGAAGTCTTTCTCAATCCCCATTAATGAGAGAGAAGATACTCTCTGTTGATTTTCCCCCAATTTATCCTGTATATAGATTGCTCACACATAGTTGTTTGCATGTTGTCTCTTCCATTAGACTGTGAGCTCCTTGAGAGCAGAGACTGTCTTTTACCTTTCTTTGTATCCCCATGTGACCAGAATGGCCTTTGTTTTCTTTGGGTGGCTCAGTTTATCTCATTGGGCCTTGCTGAGTGCTGGGCCTGCTGTTCCTCTTCCAGGGCAGGAAGCCCAGAGACCCATGCCTGTGAGCAGAGAACTTCCTGTGTGACCTCTTCCAGGGCAGGAAGCCCACAGACCATGCCTGGGAACAGAGAACTTCCTGTGTGATGAGTCATGGGGCTGGCTGAGGGGAGGTGTTGACTCCAGAGCCACGCCCTATTGGGTGTTAACCTAGGGGAAGGGGCCAACTCAAGAACCAATCGGCCCTGGTCATTCAGGTGGCACTTGATGATGTCAAAAACTCTATAAGAGGGGAGAAGATGGCTTGAAGATTCCTCTTTCCTTTTCCGGTTGGCGTGGGAGCAGTGGCAAGCGTGACTCTGGGCCAGCCCTTGCTCTCAGGCTGAGCCCAGATGTTGGTAACTATGAATTGTATTGGGTCTGTCTGTTGATATTTGTAATTTGTTTGTATTTTGTTCTGAACTTCGGGGTGCTGGTTTTGTTTTCCCCCGAACTAAATGAATGTTCTGAACTTCGGGGTGCTGGCTTTTTCCCTTGAAGTAAGTGAATGAATCTGTATTTGGTCTGTCTGTTGACGCTTGTCTGTATGCTCCCCTGAACTAACTGAATGCTGGATTAAAGAAAACTGGTCAACCCCTTCACCGTGCTTTCCTTGTTTAAGCAGATAAAAAAGAACCTGTGCTTTCCCGGCGTGCCAGCAGCCTCCTGGGTGCTGGCTGGGGGGGGGATCTTATGCCCCCACAGAAGCTGCTAGCTGGATTGTTAAAACACCCCAACAGTTAATTCAGTATCTGGCACATAATAGTTACTTAATAAGTGTTTACTGACTTACTAACTTATGTTAGCAAAATAGCCAGTAGAAATCAGAAGTCCTATGGTGCGGAATATACCAGAGATATATGAGAAAATCAAGTAGGAGCAAGGTAAGAACTCAGATCAAACTAGAAGCAGAAGAGGTCTACTCTTAGCCATCTTTAGCATTACGAGCCCTGGAGGTCCAGGAACACAATGAGGCTAACTCCCATACATGCTCATAGCTCCAAGGGCTTCAGCCTGCTATTTAAAAGTGTCTCTTGACCACCTTCCTGGAGTTTCCCTCTTCGTATTTATTCTCAAAGTCTCTGTAAGAAACTGAAGCAAGCACCTTGTATAGACAAGCTGTATTCTCTCAGCCAAACAGAAAACACATCTCCTTCTATACATGAAACACATAGAATAAGGTATCCCTCCATAAAACTGCCCCAGGCTTGGGCAGAAGCCAGGTCACTCCAGTTTTATTAATTTCAATAAAGTATATAACATCACTTGATCTGCTAATAAAACATGTTCAAGGAGGCAGATTTTGATAAATAAGATTATAGGATTTAGAACTGGGAGGGATCCCATTAATTAGATAGTTCAATAGCTTACAAACTATTTTTGATTGTGCATTCCATCAATAAAAACAACTGAGCATGTGCCCTTTTGTGTATATTTACTTACTTATTTTTGTGTATATATTTCATATATACATTTGTATATAATCTGTGTATATTTACTTATTTATATTATATTTTATTATTATATAATATTTATATTATATATACTATTTATATTTTATACTACTAGACTAATAATTACATAAATTACAAAAACTAACAAAACTAGAAATGAAAAAAAGCTGAAATACTATTTGCTCCTTGAGTCAATAGGGAGGCATTAGCATTTATTGAGTAAAGGAGTAATATGGTTAGATTTGATTTAGAAAAATCACCCATTCCAGCATGAAGGAGGCATCAAATTGGTAGGCTCTTTTGATGGTTACAGCTTTTTATTGAGTACAGCTCAGTGGAAAGAACTGGAAGAAGGAAAGCAAAATGGATGTGGTGAACAGAGACTTACTCTTCAGAGGCATGGAGGAGGCCAAGATGATGGGAGGATTTATGGAGAACCCTGAAGGTTGATCAAGGAGTCAGCTGGGTTGATTTCGGTGAAGCACCAAAGGTCTTCCAAAGAGAGCCTATGCTGGACATGTGGATGGGGTTCAAGAACCCAGATGGTGACTGGTGGCTTGAAATAAGGGAAGTCTTCTAGCTTTACAGGTGGGAACTTGCCACCTAGTCATGGCCCAGGTAGGCCTGGGGTAATTTTTTTTTATTCAGCTGCTTCTAAGGGAGAGAGGGCACCTACAGTACTGAGTAGACTGGGGGGCCATTTAGACCACTTTCTATAGGTTTCTTAAATCTTTGACTTAAGAAAGAATGCTATTGCAATAACCTAGGTGAGAGGCAATAAAAGGCTACACTAAGATAGTGGCTGTTTGAGAGGGGAAGAGTGCAGATTTGAGAGAGATTGTGGAGGTAGACTGGACAAGATTTGATTAGATATATGAAGTGGGCGAGAATGTGGAGCGGTGGATGTCCCCAAGTGTATTATGAAGGCAGAATTTATGATTTCAAAGAGAATCTCATCTATGTCTGAAAGGTTCGGAACCGCAGGATATAAGGAATTCTCTAGGTAGAAGGCAGAAGAACTAAAGCATGTATTTAAACTCCACAGTAACAGTCCCACAAACCAGCGTCCCCATTTTGATATTTTGATCAAAAGCTTCCAGGCCCAATAAGTCCACCTCAGAAGAGTAACCAGGAGGCCACAGAGAAGCATGATGGTATAAAGCAAAATCGTGTACATGCTTCCCCTCTACAGTAAGAAGATTACCCACTGGCCTCAAGTCCTTGCTCAGCACTCCTCACTCCACACGTGGGTCAGCTCTGCTACCGGCAGCTCCTGCGTCAGCTTCGGCTATAGGCGTCTCTGGCTCCAACCGGAAAAGGAAAGGGAGCTTTTCAACTGTCCTCTCCCCTCTTATAGAGTTTTTGACATCATCAAGAGCCACCTGAATGACCAGGGCTGATTGGTTCTTGAGTTGGCCCCTTCCCCTAGGTTAACACCCAATAGGGCATGGCTCTGGAGTCAACACCTCCCCTCAGCCAGCCCCATGACTCATCACACAGGAAGTTCTCTGTTCCCAGGCATGGTCGCTGGGCTTCCTGCCCCAGAAGAGAAGCCCCAGCACCCAGCGAGGCTCAATGAGGTAAGCTGAGTCACTCAAAGAAAACAAAGGCCATTCTGGCCACACCAAGGTAAAAAACAATAACAAACAACCTAGGTGAGTGGAAGGATGGGGGTGCCCTTGACAGTAATAAGGACATTTGGAAGAGAGTTTGGGGAAAATAAGCAACAAGACCTATGATGTATATCCCAATCCATCCATACTTGCTCATCCAGAGCTCAATTCTTGCCCAAACTACAAGGTAATCTGAGAAGTTGGGTGTATGTATGTTTGGGGAGGCAAAAAGCAGGAGAAATTTTGCCTGTGCCGCTGTTGCAAGTGCTTGAGATTGGGTTAGATTTTAATCAAAGCCCTGAGGGGCTGATATTCAGGTGTAACCATGAGAAGCCAGCTGTGTAAGGTTTGGAAGGAAGAAGTGTTGGAATGTTGAGCAATAATCGTTGAAGGAGGCGAATTAGAATTAGTTGAATTATAACAAGGCTTGTGATTGGTTATTGCAAGGAGGGTGGGATGTGACACATTTTCCTATACTATGAGTGCCTGATCACACACCCCTTAGGGTTATGCCAGTGCCCTGTGGGATTGCACATCCATCCAGTCTAACACTTTCATCTTACAGATGAGGAAACTGAGGACCAGAGAGATTAAGTTATTTCCTGAAGATTACACATAGAGTAGCACAGGCCTTTCTACTACAGATTCATTGTTCTTTACCCTTTGAATCAGTCACTCAGTCAGTAAGTACTCATTAAGCACCTACTTTGTGCCAGGGATAAAGAGAACCCAACAATAGTCCCTGCCCTCAAGGAGTTTACAATCTAATGGGAGAAAAAACATGCAAACAACCATGTACAAACAAACTATATACAGGACAAATAGGAAGTAACCAACAGAGGGATGGCACTAGTATTAAGAGAGATAAGGGAAAGCTTCTTGTAGAAGATGGGATTCTAGCTGGGACTTGAAGGAAACCAAGAAAGCCAGGAAATGAAGATAAGGGTGGAAAGCATTCCATGCCTGAGGAACAGCCAGTGAAAATGCCCAGAGTTAGGAGCCAGAGACCCATATTCAAGGAATAGTAAAAAGGCCAAGTGTCACTGGATTAAAGAATATGTTGGGGGACATAAATTGAAAGAAGACTGATGAGATTGGAGGGGTTATAAAGGTCTTTGAATGCTAAACAGAGGATTTTATATTTGATCCTGGAGGTGATAGGGAGTCACTGAGTTCATTGAGTAGGAGATGGTGGTGACATGGTTGAAATTGCACTTTAAGAAAACCACTTTGGTGGCTGAGTAAAGGATAAACTAGAGTGGGGAGAGACTTGCGGCAGGCAGACCAGCCAACAGCCTATTGAAATATCCTAGGCATGAGGGGATGAGAATGGGTACTGGGGGGTGGCAGTATGAGAGAGGAGAAGGGGATATACACAAGAGATGTTACAAAGGTAAAATCCATGGGCCTTGACAACAGATTGGACATGAAGGGGTGAGAGGGAGTGAGAAGTTGAGCATGACACTTAGGTAGCAAGCCCAGGGGACTAGAAGGATGGTGGTGCCCTTGACCATAATAGGGAAATCTGGAAGTGGGGAGGATTTGGTGAGAAAGATAATGAGTTCAGTTTTGGACATGTTGGATTTAAGATATCTAAAGGATTTCCAGGTCAAGATGCCTGCAAGGCAGTTGGAGATGCAAGACTGAAGGTCAGTAGAGAGAACAGGGCTGGATAAGTGGATTAGAGCATCACCGGCATGATCAAACAGCCACTATCCTAGTGAAGACCTTCATTCCCTCCCACCTGGACTAATTGACCCACAAATTCAGAGTCCATTTAAAAATTTTTTAAAAAATAAAATCTTGTTAAAAACACATTTTTCTTTTCTTCTTGCTTTTTTAAAAAAATAATAACTGTCCTATTTCCTATTTCAGGAAAAATGTAGTCATGGTATAGATGCAACAGTTGGCATCCAACGATAAGAATGATTTCTCGAATTGTGCTTCATTAATGCAATAGAATTTTATATTATGAAGAATACAATGAAATCTAAAAAGATCTTTATGAAATCATGCAAAATAAATTTTTAAAAAGCAGACTCAGAAGAATAGAGTTCAAACTAACTATTGTCACTTGAAGAAAATTAATGAGAAAAAACCAACAAATAATCCTGATGGGAGTTGGACTGCAAATGTGTTATTTTTTTATGTATTGAAAATAATTGATTTGAATTTTAAAAAAATTCCCTAGCAATTAATGTTGTTTGTGTTGATATGTATTGTTATACTTCTAATAATATGTTTGTAATGGAAGTAAAGAGAACCACATTGTCTCATCTCCAAGCCTTTCCCTTTCCCTTTCACTCCAACACACAGCAGGGATAGTCAGCTGATTTCCAAGAGCCAGTTGTTAAATTTTCAGCAGCAGCAGCTAGGTGGCGCAGTGTATAGAGCATCAGCCCTGGAGTCAGGAGGACCTGGTTTCAAAACTGATCTCGGGCACTTGACACTCACACAGACCCTGGGCAAGTCACTTCACCCGGATTGCCTTGCCAAAAAAAAAAAAAATCAGAACGGGGAGTCACAATTTGGAAGTCAGTCCACAAATTAGGGCTGGATTTATTGTTGTATTGATTGTCTGGACTTAAGAAAGTGTTAGAGAAACTATTATTCATTCAGATTAAATTTAAAATTGGGTCTTATATTTTCTGAGAGTCATTTGTTAAAAATTTACCAGTACTCCATTGGTACCCAATGGAAAACTGAGCACATGTATCCCTTTAAGTAGCCAGGGTGAAACCTCAGAACTTCGTGGGATGATCCCTCGCCTGAGAAAACTAGAGGTCTTACTATATGTACTCTATTACACATTTAATTTTTAAAAATACAACTGCCACTTTTTACTAGAGAAAAGTCTATCATTTGACTTTGAACTTACTCTTTGCCCATCAATTAGAAGAGGGGAACTTGACTTCCATGGTGATAGCTGCTAACACTTTACAAACTTTATTTCATATAGTCCTCATAACAACCCTGCAAGATAAACAATGCAGATATTATTCCCTTTCCTCAGACAGAGGAACTGAAGCAAAGATAGGTAAAGTGACTTTTCATTGACATCCAACTAGGGAGAGGCTGAATCAGGATTCAGATCCAAGTTTCCTGCTGCCAGACTATATTTCATTCCATGAGGCCACAGCTGCCTTCATGGAACTCACAGTCTAATAAGGAGATAAAACATGAACATAGGTAACTACATTATACAATAATACACAAGAGTACTAGAGGGGTACAAAATGAAGGTCTGTGTGTGTTCTAGAGACTAAAGTCATCACCACTTTGGAGGATGCACGTGTGTGTGTGGAAAGGGGGGGGGATGCGGTGGGAGTTGGTGGCTCTAAAAAATGCTAGGCCTGAAGTTGAGGCCTGAGTATTATCCCTATTCTCCCACTTCATTAGGTATATGCCCTTCGACAAAACACTTTATTTCACTGATCTCAGTTTACCTGTTTGTGACACGAGGATAATAATACTTCCTCTGCCCTTCAAAAGGAAAGGGCTAAATAATTGTTAGTGATTATTAAAGGAACTCAAGGGTGAAGCAGGCCTCCTCTAAAGAAAAAAAAATTATTTTCTAACTTGAGAAATCACCTCTGTTAGAAATATGAATTTTCTTATATTAGGTTTTCTCCTAATGGGGGGCAATCTGCCTTTATTTTCTTCACAAGAGTTTTGATATTTAGATGCAATGCTATCCTGTCTCTTCTCTCAAATCTATTCTTCATGTCACTGACCAAGTAATCTTCCCAATGCACAGGACTTGTTGCACTTCTCCCCAGCTCAGAAACTTCCAGTGATTCCCTGCTGCCTATGAAATAAACCACAAACTCCTTCACTGGACATTCAAGGTCCTCCGTGGCTGGCTCTCACCTATTTTTCCAGTCATATTTCGCATTTCTTTCCTAAATGTGCTCTGGGCGACAGCCAAATCAGACTATCCCTAGTTTCTCCAGGTCACTCTGCCTTCTATTTTCTCCAATGTTTCAAGACTGATTGCAATTATCTTATGAGTTTGTGCAGGCAGCAATTCTTGTCGAAAACAGACTACTTCAAGAAACCTGAACTTGCACTCACAGGATCTCTGTTCAATTCTGACTTCCTGACCTCCATCATTTCCTATCTGTGTGACCTTTGACAAATCATTTAACCTCTTTGGGCCTCAGTTTCTTCACTGTTAGAAATTTCATGGGGTTGCAATAGGTGATCAATGAGGTTTCTTCTAGCACTAAACCTATGATCTATTTGTTGAATCCTCAAAGACCAGTTCAAATGCCACCTCCTCCCTTAAGCCTTCCCTGATCCACAATCTGCCCCCACATACAGTAGATCACTCCCTCCTCAACTGCTTATAGTCTTTCTGTCTAACTTAGACACTTAGTACATTCTAAACGTATCATAGCTATTTGTGTAGTGCCCTCTTAAAGCATACTCCCCTGGCATGCAATAGGAAAGCATATGGAAGCTTTTGATGGCTCTGCCTCCTGGTGGAGGGTTCTCTCTCTCCCTGGTTAACTCCTGAATCCACCCCCACCCCCTCCCCCCCACCACACAGACTTCAGAGCATAATAAGCAGGTGTACTCTTAACTGCTTCCTACCAGTCATTATGACTCAGTGGTTCATATGTATTATATGATGATGAATATTCCTTTAATTTTTGACTGCTGAGCTGAGACTATGAATATACTATAAAGGTGGTCTCTACTCTGTGGGGCTCCTTTCCTGCTGGTTCTGAAGTGCAAGACTGACTCTCTGAGCTGTTTGGAACATCAGATGTGGGGGATAGGGTATATTTTCAGAACTGAGTTAATTATCTTTCTCCCAAAATCCTTCCTGTTTCCTAATATTCTTTTGACTTTTAAGGGTACCACCATTCTCCCGGTCACCCAGGCTCACAACCCGGGTGTTGTACTCAACTCCATAATCCCTTTCACCTTCTCCTACATCCAATCTATTGCCAAGTTGTTTTGATGTTATTTTTTTGATATCTCTCACATATGTTCCTTTCTCTTGTCTGATCCTGCCACCAACCTGGTGCAGGCCCTTATCACCTCAAATATGGACTACTGAAATAGCCTTCTGGTAGGTTTCTCTGCCTTGAGTCTCATCCCCACTCCAGTCTGTTCTCCATTCAGCAGTCAGATTGATCTTCCCAAAGTTCAGTTTGGATTCTATAACCCCTCCTATTCCACCTCATTAAATAAAATTCAGTGGCTCCCTGTTAACTCCAGAATCAAATATAAAATACCCTATTAGGATTCTAAGGTCCTTCATAATCTGACCCCTTCCTACCTTTCCAGTCTCCTTACCCTTGATTCCCCTCTATGCATTCTATGATCCAGTGACACTGGCTTCCTCCCACATGACACTTCTCAATCTGTACCTTTTACTTGGCTGCTCCCATGCCTAGAACTCTTTCCCTCTTCATCTTCTGTCTTTCTTGGTTTCCCTCAAGTTTCAGCTGAGGTCCCATTTTCTGTAAGAAGTATTTTTCATCCCTCCCCCACCCTTTTTAGGGCAATTAAGTGACTTTCCGAGGGTCACATAGCTCAGACATATAGTGTCTGAGGCTGGGTTTGAACTCAGGTCCTCCTGACTCTGAGGTTGGTGCTCTATACACTGTGTCACCTAGTTGCCCTGTCATTCCTAAAATCTAAATGTCCTCACTCTGAGATTATCTCTAATATATCCTATATATATCTTGTTGCACATAGTTGTTTGCGTGTTGTCTTCCCCATTAGACTGTGAACTCCTTGCAAACAAGGATTTCCCTCCCCCCCCCCCCACCCCAGTTCTTAGTATCCCTGGAATTTAGCACAGTGCTTGGCATATAATAGGTGCTAAATAAATACCTGTCTGTTGAATTGTTGACCCAGCCACACGTCATGAGCTCCTAGCATCTGAGGCAGCCTATGCCTGGGAGGGACTACCTCTGTTTGTTTCTTCTTTCCTTTGGTACAGGCCCTGAGAGATCTCAAAACGCAGCTGGCATCTTCCCGGGCACTGACACAGTTGTTGCAGCAGAAGCCAGCAGACCGAAGAGAAAGAGTAATTTGTAGATACAAAGACCACTAGAAAGAAAGCCCACCTGGTGTTGATCAGATTGTGTAGCAATGGAGTTTAAAATGCCAATGGATAATTAGCCTTTGCAAAGAAATTGTTTACAAATGTCTCAAAGAGAGTAAAATGTTAGCCCTCAACTGCTTGTACTGGCAGTGATAAGTGACTGGGTTCTCTTCTAACCATCCTATAATTCTTCATTGCCTGGCATTTCCTTTCTCTGTGGGAATGAAATAACCTGTTCCATGCCTGACTCACATTTGTCTCTCCCTCCCTTTGCTGGAGAGAACCCATAGACAAGAGCCAAAAGATAGAATTGTCCCTGGAGTAGTTGGGGTGGGGGCTGAGCCAATAAATATGAGAAAGAGGCCTGGATTTCACTATCAAGAGATCAGGCTTCCCAAGCTGAGCCTGGGCTAACTTCAAGGGGAGGTAAAGGTCCCAGATGGGCTCGGATTGCGAGCACATTGCTGTGCTATAGCTATCTACCTCCCTAGTCGCATTGTCTTGCTACTAAGAGACAAAGAATCTGTCCTGTTTCTTTTTCACTTTGTATTCCTCATGTTTAGCAGATGCTTTTGCACATAGTAGCCACTTTAAAAATATTTGTTGTTGAATATGGGAACAGTTAATGTAGTGTCTCTCCTGAGGCTCCTTGACGTGGTCCTGGCTCTGCTACTTGCTACCTCCATCATCTTTTACAAGTCAATCAATATCCCTGGGCCTCAGTTTGTTCACCTGTGAAAATGAGAGATTTGGATTCCATAATCTCTATGGTCCTCTTTTATCTGAACCTAAGATCCTGTCAATCCCAGCTATTAGGGCCTGAGCTCCTAGTTACAGGAGGGCTAGGCTTAGCCTCTGCTGCCACCTAGTGGAGTTTGGGAGATGAGTACTTCTGAAGGAGCTGCTTACCTGATGAGGAAGAAAAAGCCACCCTGACATCCCCAATACTTCTATGGACCATGATTTCATCAGGGTGGACCTCCTCTTCAATAGTTACCACTTGTGTCTTCTGAGGATAACCCTTAGACAAGAGACAAAAAATAGGATTGTCATTGGAGTAGTTGGGCATGAGCCGATGAATATGAGAATAAGGACTCTGCTTTAACTATCAAGATATCAGGCTTCCTAAACTGAACCTGGGTGAATTTCAAAGGTTGATAAAGGACTGTCTGTCCCTGTGCTGTTCTTTTCCATGTCCTTCCATAAATCCTTCACCATTCACCTGCCTAAGGCAGAGCAGAGGTATCCAACTTGCAACCCACCAGCCACATGCCCAATTGTGGCCCAAACCAGATTATAATGTAATTGGGAAATATTTAACAAAATAAATAACTATATAACAAAACATAGATAATGTTAATATGTGCTTCTCTAAATCCATATGCTATCCAGTGATACTTATGAATTTAGTGGCCCCTGTTTCAATTTGAGTTCTCACTACTGCTCTAAAGACCTTCCATTAGTTCTTTTGGTATTTGTAGATGTCAGCACCACTTTTAAACTATCCCTTTTTTATCTCTCACCTTTGTAGTCATACCCCACCCCCACCCCCCAACTCTGGCACTGTCATTAAAATTATTGGTGCCTTTTTTTCCCGTTCAATAGTTTTTCAGTCAGACACTTTTTGTGACCCCACTTGGAGTTTTCTTGGCAAAGATTCTGAAGTGGTTTGCCATTTTCTTCTCCAGCTCATTTTATAGATGAGGAAACTGAGACAAAGAAGGTTAAGTGACTTGCCCAGGGTCACACAGCTAGTGAGTGTCTGAGGCCAGATTTGAATTCAGAAAGATGAATCTTCCTGACTCCAGGCTTGGCATTCTATCCAACCTAGCTTTGAAATGACTGGTTAGGAAGCTATTGTATTAGCTGATTGGGAAGCTAACAAAGCCCTCAACTAGGGCAGTTGCAGTGGGAATATTGAAGAGGAGACACTTGTCTGAGATGTGGCTATGGTAGCATGAACGGTACTTAGTTACTGATGTGAAAGTAATGAGGATGGAGGGAAAGCTGAGATGATTCTGTTTTCCAAACAGGATAACAGAGAGAATAGCAGTTCCATTCACAGAAAGCATGACATCAGGAGCATAGTTTCAGCACAGAAAGAAGAAATCAGCATAGTGTGATGAAAGAGCAATGGAGATCAGACAGGGATGAAGATTTTGGTTTAACATTAAGAAGAATTTCTGAACAATTAGAACAATTAGAACAATTCATTCCAACAATAGAGTGAATACTTCCTGAAGTAGGGAGCTTCCCATTACTACAAAAGGCTAGGTTACTGCTTGTCAGAGATATTAGGGAGAGGATTCTTATTCTAGATTACATTTGGGCTAGAGGACATTTCAGGTCCCTTCCAACATTGCAATTTTGTGATCAGCAAACTGGTCCAATGCTCTCCTGTTTTCTCTTGCGTAGCCTAGTTACTAAGGGTCTAAGAATCCTTAGAACCTGAGAGAATCTTTTGTTTTCACAAACATAAAGCTTAGCAAATTAAGCCCTGGGACAAAGGGTGTGTACATGAGTTTCAGGTTGCTGAGGAAGGCCAGACAAGACGTTTTACAGACACTGCCACCCACTTCTGATTCTCTTAAGAAACCAGGGAGCAAGCAATGAGCTGTGACAGAGTTCTCTAATTGCATAATCAGGGTGACAACAGAGGTGTATTCATTTTTCCACCTGGTAATTCTGTTGCCTAGTTAGTAGCCAATGAAAATACTTCTCTGAAAACAAGTTGATGCAGAGCTGCTTTGGCTGGAGTTGAAGCTTTCAAATTAGGAAATCTATCTGGGAGTCCTTAGCAAGGTGTCTTTAGAACCCATCCCATCCCTGAGGCTGTAGACATTTAGGAAACTTATAGGCAACTTGGAGGTCATCCTTTCATTTTACAAGTGAGGAAACTGGGACACTTAGATGGAAAGTAGCTTGTCCAATATCACACCACGAGTTAATAAAACGTGATCCGTTTCTCTAAAGTAACTAAGGTTTCCAAAGCACCTCCTTCACAACCCTGTGAGGTAAGGAGTTCAAGAATTATTATTACCAATTTATAGATGAGGAAACCAAGTCTCTAAGAAGTTAAGTGACATTTATGTGGTTGCACAGAAGAGTGAGAGCTAGAATCCAACTACAAGTGATCTGGGTCCAAGCTCAGTTCTTGTCACTTCTCAGTGCAAAGATGGAACTGGGACAGGAGGCAGGGTGGTATAGTGCAGGGGTGGCCTTAAGGCTACATGGAAGGGGATTTGTTCTGTGAAGTTTGGATTTAGTCAAAGGGCTTCACTTGAGGACCTAGAGGCCTACATGTGGTCTTGAGGCCTCAGGTTCCCCAGCCCTGGTATAGTGGAAAGAAGTCTGGCTCTGGAGCAAGTCAAAGGATTCAGGGCATGAAAGGACCTCAGAGTTCACCTTGTCAGACTCATTCATTTTGCAGGATCATAAAACTGAAGCCCAGAGACACTGATTTGTTCAAGGTTACATAGACAGTAATTAGTAGTGTGAGGACTTGAATCCAGGTCCTCTGACTCCAAATCCAGAGCTTTCCACACATACCTTCAAACTCCTTACTAAATGTCCTTCGTTTCTGAACTTCAATTAGAGTGCCAAGCCTTTTAGACATTCCCAGGTCCCTGCACTGACTTGGTTCCTTGGATTCATCACTGTAGCACACTCGAATCTGAATTACCTGTCTCTAACTATCATCTTAACATACTCCAACCCTAGCATTTACTTCTCTCCCCTATCTCAACAGTCTCCAAGTGAGAAGAATGCATTTCCTAGGGTTTATATACAAGGAGGAGAGGCAGTGTGGCCTAATGGATAAAGAACCAGGGTTTTTTTTTGGTGGGGCGGGGGGAGGAAGGAGGTTGAGGCAAACAGTTAAGTAACTTGCCCAGGGTCACACAGCTAATGAGCATCGGAGGTCAAATTTGAACTCAGGCCCTCCTGACTTCAGGGCTGCAGCTCTATCCATTGTGCCAACTAGCTACCCCAAGAATCCGTTTTGAAACCAGAAATCCTTGGATTAAAAGTCCTACTTCTGACTCACTGCGGTGTGACCCTGGCCAAGCTGCTCTAGGCAACTATCTAAGTCTCTAATTTTCAAAGAGGCAACAGTACACATACATAGAGAGAATTTCCTCACCTAGGAGCTCCTTATAACAATGAAATCACAGGTCCAGTCCCTATTCCTATAGACGATGAAAGGTAATATGGTACAGTAGATAAAGAACTTGCCTTGGACTTAAGAAGACCTGGATTTAAGTCCTTCTTCAGGAACAGAATGGCTGTGTAGCCATGGGCAAATTACTTGACCTTAGAAAATATAAATTTAGTAATAGTATTGTTGCAAATCAAAGCAATTCTGAGATTCTATCTCCTGTCTATCAGAGTCAAAAAGGACAAAAAAGAAAAAGAAAAGCGATAAATGTTGGAAGGGCTGTGGGAAAACAGGCACATTGATACTTTGTTGTGAATGGCTACAACCATTTGGGAAAACAACTTGGAATTACACACAAAAAGTTACTGATCGATGAATGCCCTTTGACCAGCTACGCCACTGCTAGGTCTATGACCCAAAGAGGTCAGTGAAAAAGGGAAGAGGTCCTTTATGTATGCGTATATTGATAGTAGCTTTTGAAAAATTTTGTAGTGGCCCCCTTGTACCCCTACCCCTCAAAAAACAACCACCACCAGAAATGAAGAGGATGTCCAACAGTTGAGAAATGGCTGAATAAGATGTGGTTATATGAATTGTATTGCAAGGAATGAAGCAATAGATGATTTTAAAAAGGCATAGAAAAACTTATACGAAGTGATACAGGGTGAAGTGAGCAGAACCAGAATAATTTATACTATGACATTAATATTACAAAAATGAACAATTTTGAGGACTCATATAAACTAAGGAAAAGTTAAATTAACTAGAATCAGGAGAATAATGACCATAAAAACAAACAACTTTGAAATGTGTAAGAGCTCTTATCAACACAACGACTATTCATGATGCCAGAGGACCCAGCTATAGCTGCCTTCTGGTAGCTAAGATATCTTTCTTCAAGCTAAATGTTCCCAGTTCTTTTAACTAATGCCTCTGGGCCCCTATCCCCTACCCTTGTCATCCTCTTCTGAACTTTTCTCTACTTTATCAATGTCCTTCCAAAAATATGGTACTCAGATGAACCCAATCCTTCAGATATAGTCTGACCAGGACAAATAATAGCAGAATAATCCTTTGCCTATTCTGAACTAAATGCATACTCAGAAAACTATCCTTTGAGGCTTCTTAATGTTGATCCATATCATTAACATATTTTGTTTTCATCCTATAGAAGCAGTTAAGGTTTTGGTGTTAGAGGACATGGATTTAAATCCCACCTCGGACTTTGAACCAGACACTTCTTCTCTCTGAGCCTCAGTTTCCTCACCTGTAAAATGCAGAGGTTTGTCTAAATAATCTCTAATGTTGGCATCTGGGCAGGGAAATGATTTGAGCACTGGGTCTGGATTCAGGAAGATCTGAGTTCAAACCTGACCTACTAGGCGTATGATCCTGGGCAAGTCACAACCTCTGTTTGCCTCCATTTCCTTAACTGTAAAATGATAATAACAGCACCTACCTCACAGGGTTGTTGTGAGGATCAAATGAGATAATATTTTAAAAGGGCTTGGCACATAGTAGTTGCTATATAAATGCTTGTTTCCTTCCTCCTTACCCCCTTTCCACTCCCCTCCCCCTCCCCCTTTCAACTCTAAACCAATGTATGATCCAGTCCTATAAACTCTATGAGTCCTAATTCCAGACGGGGTACAAATGATGGAATTTGCCTTCTTTCCATCAATATGTTTAATGCTTTGGGAAGTCACTGAGAAGGAAAACTTGGTTTTATTTAATTCACCAACAGGATGCTCTGGTCTCTATTGGCTCTTGCTCATGAGGTCACTCCAGGAGGAGAACCAAAAGGCACAAGGTTCTGGGCAAGTCTCTAGTTCTAGTCTTGTTATTGGTTATGGAAACAGAAAGTCCCGCCCCTTTGGACATGAGGGTCACACTCCCAGCTCTTGCTTTCTACATAGCCTAAGAAGAATCTTGGGAGGTAGGCAAATGGGCAGGCAGTAAGCATTTATTATGTGTTTACTATGTACTAGACACTGTGCTATGTCTGGAGATACAAAGAGAAGTAAAAAAAAAAAAAAGACCATCCCTGCCCTCAAGGAGCTTCTATTCAATTGGGTAAAGACAAGACATGTAAAGAACTGAAAAACTGGGAGGTGGGAGGTGAGGAAGGAGAGACAAGGAAGAAGAGGGTGGTCTGGTGGTAAAGTCTGGAGAGACAGAAGCATTGCTGGTGGGGAAGGTAGCATGGCCAGCCAGGGCTTGTCCCCAAAGTGTAAGCCATGGGAGAAACTCACCAGTGGGAAAAATGGACCAGCATGGCAGAAGTAGATACAGTTACTGGTTAACGACCCTTTGGCCAAGACTTTGTTTAAGTTTAAGGATTGCTAGAGGGTGAGTAAGTCAGGGGAAATCCCAGGAGATGTTTAGGAAACAGTCAGGTGAGGGAACCTGGAGGCAGGAAGTGGGAAAAGCAAGCAGGTTTATTCAACACATACTCTGACCAGAAGCAGTCCAGGCAGGGGGAAGGGATGACACCAGGTACTTGGAGTTAGTTGTTATCCGGTAGAGAGTGGGGTCAGGGATTTGGCCATATAGGAGGACTCACTTAGGGAGTAAAATAAGATCAGAGGGGCCTCCTCTTGGCCTGATCCTTAGTCAGAGAGCTAAGCTTGGCCAGAACCTGAGACCAAATCAGCACCACTAAGGCAACTATTGGTTGATGATAAGGGTGTCCTAACTAGGAAGCCCTAATGTAGTGGGTATGAGGCAGCTGGATGGCGCAGTGGTTACAGTGCTGGACCTGGAGTCAGGAAAATCTGAGTTCAAATTCAGCCTCAGATATTTACTAGCTATGTAGTCCTGTGCAAGTTACATGACCTCTGTTTGCCTTAATCCACTGGAGAAGGAAATGGCAAACCACTCCAGTGTCTTTGCTAAGAAAACCCCATGGGCAGTATGGTCCAGGGGATCATGAAGAGTCCGAGTCAGATATGACTTAATGACAACAAGGTGGCGGGTATGGATCCTAATAGTGACGGGATTCCATACATAGCCAAAAGTCTCTACAGTCCTTATGGGTAACGATTTTCTTTTTGTCCTTACGTCCCTGGTAACTAGTGTGGTACTTTGCAGAAATTAGACACTTAAAGTTTACTGAACTGATTTAAATTGATTTGGAAGACCTGACAGGGTGAAGTTCCAATCAGCTGTTGCAACGTAGGGAGAAAAGTTAAATTAATAACTATCTGTGTAACCCTGAGTAAGATACTACCTCTCAGGGGCTCAGTATCCTGGTACGAGGGTTTGGGACTGGATGGACTAAGGTTATGAACCAGTGGGAGTAAAGACTGAATCTGGAGGAAGAAGATCTATTTTTAGATTCCGGCTCTCCTGCTCACTAGCTATATGACTTAAGGAAATCACTTCACCATTCTCAGTCGAAGATTCCGCATCTGTAAAGTGTTAGTAATATTTATACCGCCTGCCTCACGAGGGACCATCGTAGATTTAGGGCTGAAAGGGACCCTCTAGTCCAACTCCTTCATTTTACAGATGAAGAAATTTGGGGCCGAGAACAGCAAGTGCTTTGCCCAACATGATACAAGTAATGGGAAAGCAGCAGAAGTGGGATTCGAACCAGGACCTCTGACTTAGTTTGTGCTCCTTCCATAATACAGCAGTAAAATGAGATAATGTATGTAAAATAATTTGTAAACCTTAAAACCCTGTATGTATAATTCTGAGTTCTGTAGTCTAACACTCTATGCCCTAAGATTCCTCCTAGCACTGACATTCTATGCTCTAAAGTCCCTTCTAACTCCAGCATCTAGTATTCAGTTTTCTAGGGTCTCTTTAGCTCTGACATACTATATCCTAAGGTCTTTTTTAGCTCTAATAGTCTGTTCTATCACCAACTACACTGGGGGAACCTTAAAAACTTGGGAGTTTTCCCAAATGAAAACTTCTCCACTTAGGCACCAAACAGCATTATTCACCAGCTGCAGGGATTTAAACTTGAGAGCAGGTAGAGGCCTTGAAAGGTAATCTCAGAGAAAAGGAGGCTAAATGCAATGAATAGACCACTCCCTAGTCTCAACTGACAGCTCTCTGGCTGAGATCCCAAAGGAGAGAGGCAGAAAGAGGCCCTGCTTTGAATCAGTCTAAGCAGCTGCAGCATTTACAATCTTGAGCCTGGGTGTGAAGAAATGACCCTAGATGACCCCCTTGCCTGTGGCACGCAGATGCTTAATAGGGAGGCTGCCAATCTGAAAGACTGTCTGGGATGTAAATTGAATCTGTCAGGCATCCATTTATACCTTAGTCCCTCTCTTTGAGAAGGTAGAGGCAGGGAAAAACAAGGAAAGGATCTGGGGACTCTGCTCCCTAAAGTAAGGTGGGGGATTATAAGAGCAGCCAGCTTGGACTGACTCCAAGGATAATAATGACAACTCCTATTTCCATAGCATTTTAAGGTTGCACTCTGGTGTGTTCTCACAACAGTACCAGGCTCTGCTCCTTATTAGCTAAGTAACCTTGGGAAAAATGCATAACCTCTTTGAGTCTCATTTTTATCACTTGTAAAATGAGGTAGGGGTGAAGCAGATGACTTCTGAGGTCCCTTTCATTTCTAGACCTATGATCCTGTAAGGTCGGCTGTACAAGTATTATATTTCCCATTTTACAGACAAGGAAACTAAATCTCACAGTGGTGAAGAGACTTGCTCAGTGCCCCACAGCTAGTAAATGTCAGAGCTGAGATTTAAACTGCAGTCCTCCCAACTGGAAGGGTAATTTACCTTCCTCTTCAGCAGCAATTCTCAAAGTACAGTCTGTGGACTCCTGGGGATCCCTGAGACCATTTTGGGGGATCCATGAGGGCAAAACTATTCTCACAATAATACTAAGATGTTATTTGACTATCCAAATACTTCTCCCTATTCCAACAACACATCTGTGTGAGGCCAGATTTTCTTCTTCCGCTTCAACCAAAACAACACATCACAACAGGTTGAATGCAAAAGTGGATGTGAGAATCCAGCTGCCTTCTATTAAACATTAAAGCAATTTTCAAAAATATGGAAAACAATGCCACTTTTCTCACTGATTTTTTCTTTTGTTTTGGAAAACATAGTTTTTTCCCCATGAAAATGTTATTTTAATAATTTAATATTTTACATTTTAATTCTATTTATTTTAGTTTTGATTAATTTTAACAATTTAATATTCATTGGAATGTTAACATGTAATGGTTGTTCATTCTAAATGAATTAATAAATCTTTTTAAATATATTGGCTTTAATTTCCAATATGGTAAATATCAATAGATGTAACCTCCATAAACAAAACCCCTTGGCAGGGGGTGGGGTCCTCATTAATTTTTAAGAGCATAAAGAGATCAAAGATGGTGGAGTAAAGTCAGGGACTCACCTGAGCTTTTCTGCAAACCCCTCCAAATACCTTTATACAATAACTCTAAATAAATTCTAGAGCAGCAGAACCCACAAAAGGACAGAGTGAAATGGTTTTCCAGCCCAAGACAACTTAGAAAGTCATCAGGACAGGTCTGTTGCACCAGGGTGAGAGAGGAGTGCAGTCTAGAGCAGACTGAGCCACCACAGACCAGGTCCCAGCAAACCAGGAGGAGGCCTTGGGGTGACTGAATGAGTGGTCTGGCAGTTTCCAGACCTCTCAGCCCACAGATGGTAAAGGTATTGGACAACAGGGCAGAAGGAGATTTACATGGGTCCCTTTCCTGGCACCAGGGGCAGGACTTTGTTGCATTGCTCGTACTTGGATCTGGGTCACAGTCCTGGGTCTTAGTTCCAGTGCTAGGAGGTACCCTAGCATAGCAGAGGTTGTGGCCACAGGGGAGCAGGGACTGTGGTTGCAGTTCCAGGGTTGAAAAGGGTGCTTATGGTCACTCACAAACCAGTACACAGTACAAGAGAGTGGTAAACACACCTCTCCTTAGATCATACCACCTTGGAAAAGCCAGAAATTTACATGTCCTCAGAATTACTTCTGAAAATAACTGCACAAAAAAACCTGAAGCTTGTAGCAGTGCCCCCTCCACTTGGGAAACAGAGTCCCACTTTAGTGTAGAATTAAAAGTCAAGAAATAGGTTGAAAGATGAGCAAACAATGAAAAAAATTATGACCATACAAAGTTACTATGATGACAAGGAAGACTAAAACACACTCAGAAGAAGACAGCAAAGTCAAAATTCCTGCATCCAAAGCCTCAAAGAAAAATGTGAATTGGTCTCAGGCCATGGAAGAGCTCAAAAAGGATTTTAAAAATCAAGTAAGTGAGGTAGAGGAAAAACTGGGGAGAGAAATGAGAGTAATGCAAGAAAATCATGAAAAAAGAGTCAACATCTTGGTAAAGGAGGCCCCCTAAAATGCTGAAGAAAACAACACCTTAAAAACCAGAATAGGCCAAATGATAAAAGAGGCACAAAAATCTAATGAAGAGAAGAATGCCTTGAAAAGCAGAATTGACAAAATGGAAAAAGATATGCAAAAATTCACTGAAGAGAAGACCTCCTTAACAAGTAGAATTGGCTAAATGAAAAAAGGAGGTACAAAAACTCACTGAAGAAAATAATTCCTTAAAAGTTAGAATTGGGCAAGTCTGGGAAACTAATGACTTTATGAGACATCAAGAAACAAACAAACAAAATCAAAAGAATGAAAAAAATAGAAGAAAATGTGAAATATTTCATTGAAAAAAACAACTGACCCAGAAAATATCTCCAGGAGCGATAATTTAAGAATATTGCACTACCTGAAAGTCATGATCAGAAAAAGAGCCTAAATATCCTCTTTCAAGAAATTATCAAAGAAAACTGCCTTGATATTCTAGAACCAGAGGGTAAATAGAAATTGAAAGACTCCACCAATCACCTCCTGAAAGAGATCCCAAAATAAAAACTCCCAGGAATATTATAGCCAAATTTCAGACCTCCCAGATCAAGGAGAAAATGCTGCAAGCAGCCAAAAAGAAGCAACTCAAACATTGCAGAACTACCATCAGGATAACACAAGATTTAGCCACTTGTACATTAAAGGATCAGAGGACTTGGAATATGATATTCCAGAGAGCAAAAGAGCTAGGATTACAACCAAGAGTCACCTACCCAGAAAAACTGGTCATCCCATGAAATAGAGGACTTATAAGCATTCCTGATGAAAAGATCAGAGCTGAATAGAAAATTTGATTTTCAAGTACAAGATGCAAAAGAAGTATAAAAAGGTAAACAGGAAAGAGAAATCATAAGGGACTCAATAAGGTTAAACTGTTTATATTCTTACATGGGAAAATGATATTTATAATTCCTAAAACATTCTCATTATTAGGGCAGTTAGAAGGAATATATATAGACAGAAAATGGAGGTGTGAGCTGAATGTGATGGGTATGATTATCTAAAAAAAATAAATAAAATTAAAGGATGAGAAAAAAGAGTGCACTGGGAGAAGGGGAAAGGGAGAGGTAGAATGGGATAAATTATCTGACATAGCTCTCTTCCCTTGAGCCGTCCTAGGTAATCATTTAAAATGGTGAGGTACTCTCTTGATCCAGAGAACCCCACAAAATCATGTAAGTCAAGGGGTTCAAATCTCCGGGTCCACTTCAAGAACACCCGTGAAACAGCCCAAGCTATCAAGGGCATGCATATCCGAAAAGCTACCAAATATTTGAAAGATGTCACATTGAAGAAACAATGTGTTCCCTTTCATCGGTATAATGGTGGAGTTGGCAGGTGTTCCCAGGCTAAGCAGTGGGGTTGGACACAGGGTCGTTGGCCCAAAAAGAGTGCTGAATTCTTGCTGCATATGCTTAAAAATGCAGAGAGTAATGCAGAACTGAAGGGTTTGGATGTGCATTCTCTTATCATTGAGCATATCCAGGTTAACAAGGCTCCCAAAATGCGACGGCGTACTTACAGGGCTCATGGTCGAATCAACCCATACATGAGTTCTCCTTGCCATATTGAGATGATACTCACTGAAAAGGAACAAATTGTTCCTAAACCAGAAGAGGAGGTTGCTCCAAAGAAAAAGATATCCCAGGAGAAACTGAAGAAACAAAAGCTTATGGCACAGGAGTAAATAATGACATTAGAGTGCAAATAAAAAGCGAAATGAAAAAAAATTATCTGACATAAAAGAGGTCTGAAAGAAATTTTACAGTGGAAGGGAAAATAGGGGAAATGGAGAGGGGAGCACATGAACCTTACTCTCTTTGGAATTGGGTCAAAGAGAGAATAATATACACACTCAGTTGGGTATAGAAATCTATCTTACCATATTGGAAAGTAGGAAGGGTGTAAGAGAAGGGTATGGGGTGGTGCTGATAGAAGTGAGGGCAGTTTGGGGGAGGTAAAATTCAGAAGCAAAACACTTTTAGTATGGACAGGGTAAATTGAGAGAGAGAGAGAGAGAGAGAGAGAGAGAGAGAGAGAGAGAGAGAGAGAGAGAGAGAGAGAGAGGGATAAATGGGGAAAATAGGATGGAGGGAAATACATAGTTGGTACTTATTACTGTGAAAAAAATTTTTACAACGAATTTCTCTGATAAAGACTTCATTTCTCAAATATATGGAAAACGGAGTCAAATCTATAGAAATAAGAGTCATTCTCAATTGATAAATGGTCAAAGGATATAACAAGCAGTTTTCAGACAAAGTAATCAAAGCTATCTGCAGTCATATAAAAAATGCTCTAAATCACTATTGATGAGAGAAATGCAAATTAAAACAACTCTGAGCTACTACTTCATGCCTGTCAGATTGGCTAATATGACAGAAAAGGAAAATGACAAGTGTTGAAGGGGATGTGGGAAAATTAAAACACTAATGCACTATGGATTAAGTTGTATACTGATTCTACCATTCTGGAGAGCAATTTGGAAGTATGCTGAAAAGGCTATAAAACCGTGCATACCCTTTGACCAAGTAATACCTCTACTAGGTCTGTATTCCAAAGAGATAAAAACAAAAAGGAAAAGGACCTATGTATACAAAAACATTTATAATGGCTCTTTTAGTGGTGGCAAAGAATTGGAAATTGAAGGGATGTCCATAAATTGGGGAATGACTGAACAAGTTGATTTGATTGTGATGGCATACTATGGTGCTTTAAGAAATAATGGGCAGGGGCAGCTAGGTGGTGCAGTGAGTAGAGCACTGGCCCTGGAGTCAGGAGAACCTGAGTTCAAATCCGGCCTCAGACACTTGACGCATGTACTAGCTGTGTAACCTTGGGCAAGTCACTTAATCCCAATTGCCCTGCCAAAAAAACAAACAAAAAAAAATGATGGGTAGATTGCTTTCAGAAAAACATGGGAAAATGTATATGAACTGATGCAAAGTGAAATGAGCAGAAGCAGGAGAGCATTGTACACAGTAACAGCAATATTGTATGTAACAGCAATATTGTATGATGAGCTACTATGAATAACTTAGCTATTCTCAGCAACACTATGATCCAAGACAATTCTGTAGGACTTATGGTGAAAGGTACCGTCCATCTCCAGAGAAAGAACTGGTAGAGCTTGAAAGCAGATCAAAGATACTTTTTCTTTACTTTATTTTTCTTGGGTTTTTTTGTCTGTGTTTTCTTTCATAGAATGACTTCCATGGAAATGTGTTTTGCATGACTACGCATGTATAACCTATGTCAAATTGCTTGCCTTCTCAGTGTGGGGGGTGGAGTGGAGAAAGGGAGAGAATTTGGAACTCAAAATTTGAAAAAAAAAGAATGTTAAAATAGTTTTTACATGTAATTGGGAAAAACTAAAATATTAAATAAGATTTTCTGAAAGTACCTAAAAAAATAAAGCTTTTGAAAAAGTTAAAAAAGAAAAAAAAAGAACTAGCAGAAAGGGGTCCTGAGACCAAAAAGTTTGAGAACTACTGCCCTATATCACATGCTTCTTAGGCAGTGTGGTGGTATAATGGGGCAATCACTTTAGAGCTAAAAAATCAAAGATTTGAATTCTAGCTCAGCTCCTCCTCAATTAACTAGCTGTATGAATTTGGTTAAGTCCTTTCCCCGATCTTGTTCTATTTCCTCCTGTAGAAAACGAAATGGTTGGATTAACTGGTCCTTTCTAGGTCTAAAACCTTATGAAATACAATACCTTAAAAATGTGAGGAGGAAGGACCTAAGAATAGTTCTCATTCTATTTGCACATAGGACCAGCACTGTATTAGGTCTCTGTAAACCCATAAAATTTCCCTTTGGTTGTTATTTTAACCTCTGTATGTTTCTCTTGTGCAGCTTAGTAGTAAAACTCTTTTTAAAAAATTTAAAGATAAGTGTGTTCTGTTTCAAGGAAGAAAAGAAAATGCCCTGAATAGAAAGAGTAAGAGTCAGGAAGCCCAGCTTCTAGAACTGCCTATGCTGATAACTCATTGTGTGATGGTGGGCAACTCACTTGCCCTACCAGAATCTCAGTTTCCTTACTTCTAAAAGAAGAAAGTTGGATTAAAAGGTCCTTAGTATAATATGGTGCAGTCTACGACTCAATTAATCCATCAACAAGCATTTACTAAGACCCTCCTATGTATCAGGCACTGTGCTAAACACTGGGTCTACACATAAGAAAATAAAATAATACTTTCCCTAGAGGAGCTGATATGTATGTACAGAATAAATACAAAATGAATGAAAGGTAGTTTAGGGAGGGAGGACACTGGGGTGAGGGGGTAGAATTTGGTGTGAGGGATGAGGAAAGGCTTCATACAGAAGGTGTCACTTGAACTGATTATTGAAGCAAACCATATTCCAAGAGGCAGGAATGAGAGCATTCCATTATGGGGAAGCAATCAGTGCAAAGGCTAGGAGGTGGGAGAGAGAAAGAGGGAAACTGAAAATTAGCCAATATATGACTATGAATTGTGTGGACAGAAGGAATGTGGAAGAAGACTGGAAACTGAGGAAGGGACTAGATTGTAAATAGTAATGAACACAATAATAACTAGTACTTATATAGCGATTTAATGTTTGCAAAATGCTTTGAATATATTGTTTCATTTGATCAGAGCTTTAAATGTTAAAGAAAATAATTTATATTTGATTCTATAATTAACAGGGCATCACTGTTGTTTGAGTAAGGGGTAACTAATTTTAGAGTCAGAAGAACTGAGTTTGGAAAATGAGCTTGGATCTGACTGCTACTAGCTGTAACTTAATTTCCTTGTGCCTCAGTTTCCTCATCTGTAAAAACAGGTATAATAACACTTATGTTACTGAGCTTACTGTGTTGTCCTGGGGAAAGTACTTTGGAAACCTTGGAATGCTTCATTAATGTAAGTTATTGAAGTGGGGTTGGCATCTTCTCTCTCAAACCTGGAAGCCCAAAAGCATCTGAAGTCCAAAGAAATTTAGGGGCTAGAAAAAAATTGTACAGCTCTCCCACCAGCTCCAACCCCACCCCTCAAGCAGGCACAGGCCACTGATCTCCACCAATGAAGAGAGAATGTGTCATACCAATGGTCTTTGAGGTTATATTCCTATTATTATGTTGGATACCAGGTGACAATTTTTTTTTTTCCAGTTCCAGCAGGTCGTAAGGATCACCTTTCAGAGAGTGGAGAAGCTTATAAATTACCTTAGCGGAGAAAATACCTATAACATCAAAATCACAGACTACTGAAGTATTATGATTATGACTGTATGCCTCCCCAGCAAACCAAGCTAAGTAGCAAGAGTCTAGCTCAGAGAGAAGAGTTAGTATACAGAAAGAATAGGACCCCATGAAGTCAAGTTCAGATACTTCCTGTTGAAAATAGGGCTGCAGTAGGCCTAAAGCACCACCAGGAGGAATTAGCTTCTGTCACTTTTCCTCCCTAAAAAACCCAAACAAATGAGAACCTTTTCCATTTTCCTTACAGATGTAGAAATTGAATCCATCCTGGTCCCTGCTTTCCTCCTGTCCCTCTCCATCCCCTTCTACATTGTTAGTGCATTTTTCTATTAGTATTATGGTCAAGAGCAACCCAGAGAGGGGGCAAAGAGATGGCCTGGGTTTAGGAGTCAGGAAGACCTAGATTCAAATACCACTTCTGGTCACATATTGACTGAGTGGTTTTGGGCAAATCACTCAACCTCTCAGCATCCTGAACAACTCTAAGACTACAAGTTGGAGAACAGTTGCAGATCTGCATTGGAAGAAGAAGTTTCCTCACCGATTGCTCCCTGTGCTGACGAAATAACGGATCTTGGTAAAGAAAATCACTGAGTATGTTTCAAATTCCTTGCAACTCAATATGAGGCAATAGTTACAAACACTTGTTTTTGAGAAAACGCAATATCTTGGGCTGTATTAGTGCAATCTTCTAAGCCTCGTTGTGCCCAGAATGAGAGAATAATTCTACTGTGTTCTGCCTTTGTCAAAGCATATCTAGAGCATTATCTCCAGTTCTTGGTGCTTTGTTTTAAGAGAGATCTAGATCAACTGGAGCATAAGAAGAGAAGGGTGACCAAGATGGTGATGAGGATTCAGAACACTGTCATGAGATAATCAAGTGAAGTAACTGGGAATGTTTAGTCTGGAGGATCTTGGTAGGTCTTGAGAGTCTTTAAATACACGATTGGTTGCCAACATGGAAAAGGGATTTGATTTATTCTGCTGAATAGCAGAGGGCAACACAAAGATTAATGGGTGTAAGGTTTAGGGAGGCAGGGAGATTAAGAGTTTTGCCCAAGGTCATACAGGTAGTAAATATCAGAAGTCAAATTTGAATCCAGATTCTTCATGCATTCTGCTCTATCACATTGCCTCCTAAGACTGGATGACTACTTGGCTGGGTTTAGAGAAGTAATGTTTTTTAGTACTTCTATCTCCACTTTTCTGAATGAGAAATTGGTAGGAAATGACCATATTGTGGATCATAATTCTCCTCTCTGCCCATTAAATACTATGGATGACTTGAGAAATTGACCATCCTTTAATAGTTGCCATTTCTTAAATTCTTGCTCCTCACAAAGATGAGGCTGGGTTGTTTTTCTATTTGGGCCAAAGTTGCTCTTCCCTGATTTGAATAGACATCTCCAAAGGGGAATAGCCAAAGAGGAACTAAGACTTTAAGTAGAGTTGAAAGACCACCCCAGAGTTGGCTGGCTACATTCTCTTAATGCCAGGACACTGGGCAGAATGTCCAGGGGCCAGGGCCAGCCCTGGGCAAAATTGTGAAGTAGGGGAAAGTTCAACTTTGGAAATTCTAGCCTTTCTTATAATATTGATTCTTCATAGAATTTATGCATTTATTTTGAAAATTTTATTGTTATCTATTTTTTTCCTCATCATCATTTCCCAATATATCTTTTATCTTTCTTTGCCCAGGGAGCCATCCCTTATAACAAAGATGTAATAAAAATAGAATGGGGGGAGGGAAATTCAATTTAGTAAAGCTAAACAAAACATCAACTAAATTTAATATCATGCGTAGAGTTCCATAGCCATGGTCCCTAACTTTTCCCTAACTTTTCTAATGTGGCCTAGCTATACATGATCTCAAACTGTTTTACAAAGTGGTTATTACCAAAATAATCTGGTACTGCCTAAAAAATAGAGTGGTGATCCAGTGGAATAGATGAGATATGCAATACATAGTAGTAAATGACCATAGTTACCTAGTGTTTGACAAATCCAAAGATCCAAGCTTTTGGGAAAAGAATTCACTATTTGACAAAAATTGCTAGGAAAACTAGAAATAAGTTTGGTAGAAACTAGGTATAGACCAGAACCTCACACATACCAAGATAGGGTCAAAATGGGTACATGATTTAGAAATAAAGGGTCATACCATAAACAAATCAGGGGAGCATGGACTATTTTACCTGTTAGATCTATGAGTAAGGAAAGAATTTATTACTAAACAAAAGATTAAGAAGATCATGGGAAGTAAAAGGCATAATTTTGATTACATTAAATTAATAAGTTTTTGCACAAACAAAATCAATACAACCAAGATTAGAAAAAAAGCAGAAAACTGGAAAAAAATTTTACAGCAAATTATTCTGATAAAGGCTTCATCTCTCAAATATATAGAGAACTGAGTCAAATTTATAATAATGAGTCATTCTCCAGTTGATAAATGGTTAAAGACATGAACAGAAAGTTTTCAGAGGAAGAAGTCAAAGTTATCTATAGCCATAGGAAAAAATGCTCTAAATCACTATTAATTTGAGAAATGCAAATTAAAACAACTCTGAGGTACTACTACCCAACACCTATCAGACTGGCTAATATTACAGAAAAGGAAAATGACAAAAATTGGAAGGGATGTGGGAAAATTGGGACCCTAGTGCACTGTTGGTGGAATTGTAAACTGATCCAAACGTTCTCGAGTGCAATTTGGAATCATGCCCAAAGGGCTATAAAATTGTTCATACCCACAATACCACTACTAGGACTGTATCCCAAAGTGATGAAAAAATAAAAGGACCTATATATACTCAGATATTTATAGGAGCTTTTTTTGTGATGGCAAAGAATTAGAAATTGAGGGAATGTCCATTAATTGGGAAAAGACTGAATATGTTGTGACATATGATTGTGATGAAATACTATTCTACTATAAGAAATAATGAGCAAAATTCTTTCAGAAAAGCCTGGGAAGACCTACATGAACTGATCTAAAGTGAAGTTAAGCAGAACCAGGAGAACATTGCACACAATAACAACAATATTATACAATGGTCAACTATGAATGATTTAACCATTCTCGGCAACACAAAGCTCTAGGACAATTCTGAAGGACCTATCATGAAAAATGCTATCCACTTCCAGAGAAAGAACTGATGGAATCTGAATGCAGATCGAAGCATACTGTTTTACTTTATTTTCTTGGGTTTTTCATCTGTATTTTCTTTCACAACATAACTAATATGGAAATATGTTTTGCATGATGGTGCATGTGTAACCTTTATCAAATACCTTGCCTTTTCAATGAGGTGGGAGAGGAGGGAGGGCAGGAGAGAATCTAAAACTCAAAACTGTAAAAAGTGAAGGTTAAAATTGTTTTTATATGTAATTGGGAAAAATAAAATATTTAAAAACATTTTTAAAGGTATAAGTTGATGCTGCAACCTTCTACTTTACTTCCACACCAATAATCTGGAGAACAGTCAAGGGAAGACATTTTACCCCTTTATAGTTGTTCTCTTTGATACAGGCACATTTGGGGTCGGTTTCAAACCAAAGATAGGAAAGACAATCACAGAATCTTAGCACTAGAAGAGACTTTGAAGGGTATCTTATCTTTTATCTCCTACCTGAAGCTTCTGATCATAGGTTACAAAGATTATAATATAGAGAGCTGTTAAGAATTTTAAAGAGTATCTAATTTTACAGATAAATTGCAGGAAAAATTATTAAAAATGTATACATCTTCTATCACACACTCCATACAATGGAACTTCATTTTTACTCTCCATACCTTTGCATGGCTGTCCCCCATTCCTGGAATATGTTCCCTCCTTATCTCTACCTCTTAGAATCATTATTTTCCTTCAAGATTCAGGTCAAGCATCACTTTCCATTTCCTTCTCAATTCTCCTAGCTATTAATGTCCCTCCCTATCATATCGTATCTATGTTACATATAGTTATGTAAATACACTGTGTAAGGAGGGGAGTTATTTGGTGTCTCCTACCTCCCCAGCCCAGTGGATATAATCACAGGTAACTAAGATATTAATGTCTTAAAGTGTTAATATATCGTACGTACATGTGGCTCCATAGAATGTAAGTTCCTTTAGGACAGGGACAGTTTCATTTTTGTCTTTGTATCCCTAGCATCTAGCACAATAACTGCCCCATAGTGCTTGTTGATTGATTCAGATTTCTTCTCCCCCACTTGGGATGTAAGGCCAGGGTCTGATGGGGGCAGAACAGGAAAAATTCTGTCATCCAGCAGTTAAGACCTATCCAAGTGAGGTATATGAGGTCTTCAAGGAAGACTGTGGTGTGGTGTGAGGGCTTGCTTATTCACCTTTGGTGTCCATCTGTTACTCAACTCTCACTTGTGGCCACACCCCGATAAGCCATCTCAGTAGATGGGGCTAGACCAAGTTGAGGGTAACCAACAGGCCTCAAATCCATGGGTGAGTTAGAGGAGTGTCTACCCCAAGCATGTGAAGTCTTGCCCTTTTGGAATGGGCAGATGAGAATAGTTCTAAGAGCCATGAAGAGGGCTGAAGTAGGTGCTGTGGAACTCTTAGAGCTTGGTCAGTCATTGAAGAAGAAGCCAAGGTCATCCACTGCATCCCAGGCCGTCACCAGTCATCTTGATTTTTGTCTTGTCATTGGACTTTGATGACTCTAGAAGAGAGAGTGAGGCTGATGACTACACAGCTCTGCCTCACTTAAATCCAATTTGTGTGTAAGTCAAGACATCACGCTCATGATATCATTGGTCCTCTTCTAAGACAGAGGACAAACAACAACAGCAGCAACAACCTGTCCAAGTTCTATACCTAACCTGACATTCAAATCCTTTCACAATTTGGCTTTAGTCCAAATGTCCAAACTTATCTTTAATTATTCTCCAGTCTTCACTCTTTGTTCCATCCAGGCTATTCTAGTTATTATACCGCACCCCCCCCCCCCAAACCACCTCACCTACAATGAAATTGCACATCTCATTTCCTCCCCCTGGAATTTCCAACTCCTTTTTCATATATCTAAGCCCAACTTGCCTCACCTCTTCTGTGATGCCATTTAGGAAAAACAGTTAATGGATAAATGAAAAATGAAAAAAGCATTTATTAAGCACTTAGTATGTGCCAGGCACTGAACTAAACACTGGACAAAAAGCAAGACGATCCCTATCCTCAAAGAATTCACATTATAATAGGTGAAGACAACACATATAGGGCAGTGGTGGCCCATGAGGGGTGATCTTGGAAATCACAGAGATGGTGAGTGGCATCATAGGACAATTGATTACATAGTTTCTTGGAATGGGAGCAGTTGAACATCAGGAGAACATGACCACAGGGTGACTGCTGGAGGATTGGGTAAGAAGTTGAGGGAGAAGAACAGCACCATGACCTAAACATGGCCAGACTGCAGGGAGTTTATATGATCATAGAATCACACAGTGCTAGAGCTAGAAAGGAACTTAGAACATAAGTTGATTTTGAAAGAGAAGCTTATAACATGTGGTTAGTTGCTGTTTGCATTGGACCTCTGACAGGAACCTACTGATTGCCAATGAAAGTCAGTTGGGCAACTCACCTCCTCTGGGAGGAGAAAAGTGCTATAAATGAATAAAGGTTTGATCAGGAGTTCCCATCCATGTAAATAAGTGTCAATAACAGTGAGTCAAGAATGGAAGCTACAAATAACAAGAGAAATCTGAGAATCTCCTTTCCAGCAAGTATGTAGGTCAAGAACATTTTGAGATAATCAAATAGATTGGGTGATGTTTGTGTTTCTGCCATGGCTGAATAAATACCATTTATGCTCAAAGTGCAATAGTAACATATGAGAAGAGAAGGCTAGTGGGGTCAAAAAACACTTTTTTAACTAGCTAATTGGGGAGAATGAAGTATGCCTTGAAAAAAAAGGAAATAGAACTCAAGCTATGAATAAGCATAGCCCCTCTTCCTAAGGTCACAGAGAACTAAAAGTCTTACTGCTAAATAGAACATAGATGGTTTGGCTTTCAGGTTCATACTGGTTATGAAGAATGTGATGAAATCTCTCCTCCCCATCCCCTGGGGCAAGTGACTTTGGACTTCGGAGAGATACTGTGTACCAAGGTGGTTAGGCATTTAAATGACGTAGGAATGAGGCGGTTTGAAGCAGGTTGCTAGATGGTTAGATCTGATTGGGTGGAGCAATGGGTGTCTCTACCCACAACAGAGAAAACCCACTCTGTTTACCTCTCTGTTCAACTATTTCCTTTTTTATCTTGACTTTTTAAGAGAACGGGTGGGGCAGTAATTTTGTCCCCTTGAGAAGGCTTAGCCCTAGCATTTTGAGATCACAGTCACTGAATTCAGAGTTGAGATGCTTGTAAAGGGGACAGGATAAAGTTTCTCCTCCTTAATGAAACCTAAAGGGGGGAAGTATGAGTTTTATAGACCCCTTTTGATCTTTTTCCACTGCAAGTTGATAGGAGTTTAGGAACAAAACATTAAGAGAGATGAGAGAGAGCAATTCTCAGGGAAAATATTCCTGGTAAAGAGAGCTGGTAGCTATAGTGGTGGGCTAAGTGGGTGAGGTAGTAGTTATTTTTTGTTTCTGGGTTTGAAAATAAAGTCATGCCCATCACAAGGGAAGAAGAGTGAGTTACCAGAATAGAAAGTCATGCTTTCACGTAGGGTGTTCATGGCAATATTGCCATGGGAATATACTGCAGACAGCCTGTACAAAAGGATGAAATCGATTTGGCATTTAGGAATGTTCTTTTCAACACATGTGCAGATGGGCACCTCAGACGAAAGCGATTAACAAGTGATTAACAATTCTGCCTGATTCTTTGCAGTAGCCTTCTGATTGGTCTCCATGCCTTAAGTTTCTCCTTATTCCCATCTATCCTTCACTCATCTGCCAAAGTGATCTTCCAAAAGCCCAGGTCTGACCATATTACCTTCAACCCACACTCAATTAACTCCAGTTGTTCCCTCCAGGGTCAAATATAAAATCTTCTGTTTGGCTTTTAAAGCCCTTCACAAACTGGTCTCTGCTTATATTTTCAGACTTTTTGTGCTTTTTATTTTAGTCTGCTCAATACGTTCTACAATGCAGTGGCCTACTTGTTCTTCTTCAAACATGTTCTCTCCCTACTCCATGCCTTTCTATTAGCTATCCCTTCTACCTGGAATGCTCTCCCTTCTCCTCTCTCCTCCTGGCTTCCTTTAAGACTCAGTTTATATCCCATCTTCCACAGGGGGCCTTTTGGGTTCCCCCCTCTCCCCACTGCTAGTGCCACCCCTATAAGATCATCTTCCATTTACACTGTATATATCTTGTAGGTATGTTAGAATCTGGGTTCCTTGAGGGCGGGGACTGTGTTTTTTCCTGTTTCCCTACCACTTGCACAATGCCTGCCTGGTATATAGTAAGCACTTAGTAAATGCTTAGTGACTAACTTTCTCACCAACTGTTGCAACAATCCAGCTAGCAGCTGCTGTGGGGGTATAAAACCAACAACAACCAGCTCACAGAGTGCTGCAAGCCCAGGTCCTTTTGATCTGCTTTACTAAGGAAAGCAACGTTAAGGGGTTAACAATCTTACTTTAATCCAGCATACAAATATCATTCACTTAGTTCAGGGGAAAAAGCCAGCACCCTGAACATGAGAGCAAATACAATTGGTAGTTACCAACATCTGAGTTCATCTGGGGAGCTCGTCAATGGCTGGCTCAGAGTCACGCATCACTACTGCTGCAGCTCAGAGCTCCGAAAAAAGAAAGCCAATCCCTGGTTTTATATATCTTGTTCAGGGTCAAAGGTGTGTCACACATGTGACTCACCCGCATGACCTAAAATCATCACAAAAATACGACTTAAACCATGTAGTCTAAAAGCCTCTGATGTCACAAACATATCACTAAACCCATTCTGATTGCCAATACACCAACCCTACCTGATGGTTATAGAAAGAAGAAAGAAATAGAAAAGAATCCTGACCTGTATCAGAAGATTGGAGGATGGAAGAATATAACACAGAGGAGAAAGGGAAGAACAAGGATCCTTGAACATTTATAAATAAAGTAGACCCACTCAGCCTAGGGAAGCTGGCAGCTAGGTTGGAATGACCTCTTCTTCCCCCTGCCCTCCTCAATATAAAGGAGCAGTTGAATAATCAGAACCCAGCAAACTGACCTTTCTCCTACTATAGACCCTTGAATTGACTAAAAACAATGCAGTTCATCTTACATTTTTACTTAAGATGGGGCAGACTTCAAATCCAAAAAGTTGTAGAAGATCCAAGAAGATGTCTGAAATAGACCCTGCATAGAGTAATGTTAAAGAAAATGAAAGAGAAGTCCTCTATTCAGTCCAGAACTGCACAAGAAGATGGACAAAATCCAGCAGAGACTGGAAGAGGAAACTAGAACAAACTGAAGTAAATGAGAAAGCAGTGCTTTGCAAACCTTAAAATATTACATAAATGCTAGCTATTATTACTGTTTTGGTTATGGTTATTAAGTAGAATTGAGAGAGAGAGAGTAAGAGAGAGAGAAAGAGGAGGAAGGGAGGGAGGGAGGAAAAGAACACCAATGGAAATATGAGTAAGCAGAAGAAAACAACAAATACAATAAAGAAATACTCTGGGTTAAGAGAAGCCCAAGTGGTAAGCACAAAGGAATTCTACAAATACAGGCAGAACCTCAGGGGGAAAACAATGGATTTGTCCACAAGGAATGCAAGAATGACTGGAAGAAATGAAGCAAGAGCTATAAAATGAAGTTCTGGAGAAGAAACTGATGACTTTAGTGGTGTGAGTGATAATTTCTAAGGGGTTCAGTTATTATTGCTACAAAGATGACTCCAATATCTATCTATCTGTCTGTCTATCTATCTGTCTATCTATCTGTGTGTCTGTCTGTCTGTCTATCTATCTATCTTTCTATCTATCCATCTAATCTATCTATCCAGCTATCTACCTACCCATTCCTAATCTCTTTCCTGAGCTCTAGTTCTTCTGTCAGCAACTGCTTAATGGACATATCCATCTGTATGTCCCATAAGCACCTCCAATTCAATATGTCCAAAATGGAGCTTTCATCTTTCTCATGCCCACCCCAAACTTGTTCCCTTCCCTAAATTTCTCTGTGCTCCATCAATCTTTTAGCCACTTTGGTTTGGAACCTACATATCATCCTTGACTCTTCCTTTTCCCTTATCCTATATATCCATTTAGTTGTTAATGTGTAGATTCTGCCTCCATAATAGTGTTCACATCTGTCCCTTTCACTCATTCAAGCACCACCCTAGTTCAGGCTCCCATCACCTTTCACCTGAACTATTATGTGAGCTTCCAAATCAGTCTATCTCTTCTCTAATCCAGCTCTTCCACAGCTTTCAAAATAATCTACCTAAGTCTATGTCATTCTCCTGCTCAAAAATGTTCGGTGGATCACTATTGGGCCTTGAATAAAATTCAGACCCCTCAGGTTGGCATTTAAGAAACTACATAATCAAGTTTCAACCTACTTTTCTAGGCTTATTTCATATGACTCCTTTATACTTTGTACACTGTAGTCAAACTGGACTTACTAGTTGTTCCTCAAGTTCAACATTCCATCTCTTTCCTCTTACACAAGTTGTCCCCTATTCCCAGAATATACTTCACCTGTTTCTTCCTTTCAGAATCTGTATCTTTCTTCAAGGTTAAATGCCAGCTCCCTAAAACCTTACCTAATCTTCCCTACCCAGTTATAAATACTGTATCCATCCTCAAATTACCTTGTATTTATTTATTTGTTTATATGTTACAATTCCCCATTTCCATCACCTTCTTCCCGATAGAAGGCTAGCCTTGAAACTGGAATGGCTTGAGTTCAAGTGTGGCCTCTGTAAAGTTGAAAATTGATTTTAATTCTATCTTTATTTTAGACTCACCTGGTGAGCCTAAACTCCTTACCTTTGTAACTTCACCTTTCACCTATCTTTTGGAGAAACTTGCCTAAAGTCAAGCTTTTGTCTTGTAGTCACCTCACCGTTTATTCAGGTAAGGTAACCAGGTGGTGCAGAGGATGGAGTGGTGGCTTGGAGTCAGGAAGGCTCATCTTCCTGAGTTCAAATTTGGCTTCAGACACTTAGTAGCTATGTGACCCTGGGCAAGTCACTTAACCCTGTTTGCCTCAGTTCCTCATCTGTAAAATGATCTAGAGAAGGAAATGCAAACCATTTTAGTATCTTTGCCAAGAAAATCCCAAATTGGGTCATGAAGAGTTAGACATGACTGAACCACAAACTACTCAGATAGCCTGCAGTGGTTTGAATCTTAATTTTATGACTTTAATTTGTATCTCCACCCTGGTATGGTCCACCTTTTGTAATTAACCTCACCCACCACTCATTCAACTCAAATGAAAATACCTTTGTAACCTCACCTTCTACCTGCCTAAATCAAATTCAAATTGATTTAATTAAAGCTGCAGACTACAACCACTTTTGCAAACTAATCCTATCACCTAAGGATTACTCCCATCTCTGAATGAGGAAATAATGGGGAAGAGCTGAGGCAACTGTTAATCTACCTCCAGATTAAAATGTCTACCATTCAGGCTTGTCTTACCTTTTCTAAGGGGAGAGCCAAATGATGTATTGTCAGGCCAATCAGAAGGAAGACACACCTAGGTTTAGGACCTGTCAGTCCTCACTCAGGGTTTGTGGTTATTGAGAGAGGCCATTGAGCCAATTTATTGGCTACTGCTAGCCTAACTAATAAATTGATCATGCTCAAAATCTTGTCTCTCAGTTTACCTTAATTTTCAAATTGTAAAACCTTTAACACATACTGGCTATGAGACCCTGGGCAAGTCACTTACCCTCTTAATCCTCTTTGCCAGTGGTGTCAAACTCAAACAGATATGGTGGTCACCAATCTAAACGTGGGAATCCCTGTTGGCTGCATATTGATTTGAAGTCAAAAGAAAGTCCTTGCCCTTGGGGAGCAATATATCTGTACAAACTAATAATAAAACAAATTGTATGAACAAGCTATATACAAGATAAATAGGAAGTAAATAAGAGGAAAGGCAATAGAATTCAAAGGGGTTGGGAATGATTTTCTGTAGAAGATGGAATTTTAGTTGAGACTTAAAGGAATCCAGGTAAGCCAAAAGGTGGAGATGATGAGGGAGAGTCTTCCAGGCATGGGGGACCGCCAGAGGAAATGCCCAGAGCTGAAAATGCCAGGAGTGTCTTGTTAGTGGAATAGCAAGGAGGCCAGTGTCATTGGATCAAGGAATATAGAGTAAGATATAAGAAGACTGGAGTAAGATATAAGAAGAGGGAGGGGGCTAGGTTATAAAGGGCTTTGGATGACAAACAGGGTATTTCGTATTCGATCCTGCAGTCAATAGGCAGTTACTGGAGTTAATCGAATTGGGGGGGACGGGTATGATGTGGATTGATCTGTGCTTTAGGAAAAGTCACTTTGATGCTTAAGGAATAATGGATTAGAGTGGGGAGAGACTTCAGGCAGGCAGACCCACCAGCAGGCTATTGCAATAGTCCAGGAATGAGGTGATGAGGGTCTGCATCAGTGTTGTGGCAGTGACAGAGGAGAGAAAGGGTCACATTCAAGAGATGTTGCAAAGGTGAAATCAAGAATCTTTGGCAACATATTGGATATTAGGGTGAAGAATAATGAGGAGAAGAGGATAGATAGAAAGATAGACAGATAAATGTACATATAAGCACACACATATTTAGATAGGTATCTACGTATATGTATAGGCCACATATGTACACATACATGTACATGAGCATAATACATATATGTGTTTATACACACATGTATATATGAACTATCATATTTTTTTAATCCTGGGATGATTAGTAAAATATATATACATCTAATCGAAGAGCATTAAACTGAAAAGAGAAGGCAAGAACATAAACTATACATAGATTTATCAAGCTAGATACCATAGAGTAGTTATAGCATAAGGATACTAGGAAAAGAGATACCAGGAGACAAAAATGTAAGAAAGAACCAGAAATATGATCTATGACCTCAAATGCCCAGACACAAATGTGCCAAGTAATGATGGGTGAGAAGCCAGGTGCTTGTTACCTAATTAAGGACCCTTCACTGGTGACCTCCTCTGAATTTGGGTCATGGCTTTGGATCTGAGTGTTCTCTGGAGGTTTACCAGCTTATCAGAGACCTTCCAAAAATGTGAAATCGATAACTGAACACAGTACTTCCACATGTACACTGACCAGAGCAGAGAGAGACTATCACCTTCTTTGTTCTATGCAGTTTATAATTGAGTTATCTTTTTGGCTGCCACATCATAGTGTTGATTGATATCAATTGAGCTTCTGGTCCATTCTCTCTCTCTTCCCTTCCCCTTCCCCCCATTGCCCAGATGTTGAGATCATGCTATGTGAGGACTGATTGCTGGAAATGAGAATGATTAGCCTGGAAAAGAGGACACTTGGGGGGACATGATAGCTGCCTCCAAGTATTTGAAGGCATATAAGGGGATTTGAAATTATAAGAAAGATTTGATTTGTTCTGTTTGAACCTACAAATTAGGTGGAATCTGTAGAAGTTACAGAGGGGTAGATTTTGGCTGGGTGAAGGTAAAATTTCCTAACATTTAAAGCTATACATAAGTTCAGTAGGCTGCCTTAGGAGATGATGTTATTCTCTCACGAGAGGACCAAGACTGGATATTGTAGAGGGGAATTTAGAATTAGGTTCAGTTTCAATTAGATGAAGTCCCCTGAAACTCTGAGCTGCTGTTAGGTTAAATCTAGAAGAGACTTTAGAAAACAAAAAGTTAGACCTAGAAGCAGAGGTGTTCTGACACCAGCTTGAACCTGCTTCTGAAAGATGATTGTTAAAATTTTAGGGTGAGCACTTATACCTCAGAAATGAGTATATGCTACAAACTGGGGCTTGATTGTTTTATTTATTGTCTAATCTTTAAAAAGTGATTGATAAAATGTTAATAACGCAGATTAAATTTTAAAGTCTGTTGTGAGTTTTTCAGAAAAAAAGTTGTTAACCATTTACCAGCATACTACCTAGTGTGACACTACTGCCTAGATCTTGTTTGTTGTGTTTATTTCAGTCATGTTCAATTCTTTGTGACCCCGTTTGGAGTTTTCTTGGCAAAGATACTGGAGTCGTTTGCCATTTTCTTCTCCAGCTCATTTTATAGAAGAGAAACTGAAGCAAACAGGGTTAAGTGACTTACCTGGGGTCACACAGCTACTAAGTGTCTGAGGCCAGATTTGAACTCAGGTTCTTCTGACCCTAGAGCCTGTACTCTATCCACTTTGCCTCCTGGCTGCCCTAGAAGAGACCTTAAATTTAATCTAATTTAGCTCTTTCATTTTACAGAAAATGAAGACCCTGAGGGGAACTGTCCAAGGTCAGACAGCCAAGGGTTAGCAGAGCTGGGTCTAGAATCCCTCTCTCCTTGCTTGTCCACAAAGAGAAATGAACATATGGAATTGATGGTCATGAGCCATTTGTTGAATGAATGAACGAATGAAGAAGCATTTATTACTCACTGGGGATAGAAAAGGCAAAAGCAAAGATAGTCCCTTCCCTCAAGGATCTTACATTCTAATAGGAAAGAGACAACACACATAGAGAAGCACCAGCCACTTGGTCTGCATAGTTCTTCTACACTGTAGATCTTAATTACAATTGTTAAGATTCCCATGAGAGCTGCTTGTCAGATTGTGGTCATGGGGCAATTTAAGTGCTGGAATGTAGAATAAAAGGCAAACTCAGTGCCCCTACTGGGACCACGTAGTTAATAGTCTACATTCTGTCAGCTCCTAGGTTCTCCTGGGAGGAGTATCTGACAAATCCTCTTAAAATGTTAATAGCCTGTCAGGGTTAAAGCTCCCTGACCCTCTCTATTCCCTTTATGTTGTAAATAGGCTACTATCCACCATATCCCAATTGCCTACTATTTGCTGAGAATTATGAACTCCATATTCACAGCATGTTTATTCACCTAAAAAGCTCTTTAAATATAGGATTTCATTCAGGAGTATGCTGGTAAATGTTTAACAACCAGCTCTCAAAAAAAAACACTTTGAAGTTTAATCTTCATTATTAACAGTTTCTCCATCACTTTCTTAAATGTAGACAACCAGCAAATTGATAAATCGAGCCCTGATTTGTAGCATTTGCTGATTTCCAAGGTGTTAATGGTCACACTGAAAATGTAATGATCATCTCCTGTAGCCTCTAGCATACTTCTGATTTCTCATTTTGTTGTTCCAAGTCTTCAGAGAGGCAGATAGTACAGGGAGTGAGAAAGGCAGAGTAGTATAAAGTATGTTAGATGGAGGTTCAGGATACCTAGGGCTAAGGTTCAGCTCTCCCACTGACTAGCCATGTGACCAGGGGCAAATCACTTAGTCTGTCTAAGGCCTCAGTCTCCTCATCTGTAAAATAGGAGAAATAATACTTGTGCTGCTTTCCTCCTATGTGAGGAAAGCACGTTTTTGAAAAATGCTCCCTATATGTGAGCTATTACTTTTATCCTGTAACCAAATTGGCCTTCTTACAGTTGCTCATGCTGGGTACTTTATTTACAATCTCTATGTCTCTATACTAGCTTATGTGGTGCTGTCCTCCATGTCTAGAATGCACTTCCTCCTCACCTTTACCTCTTAGAATCTCTAATATCCTTTAAGACTCAATTCAAATGCCACCTTCTATATGAAACCTTTAATGATATCTGTACCCTTCCCCCAAGTTGTTTTGAGTGCCTTCTCCCTGCTCCCCACCCGAAAAATCTTTTATCTACTTCATACGAATTTTACTTATGTCTATCTAAATACATATTGTCTCCCCTCACCAGATGATAAATAGATTAGAGGTTGAATTTGGAGAGGATAAAATTAATAAAAATTGAGGAGAAATTTAAAGGAGAATAATTTCCAAATTTAAGTTCAATTTTGAGGTGAAAGAAGAACAGAATCAAAGACAATTAAGGAGAATATAGAAGAATTGAGGAGGATTAAGGAAAATAATTTGCAGAGGGAAGTAGGATATCAAGAAGGAAAAGGGGAATGCGGCTGACAGGTCAAGGCATGATAAAGAAAAAAGATAAACAGAACAATTAGGTTTTGGTTGTTGTCCTTCCTTCTCAAAGAGGACAAAAATGACATCAAGTTTCAGTGTGTCTGACTGTGGCTGATCAGACCAACACTAGCTGGGAATGCTCTAGCACAGGTTAGGCACAAACAGTCCATGTGAACATTTGGGGTGGATTCTCTAAATGTGTGTATCCTGCATTTCCTTTAAGTTGTTTTAATTCTGCTTTGCTCATAGAGCACAGCACCTTCTCTGATATGGGCTTGCCATGCTGAGTGGTCCTGTGCCAGTAGGTAAGGCAAATTGGGAGAGTGAGATTGGTGGGTAGGGCGAATTGATGAAAGTGATAGGAGATTGATATGAGGCTGAAGAGGAGTGGGTGGAGCTGTGGAATTGTGGTTGAAACTTAGTTGAATGAGACTGTCAAATTATTAAGACATGTTTAGATATGAGGCATAAAAAACAAGGCTGAAAATATCAATCAAAATGTGAAATAGGGAAATCATGCAGTGATTTGCATTGAGTGTACAAAATTTGTATTTCTACCACAGTTAAATGAGCCTAACTGTGTCCTTCCTGTAGAAGAAGGTAGTAGGGATTAGAAGATTGTATCTCCATATTCCAGGTAGTAAAGGATAAAATGCTCCTAAAGTAAATAGAAATAATATTTCAGTGGTAGAAAAAGGATAGTGGAGAATAGAAGAGACAAAGAGTTTACACAGAAAAGAAAGAGAAGGAAAAAGAGAGCTAGATGATTCAAACTTTAAAAAGAGATTTAAAGCTCTTCCTGAACAAGAGGAAGTTGGATGCTCTGAGCATGCTCTTGTCCTCCAAAGAATGACATAGTAGAGTCACAGAAGTTATCAGTTGTGGGATCATACAGCAAGTGTCAAAGGAGGAAAAGGATAGTAGTATTTGGGTATTCCCTCCTCAGGGGTATAGAAGCAGCTTTTTCTCACACTGATAATAGTGGTTCATTGTCTTGCTGAAGCAAGAATCCAAATCATAAAAGAGAACTTTCCAAAACTTATGTAACAGAACCAACATCTACCAAGGTTCTCCTTCCCCCATAGAACAGGCTAGTTTTCCCCTAAAAGATGAAAAAAAAATAAACCCAGAACATGACTGGCTTGGAGTAGGCCAAAGCTCAAATTTCCTCTGTGGTGAAGTTAAATTGATTCGGTATCATTTTATAGTTAATTCTATTCTGTAATTAATCCTATTCTGTATTACTGCTCCATTTTGTGTGATTGCTCAAGCCACATTTTTTGAGTTTGCCTGACTGCTATTTAAAAGTTCAGTTCTTCTGCTAATCACTATCCCGTTCTGCCTCAAGGAAATTTGTTATCCTTGAGGGATGCAGGTGGACACCAGTCTGGTCTAGTATCTTAACAGCATCAAGCTATCCTTCAAGGATGAGTGGTTTGTTATCCAAAGAAGTCTGGTCCACTACCTCGAACTTTGCAAATGGACTTGAACAATAAACATTTCTTAGTCGCAGGAGAGAGGGAAGGGGTTGTGGCTAGCTCCTTATTCCAAATTTCTGACCAATCATGTCATCCTCAGCCCCATGATGCTGCCAGCCCTGTAACCTATTGCATTATTTTCCTCACCTACCCAGTTCTGTTCTTTGTTCTGTGTTTATAAAAAGGAGTTACACCAAATTATCACAAGAATAATATACTACGACCAGGTAGGATTTATTCCAGGAATGCAAAGCTGGTTCAATATTAGGAAAACTATCAGCACAATTGATCATATCAACAACAAAACTAGCAGAAACCATGAGATCATCTCAGTAGATGGAGAAAAAGCCTTTGGCAAAATACAACGCCCATTCCTATTAAAAACACTAGAAAGCATAGGAATAAATGGAGCCTTCCTTAAAATTATAAACAGCATCTACCTAAAACCATCAACAAACATTATTTGTAATGGGGATAAGCTAAATGCATTCCCAATAAGATCAGGGGTGAAACAAGGATGATCATTATCACCCCTACTATTCAATTTGGTATTAGAAACATTAGCTGTAGCAATAAGAGAAGAAAAAGAAATGGAAGGAATTAGAATAGGCAAAGAAGAAACTAAATTATCACTTTTTGCAGATGATACAATGATTTACTTAGAGAATCCTAGAGAATCAAGTAAAAAACTACTTGAAATAATAAACAACTTTAGCAAAGCTCCAGCATATAAAATAAACCCACATAAATCCTAGGCATTCCTATACATTACTAACAAAGCCCAACAGCAAGAGATAGAAAGAGAAATTCCATTTAAAGTTACTGTAGACACTATAAAATATTTGGGAGTCTATCTGCCAAGACAAACCCAGAGCTTATATGAACATAATTATGAGACACTTTTCACATGAATAAAGTATGGAAAAATATCAGTTGCTCATGGTTAGGCTGAACTAATATAATAAAAATGACAATTTTACCTAAATTAATTTATTTATTCAGTGTCATACCAATCAAACTACTAAAAAATTATTTTACAGAGCTGGATAAAATAATAACAAAATTCATCTGGAAGAACAAGAGGTCTAGAATATTTAGAGTATTAATGAAAAGAAATGCTAGGGAAGGTGGCCTAGCCATACCAGATATTAAACTGTACTATAAAGCAGCAGTCATCAAAACTATCTGGTACTGGCTAAGAAACAGAGCCATGGATCAGTGGAATAGGATAGGTACACAAGATGCAGTAGTCAACAACTATAGCAATTTATTCTTTGATAAACCCAAAGAATCCAGCTTCTGGGCTAAGAATTCACTATTTCACAAAAACTGCTGGGAATATTGGAAAATTGTAGGGCAGAAACTGGGCATAGACCAATATCTTACACCATATACCAAAATAAAGTCAAAACAGGTTCATGATTTAGGAATAAAGGCTGATACTATAAGCAACTTGGGAAAGCAAGGAATAGTTTACCTATCAAATTTATGGAAAAGCAAAGAATTCATGACACAACAAGAGATAGAGAGTAAAATGCAAAATGGACAATTTGATTATGTTAGATTGAAATGTTTTTGTATTAAAAAAGCCAATGCAACAAAGATTAGGAGGGAAGCAGAAAATTGGGAGAAAATCTTTACAATCAGTGTCTCTGATAAAGGCCTCATCTATAAAATATACAGGGAACAGAGTCAAATTTATAGGAATACAAATCATTCCCCAATTGAGAAATGGTCAAAAGATATGAACAGACAGTTTTCAGAGGAAGAAATTAAAGATATCTATAGGCATATGAAAAAATGCTCAGAATCACTACTGATTAGAGAAATGCAAATCAAAACAACTCTCAGGTACCACATCTCTCCTGTCAGACTGGCAAAAATGACAAAACAGGAAAATGATAAATACTGGAGAGGATGTGGGAAAATTGGAACACTGTTACATTGCTGGTGGTTGTGAACTGATCTAGCCATTCTGGAGAGCAATTTGGAACTATGCCCAAAGGGCTATAAAAATGTTCATACCTTTTGACCCAGCAATACCACTTCTAGGGTTGTATCCCAAAGAGACCACACAAGTGAGAAAAGGACCCATACGTACAAAAATATTTATAGCAGCTCTTTTTGTAGTAAGTAGCAAAGAATTAGAAATCAAGGGATGCCCATCAATTGGGGAATGGCTGAACAAGTTGTGGTATATGAAGGCAATGGAATACTATTGTGCGATAAGAAATGGGGATGATACGGACTTCATAATAACCTGGAAAAACCTACACGATATTATGCTGAGTGAGCGGAGCAGAACCAGGAGAACATTTTACACAACTACAGATATATGGATTCTGTGATGACTAACCCTGATAGACTTTGCTCTTCTCAGCAACACAAGGTGCAAAGACAACTCCAAAGGACTCATGATGGAGAGAGCTATCTACATCCAGAGAAAAAACTATGGAGTATGAATGCAGATTGAGGCACACTGTTTGCTCTCTTTTTTTTCCCTTTGCTTTTTTTTCTTCTTTTGTTTGTTTTTGGTTTTTTTGGTTTTGTTTCTTCTTTCTCCTGATTCATTCCATTGGTCATAATTCTTCTTTACAACTTGACTATTGTGTAAATAAGTTCAATGTGAAGTTATATGTAGAAGATATATTGGATTCCATGCTGTCTTGGGGAGGGTGGGAGGAAGAAAATCTGGAACTCAAAATTATGTGGAACTGAGTGTTGTAAACTAAAAATAAAAAATCTTAATTACAAAAAAAAGAGAAGAAAAAAAAAGAAGAGCTGCACCTCCTCCTCTGGATTGTTGGTCTAACTGAGATAGCCATTTGACCCACTTTATTAACAGGTTCATGCCCTGATAATAAACTGGAAAAGCTGAGAATTCGGCACCACAGTTTACCTTTTTTAAATTCTATCAAGATGCTGGATACAGCTTTCTGGTAACCACTGGCTATACTGACATGATTTCCTGGTGAATTAAGGGCATAAAGACTTGGTGGATACCCCAAGACCACTTGAATTACCTCACTCTCTTGCTGAGTAGGCATATTTCTATATGGAGGTTGGAGGCAATGCAGGGAGGTATATGTCTAGCTAAGCTAAGTGCTGCTGTACTCCTGTTGAATATCCTTTCTTTGTCAGAGCTAAGTAAACTTCCCTTTCTTAACCATTCAGTGACCTAAGAGACCTTCCTTATTTCATTCCCAATATCAAACCTGAACTAATAGGATACGAACCTGAATCAGTCCTGCTTCTAAAAATTAATCAAAATTGATGACAGCTATCCTCCAGATCACTGGTATCAATGTCAAATAGAAACAGGGGCCAATGGACAATATATAAGGATCCCTGCAGGCTGCATATTGACTTCAAAAACCACAATTTTTTAAAATTAATATATCAGCTCATTAAAATCAGATAGGAACTACTTTTTCATCTAGTTTGGGCCCCACTGAGAAATACTGTGGGCCACATGTCACCTATAGACTATGTGTCTGACATCTCTGCTCCAGACCACTGGCCCTATCTCTAGCTTACCTTCTACAGCCATGATCCAGAGAGGCAAACCCTATGGAAAAGGACTCCCCACCCCTTCCACCATTAACAACCAATGGGACAGGCAAATCATCCTAGCTGAAACAGTAAGGCATTGTGATTTTGACAGTATGTACCAGGTGGGTCAAACCATTGCCAACACCTTGACCATCACCTTCCCTTAGATTCCCGTGGAGAAAAACTCAGGACCCAGAACCCAAGAACCTTGGGAATAGCAGTGCCCCCTAGACCACCAGTCTTGCTTCCAGCATGGCCCCAGCGGCCATTTGAGAATGGAACAACTTTTGTAGAGTTGCAGCCTGGTAATTGCCTCACAGGTGCTTCAGCCCCTACTTTCTCAGCTACCCTAGCTACTGAAGACCCAGAAAAGAAAGTTCTTGCCACCCAAGTTCTTGCTTTGTTAATAAGTTGAATATAAAAAACTGTTTTTATCAGTGGAAATGACATTAAAGAATATGCATCAACCTCTGTTTTGTCAATGAACTGTAATGTCCATTGGGCCTTTCAATTTGTCCTGCAGCAGAAACCTCCTCTATATATTGTTCCCCCATTTTAGGGTATAAAGTGCTTGAAAGCAGGGACTATTTTGCTTTTCCACTTCCATCTTTAGCTCTTAGCACAGTGCTTTGTACATAATAAGTGTTTAATAAATGCTTTTTTATTCATTCATTCATTCTGATGATGGTGATTCAAGTTAGTACAGATAGCACTGCCAGAAGTAACCTAAAAAGCATTGCCACTTCACAAAGTCTTGGATAAGAAACTGAAGAGATAGAAGGCACAGATTATGTTTTCTTTATTCTTACCCACAGAAAGCAAGGCACACAGAAGAGGAAAATTAATTTGGGAAGTAAGCAGCTGGCTAAGAAGATGGTGTCTGAGAATGGGATTAGGACTATTAGGATTCCAGACTATAGCTTAAAATTTAGGAATGACAGATTTCTGATCAGAGATGGAGTATACCCAACAAATACCTATGAATTTATTTGCTGGGTATCTTACAAATATAATTAAGTGAGTTTTAAACCAAAAAGCATAGAGGTGGGAGAAGCCTACCCATGTATGTCCATACATGAACATATGTCTATAAAGAAGAAAGAATATTAGTTTAGGCATCAAGAAGTTCATAGGAAAAATAATCCAAAAGGAAGGAATAATAAAATCCATGGCCTCAGAAATCTGTACACAGATACCAAAAGTATAGGCAACAAATGAGAAGATCTAGAAGTTCTAATTCAAGATGACAAATCTGATCATAATTATCACTGAAATTGGTAAGAGGAAACATAGTACTAGGCCATGGCCCTGGATGAGTATATCTTATTCATAAAAGGAAGGCTGGGTAGCATTGTATATTGATTAGTTATACTCATATAAGCAAATCCAGGAAACATAGAGAGGAAATATGACAGAGTATTTGGGTGAAGGTCAGAGAAACGGAAATTATTTTGTCACTGCAGTTTACTACAGAGCACCTGGGCAGAAAGTAGGAGATGAGAAGATCACAAGCCTTACACTACAATGTGTATACTCTCTCTCTCTCTCTCTCTATCTCTCTTTTTCTCTCTCTACCACTAAAAACTTCCAGATTTCCCTTAGTGAAATGTAGAGAAACCAAAATGAGGGGAATTAAATTTTAGATCTGATTCTCAGTAAGAGGGAGGAATTGGTTGCTAGGGTGAAAATGATGGAAAGCCTCAGGGGAAGTAATTTCTCTCTCAGAATCTGTGATGGAGGAGAGAAAATTCAGGTATAGTTTTACATGTACCCAAGACTTTGGGAAACCAGATGTCTAAGGATTCAGGAAAAAGGTAGATAGGATACCATTGGCAAAAATACTACAGGGGAAGCCAGTCCTGGAAGAATGGAAGATTCAAAAGAATGAAATTCTGAAGTCACAAAGGGAAACAGTTCCAATGAGGAGGAAAAAATGGGATTTTTCTGGAGGGTCTAATGTGAATACCTGGGGAACTCACTGAACAATTTAGATTTTTTTAAAAAAAGTATAAAAAAATTGAAGCCAGGATATAGGTAACAGAAGCTGAATATAAGTGTGGTGTGGTCCTGTAAAAATAGTGTCAGGAGTGATAAAGCTCAGAAAGAGCTGAAGCTGGCAATGGATGCCAAGGACAGTAAAAAGAGTGGGTTTTTTTAAAAAAGCTATATTGGGAGAAAAAAAGGAAGATCAAAAAAAGGATAGATTAGTAGATGGGACAATGATAACTGAGAAAACAGAGCAGCTCAATTCTGATCTTGCTTTTGTTTTCTCTGCTAAGGAGACTGGCCTCTATATTGGAAATTACTACAAAGGAGTTAATGCCCAAGATAAGTAAAGAGATAATAAGAAAGTAAGTAGTTGCTCTTGAAGAATGCAAGTCACCTGACTCAACGGCTACATCCTCAAATACTGAAAAAACTGGTTTGTGTGATTAATAAGCCACTATGAGTGACATATAAAAGATCATGGAAAATAGGAGAGGTGTCCCTGCCAAGATGGATGCTGGAATGGAAGGCCTCCCAGCTCTCACATACCTACTCCAGCAAAACCCTGACATTTGGACCAGACAAATAATGATCAAGAAATTGAATGAGAAACTATAATGACCTCTTCTACCTCAGAACTGCACAGAAAGTCAGCCAGAAACCCACAGGCAATTGGAAGGGGAGCCTTCCCAGCAAAGTGCACAGTAGTGGGACTGGAAACATGACATTCTTCAAGGTTCTGTGTCTGGAGGAAGCAAGAATGGAGGAATCCGGTTTTAAATTGTATGTGCAGATGACTGAAGATGAATCATGCCACCCACCTCCTGGCACAGAGGAGATGAACTTAAAAGCCAGAATTCAGAGACGTGCATTTCTGGACATGACCAATGTGGGGATTTGTTTTGCTGGATTATGCTCATCTGCTGTGAGGTTTTTTTTAGTTGTCCAAAGTTGGGGAGATGGGAACGGGGAGAAGCAGTGGGAGAAAGGGATGATTTTTTAAGAGTGGTGGTCTCACCTGAGAAAGCACCAGGGTGGTTAGAAAGCCTCAGGATAGGGACGTTAGAAGCTCTCAGCAGCGGGTACCGATAAGCTCAGTGACGAGCACCAAGGGGTCACGTGCTTAGAGTAGGACAGCCCAGGTCCAGGGACTCTGAGATCCCTACCATTCTGTTCTGAAATGTGAGAGGCATCTAGTGCTCTGAATCTCAAAGACTGAGGGGAGATGAAAGTCAGCACAAGGACCCAGTAGACCCAGGGCAAGACCAAGCAAGGCCAGCAATGCTACTCAAAAGTACAGCACCTTTGGCTAGCTGTTACGACAAAACTGTAATTCAGGAGAAATTCAGAAAGAGGGATAAATAAATCAAAGAAAAGGCTGATCCAAAGAAAACACGAATCAATATTTTAAAATTACTACAAATCCAATTTCATAAGAACAGCAAGCAAAGACTCAAAGGAAAAAATGGGTTTTGCCCAAGGGATAATAATAATAACTTTTAAATAGAGCCTACTATGTGCTAAGAACTTTACAAACATTATCTCATTTTATCCTCACAAGCCTGGGAACTAAGTGCTATTATTATCCCTATTTCATAATTGGGGAAACTGAAGTAAGCAGAGGTTAAGTGATTTGCCCAGGATCATACAGTTAGTGTCTGAGGCTGGATTTGAACTCAGGTTTCCAGACTCCATGCCTACTGCTCTATCTAGCTGCTGGATTACACGAATACCTAGAAGAAACCAAGCAAATATCCAAAATATTGGATAAGAGCTCTTGAAGAAAGATGAAACTAGATAGCCTTAGACAATTGGGGATGGCTAAACGAGCTATTTGTATTAAGGGTTGTATGAATATACTGGAGTTATGCAGCAGAAAATGATGAAAGAGAGAATTTCAGAGGATCCTAGACAGTATGAATGGACAGAATGAGGTATGCAGAACCAGGAGAACAATTCATATGTAGGCAACAACATCATAAAGAAAAAATGACTTAGAAGGACTTAAGAATTCTTTTTTTTTTGCATTTCTTTTTTTATTTTATTTAAATTTATTTATTTAACATATTTGGTTTTCAGCATTGATTTTCACAACAGTTTGAATTACAAATTTTCTCCCCATTTCTACCCTCCCCCCCACTCCAAGATGGCATATATTCTGGTTGCCCTGTTCCCCAGTCAGCCCTCCCCTCTATCACCCCCCTCCCCTCTCATCCCCTTTTCCCTTCCTTTCTTGTAGGGCAAGACAAATTTCTACGCCCCATTGCCTGTGTATCTTATTTTTTAGTTGCATGCAAAAACTTTTTTTTTTGTTTTTGAACATCTGTTTTTAAACCTTTGAGTTCCAAATTCTCTCCCCTCTTCCCTTCCTACTCACCCTCCCTAAGAAGTCGAGCACTTCAACCTAGGCCACGCATGTATCATTATGTATAACCCTTCCACAATACTCATGTTGTGAAAGGCTAACTACATTTTGCTCCTTCCCAACCCATCCCGCTTTATTGAATTTTCTCCCTTGACCCTGTCCCCTTTCCAAAGTGTTTGTTTTGATTATCTCCACCCCCATCTGCCCTCCCCTTCATCATCCCCCCCTTTTATTTTTTTTTTTTATCTTCCTCCCTCTTCTTTCCTGTGGGGTAAGATACCCAACTGAATATGTATGGTATTCCCTCCTCAGGCCAAATCTGATGAGAGCAAGGTTCACTCATTGCCCCCTCACCTGCCCTCTCCCCTCCTCCCACAGAACTGCTTCCTCTTGCCACCTTTACGTGAGATAATCCACCCCATTCTATCTCTCCCTATCTCCCTCTCTCAGTATGTTGCTCTCTCATCCCTTAATTTCATTTTATTTCTTTTAGATATCTTCCCTTCATCTTCAACTCACCCTGTGTCTGCTCTCTCTCTTTTACATATATATATATATGTATATATATATATAAAACCACACATATATATATACATATATACACATGCATACATATACACATAGATACATACATACATACACATTCACTTATATATATATATACATAAACATATATATATGCATATTCCCTTCAACTACCCTAATACTGAGGTCTCATGAATCATACACATCATCTTTCCATGTAGGAATGTAAACAAAACAGTTCAACTTTAGTAAGTCCCTTGCAATTTCTGTTTCTTGATTACCTTTTCATGCTTCTCTTGATTCTTGTGTTTGAGAGTCAAATTTTCTATTCAGCTCTGGTCTTTTCACTGAGAAAGCTTGAAAGTCCTCTGTTTTATTGAAAGTTCATATTTTGCCTTGGAACATAATACTCAGTTTTGCTGGGTAGGTGATTCTAGGTTTTAATCCTAGCTCCATTGACCTCTGGAATATCGCATTCCAAGCCCTTCGATCTCTTAATGTAGAAGCTGCCAGATCTTGGGTTATTCTGATTGGGTTTCCACAATACTCAAATTGTTTCTTTCTGGCCGCTTGCAGTATTTTCTCCTTGATCTGGGAGCTCTGGAATTTGGCGACAATATTCCTAGGAGATTTCTTTTTGGGATCTATTTGAGGAGGTGATCGATGGATTCTTTCAATTTCTATTTTGCCCTGTGGCTCTAGAATATCAGGGCAGTTCTCCTTGATAATTTCTTGAAAGATGATATCTAGGCTCTTTTTTTGGTCATGGCTTTCAGGTAGTCCAATAATTTTTAAATTCTCTCTCCTGGATCTATTTTCCAGGTCAGTGGTTTTTCCAAGGAGATATTTCACACTGTCTTCCATTTTTTCATTCCTTTGGTTCTGTTTTATAAAATCCTGATTTCTCATAAAGTCACTAGCTTCCACTTGCTCCAATCTAATTTTTAAAGTAGTATTTTCTTCAGTGGTCTTTTGGACCTCCTTTTCCATTTGGCTAATTCTGCCTTTCAAGGCATTCTTCTCCTCATTGGCTTTTTGGAGCTCTTTTGCCATTTGAGTTAGTCTGTTTTTTAAGGTGTTGTTTCCTTCAGTGTATTTTTCAATATTTTTTTGGGTCTCCTTTAGCAAGTCATTGACTTGTTTTTCATGGTTTTCTCGCACTCTTCCCAATTTTTCCTCTACTTCTCTAACTTGCTTTTCCAAATCCTTTTTGAGCTCTTCCATGGCCTGGGACCAGTTCATGTTTTTCTTGGAGGTTTCTGTTGTAGGCTCTTTGACTTTATTAATTTCTTCTGTCTGTATGTTTTGGTCTTCTTTGTCAGCAAAGAAAGAATGCAAAGTCTGAGACTGAATCTTGGCGCGTTTTCGCTGCCTGGCCATATTCCCAGCCAGCTAACTTGACCCTTGAGTTTTTCAGTGGGGTATGACTGCTTGTAGATTACAGAGTTCTATGTTCCACGTTTGGGGGGGAGGTGCCAGCTCTGCCACACCAGCACTGCTCCTTCCCCAAGAACCCCCAACCCGAACTGGGCTTAGATCTTCGGCAGGCTGTGCACCCCTGCTCTAATCCACCACTTAATTCCTCCCACTAGGTGGGCCTGGAGCCGGAAGTAACAACAGCTGTAGCTGCCCCACCTCCGCTGCCCCCGGGGCTGGAAGCCGAACTGCGAACTCCTTCCACTCCCGCAGCTTTTCCCACTAACCTTCTCCACAGTCTTTGGTGTTTGTGGGTTGAGAAGTCTCGTAACTGCCACAGCTCACTGATTCAGGGCGCTAGGGCCCCCTCCGCCCGCCTTCTGGTCTGGATGGTCCACGCCGCTCAGGCTGGGCTCGGCTCCACTCTGTTGCCAGCTCCCAGCTCCCAGCTCCGAGCTCCGTGTGGGATAGACCTCACCCAGAGACCATCCAGGCTGTCCTGGGCTGGAGCCCTGCTTCCCTCTGCTGTTTTGTGGGTTCTGCCATTCTAGAATTGGTTCAGAGCCATTTTTTATAAGTTTTTGGAGGGTCTCCGTATGGAGCTCACATTATTCCCTGCTTACCAGCCGCCATCTTGGCTCCGCCCCCCAGGACTTAAGAATTCTAATCAAAGCAATAACCAAGCATTAAAGAGGATCTGAAATGAAATGTTCGCCATCTCCTAACAGAGAAGTGATGGACACAAGGTGCATATATTTTTGGACTCAGTCAATGTGTGGATTTGTTTTGCTTAACTAAAGCTTGTTCATTACAATGTTCCTCCTCAACTTCTTTCTCTAGGTAAATGGGAAAGAGGGTATTTGAGGGAGAGCAGGTTAGCAATAGTGACGGCTATTATAACAGAATGTGTCAGGAACAAGCAGGATGGCTTTGAAAGTATCTTAGGGCTTTTACGTACTTTTTAAAAAAGGAAGTGGTGTAAAAAGAAGAGTAATGGTTTCATGTAGAGTCCCCTTTTTTGTCTTCTGGTGTGTTCATGGAAATGATTTTTTTTTGTTTTTAAGTTAAAGATGTTTAAAAAATAAAATCGAAAGGGAATGGAGAAATATAATAAGATCAGAAAAAGGCACATGTCATCTAGATTATCAAAAATGGAAGAAACAAAAATAATCAACTATATAGGCCACTAAAACCGACTTGAATTTCTGGGAAATTTCTGGAACAAATTTTTAAAGAGATGGTTAGTGAATATCAAGAAAGGGAAATGGCTTCCTCAAGAAGAGGTCATACCAGACTAACCTCACTTCCTTTTTTGTGAAATTTCCTAAACTAGTAGATGAAGTAAATGCAGTGCATATAGTTTGCATAGACTTTGGAGAAGGTTTTGACGAAGTGTCTCATACTGTTCTTTCAGAGAAGATGGAGAGATGTGGGTTAGATGATAATCCAATTTGATGGATTCAGAACCCAGTTTGATGGCTGGACTCAGAGAGTAGTTATAAATGGGTCAGTGTCAACATGACAAGATGTCTCCACTGGAGTGCCCAGGGATCTGGACTGGACCCTGGATTGTATAAGATTTTTATCAATGAGTTGGATAAAAACATATATTGCACGGTCCCCAAATTTACCGATGATACAAATCTGAGAGAGACAGCTAACACATTGGAGAATAGTCAGGATCTAAAAGGATCTTGACAAGATAGTGCATTGGATTGAATCTAATAAAATGAAATTCAATTGGATTAAATATACACTTTACGCTTAGGAACAACAACAAAAAAAATCAATTTTACCAGAGTAAAATGGAGGCGGTATTAGACAGTACTTGTTCTGAAAAAGACCTGGGGTTTTAATGGACTGCAAATTCAATATGAATCAGCAGTGTGGTGTGGCTGCCAAAAAAGCTAATGCATTCTTGGACCGCATTAAAAGAAGCACAGCTTTCTGGAATAAGGAGGTGATTGTCCCACTGTACTCAGCCCTGATCAGACTTCATCTGGAGCATTGTGTTCAATTCTGGGCACTGCAGTTTGAAAAGAATCTTGATGGGCTGGAGTGTATCTAGAGAAGTTCTGTTGAAGGAAGTGGGCATGGGTATGCTGGAAAAGAGGAGCATTAGCAGGGACATGATCACCGCATCCAGGTATTTGAAGGGATCTCATACAGAGGAAGGATTAGGCTTGTTCTATTTGGTCCCAAAGGGCAAAACCAGGAGCAATAGATGGGAGTTTCCAAGAAGCAGATTGAGACTCATTGACAGGAAAAAACTAAACTATGAAAACAATTGAAAAGTGGAATGGGATCCCTTGGAAGTTGATGGGTTTTCCCCTTCTTGGAGGGCTTCAAGTAGAGGATGGACAAACACCTGTATATATAGTGGTGTTTCCTATTGTGTGTGGATTGGACTGGATGGCCACCATGGTGCCTTCTAACTTTCAAATTCTGTGCTTCCATTATTCAGTGAGCCCCATTTGATATGTAAGGAAATTGAAACCCAGACTATAAAAGGACTTTACATTCTGGCTCTCTAGCTTATTAGCTGTGTGAATTTGAAAATATCCCTTCATCCTCCTGGTCACCAGTTTCCTCATGTGTAAAATCAGAAGTAATGAAAGAGCCAAGACTCAAAACCAAGACCTCAAACCCAGGCCTTCTGATTCTAAGTTCAGTGTTCTTTTTACTGCAACCCATCGACTCCAAATTGTATGGATAATACTCATTTGAAAAGATCCATGTGCAAAATTAAGCCAGCAACAGATTGGATCAATTGTTTTTATTAAGTGGCAGAATGAAAAACAAAGAATGACCCTCAATTACATTCTCAGGCAACTTTCATGTTTTTGTTTATTAACAACACCAGCTGGGCAGATTACATTAGTACATGATTTATAGGCATAAGGAAACCACAATATCCATTGGAGAATCAACCTGTTGATTACAGGAGATATCAAATTTAGAGCCCCCAAATATTCATGAAGGCTGGAATCCCATGTACAAAATATGCTTGAGCTATTTAAGTCATAGTACCTTGATATAATAATGTCCTAGAACAAACAGTGCTAGGGTAACTAGGTGGCGAAATGGATGAAGTTCTAAGCCTGGAGTCAAGATGAGCTGAGTTCAAATCCAGCCTCAAACATTCACTAGCCATGTGACCCTGGACAAGTCACTTAACCACCATTTGCCTCAGTTTCCTCAATTGGAAAATGGAGATAATAATAGCACTTACCTTGCAGGGCTGCCATAAGGTTGAAATGAGATAGTATTTATAAAAGTACTTCAGTGCCCAGCACATAGTAGGTACTATGTGGTTGTTGTTTAGTTGTGTCTGACGCTTCATGACTCCATTTGGGGTTTTCTTGGCGAAGATATTGGAATAGTTTGCCATTCCCTTCTCCAGCTCATTTTACAGATAAGGAACTGATGAAAACAGGGTTCAGTGACTTGCCCAGGGTCACACAGCTAGTAAGTGCCTGAGGCTGGATTTGAATTCGGAAAGATGAGTCTTCCTAAATACAGGCCTGGTACTCTATTCACTGTGTCACTTAGTCTCCCTACTAGATGCTGTATAAATGCTTATTCCCTTTGCTCTCCCCACCCCATTTAGTGTCAGACAGTTTCTAGTCCAAACTCTGCCTCTCACTAGCTATGGAACCCTTGGCAAAATCTCCTATTCTCCCTCCATCTTGGTTTCCCAATCTGTAAAATGGGAACAATGATATTGCACTAAATGCCTCCCAGGGTTATTGGGAGGATCATGGGAGGTTCGTCAATCAATCGGCAAACATTTATTAAGTGCCGCTTCATCAGGCATTGTGCTAGATGCTAGGGATGCAAAAACAAAAATGACCTCAAAGAGTTTACATCCTATCATTTAATGGAGTAACGGATGTAAAGTAGCCTGTGACCCTAAAGTGACAGAAATGTGAGTTATTTTCTTATCATTTTTGAATCATGCACTTGAGCAGCAGCTCTTCCTCTTTAGAAAAGAGTTCTCTGAGTTTCCCCCCAGAAAATACTCTGCTACGTAACAGCAACCACAATCTGTTTCTATAACATTTAATAGTTTACAGTGTGTTTTCCTCATAGCATCCTGGTAACACACATAGACAAAATATATATTAAGCACTTATTGTATGCTAGGAATAGTTCCCTCAACTATTCTCATTTGCAGATGAGGAAATAGGCTCAAAGGGGATCGTAGGCTCAGGGGATCATAAATTTACAGCTGGGAGGGACCTTAGTGATCATCTCATCTAATCTTTTTCTTCTTACAAAGCCATGAAGCTAATAAGTGACAGAGCCAAGATTTAAGGATAGACAAGACTCTAGATCACAGAATCTTAAAATGTTGGTGCTAGTAGAGACATTAAGGAATTTCTAATCCAAGCCCTTCCTCACCTCCATTTTAGAAAGAGGGCTTGGGGAGGGAGGGGGAGGAAAATTTAAAACTTATGGAAGTGATTGTTGAAAATTAAAAATAAATTAATTAATAAATTGGGAAAAAGAAAGAGAGGAAGGAAGAAATGAAGGAAGAAGGGAAGGAAGGAGGAAAGGAAGGAAGGAAGGAAAAAGGAAGAAAGGAAGAAAGGAAGAAAGAAAGAAAGAAAGAAAGAAAGAAAGAAAGAAAGAAAGAAAGGAAGGAAGGAAGGAAGGAAGGAAGAAAGAAAAAGAAAGAATGAGGCCCCAGGGAAAGGAGGTGACTTGCCCAAGATCACCAGGTGAGTTAGTGGCAGAACCAAGAATAAAACTCAGATCTCCTCCCACCTGGTTCAGTATTTTCTTTTGTGATGAGAATACATATTGGAGGTGTCAAACACGTGGCTCACAACAGTCTGACGTATGACCTGAACTAAACTAAAATGTAATTGGGAAATATTTAACAAAATAAAGAAATAATAAGGCATTGATACTATTAATTTGTGGTTTTCTAAGTCAGTGTGTGGCCCACAGGGATCCTTACGTAAGATTTGGTGGTCCCTGTTTCTATTTGAGTTTGACACCATCTCATTTAACCCAGCAAACATTGGTGAAGTGATGACGACATTCCAGGCATTGTGCTAGTGGCTGAGACTACAGAGACAAAAATGAAGTGGTCTTTGCCTTCAATGAGCTCACATTCTACGCAGGATATGAATGTACACAGATAAGTAAATACACGATTATTGGAGGGGAGGGGAGGGGAGGGGAAGAGAGTATTTATAGCTGTGGGGGTGGGGGCGGGAATCAGAGCAGGTATCCTAAGAGATAACCCCTGAGCTGAGCCTAAAGGGAAGACAAGGATTCTGAAAGGGAAAACATGGAGGAGGGAAGACACTTTAGGCATCATTAATGTCTTCAGGGAATGCGCAGAGGCAGGAAGGAGCATGTTGAATATAGGGAACAGCTATCCAGTTTGGCAGGAACATCGAATGTGTGCAAGGCAGAGAGAAGGCTGTAAAAAGTAGGTTGGTGCCAGATTACTGAGGGCCTAAAATGTCAGCTGGAGATGTTTAGATTTTATCCTCTGTGCAATAAGGAAACCCAGAAGATTTTTGACAAAGGGGGGTGGTATGGTCAGATCTGTGCGTAGGAACATTATTCTGGCAGCTGAGTGGAGATGGGCTGGAGAAGAAGGCAGGGCCACCAGCAGAGGAGGCTTCTATTATCATCCTGAGAGGAGAGGAGGGCTTGGGGATGTAAATGGAGAGGAAGGGGAGAGATATGAAAGATATTATAAAGATAGACTTGACAAGATTTGACGATTGACTGAACATGTGGGGAGTGAGGAAGGGGGAAGTGTCAAAGATGACTCCAAAGTTACAGCCTTGGATGGCTGGGGGGACATTAGCACTCTAGGCAGAAACAGGAAAGTTTGTAGAAAGGGAAGGTTTAGGAACAAAGGTGATGAATTGCATTTTGGACATTTTGAGATTGAGATGCCGATGGGACAAACAGGTGGAGATGTTTATCGGGTGGTTGACCATGCAGAATTAGACTTCGGGGGAGACATTCTGTGCTGTATACATAAATTTGGGAGCTCTCTGCATAGAGATGATAATTGAACCTAAGAGGACTAAAACGATCACAAAAGTAAAGGAAGGGATGGGAGAAGGTGGAGGGAGATATCAGATGATCCCTTGAGAGTTATGCCAGTGTCGACAAAGGCTTTTTACACATTGGGAAAATCTGGGTATATTCATAGGCAGTGAGGAAGGAGCCTGAAGAGAGATTATAGATTAGAGAGAGAAAGAGGGAATGATTCCTGTGGCAAGCTCCCAGAAGAGACAGGAGGGAATGGAATCAAGAGCACAAATAAAGGCCTTGAGAGAATGACTATCCTCAGAAGCTAGTGCAAAAGAGGAGAGGACAGGCAGAGAGGAACAGGGGTTTTGAGGTATGGAGTAAGGGAGATGAGATAGGTCATAGTGGATGGCCTCAATTGTCACAGTAAAGAAATGGGTGAGTCTTCTGCTGATAGAGTGGGTAGATGGGGCACTGCAGCCTGGAAGCAAAAGGAGATTTGGAAGAGTGACTTCAGGTAGTATGATAGAGAAGAAATCATTGGTCAAAAAATGATAATACTTTCTGCTCCCTTAGAGTTTGGAACTTGTCAGTCCAGTGTATCGGCATGGTTAGACTACTGTATCTAAAGACTTGAATGACTCTCGCATACTCCTGAGGGATCATCCTGTACCTCTCCCTCTTTCCTCTTTTATTGTCAAGCTTCTAGAAAGAGTCCTCCGCTTCCTCACCACCTACTCAATCAACAACTCAACTCAATCAATCGACTATGTGCCAAGCACTGTGCTGGGTGTTCAGAATCAGCCCAGGATCTGGAGGGAGTGGGGAGAAGAGGGAGAGGCTGCGTCGGTCCTTTCAGGGGGTCAGGTTTGGTTTCCATCAGTACCAAACGTGTCCCCCAGTGCCTGGCCTTTTCAAAGGAGCACTAATCTGACATTCAGGAGCCGAATGCAGCCCTCCCAGCTGTCTCTGCCTCTGGAAGCTAATTTTCTTTGTGAGACTCCCTTGGGGAGTGGAGTTGGAAGAGGATGCTGAGGGAGATCGCTCTCAAACCTGCCACAGATCTCTAATGCAATGTGCATTTGCCTGAGTCCCAGATCTCTTCCCTTCACTGCAGCTCATTTTCCCTTGCTGGGTAGGCACATGGCTGCAAAATGAGCTGGGACCTGCCCAAGGCTGTCATTCTAGTAAGACAAATATTTTGATTCGTAGAATGTTAGGCTGTAAACGAATTTAGAGATTAATTAGGTCAGAGGTTCTTAATGTGGTATCCATTGTCTATAACTTCCAGAGAGTTTTAGAACTTGCATGGGTTTTTAAAAATTACATCTTTATTTTCATTAATTTCTAACTAAAATTTAACATTTCCTTCAATTATTAAAAAAAAAACCATTTTTCTGAAGAGGTTTCACCAGATTGCCAAAGAGGTCCATGACACACACGAAAAAGGTTAAAAACCCCCTCATTTTATGAAAAGGGATGCTGAGGCCTGATCCTCGGCTTTCTGCTAACAACAAAAGAGGGTATTGGCCCACTGGGAAGAGTGGGTTTTGGGGCAGAATTAGGGAGGAACTGTAGGGAAGTGGTTTGCTTTCAAGATGGGGGAAGCAGCAGAGTACAGTTAGAAAGGACCCTGGATTAAGTTTCAGAGGACTTTGTATATGCTTATGTAGGTACAAATGGTATACATGTCTCTCCCTGTAGAATGGAAGCTCCTCGAGGGCAAGGCCAGTTTCATCACTTGTCTTCGTATCCTCAGGGCCTAGCATAGTGCCTGGCACATAGCAAGTGCTTAATAAAGGTTTGTTAATTGATAATTAAAGTAAGAAAGGATGTAGCATTCAAAGCTGGAAAGAACCGTGGAGATCACCTACTCCAAATTCTTCATTTTACTAGTTACTACCTTGTGTGACCTTAGATCAGTCTCTTCACCAATCAGGGCCTCAGTTGCCAACTCCAAATCCTATGAATTCTATGACTGATCCAGAAGGAAGTATAAAAACCAATGTGCCTGATGGTAACTTTTCTAGGTCCCTAAAAGACCAATTTGAATTGTGATAATAAGGGGAAGGGGAAAAGAATGAGCATTTCTAGAGCGCATGCTGTATGCCAAACCCTGTGCTAAATACTTCAATAACATTGTCTCATCTGATCCTTATGATGTCCCTCCAAGGCAGGTTAGCTGTTATTATCCTCATTTGACAGCTAAGGAAAGTGAGGCAAAAGAGGTTAAGTGGCTTGCCCAGGGCCACACAGCCAGTAAATATTTGAGACTAGATTCGAACTCAGATCTTCCTGATTCCAGGCCCGTCACTCTATTCATTGCTCCACCTCGATATCTCTAATAATAATTTAACATTTGCCTAGCCCTCTAGTTTGTAGGGGCAGCTAGACTGAACAGAGTGCTGGGTCTAGAGTCGAGAAGACCCATCTTCCTAAGTTCAAATCTGGCCTAGCTGTGGGACCCTGGGCAAGTCACTTAACCCTGTTTGCCTCAGTTTCCTCATCTGTAAAATCAGCTGGAAAGGGTAATGGCAAACCACTCCAGTATCTCTGCCAAGAAAACCCCAAAAGGGGTCGTGGAGAGTTGGACATGTCTGAAAAATGACTTAACAACAACACGTAGTTTGCACAGCATTTCCACCTACATTATCTCATTTGATCATCACAACAGCCCAGTGAGGTGATAAGTAGGGCAGGGATTACTGAGCTTATTTTTACAGAAGAGACTGGTCTAAGTTCATTTACATGGTTAGTGGCAGAGGGAGGCCTCAAACACAGGTCTTACCCCAAGTCCAGAGCCCTTTCTAATTTACCACTCATCCAGAAAAAGTGATCATACTGAATGCATGAGTCTCTGCACACTAGGTTGATCCACTTGGTGGTGAGAATCTTCCTGGTTGTGGAGGCCTTTGGAATTTGAAATACCTGTGCTGTCATGGCCCTGAGAACAGATGAAAGCAATTAACAAGGTGACTGGGAAAGTCTTTCTTGGGAGAGAGGTGATTTTTCCTTTGCCGGCAGCATTTTAGGATTTTGTTTCCCAGGAGGAAGCATTGACCTGAAGACACCTGGACCATCAGGGCTTATCTCATGTTTGCTATTATCCTGCTGTGGGGAGGAAGGAGGAGGAAGAGGAAAAGTAGGAAACTAATATAGGACCACAATAATGCCATGGGGAGGAGCAGGTGGGAGGAGGAGGATTCTTCTGCCAACACAGGATAAGAAGAGTGAAAGATTAAGGGACTTGGAAATTCAACTCTAGATCATAGGATTTAGGGCTAGAATTTGAGATTCTTGTCGTCCAACTCCCTCACTGAACAGATGAGGAAGTTGAAGTTCAAGAGGGGTTAAGTAGGGAAAAAAAGTAACAGAGATTAGATTTGAACTGAAATCCTCTGACTTCAAATCCAGGCCCTTTCCACCACACCATGCTTCTCACATTGTCTGACTTGTCATAACTATGATAATAATAATAGCTGGAATTGGTGTAGCCCTTTATGCGCTGGGCACTGTGCTGAGTTAATTACGGATATTGTCTCATTTGATCTTCACAACAACCCTGGGAGGTAGGTGCTGTTATCACCATTCTACAGATGAGAAAACAGAGTTGAATAGAGTGACTTGCCCAAGATCATACAACTAACAAGTAAGTGTTTGAGGCCTGATGTGAAGTCACGTATTCCTGACTCCAGGCTCAATGCTCTACCCACTGTGCCATCTAGCTACCTCATGATTCCAGAGGACTGACTATGAAGCATGCTACCCACTTCCTGACAGAGTGGTGATGATTCAAGATTCAGAGTGAGATATACATTTTAAGAGGCAGCCAATATGGAGATTGGTTTGGTTTGACCATTCACATTTGTTACAAAGGTTTTTAAATTTTTGTACCACCCTCCCCACCCCCAACTTGGAGGGCAGGGCAAGAGTTAGAGTTGAAAAAAGGAAAGAAAAGAATGTCATTGATGCATTTTAAAAAATGTAAATAAGAAAACAGAAGAAAGATCAGAAGGAATTATAGACAAGTTACTTGTTGATTTTTTAATGTATACTTAAAAAAACAAGCTGTATTGAATAGAGAGTTGCAATTTCGAATTCAGTCCTTTTTTTCTGTTCTACTATGTATATGGAAAATGCTTATTTGATGTTTCAAAATTTGAAAAAAAAACCCCACCTAATTGCTCAAATAGAAATGTCTTTCCCCACCCCTTTCCCCAGGAAATGCACAGAGGAAGGGTGAGGAACTGTGCCCTGACTTGGAGGGCTGATTGTGGGGTAGTACAGAAAGCAAAGCTCAGAGACAGGAGGCCTAGGTTGGATAACTAGTACAACTATTAACTTCCTCTGTGACCTCGGATGAATCACTTCCCTCTTCTCAGCGTCCAAACCTCAGTGTTATAAAAGGGACTGATTAGCATTGGACATTGGTAGTCACAGGGCATTACTTAAGGGAAAAAGGTAGGTGTAGAGAAGCAAGGTTCTCTCATACTCTGAGCATCACAGAGGCATCGGGCAGTCCAGTTAGATAACGCCTTACTAGGGGCTCACAGAGAGGCCAGAATAGTTGTATCCCTAGAGTCTCTTCCCGAGGACCTCACCCCCTTCTCCAAGGGAGATTTTACTTTCTTCCAGAAAGGAAAGCAGGAGGGTGGGGGCCAGAGATTGGTCCCTCTGCTCTTCTTGGAGATAGGATGTACTAGGCTAGAATTGTATCTCTCTGTTCCTTTAGATATTGTTACTGTAGGGGATACAGTGGGGCAGCTAGGTGGTATAGTGGATAGAGTACTGGGCCTGGAGTCAGGGAGACTCATCTTTATGAGTTCAAATCTGGCCTCAGACACTTACTAGCTGTGTGACTCTGGGCAAGTCGCTTAACCTTGTTTGCTTCAGTTTCCTCATTTGTAAAATGAGTTGGAGAAGGAAATGGCAAAGCACTCCAGTATCTCTGCCAAGAAATGCCCCCAAAAGATCACTAAGAGTCAGATGTGACTGAAAAATGAAAAAACAGCTGGGATGATTTGAAGGGATTCAGACTAGTGGTTAAGGGTATGAGAAGGTTTGGAAGGAATTTGGGCAGCTAGGTGACACAGTAGATAAAGTGCCAGGTCTGGAGTCAGGAAGACTCATCTTTGTGAGTCTGGCCTCAGACACTTACTAATTGCGTGACCCTGGGCAAGTCACTTAACCTTGTTTGGCTCAGTTTTCTCAATTGTAAAATGAGTTGGAGAGGGAAATAGCAAATCACTCCAATCTCTCTGCCAAGAAAACCCCAAATGGGGTCATGAAGAGTCAGACATGCATGAACAACGACAAAGGGGATATGGTTTTCAGGTTCAAACTACTGAAAGCTATTTATTAATGGAGACAAGAACCCCCCGAAGCTCTATATCCAAGGCTAGTCTTCCTTCCCACCAAATATCAGATCTACAATGGACACATACAGAGGCAAATAACAAAGAAACCTATTTATCCAAATCTATAGCAAAACAGAATATATGAGACTATTAGCAGGCAACACAGAGTGTTGTCTCCCATTGGGATTAAAATAGCTCAGCCAAAAGGGAGAGCCCCAGATCTTACCCAAAGAAAATAAATTCTCCAAAGGTTTTAGAGCAGCAAGTTGTGGAGAGGGACATAATGGAGACTGCCAGCTTCTCTCATCTCAGCTTCTTTCCAGAGTCCTTTTCTCCCTTCAGCAACTCAAAGTAGAGTTGGCATTGTTCATCTTTCTTCTTAAAGCTGGAAACAGGAAAAACCAAAGAGAAGGAAGGAACTAGATCTCTCTTCTCAACAACCCTATCCTGACCTTCACGCAGCTGTTGCTGATCTCCACCAACAAGAAGAACGTCCCATACCAATAGGCTTTGGGGCTTGGATTGTGTAGATGCTATATTTCACCTCAAATCTACCAAATTGTCAGAGATGATAAAAGATGGGAGTAATTAATGCTGGAGGATTTGTGGGAAAATGAACACACTAATGCATTATTGGTGGAATTTTGAATTGAAAGAAGAAATCTGGAATTATGTAAGGAGAATCGCTAAAATGAAAATGCCCTTTGGACAAGAAATTCCACTGCTAAGGAAATCAGTGACAAAAAGAAAGGTCTCATGCACACTAAAATGCTTCTAGTAGCGATGTTTTAATAGCATAGAATTGGAAACAAAGTGATTGCACATTAACAAATTGTCATACACAAATGTAATAGAATACTATTGTGCTGTAAGAAATTATAAATATAGTGAATATAGAGAAACATGGGAAGACTTAGATGAACAGACACTATATGAAATAAGCAGAATTAGGAAAAAATTAGTATAACAATGTAAATAGAAAGAAAAACAACAATAAAATGAAAATTGAACATTGAAAAATTATAATGACTAAGGTTGGCCCTCAAGAAGACATGAGAAGGCACCTACTCCAATTCTTCACAGAGGTGAGGACTATGGGTATGCAACACTGCATATAACATTAGTCTTTTATGATACGTTGGTTAGTTTTGCTGAATTTCCTCCCCTTTCTTTTTTTTATTATTTATTGTAAAGGCTGGTTCTCTGGGAGAGAGTCATTACACATTATAAGTGATTTAAAAAGAAAGGATAATAATAAAACTATCATTTTTAAAGTAAGTTTTATAATATAACATATTGTAGAAGAGAGATAGATCTAGAGCCAAGAAACATGATTTTGAGCTCCAACTAGTTGCATGACAGTACATATCTTTTTACCTCTGTGAGCCATTGTTTTCTTATCTGTAAAATGGGAGTTAAAAATATTTGCACTTCTTTCCTTACTTAGTTGCTGGGAAGATAAAGTGTTTTCAGGGCTTTGAAGCCCTATTGCTGTATTAATATGAGCTGTTGCATTTTTTTAGCTGGTCATTGGTATGCAGCCAGCAGACCAGGTTGTCCTGTATAGCTTGTTTGTCCTGTATATAGCTGTTTACATGTTGTCTTCCCAATTAGATTGTGAACTGGTCAAGGGCAAAGATTGACTTTTGCCTTTCTTTACATCTCCAGCACTTAGCACAGTGCCTGGCACATAATATGTGATGAATAAAAATTGACTGATTGACTGAGAAGTGGCAAGTGGAGGAGAGAGAGGAGAGTGAGGAAAGGTGAAAGAGCCCAGAATTCAAGGAATATGTAGTTCTCTGCTGCCCATGGTTTCCCCTATCACAATGAAGATTTTCTGCTCCTAATACTGTTACTTTTCTGACTTGGTCTTTTTCAGACTTGCCAGAAACAGCAGCTGCTTCAAAGAAACATCAATCTAGGGCACTTAACAAAGGCCAAATGGTGCCTTTTTGAAAGTAGCCTGCTGAGCAGGGCCGTCCGTGGTGGGATCAGCAGGCATGTGGGTCCAGGGACAAATCAGGTTGTTTGCTCCCAGATGCCCCCATGCTGTAGAATAGAACTTACTAGATCATCTTGTTTCCTTCCTACTAGGTTTTCCCTACTCCCTTGGCTTTAGAGATACCACATTTCTGTGGCTTTTCTCCTATATTCATAATTTGCTCCTCTATTTTCTTCATTGGCTCCTAATATTCTTTCTGACTTTGGGGTATGGTGTTCTCTAGGGTCTGTCCTTGACTCCACTTTTCTTTTATCTCATTGCTCCTTCCTTGGTATTTTCATTCACTCCCAGGCTTCCTATTCTATGCAAGCTTATCCCTCTTCCAAGTTTTCCTAATTGTTCACTCTGTTACACCCAAATTCACAACCCGGAGTTACCCTCTCTCCTAATTCTCTCTCACCCTACAAAACAAATCAGTTGCCATTTTTATCTCCACAACATCTCTCACACTGTCTGCTTTTCTTCACTCACACAGACACCACCTTGCTTCAGTCTCTCATCACCACTTGCCTGGACTATTGTAACAGTCTCCTAGTTGTTCTTCCTGCCTCAAATATTCCCCAACCTGTCCTCTGCTCATTTGCCAAAGTGTCATTTCTAAAATACAGTTCTGACCATGTCACTCTCCTGCTCAATAACCTCTATGGTTCCCCATGACTTCTAGACTCAACTACAAACTCCTCTCTTTGGCAAAGTCCTTCATAACCTGGCTCTAATCTGCCTTTCCAGCTTTACCTCCCTTTCATGCAATCTTTGGTTCAGCAAAGTTAGCCTTGCCGTTCCTCACAGGTGATGCCCCATCTCCCATCCATTTGCCTTCACACAGGCTATCCCCCATGCTTGGAATCCTTCCATCTTCACCTCTGCCTCTTAGAATCTCTCTTTTCTTTGAATGGTCAGCTTAAATACTATTGTCTTAATGACTCCTTTCCTGACCTCCCCAAGTGACTAGAGCCTCTCGTAAGTGATCTTGTCTTTATATTGTATACATGTTTGTGTGGTACATGTTGACTCCTTCTATAGAATATAAGCTCCCTGAGAGCAGGGAAGATTTCATTTTTGGTTTTGTATTTTGAATTCCTATCGTAGTGGGCACCTGTACTTTGCAGGTGCTTGATAAATGTGTATTGACTGATTATTAAAATAAGACCATAGGATTTAGAGCTGAGAGGAAATATGGAGATCACTTACTCCAACCTTCATTTTTACAGATGAAATAACTCAGGCCCAGAGAGGTTGTGATCTCTCTTGTATGATGAACAGTATCACACAAGATAGCATCCAGTAGACTCAGAATTGGAGCCCACATTCTCCGTTATCAGATCCAAAGTTCTTTTCACTATACCATCATGCCTCTTCATCTCCAGTCCTTAACTCTTCTCTGAGCTCCAGACCCATTCCTCTAACTACCATTAGGACATCTTTGTGTAACTATATATCACAGTCACCTTAAACACAACATGTCCAAAGATGAGCTTTTTATTTTACCTTACTTCATTTAACTTGACTATTTCTATCCATGGCATCCTCATTCATCTGGTCTTCCATGTTTACAATATGGGACTATCATTAGCCGTTTTTGCTCCCTCCTCTCTAAATATCCAATCAGTTACCAAGTCCTGGCATGTCTATCACTGTGATATCTCTCAAATCTGTCCATTCCTACTGTCATGGGCCCTCATTATAACCCAGGGATTAAAATAGCATCCTATAGGATCTCCTGCTGGCATGCTCTCTCCTTTCCCAATCTGTCTTAATATTGCTAGCAGAATAAGCTTTTTATTTATATATTTATTTTTAGTTTCCAACTTTTTACTTTTCTAAGAGTTTGAGTTCCAAATGTTTGCCCCTCCCTCCCCTCAAGATGACATGCAATCTGATATAAGTTATTCATGTATAATCATATTAAACATATTTCTACCTTAGTCATGTTGTGAAAGAAGAATTAGAATAAAAGGGAAAAACTACAATAAAGAAAAAAAAGAGAAAATAGTATGCTTCAATCTAGATTCAGTCTCCATATTTCTTTCTCTGGATGCAGATAGCATGTTCCATCATGAGTTTTTTGGAATTGTCTTAGATCATTGTATTGCTGAGAAAAGCTATCAAAGTTGGTCGTCACACCATGTTGCTCTTACTGTGTACAATGTTTTCCTGATTCTGCTCATGTCACTCAGCATCAGTTCATGTAAGTCTTTCCAGGTTTCAGAATAGACTTTCTTATGGAAAGATTTGGTCAAATTCTCTGCTCAAAGATCCTCAAGGACCCCATTGTAGGTGCTGCAGTGGATAGGCCTAGAATCAGAAAAACATGAATTCAATCTGCCTCAATTACTTACTAGCTGTGTAGCCCCGGGCAAGTGGCTTAACTACTATTTGACTCAGTTTCCTTGTCTGTAAAATGGGGATGATAATAGCACCTACTTTATAGAGGATAAAATGTTGTGAAGGCAAAATGAAATAATATTTGCCAAGTGCTTTGCAAACCACAGAGTGCTATCAATACTACTCATTATTGTTGTTGTTATGGTATTATTAAAGCTTATGCTTTTTTGGTATTTAAGGTATTGCCCAATATAGTACCAGCCTACATTTCCAGGCTTATCTTATATAACACTTGTCTTGTTCTTTAGGCCTTCCCCTTTTATGACAAATAGCAGAGGTTTGGCTGCTTGGAAGGGCGTAAAAGAAGAGCTTGAAAGCAAATGTGACAAGATTGTGGAAGCCAAAAGAGAAGTGCCATGGACACTTGGCATGGACATGACTAAGGGATACAGAGGAGGCCAGCATGGTAAATGGGGAAGAAATAATTCCTCTCCAAGTCTAGTCCACCCTTGCCTACATCCTTTCTCCCAGAATGGCGAACTACCTACAACAAGAAGCAGCCAGTGATCCCTGCCAGTGATAGAACACTGGACAGAAAAATATGAACTATAGGATTTTCGATCTCTCCTGGGTTCTGAGTTCATTCTCCATGCCTCAAGGAAATAACTAGACCCAGGCTCAGAGTTTCTGAATGTTCACCTGAAGACTGGCTTCATTGGATGCTGTGAGTCAAATATTTCCTTCCTACAATCAGTCAATAAACATTTATTAGGTACCTACTATGCTAAGCATTAGGGATACAAAGAATGGCAAAAGATAGCCCCTGCCCTCGAGGAGCTTAGGATCTAATGAGGGATGATAACATATAAAAGGAAATTGAAAATCAACAAAGGGGATGGTATGAGAAGAAGTCCAGAGGCATCTGGATGGGAAATGATGTCTGGACCTCCTTAAATGGAGATTCTGGAAGAAACTCTCCTCCAATCAGAGGAAAAGAGGGAGGAGCCCCAGCCCAGAAGTTACTGAGATAGGTGCCAGTTCCAAGGCTGAAGTGATCTTGTAGTATGAAGAGGTTTCTGAAGAGCTGCAGAGAGGACTAAACAAACCAAACTTTGTGTTCCCCAGAACTCTGGGTTTGGAGCAACCTATCTACCATCAGGGAGGCCTAGCCAGCTTTAGAAATTGCAGGCATATAGTCATGCGGTCGATACTCTATTATGTATTGTTTTATTGTTTCTATACAAAGATCAAAACGCTATGTACAGTTAGGCATGTTCTATGAGTTCCTATGAGGAACAGACTGTATTATGCAAAGGTAGCATGACTAAGAACTGCCGCGTTCCCCCTAGGCCTCTTCCTGGGCCGGGGGTCGCGGGCAGTCCTCCCCGGGGGACCTCTTCTGCTCCTACACCGAGCCTTCGGTCGTCACCGGCCGGCCTGGCCTCCACCCAGACCGGAATTCACCAGACAGAACGCCAGAGGATCTCGCTCACGGTCTTTATTGGTACATCTTCCACGGCGACTGCTCGACTCTGACTCTCTTCCCCTATCCCCGTACATTATATAACCTATTGCAGCCAATCCAGTGGCGAGAGCTATAACATTGCCTTATATGGACGGGCTTCATCCTAAGCCGGCACCGCCCAGCGATATACCCGGAAAAGCGTTATACCCGGAAAGCTGTAGTCCCTGCCCCACCCTCCACCCAGCCCTAAGCGGCGTCCCACCCCCACCCAAATCCCAACAACTCACCCCTTAAACTAAAATTAAAAGGAAGAAGGGGAAACATAGGGAAAAGAGTGGGTGGAGCGGTACACCGGGAGAAATAAAGGAGTCTGGGAGGCCAGAAACAAGCTCCACAGCATATTTGCTATCTGAAATCACATTAATAGGCGTATCAGGGAACAACTGGAGCGCCTGAAGGATTGCCCACAACTCACTGGGCCGCACCGAGGGATATGGAGAGAGCAGTCGCAGGCACTGTTGCAAATGGGGGATATACAGCGCCACTCTGTGGTCCTTAGAAGCATCGGTAAAAATCTGGGGCCCCTGTACCGGTTGCGGGCTCACCGGGGACGGGGCGAGGGAGATGGGGAAAAGGGGGATGGTCTCCAAGAGTTTGGGCAAAGGGCCGCCGCCCACCGGGACGTCAAGCAGTGTCACCGCCCACGCCCAGGACGCCTGCATCAGTTCAGGAAGGACGGGAACAAGGTACGGTGCGTCCAGGGTGGGCACACAGCCTAGCAACGCTAGGCAGCGACGCCGGGCTGCTATTACAAGGCGAGCCAAAGCGTCCAAGCGCCCCTCCAGCGAGGAGGCCGCGCCTGAAACATAGATCCACTCAATTACTCCATGGGCCTGATACAAGGCACCCCATGGTAATAGGCCGTCTTGCAGGGGCCTAAAATAAACTGTCTTATTTGGCTCATATCGTGTCAGCGCGGACGTGGCTCGAGCAATGATGCGATGCAGTGCATCGCGGGCTGCAGGGGTCCAAGCTCGAGGAGATTTAAGGTCCGTGGGTCCTCTGAGAAGGTCATAAAGGGGTTGCATATCCCCGGGGGGAATAGGAAGATAAGAGCGGACCCACTGCACCGAGCCCACAAGTTTTTGAAAATCATTAAGAGTCTTGCAGCGCGCCTCCTGTAGCACAGGAAAGGGGCGCCGCACGGAGGTCTCCCCCACCACCGAGCCAAGATACTTAGCCGGGACCGTAAGTTGGACCTTCTCAGGATCCAGGAACAGGCCCGCACGGTGTAGCGTCCTCCGAACATCTCTCAAGCAAGGGTCCAACAATTGCTGAGTAGGCGCCGCCACCAGGATATCATCCATATAATGAAGAAGGAGAGCTGAAGGGTGGTCCCGACGGACCGGTTCCAGCACCCCGTCCACATGTCTCTGGCACAGCGTAGGGCTGTTGGCCATTCCCTGCGGGAGAACCTTGAACTCGAACCGCCTGTGGGGACGAGAAACATTAGTAGATGGCAGAGAGAACGCAAACTTGGGGGTGTCTTTCGGGTGGAGGGGAATGGAGAAAAAGCAGTCCTTTATGTCCACCACGGCCAAAGGCCATCCAGCCGGAATGGCCGTGGGAGAAGGAAGCCCGGGCTGGAGCTTCCCCATTGGTAACATAATACGGTTGATGGCCCGCAAGTCCACCAGGAGTCTCCAGCGGCCTTTTCCACCGCGTTTTTTAATGACAAAGGCAGGAGAATTGTAAGGGCTAGTGGAGGGCCTAATTTGGCCCTGAAGGAGCAGACCCTGGACAATCTCCTCCATTACGACGAGCTTTTGCAACGGGAGGGGCCACTGGTCTACCCACACTGGCGTGGTAGATGTCCAAGTGATTCGGGGTGTGGGGGTGCCCGTGTCACGATCAGTGGCCCTCAAGAGTTTAAAGTATCCGGGCCGGACAAGGTAACCTCGAGCTGTGCAAGGATGTCACGACCCCATAGTGCATAGGTGAGACCGGGAACGCACAAAGGGCTAAACTGGCCCTCAAGCGCGTCCCGTCTCCAAGTCATAGGCCTGGCGGCCTCCCATGCCTCCACTACTCCTCCCACTCCCTTTACTGGCTTGCCAGCTCGTCGGCGTGGAATTTGAGGAGGCCACTGGTTGCTGGGCAGCGCGGAGCGATCGGCTCCCGTGTCTACGAGACCCCGCGCTGGCTGTCCCTCCACCAGGAGGATCATCATGGGGCGGTCCATTGTGATCTTCTCCATCCAAAGGCAAGAATCAGCCTCTGTGTCCTGGAACGGCACTGCCTGAGCGAGGACCTCACCTGGAAAAATATCAACTAGAATAGGGTGTGGGTTAACTACCAGTAACGGGTCACCGGGGGCCAGCACCTGGGTGGGAACGGTATAGCGGGACTGAAAAGGGTTCCCCGTGGCCAGGAGCACTCCTGCTGGCCCTTGGACCGGGATTTCTATTGCCCCCCACGAGGGAAGGGTGGTTGAGTCTCGGGCCGTAAGGACTGGACCCGGGGGGGGCGAGTTGCCCGCTTTCTCGGCCCCCCGTGCTCGTTTCCCGACTCCTGGGTGGGGTTCCTTTGGTCGGAGCGGCAAAATTTCGCCATATGGCCAGGCTTTCCGCAGCGGAAGCAATTTGGGGTGCCTCGTCCCGACCCGCAGCTTTGTGGACACTGGGCCCGAAAGTGACCCAGCTGACCACATTTAAAGCACCGACGGTCGGATCCGGAGTCCCGGGAGACCGCGAGGCGGTTCAAAGCCTCTACCAGGGCGTCATTTCTCGCGGCCTCCTCTTTCAAGCGATCCCTCCGGTCCCGTTCTATGGCCGTCGCCAAGACTTCCATGGGACAGGGAGGAGCGAGGGACATCACCTTTTCTATCATTTGGTCCGGGGTGGCGTCGGGGGGCAAGGCCGCCAGAGCTGTCTTCGCCTCCCCCCGAACCCCTCTCGGAGGATCTGCTTAATGATGAGTTCCCGGCCCGGCCCTGCAAACGTGCTGTCCACGTATCTCCGCACTCGCGTGGCAAACTCAAGTGCGCTCTCCCCTGGCTTCTGGCGCATATCGGCCAGGCCAGCTGGGGTTCCTGCAGAGGTACGCCCCAGCCTTTGCCATGCCTGTTGATGCACTACCCGCACATCCTCCAGCTCCTGGTTACTAAAAGTGGCCTGTACCCGGGGATCACTGTATTGTCCCCGGCCCAACAACAGGTCTACCCGCCCCGGGGGCCCCCCGGTGCGCGCTTGGAGCGCTCTAGCCTCCGATTCTTTGATAGCCTGGAACGCCGTGTAGTCCACAGGGCTCAGGACCCCCAACGCGAGGTCATCGAAATCACGCGGGGTCCAGACTGTGGAGACAGTCATATTAGAAAGAAGGCGCTGTGCCAACGGGGAAGCGGGGCCATTCTCCTGCACCGCCTGCTTAAATTCCCTAATGGTCTTCAGCGGCAGGGGCTGAAAAACTCGGGTACCATTATCCAGAAATAATGGAAATGCCTCAGAGATTTCTGAGTCCACCACCTCTCCGGACCGCATAGCTTCGCGGATCGCGCGAGGTATCAGAGGAAGGTACCCGCCTGATCTATCCCCCGGGCTGAGCCGCTCATAGCGGCTTTCGCTTTCGCCGTCAGAGTGGGGAAAAGAGGAAGTAGATCTGCGTTCCTGTTCTGGAGGGCGGGGCAGTGGGCAGCCCTCTGGCACACCACCCCTCCCTCGCGCCTCCCCTTCCCCGCAGGAGGGAATCGCCCGCGACTCCTCCCTCGGCCGGAAACCGGCGCCATCTTTGCTGGGTGCGCCCACCGCTCCAAAAAGTCGAACTGCGCCTGAAGCGTGGTAGCAGTTCTCCGAGACTAGTCTTTTCGTCTCTAAAAGGGGCCATTGTCCTGTATGTTCCGCCTGAGGCCGCTCATTTCCCGCCTCCTGCATATCCTCCCAAGGGTACAACGGGGGAGCAGAGGCCGCGGGCCTTGGCCCAGTTACCACCACCTCAGTCAGATCAGTCTCTCCTCCCGGGCCCCCACCGAGCGGCCGGGTCTCCGTCTGAGTCTCTGCCGTGCTGGTGTCCGGAGGAGGCCTGGGGTCGAGCAACCCCTTAATGGCGGCCATCAAGCCAAAGTCCTCCGGAAGAAGAAAACCCGGGCACTGTTTTTGATAAGACAGCATTTGCTGCTGTAAGACCGGAAAACGGTCCGGCTGAAACCCCGAGTGTATGAGCCACGGAGCCACCACCAGCAACTTTTCCACGAGCCGCTTTAGCTGCTCCGTGGAGGCGGACAACCCCCGTTTAGACAAAGCAGTTCTGACCTGTAAAGTTAATAAGTCCCGATCCTCTGGCCGCAGCAAAGGGAGGCTGCGCGCTTGCCCCATCTCCGGGCCTTTCCCCCGTTACCTGCACGGAGAAGCTGTCTGGTCCGCCCTAGTCGGGCTAGTCCCCCCTATCACCGGGGCTCTTCCGGAACTCTGCAACGGTCCAGCCGTCCTAGGCCGGTCCCTGTTCGGGCGCCAACCTGCCGCGTTCCCCCTAGGCCTCTTCCTGGGCCGGGGGTCGCGGGCAGTCCTCCCCGGGGGACCTCTTCTGCTCCTACACCGAGCCTTCGGTCGTCACCGGCCGGCCTGGCCTCCACCCAGACCGGAATTCACCAGACAGAACGCCAGAGGATCTCGCTCACGGTCTTTATTGGTACATCTTCCACGGCGACTGCTCGACTCTGACTCTCTTCCCCTATCCCCGTACATTATATAACCTATTGCAGCCAATCCAGTGGCGAGAGCTATAACATTGCCTTATATGGACGGGCTTCATCCTAAGCCGGCACCGCCCAGCGATATACCCGGAAAAGCGTTATACCCGGAAAGCTGTAGTCCCTGCCCCACCCTCCACCCAGCCCTAAGCGGCGTCCCACCCCCACCCAAATCCCAACAAAGAACTACAGAATTGGCCCTTTCTCAGAACTATTAAGAGGGAAGAAGTACTTAATATCTGGGTGAATGTGAGGATCCCAGTTCCTCTTCCTATGGAGTGGGATCAAGACCCCTACCAGTTGGTGGTTAAGCTTATATTACTACCCTCAAAATATCCTATGTTCCAGCTAAAGTGGTCTATACTCTGACCCCCAAATAACCCAATTACCCTCTTACCTCTATGCCTTAGATCAAGCTGTACCCTATGTTTGTGATAAACTCCCTCTTTCTTCTTTAACTATTGAACTTTTTGAGTTTTAAAAACAGTTTTAAATTCAATTTTACTTTATTTTCAGGTCATCATTCTCTCCCTTTCACCTTCCCCTCCTCCTATCAAGAAAGTAGGAAAAACAAAACTTATTACAAACATATATAATCAACCAAAAATATTTCTGCATTGACCATGTTTTTTTAATGCTTCAATCTTCACTCTGAGTCTATCACCCTTCTATCTGGAGGTGGGTAGCGTATGTCATTAGAAGTTCTCTAGAACTGTGGTTAATTTAACTATTGAATTTCAACTCATTCTTTCAAGCTCAATTCAAAAGACACCTCCTCCATGAAATCTTCCCTGATCTGCTTCATCAGTGATGGCCTACCTCCTAACATAACATTGTCTCACGTAACACTTTGTCTTATAACTCCATTGCATTCATCAACTGAAGTTATGCATTTTAGTCATCTGCAATATATAACATTTCTCTAATATTTTGGAAACTCTCTTAGCAGGGATCTTTCTAAGTTATAAAATGAGAGGGTTGGATTAGATGCTCCTTTTTGTGTCTTTTGGCTCTAAAGCCTATGAAACACTTCTTATAAAACTATTAAGGGCTGATTTTTGCAGGGAGCCATCCTGGGGGTTGGGAAAATAATATTTTTGATATCTCTTTTTAGAAATCAAAACTATCAACAGTTACATAAAAATGCTCAAAATCACTAATAATTAGAGAAATGCAAATTAAAACAACTCTGAGGTACCATTTCACATCTATCAGATTTGCTAACATGACATAAAAGGAAAATGACAAATGCTGGAGGGAATGGGGAAAAATAGGTACACTAGTGCACTGTTCGTAGAACCGTGAACTGATCCAGTGATTCTGGAGAATAATTTGGAACTATATCCAAAGGACTTTAAAACTGTGCATACCCTTTGGCCCAGCAATGCCACTACTTGGTTTGTATCTCAGAGGGATCAAAGAAAAAGGGAAAGGACTTATACGTACAAAAATATTTATTACAGCTCTTTTTGTGGTGGCAAAGTACTAGAAACTGAGGAGATGCCCATCAGTTGGGGGAGGGCTGAACAAGTTTTGATATATGATTGTTATGGGATACTATTGTGTTATAAGAAATGACAAAGAGGATAGATTCTGAAAAAGACTTACATGGGAAGACTTACATGAACTAATACAAAGTAAAGTGAGCAAAACCAGGAGAACACTGTATACAGCAACAGCAATATTGTAACAATGATCAATTGTTCAGACTTAGCTAAGAGACTGTGAGAAACACAATGATCTAAGACAATTCCAAAAGACTCATGATGAAAAATGCTATCCATCTCCAGAGAAAGAACTAATGAATTCTGAGTAGAGACTGAAGTATTTTTTCCTCTTTATTTTTTCCTTGCCTTTTGTTTTGCAACATGGCTAATATGAAAATATATTTTGCATGACTTCATATATATAATGGGCATTATTATTATATGGGCATTATATTGCTTACCTTTTCAGTGGATTTAAGAGGGTTAGGAAGGAGGCAGAGAATTTGGAACTCTAAATAACAAAAAGAATGTTAAAAAAAAGAAAAAATTCTTCTTTTCTTCATTTGTTTATGAGGTATTTATGCCCTAACATATTGCTAGTTTTCTAAAACTACTAAACAGAGCTGAGCAATATATATGTTCCTTTCTCTTCCCATTCAGTAATTTCCAGAGATCTTTAATACCTAACTATTCTAAAATTCTATGTAGATCCTTAATTTCTTATTTGTTTGTTTTTTGGTCATATCTTTCTAGGTCCAAACTGGGTATGTTGAGGTCCTTAACTATTATTTCTCTCACCTTTCCTTTTACTTGCCTTTCCTTTATCTAGATGCTATGTCATGCAGTACACATATATTAGGCATTGATAGTTTATCATCTGTTGTGACTTTAAGCATAATGTGGTTTCCCTGCTTATTTCTTTTAACCATGTCTATTTTTACTACTCCCTTGTCTGAGATCTTGATTACTACTGCTTTCTAATCCATTCCACTCCCCTGTTCAGTTTTATGAGTGATTTCATTTACTTCTGTTCACAGTTATGATTGTTGATTGTTATTTCCTTCCATTATATCTTCTTATATCTTTTCTTTTTTTGTCCCAGACTTTTTGTAACAAAAGAAAGCAGTAAAAGAGAGAGAGTGTGATTAACCCTAATAATCTGTAATTTAAGTGGTCTGCTCCAGCTCTAGTGCCCCTCCTCTCTTCACTTCACCCAGATCATTATTATTGCTTATTACATTATCTTTCTTTCCTTTCAATCACTCTTTAACTACCTATCCTCCAAAGTTGAAGTTTGGCTTACTTGTGTCTATTTCCCCCCTCCCCATTCCATTCTTCCTCTTAAATCCCCTTCTCCCTCCCATTGCTGCCTGTTTCCTAGATGAGTCTAATATGTTTTTACACCAAACTTCGTGTTTCTGTGTATAGTGTGTATGTATATGAGTGCACACTCATGTGTGTATATGTGTGTATGTGAGACACAGAAGAGAGACAGAGAGAGACAGAGGATATACATGTATCCAATCTTCCTTTGAGAGAGCTGTTCCCTCTACGGAGTTTGTATACTCTTCTTCTCAAGCACCTCCAATTATGAGAAATAGTAAGTTCCTCCTTCTTTTTCATTTCTTCCCGTGTGTATTCTTTTTACTTCTCTTTTCTTTACTGTCTTAAAAACATCAAAATTCAACAAAATTATTGCTAGTTTCCATATTTGTTTTGTTTTTCCTAACTCTCTCTGGTTCTTGAAGATAGAGTGGGTTTTAAAAAGGATAATTGTCTCCTCTCTACCTATTAAAATGTAAGATCATCAACTTAGAGCCTTCTAGTTGCTCAAATATACTTACCTTTGTAGATTTCTCTTGGCTCTTGTGTTTGCATTTCAAAACTTCTACTCAAGTCAGCTTTTTTTTTTTTTCAAATCAAGAATCCTTAGAAATCTTTTTTTTTTTTTTGGAAGATATTTCTTTTCTTTGTAGGGCTATACTCAGCGACAATACCATACTCAAGTCTTTGTCTTTTGCCTTTTGACAAGGAGCTTATTGGTGAATTCTATTATCACTTTGCCCTCTTAGAGCTGAGCAGTTTTCTTTTATGATTTCTTTAAAGAAATATTTCAGGCTTTTTTTTTCCTTCGTTTGGTCATGGTTTTCAGGGAGTTCAAAGGTTATTAAATTATCTTTCCTCAACCTGTTTTCCAGGTCAGTTGTTTTTGATAACAGATACTTTACATAATCTATTTTATTTTTCGATCTTTGACTTTGTTCTGATATTTCTTGTTTTCTCCTAAAATCATTGAGTTCTTTTTACTCCATTTTGTTTGTCCAAGTGTCTCCTACCTGAGTAAGTTTTCCACCTTCCATTCTAAGCTATTTCTTCCCCTTCAAATTTTTCCTCTAGTGTACTTATTTCACTTTTAATTTCTTGCTTCATTTTTTCTAGTCACTCTTTTAGTCCTTGTGGCAAAGCCATCTTTCTTTCTTTTTTTTTCTTTTCCTTGGAATGTCTGCTTGTAGTTGTTATGGAGTTGATCTTTTCTTCTGTATTTGCCTCTTGGGTGTCTCTTAACATTTGGTGTCTCTAAGACATTTCTTTATTATACTGGGTGTTTTCTTCTGTTTAGTCATATCTCTAGCCTTGGTTTTTATTTTAGCTTTGTTACACGGCCAGGCTCCACCCTTTCCCACACTCTTGGATTGGGTTTTTAGGCCCTGTTTGGTCCTGTCCTTAATTTCCAGTGCTCCTATTGTTGGTTTCCACTTCTCATGGTATGTCTGAATACAGCACACTAACAGGCTTCAGGCCTCCCTGGAGCATTCCAATTCAGGTGCTGCAAAACTCTGGGCACCCTTTTTTGGATCTTTATGGAGTATGTGTAGGAGAGATGTAGGTACTGGGAAAACAAATTTTGTATATGACCTAGTCCTTGCCCTCAAATTTAGTGAAATTAAAAGAAAGCAATAATGCGCGATAAAAAGAGGTGAATTAGAGATGTATAAAACAAAGAGCTATGTGAACTCTGAGAAAGAGGGTTCTTTGGGGGAACATCAAGGAATGCTTCAAGGAGGAGATGGTAGCATTTGAGTTGGCCCTTTAAGAATGGGGATTACTTCAACTTGAAAAGGATAGAAAAAAAGGCATTCCAGGCACTGGAAAAATCAAGAGCAAAAGCAAGAATCTGGATGAGGGCAGTGAATCTTTGAGGAGGGAGGGTGGAAGAGGGATGTATGTGGGGGGAGTAGAGAGAAGTTATCAAATTTATCTGAAGAGTAGAGTGCCCAGATGTGAGTAATATCAAGTCCAACTGGAGTTTGGGGGACTCAGGGTACAGGAGTTAGAATGGTTATTGATTAAAAGATGCTATGCCATTCTTCCTGAGATTTTGACTCAGAATACAAGGATCAATTCCCAAAAAACATATCAAAGCATGAAGGCTGGCCTAATCACAGGGATTGGTAACTTGGTTGGGTGAGGGGTGGGTAGAGTCAATGCCACATTAGCAATTCTTTTGGGAAGAATAAACACATGAACTCAGCCATTAACAAAGGGGTAGCTTTTGCTGGGCATAGGAGATGTCTGAATCTTTTACCTGAGCATCTAGCAGTAGGTTTGGGGAGTGTCAATACTTTATTTTATTATTTTTCAATTTCATGTAGTAATGATAGACTGAACTTATTAGAGATGAATGTGAGAAATGTGAGCGCATTTCCTTGTGGGTCTCTAGAAATGGAGGACAGGAATTTTAATGAGAAAGGAGTCATAAGCTATAACTAATCTATATTTTGAGATTCCTCCTCAAGCAAATTCTTGGTTGGGACAAAATACCAGCCAATGCTGTGATAAATTCATGAAATATTATGTATGAATGGCTTACCTTGCAAATCCCACATTGAGCCTCGAGTTACCTGAGCCAAGATAGTGGGGTGGATACTTGTAGTAGGTAAGACAAGCTGCTTTGATGAGCTCTTTGGTGATCAGAGGATCATAGATCTAGAACTGAAGCCACACCTGAGAGACTATAAAGTCCAAGCCCCTCATTTTGCACCTGGAAGAGTTAAGTCACTTGTTCCACTCATACAAATAGTAAGTGATAGGGGTAGGATTTGAACCCAACTTGTCTGGCTACAAAACCAGTGTCTTTCCACTGTACCAAGAGGCATCAGTCCTTTTTCTATGGCACATACCCAACAATCACTCTTAGGAGCTAGGGAAGTATACTTTACTTATTAACATTTACACATAGTGATCAAAAGCCTCATTAGCAAGTGTTTTTCATCTGTACATAAAATACTTTGTTTATGCCTCTCACGAATTTATCATATTTTATTCTCTCTGGCTTCCTTTAAGTACCAACTAAAATCCCACCTTCTACAGGAACCTTTTCGCAACTTCTCTTAATTCTAGTGCCTTCCCTCTGTTAATTATTGCCTGTTTATCCTGTATATACCTTATTTTGTGTATTTGTTTACTTGTTTTCTCCTGTTGTCTCCCCTATTAGATTGTAAGCTCCTTAAGGGCAGGCACTATCTTTTGCCTCTTTTGTATCCCCAGCACTTAGCACAGTGCCTGACTTATTGTAGGCACTTAATAAATACCAATTGATTGATCATATCTCCCTTTTTTGACTGAAAGCTCTTTAGAGCAGGGACCCATTTTTTTTTTATCTAGCTTACTTAGCAGACCTGGCTCAAGATCTTGCACGTAGTAGACACAGTATCGAAGTTTGTTGGATGGAAGTGAACTGCTGAATAGCCCCCACAGAAGGCAGCAAAGGGCTTTACATTTAGCAGAAGCTCAGCAAATGTGGAATTGAATTGAGTATCCCTGATTCTCCCCCTTCCCCCCAACACCTTACATCCATCACTTAGATCAAGGGCTTGCAAAAATTAGGGACCTAACAAATGTTTGTCTATTAAATTGAGCTGAGAGAATTTTAAATTTAAACTCAAGTTCCTGGCTGTAGGGAAAAAGATCAGCAATTTTAAAAAATAGATGTTTTTCTCACAAACTCCTGCCTGGTATAAAAGAAGCTTCCATGTTTCTGAATGCTCCATGTTTAAGATGCATTCAGTTTGGGTTGATCATAAGCGAAAGAACTAAAGGAGGAAAATGGCAGAAAAGCACTCCAGAGATCAGATGGTGAAACAAGAGGGGTAATGGTGTTTATTTAGAAATGACAAGCTCCCTTTCCCGCCGCTGGCTTTGCTTCAGTTTTTTGTTTATCCCTAAAGTCTGGATGGAGCTACTGTGTGCTCTGCTATTTTTAGCTCTGGCTAGCTGGCAGGCGGAGGTGGTCCTCCTGCTGACTGTGAGGGGGAGATGGGAATTTGCTGAATTAGGCTCCTTGTTCTGCTGAAGGAGGCTGGCAGACTTCTACTCAACTACAAGCTTTGGTGGCAGAAAGTGCAGGCCTGATAGTGATAACTTGGTGATCTCTTCCTTCAGCCCTTACTTAATCTTGACTACCTACACTAAAAGGGACTGCATCACTGTGAGTCAGATCCATATTTTCTTTTCTCCTACAGAGGGAGGAAACTTGTTATGCAAATGCCCTGAAGTTGTATATGAATCATCCATTTATTTAACAATTATTCATTAAATGCCTAGTATGAGCATAACCCTGTATTAGGGACTTGGGAGGGACAAGATATAAAAATGCATCCTGATCTAGTCATCAAGGGACATATCTTTTCTTGAATCAGTTGAAATCAAAGTTAAATTTGGAAAGAGGCAGTGTAGTTTAGTAGGAATCACCAGATTTGGAGTCCAAAGATCTGGGTTGGAGTTTTGGCTTTGCCACTTGCTGGGCATGTGACCCAGGACAAGTTAATTCACCTGTTGGAGCCTCTGTGTCCTCATCTGTATGGGAATAATATTTTCAAAAGAAAAAGTGGTGTAGTGGCTGGGAGTTGACCTATAAGTTAGGAAGCCCTGGGTGAAAGTCCAGCTTCTGACCAGCACTGATTATGTGACCCTGGGGAAGTCACTTCAGCCCAGGCAACTTTTTAAGAATTCAAATCACAGCAGAGATGCTGAGCTGCTTTGACAGAGGAATGGCCTATACTGACAAAATCACAAGTCCAGTAAAGATTGAAAAAAAAAACAAAAACAACCTACCACAACCAATTGCACTGCCTACCTCACGGGATGGTTGCAAGAAAAGTGCTTTGTAAACAGTAAAGAATTTTAGAAATGGAGATTGTTCATGTTCTTATGACTACCTCTGACTTCATCTTTGCTCTCAATTCAGAATCTGTCCTTAGAAGCCAAGAATCCCTTGGGTATTGCGAGGAAGGCCTCATGTTTGTTAAAGAGAAAGAAAGGTTCCAAAGTGTTTCTTGGGATGAATTCTTAGAGCCACTTCCCCTGATCAGAGAATCTACACTTAGCAGTCAAGATTTGAGGTTGTTTTAAGGGGATTTCTTTAGGCTGCTGATTTTTTTTTAAAGCTACTGCTCTGCAAGTTAGGAATTTAGAGGCCATATATTCTTGTTCCAGGGTGTACCTACAATGTTGTGGGCCTTCAAGATATACCAAATGATACCAAATTAAGAAATACATATATACACATACACATACATACACACATATATATACATATAAGTATATGTATATACATATATATTCAAAAATTTCATAGCAAGAGGAAAAGAGAGGGTGATATGGCCTGATCTTTTATGGCCCTCAAAGTTTTTTTCTAAATTGACTCTGGTGAGACAGGACATGTTGCTGTTTTTTAGCCCCTGGATTTTTAGTCTAATTTAGGACAACCTGCAAATAGAAAGGCCCTGTAACGGCAAGCAAAGTGGGACTTTTTGCTGTTTTTTCTTTTGGAGTGCTTCTCAGCACTAAGGCAACCAAGTACCTTTGATTGAGCCTTGCCTTTGATTGAATCAAAAGTCTTTGATAACCTCCTTAAGTCACAAGAAAGCCTAAGCTACATGAGTTTGAGTTATATGGTGGTGATGCCCTCTGTGGGCTGACCGTGAAGAAGTGTATATATACTCTGAGGTTAGCATTTTGCTTTGGGGGCTCACTTATTGAAAGAGTTTTGGTGTGATTTGGCCTGAGGAGACTCTGGGTAGTCATTAAGGAGCACCGCCCCCCCCTCCGCCCCAGCTTTGAAAACCCAGATGTTGGTGCTTCTCTCTCTGGCAACTATGTATGTATTGCTATGGACAGACAGAAGCCCTATTTGCTGATTTGTGTTATTTGCTCTGTTTATATAATTTCTGCTTAAAATTTCTGTTTTGTGATTTCTCTGAAGTTCAGGGTGCTGACTTTTTTCCCCTGAACTAAGTGAATGATACATGTATGTTTAATTAAAGTGAGATTATAAATGCTTTAAAGTTGCTTTCTTTAGAGAAGCAGATCAAAGAACCTGTGCTAGAAGTCCTCCTGTGTGCTGGTCTTATTGGCCTTATACCTCCACAGCAGCTGCTAATAACATTATTACTACAGGCCCTCAAAGCTGTTGTCTGTATTCTTTTTATGAGCATCCATGTGGTACAAAAGAAGAGTCATAGACTGGGGTCAGGAATTTGCAGAATTTATTGTATTATTACAAGTCGTTTCACCTCTCTGGGCCTGCCTCTAACATGATGAGATTGGGCTGAATGATCCCTAAGGTCTTTTCCAGCTCTCACATTTGATGTTCTAATATTCAATGTCCCTTCTGGTTCTAATAATTCACCAGGGGACCCTGGGCAAGTAACTTAACCTTTCTCAGCCTCTGTTTCCTCATCTGTAAAATGGAAATATGAATAGCATCTACCTCACAAGGCTGTTTTGAGGCTCAAATGGGATAACATCTCCAAAACCTTTGTCAAACCTGAAAGCGCTACAAAAATATTAGCATTTTACTATCATTCTATTAAAATGCTAACATTTTTGTAGCACTTTCAGATTTTATTGTTATCACATTGGGGGCAGTGGTGCAAGTAGATAGAGTGTTGGGCTTGGAGTCAAGAAGACTCTTCTTCCTGAGTTCAAATCTGACCTCAGACACTTAGTAGCTGTGTGACCCTGGGCAAGTCATTTAACCCTGTTTGCCTCAGTTTCCTCATCTGTAAAATAAGCTGGAGAAGGAAATGTCAAACCGCTCCAGTATCTCTGCTAAGATAACCCCAAATGGGGTCACAAAGAGTTAGACAGGAATGAAAAGACTGAACAACAATAACAATTATTGTATTATCTTTTATCATTATTATTATTATTATTATTATTATGTACATTATAGATGACCTGATGGTCCTAGTATTCTAAGATTCTGGGTGTCCAGTGTAGACTCTGATTATTGCTATTTTTAAATTCTGAATTATACAGTAAAGGGAATTGGGGATGGTGCTATTTGCAACATGATTCCTCTGCTCCTTGTGTTTGGGGAAGGAAAAATGCCTGTAGTCCCTTGACATTACCGAGGAAACACACCTGGGGGTTGGCTGTCTTCATCACTCCGGCTTCAGGTTCCTGTGAAATTGATGCTTCGGCCACAAGTTCGTCCAACAAAAGGCACTGACATCACCAAAGCCTGGAGCTTCTCAAGGAGCACCTGAGGTTAAAAAAAGAAAAAAGAAAATGCTGGAGGCTTGTCTACTCCCTCTGCCTTCTCTACACTGATCTACCCCATTCCTGCCCTTCCAGAGGGCTGGTTTATGCAGAATATTGGACAGTGGACATTGACAGGTGCAGGCCCACCAATGAAGGAGGTTCTTTATGAGAGCTGAGGTCACAGAGACCAATCCTGTAAACATTATACAAGTAAGACTCCCATGGGGAAGCTAGGATTTCACTGTCTTTGGGCTCAGAATAGATTATGCCTGCCATTGCTCAGCATGTGGGAAGACAATGTTTATGCTAGTAAATTGTGTGTCAGATAACAATAACAATAAAAGAAAAACCAAAAAAGAAAAAAAGTGAACTGTGAGACTCTGACATAATACTATCCTATAGTACTTTAGGGTTTACAAAAAGCCCTGTATAGCCATGATCTTATTCATTACTCACAACCACCTAGTGAGAGACATAGAATAAACATAATTAGCATCCCCATTTTTCAGATGAGGAAACTGAGACCCAAGGGAGTGAAGTCATTTTCCTAAGACATACACCTAGTAAGTGAAAGAACCTTTGGACTTCAGAACCAGTGCTTTCTTTTTATACTAAACTGCCTCGTCTCCTTCCCTTTTCCTTCCCCCCACCCCCTATGAGAAAGAATGAGCACACACACACACACACACACACACACACACACACACACACACACACAATCTATCTGCCTGTGGAGGCAGCTGATGACACAGTGGATTGAATGCTGGGCCTGAAATCAGGATGATCTGAGGTGAAATCCAGTCTTAGACATTTAATAGCTGTGTGATCCTGGGCAAGTCACTTAACCTTAGATTGCCTCAGTTCCTTCAACTGCAAAACAAGGATAATAACAACACTTACCTGGCAGAGTTGTTATGAGGATCAAGTGAGATATTTGTAAAAAGTACTTAGCACAGAGCTTGGCACATAGTAGGCACTATATAAATGCTTATTCTTTCCCCCTTATCCATCTCTTTGCTCTCTACATAGCACTTAATACAATTTTGCTGATCTAGAAATATTAGATACCATTCCCACTACCAGCTATATTCCCCTGAGGAGGATCCCCAAGAAACAATTCAATCAATAGGCATTCATTAAGCCCCTACCATGTATCAGGCACAGTTCTAGGCACTAGAAATACAAATACAACAATTTACTGTGTTTCTTTTAATAGTGAAACATTTAGAACTATCTCTTTAACATTTGACATTGTTATTTTTAAACACCCCTTTCCAGTAGGCTTAGATTCTCACATTGTATCTTACTTCCTGTCATCATATAAAGATGCCACAGAGCAGGTGTGTTGCCTGTAAACACACCCACAGTACCAAACAAATTGGGCAGACATTTTAATAGCAGCTCAATAGATCACTGAAGTCAATTGCAAAATACATCACTCTCAGCGTTTAACTGTGGCTGCTAGCGCACAAACATGAAGCAAGGCTTTGGATGGGCCTAGAAACTGCTCACTCTGCTTGTTTCCATGAAACAAGAAAGAGAAATACTTAGAATGTGAGTTGGCACATGGAAAGCTAGCCATTGGCTTTACATAATAGAAAGTTTGAATATGACTCATAAAGAATTAGAACTAGAAGGAAGCCTAGAACCTAGATTGGGGTGGGTTTGGGCTTAGAAAAAAGAATGTTGAAAGATAAGACATTAGCACCGGAAGGGACATCAGAACAAAGAAGCACAAGACATTGTCCCTGCCCTCAAGCAGAGTTCAGTCCAGTTGGGGACGATAGGTCACATGTTTAAACACAACTAGTAATAAAAATTAGCGAATGACATAGGAGTCGTAAGTGCTATAGAAAGTCAAAAGAGAGAATAGCAAGGCTTCTTGGAGAAAGTAGGACTTTAGCTGACCTTTAAGGGAAGGGAGGATTTTGATAAAGAGACAGGAGGAATGTGGACCTTCCAGGCAGGAGGAACTATGGGAACAAATATGGCTATAGTGTATTCAGGAGACAGACAGTGGATCAGTTCTACTGGAACCAAGATCTCCTGCCCCAGAGACTACAGGATGACCCCTTTATCTAGGATACCAATCAGAGATACCTATCTAACTTTTGATATGCTAGGGACCAATGTTTCTATTCTAATCTCTCTTATGGGTCATATCTATTTTTAAAGTCTGTGAGGTGTTGGAAGCATTGTTCCTAATTATTCAGAAATTATTTGTAGTTTAATAAGATCTTGGGAACAATGAAAGAGGTAACATGGTGTAATGGAAAATGTACCTGATGAGCAAGCAAAAAACATAGGTTCCGAACGGTCGTTGTTCTGCCACTTACTACCTATTACCTTGTGGATGAGAAGTCAAAGGAGGTGGGTTTGGACCTTGGTTATGCTATTTACTATCTAGACCAGAGACGGCAGATATATGACTCCCAAGTACAGCCAGAACCAGATTAAAAGGTAATTGAGAAATATTTAACAAAATTAAAAAAATACAACAAAACATAGATAATATTAGTATGTGGTTTTCTAAGTCAATATGTGGCCCACAGGGATCCTTATGCATAGTATATGGCCCCCATTTCTCCTTGATTATAACAACACTGAGGTGACTGGCCAACTCAATTTGCTTCTCAGGACCCCAGTTTTCTCAGTGGTTAAATATAAGTACTGAATTAGGTAATCGTTAATATCTTTCAGGTCTTAACCCTATGAATACTTTGATCCTAAGTCATTTCTCTTCTCTGGACCTAATCTGTAAAAATAAGGATTCAAACTAAATGGTCACTAAGGTTCTTTACAACGTTTCAAGGCAGCCAGATGGCTCAGTGTATGGAGTGCTGGGCCTAGACTCAGGAAGACCTGAGTTCAAATTTGACCTCAGACACTCAGTAACTGTGTGACCCTGGGCAAGTCACTTAACCTCTGTTTATCTTAATCCACTGGAGAAGGAAATGGCAAACCACTCCAATATCTTTGGCAAGAAGACCCCACATGGGATCATGAACAACTGAACAACAACTCTATCATTCTGTGACTATAGTTTCTAAATCCTTTCCGGCTCTCACGTTCTATGTTCTGTGACCTAGTAGCTAGTGAAAAATATCAGCCTTATTTACTTTTAAAGGGAATTCAACATACAAAAGTACATCTGTGGACTTTATGAGTTAGTTACTTGGGATCACATGTCAGGGAACATAGGAATAGGTAACACTTTCCTGGAGGCAGGGCTCTAGTCCCCGTGACTTTCAGCAGTCCTTTTATTCCTCTGCTCTATGATTTCAGAATCTAGGTCCAAGTGACATCCCACACTTTTCCCTATAGCCAAGTCTTCAGTTATCACTGGACATAAGGAATCCTTACTGCACACCCTGCTCAGCAGAGAACCTCTGATGAAGCATGGCCACAGCTGATCCAGCATTTCACAAATATCAGGAAGATAAACTGGTAAATATTAACCAGAAAGCACATGGATGGGGAGAACAGCTGAGGATTACCTCATTTGACCAAAAACTGATAATATAAAGGGATTGTCCTTTGCAAGAAGGCTCAAGGCTAGGACTAGCTGGAAGATGGATGGATTTTCATTTGGACAATTTAATATAAATATATGGTACAAACCCATATACATTAAAAAAAAAGAACGAAATATGGTGCTGGGTGTGGTATCTGATGCCTGTGATTCTTGCTTCTGGGAAAGCTGAGGCTTGTGGATCACTTGAGCTCTGAAGTTTTAAGCTACATTGGGCCAAGCTGATTGGGTGCCAATGCTAAATCTGGCACCAATGTGATAAGCTGTAGAGAACAGAGGGACCACCAGGTTGCTTAAGGAGAGGCAAAGAGGCCCAGGTTGGAAACAAAGGAGGTCAAAGCTTCCACGCTCGTCAGCAGTGGGATTGGGCCTATGAGTGGTTACTGAATTTTGGAGACCCATTCTCCAAAAAACAAAACAAAACAAAAACAACTCCCAAAACATGGTGTAATGGGGAGCACACAGCTCTTAGAATTAGGAGAATCTAGTTCTAGCTCTAGACTCTATCACTCACTATGACACTGGGCTTCCCTGGCTAAAGGATAAAATACTACCTTTGTAAAAGAAGCCTTCCTTAATCCCTCTTAATTCTAGTGCCTTACAGCTGCTGATTACTCCCTTTTTTCCCTGTAAATAGTTGCTTATACACAATTGTTTACACCTTGTCTTCCCTATTAGACTGAGCGCCTTGAAGGCAGGGACTATATTTTGCCTTTCTTTGTATCCCCAGCACTTAGCACAATGCCTGTCACAGAGCAGGCCAGGAAAGGTCGAAAGATAAAGGGCAAAGATACTGGACTGGTCTGCCATTTCCTTCTCCGGTGAATCAAAGCAAACAGAGGTTAAGTGACACCTAGGGTCACATAGCTAGCAACCTTTACCATGTGTTAAAGAGCAGGCACCTGCAAGATGAGAAAATTTGAGTGGATGATCTCTAAATTTCCTTCCAACTTTAAAAGCAGGTGACAAACTAATAGCACGGAACCTTTTGACATTGTCTCTTTCTGACTCTCCACAGTGTATTCCACATTCCAGCCAAACTAGACTATTACTGTGTGTAGGAGTGTGGGACTGTGTGTAGGGAGTGTGTAGGACTACATGTCATTTCCTACACACTCCCACCCCTGTGCCTTTGCTTATAGTATTCCTTTGGCCAGAAATGTCGTCTCTTTCTTTGCTGGCTAATTTTCAACCCACCCGTTAAAACCCAATCAAATGGCATCTGAAGAAAGTCATAAAATCATAGATAGAATCAGAGCTGAAAGGTACCTTGGTGACCTCTAATATAAACCCATTATTTCACAGATGAAGAAACTGAGGTTAAGAGAAGTAGAAGGGGAACACAAATTTATTAAGTACCTACTGTGTGCCAGGCACTGTGCTAAATGCTTTATAACCTCATTCGACCTTCTCAGCAACTCTGGGAGGTAGGTGTTTTATTATCCCAATTTCATGGTTGAGGAAATGGAGGCAGACTGAGGTTAAGTAAGTTAAGTAAGTGTCTGAGACCAAATTTGAACTCAAGTCTTCCTGACTCCAGGCCCAGTGCTCCATCTACTGCACCATCCAGCTGCCTAGGTTAAATGACTCACCCAGGGCCACACAACTATTGAGTCTCTGAGGCAGGATTTGAATTTAAATCTTCTTGGTTCCATTGTATCATTTAGCTGTATCTAAAAATACTTCCCACTGTGGGAGTTGAACCTGAACTACTTGGATAAAAACCAAGAATCTTAGTTATAAGTCCATATTGGAAATCTCCCATGACTTTCTCCCTCGACTATACATAGCACTTTTCTTTCCTCCTCTCCAGTATGCTTAACATAGAAAATTCTGTATTATGGCCATCTATGCTTATGTCTTATCCCCCTCCTAGAAGGCGAGCTCCATAAAGGCAGGGGCCATGTCTTATCAAACTCTATATCTCCTCAACACCTACCCCAAAGCTTTGTTCATATCAGGGTCTTACTATGTGCCCAATGGAGAAACCCAAGGATCTTAGACTTGGAAAAGACCTCAGAAGTCATTTAGTACAAGTCATACCTAAAAATGAATCCCTTCTGTGGTCATTCACTTTGCACTTGAAAACAAAAGTTGGGGATCTCGCTGCTTCCCTTCCTGCTTTCAAAGTCTGGGATTGTTTTTCCTAGATTCTTCTAGCATTATTCTCTGTACACAGTAGATGCTTACAAAACACTTACTGCATTGAATTGGATTGACATACATTGTATTGAGTCAAAAGCACACATTTGTTCTCTAACTTTGTTTCCCCAACTTTAAGCTCCTTGCATTGCTAGGTAGTGCAGTGGATTGAGCTCTAGGCCCAGAGCCAGGAAGACCTGAGTTCAAATATGACCTCAGACAAATACTAGCTGAATGACCCTAGACAAGTCACTTAATTTCCTCAACTGTAAAATGGGGACAGTAATAGCATCTACCTCCCAGGGTTGTCATGAAAATCAAATACATAATATTTGTAAAACATTTAGTACAATACCTGGCACATATAAGTGCTTAATAAATACTTGTTCCCTTTCCCTTCCCTTGAGTGCAGGAACTATGTCTCGTACTTACCTGTCTTCCAGAAGTACCTACCTACCCTGCACCAGGGCACATCTTTTGAAAAAAAAATGATGTGGATGTATATGCAAACTTTTTTTCCAGGATAAGCATGGTGATGATGACAACCACCGACTCTACTTGAAAACTACAGAAATGAAGAATGTCTCAAATTAATGAATTGTGGCTTTGTATATTTAATTTTATTGAATTAAATCATTTACATGTAGAACTCTATATGCCAGTCTTCATTAAAGTCCCGAGTACTCTTTAGTATCCCAAATTTATTTTTAACTTCCTAAGTATAGCAAGACCCCTTTGTGCTATAATTCTGGTGCTGGATGACATGATTAATGCCCACCTTGCTGACTATTACATCAGGCTTTTACCACATGTGGTTGTTCCATTTTGAGGGACACTTTACTTCTCTGAACTTTAGTTTACTCATCTGTAAAATGGGAATGCTAATACTTGTGCAGCATATCTCATAGGGCTGTTATGAGGAAAGCACTTTGTAAACCATGAAGCACTATATAAATGCAGCTAGTTTCATGATAATCGAACCCACAGAATATAGAATTGGGTTATTACTTGGCTGAGTGTATGTTTGACTTCATAACTGTTATTGAATTTAACATGGCTTACATTTCAGTAGGGAACACAGGCTCAGCAGAAACTTTCCTGTACTGACATGTACCTCCCAGGCTCATGGTCTGTCTTATACTAACAACTAATTAGCTTCTTTCCACTCCTATAGCCACTATCCCAGCCTGGTTTCTCATTACCTCTTACCTTGACCATTAAAGTAGTCTCTTCTTACTTCAATGCATCTTATATACCACTAGCAGATTAATAGTTCTAATACAAGACCATTCCTGTAACTTCCTTGCTGAATATCCTTTAATAGTACTCCATTACCTACCAAATGAATGAATTGATGAAAAAGTATAATTAAGGACTTACTATGTGCAAAGCATTTGCTAAGTGCTGGGGATAAAAAGGAAGAAGTTCACTTTTAGTTGGGGGAGAAGACATATATAGGAGGTTTCTATTTGCAAGTAGTTGGAAAGGCATTATGGCCTTTAAGGTAGGGCAGCAAAACAGATGGTAATTTAGCACCTTCTTAATGTCATTTCCATTAATAAAATCATATCTCTTTCTGATGTTGAATCATTTGATAGTGCCAAGGTCTTTGGTGGTAAGAACTTAGTATCTTTGGCTGCTGAGGAGGCAGGGAACTGTAGCACCTACAGAGGCAGTTGGTAGGTTGAATCTCCATTAGGGTTGCTCCCCTGGATAATGGATGCTAAAAGCAGCCTAGAAGCAGAGTGAGAGGGCTGGGGAAATGAAGCACTGCTATTCCCAGAGCTTTGGCTATACATCTGGGAGGCAGTCAGTGGTTGTTGGTGTGTGTGTGTGTGTGTGTGTGTGTGTGTGTGTGTGTGTATGTATGTATGTGTGTAGTAGACCCCTTTTCCATGAGGGTTATTTGATTGAAAAATGGCTTTTGGGGCCAGGCTGGAAGCAAAGCAAGCCATTATTCCCAATGGCTTCATGTTTGTACCTTATGCTCTAGGCAACTAGGCTATTCACTGTTTCTAGAACATGAACAGGGTCAGAGGTCATAGAAGATTTAGAAGTAGGTAGGACTTCAGAGATTATTTTTTCCTAACCCCTCTAGTTTCAAATGAGAAAACTGAGCCTCCCCATTCCCCATGAAGTGACTAGCCCAAAGTTACACAGGTAGTAAATGGCAGAACCAGGAATGGAATCTAGATCTTTTGACTTAAAATCCATTGCTCTTTGCATTATACCTCACTGTTTCTCACCCTCTCCCACTTCTATTCAGTATCTTTTTATGCTCTTGCTGTGCCTTGCATCTGGAATGTCCTCCCTCTGCATCTCACATGCCAGCAAGGTTATGTTTAAGATTCTGTAAGCTAGGTTTCAGCAGTATGTGAACTGAGAATTACCAGAAGTGTAGACTAGTTTTCAAAGAGGCAGAGGAACTAGAGACCAAATTGCCAACATTTGAAGGATTATGGAGAAAGCAAGGTAGTTCCAGAAAAAAACCATTTACTTCTGCTTCATTGACTACACTAAAGCCTTTGACTATGTGGATCACAACAAAATGTGGCATGTCCTCAAAGAGATGGAAGTACTAGATCATTTTACTTGTCTCCTGAGGAACCTTTATGTGGGTCAAGAAGCAACACTTAGAACCAAAAGTGGAACAACTGATTGGTTTAAGATTGAGAAAGGAGTATGACAAGACTGTATATTGTCAACTTATTTATTTAATTTATGTGCAGAATATATCATGTGAAATGCCACACTGGATGAATTAAAAGCCAGATTAAGGTTGCTAGGAGAAATATTAAAAATCTCAGATATGCAAGTGATACCACTCTGATGGCAGCAAGTGAAGAAGAAAGTGATGAGGGTGAAAGAGGAGAGTAACAAAGTTGGCTTGAAGCTTACCATTAAAAAAATCAACTAAGACCATGTCAACTTGTTCCATCACTCTCTGGCAAATAGAGGGAGAAGAAATAGAAGTAGTGTGAGAATTTATATTTTTGGGCTCAAAAATCACTGCATATGGTGACTGCAGTCATGAAATTAAAAGATGCTTGTTCCCTAGAAGGAACACTATGGCAAATCTGGACAGCATACTAAAAACCGGAGACATCATCTTGCCAACAAAGGTCCATATAGTTAAAGCTATGTATTTTTTCCAGTAGTAATATATGGTTGTGAGAGTTGGACTATAAGGAAAGCTGAGCACCACAGAATCAATGCTTTTGAATTGTGATGCCGAGAGTATCTTGGATAGCAAGATCGAATTAGTAACTATTTAAAATGAACTCATACTATTCTTTGGAAGTACAAATACTGAAACTGAAGCTTAAATATTATGGCCATATGATGAGAAGACGGGACTCATGAAAAAGACCCTCATTTTGGGAAAAAGACAAAAGGAGAAGTGGATGGCAGAGGATCAGATGAATAGATAATGTCATGGAAGCAATCAACACGAGCTAGGGCAGACTTTGGGAGATAGTAGAAGATAGAAGGGCCTGGGGTGCTATGGTCCATGAAGTCACAAAGAGTCGGGACATAACTAAACAACAGCTCCCTTAATCTCTGTAGGTTGAAATCCTACCTCTTCCTTCAGAGGCTAGTTCAAATGATACTGTGTTCCAGCCTACTTTCATCGATCCTACCAAACAAAAGAGGTACCTTCCTCTTCTAAACTCTCATAGAACTTTCTATTTTACCACTGTACCTCAACTGCCTTCTCACCCTGGAAGTTCCCTTCTCCCCTGTGGTCTTCTCATTGGAATATCCCTCATCTCCAATGACCTCCTCCCATTGATGAGTTCCTCCCAGAAACTGTATTTTGATAAAGGGCCTAAGTTAGTTAGCCTTCATTTCTCTCCTAGCTCTGCTTCTGTTTCTCTACACTTGAGCACCATGTCCCACCTGCTTCTTTATGTGTTGTCTTTCCCCATTAGAATATGAACTCCTTGAGCACAGGGTAGGATCTGTCTTTCTTTTTGCTTGTGTTTGCATCCCTGGCACTTAGAACAGTGCCTGATACATGGTAAGTTAACGCTTCTTAATTTGGCTCCCCTCTTTTATATATAACATCCTACTTTGTATTGATACTTGAATATGATTCATTCGTCTTACTGAACTGAAAGATCCATGAAGGGAGAGGCCATATCTCATTCAGCTCTATATATTCCATAATATTTGGTTTGACTGATGATGTACTGCATGGTAGATACCCAATAAATGTCGAATGAAAGAATGAAATGATTATATCTCAGAAGTATAAGCAACACATTATTATAAAATGTTGATTTTTTTTCTTCTGAAGACAGGGTTTGGTTTTGAATGGAAACATACAGAAATGCTATTCTGCCCTTTTTGCAGGAACTCAGCACCTGCCACAGATATGATCTAATTCATCCATACTCTAGCTCTGTAAAGAAGATAAGGGAAATGTTGGTTCCTTTTAACTAATTGGGAAACATTTCACAAAAAGATGGGCATATGTGCTCAAGGTAACAGAACTGAGCTGGTCTCAGAGCCAAGGAAGAGAGAGTCCAGATGTCATGATGAGCTTTTTCGAATGGAACACACCTTCTCTCACACATTTATGTATTCTACACATCCAATGCTATTAAGTGAGGCAGTAGAATCTGAGTGATTTTTAGATGATTAAGAGTTGTAAGAGCTTTTGGAGATCATCTCATCCAATCCTCTAAGTTTACAGGGAAAGGAACTGAAGACTAGAGAAGGGGAGTGATTTGTGTCACACAGTTCTTGGCAGAACTAAAATTAGAACCTAGGCCCCCCAACTTCTAGTATATATATATCATTCATACTTTCCACTATATTTTGTTTCCTATATGAAGCAAAATAGGCATGAGATCTGTCCTGGACACATACCTTATACCCTCAAAGGAGGGGCTTCTTCCTTAAAATAAAGGAGTTTCTTACTGTAATGTGGAGTCACGTTTTAAGGGGAAAGGGGACGATAACCCCTTTCCTCCTTTATCCCTTTTTTGTGCATTGTGACTGAGGAGCAGAGGTTTCTGAGCATCAGAAGCAAGGAAATCACCAGCTCCCATCAACAGTACAATTAGGAATGAGGTCGGGCGTAGGGGCAAGTTTAACTCCTCTGGGTAGAGAACAGGCCTTATAGCCCGAAAGCCTCTTCCAGCCTGAAGTCTACATGCACTTCATAGGATAATAGGGTTTAGATTTGGTAGGAACCTTAGAAATCATCCAAGTCAACTTTTTATTTTACAGATGAGGAAACTGTCCATAGAAGTACTTGGGCAAGATCTCATGGATACCGAGCAGCGGAGCCTGAAATCCAAGTTCTCTGACTCCAAGCACCGTGCTTTTTCTTTTAAGAGTTCTTAGTACTTGACCCTTCCTGCAAAACCCGGTAATTTTGCAAGGCATTGTAGAATACACGAAAGAGCATTGGTCTTGAAGTTAGGACACCTGAGTACAAATTCAGCTCTGATTCTAGCTATGTGACTTTGGACAAGCCATTAAATCTCTTTGAACCTCAGTTTCCTTATCTGCTAAATACGGACGATAATCATATTTGCACTATCTCATAAGATTGTTGTGAGAAGAACACTGTATAAATAGCTTGAAAAGTGAATTGTGTTATTATTGTGAGGTGCTAATTCCCTCGGATCGTGTAATAACTGCTTTCAGTTTAATGAAATTAGCTAGGGCTTTGGGCTCACATCCATCCAAAACTGGGACATCATTTGCCTCCCCAGAAGTTATTGCATCTCCATCTCATGCCTTTGATATATTCTCTGAATCCCGGAGCTGCATGAGTGCTCGGGAATACTGCTTTGGGTGGCAAACAGCAGCTGGGGCTGCTGACCCAGCGCTCCCCACCCCCCACCCCATTGTTCGGCGTGGAAGAACGAAAGGGGGTGTGTGTGTGTGGGAAGAAAAAAACACTTGACAGTCCCTACCCTAGGCCGGGCTGGCTAGTTTAAAGGAACAACGGGTATCACAATACACTGGCCGCACCCGGGGTTAGAAAACAACGGACTTGGGGGTGCATCCTTTGTTTGCAGCCCGTACGCCCGGCAGGAAGGGAGGGAGCTCGCGCCCCGCTACCTCGTTCGCTCGCGCAGCGAACAATGCAGCCGCAACCACCGCTGGCCGGGGATGCTCGAGCTCGAGCCCCCCTTCCCCCCTCCCGACGGTCTCCCCCTTCCTCTCCTAGCTCCCGGCCTCCTTCGATTGGTCGTCAGGGCACAAAGAGGTCGGGAAGCGGCGTCGTCACGTGGGCTGGAGTGACCCAGGATTGGTCGAGAGGGCTCGTCGATTCCGGAGAGGGGGCGGAGCCGTCCGTTACGTCGCTCTCCTCCCGGGCCCGCCCGCCCGCCGGCCCGGCCGGCCGCCTGTCAGAGGGAGGCGGAGGGCGGGAGGCAGGGATGGTGCGGCTGCGGGCGGCGGCGTCTCCGTCTCCTTCTCGGTTCTGGTCTTTCGGCTTGACTCGTCTCGGCTGGGCTCGGGGCCGGACGCCGCGCTTACCTCCAGCGCGAGCGCGCGAGTGACCGCCTGACTGAATGAATGACCGGCCGGGGCCGCCGCTGCCGCGCGCGCCATGAGGAGCCTGCCCAGCCTGGGGGGCATCGCCCTGCTCTGCTGCTGCGTGGCCGCCGCCGCCACCCCGGTCCCCACCTCAGTCTCCGCCTTCCCCGCCACCTCTGCCGCCGGGACTGTCCCAACCCCGGCGGCCGGACGGGACCGCGCCCCCTCGCCTCCCCCCTCCGGAGCCGCCGACGCTGGTGGTGACGGGGAACGCGACCCGGGTGCTGCGAAGCAGGTGGAGGAGCCGGTCAGTCACGCCCCCATCACGGTCAGCGCGGCCGCCAGCCCCGCGGCTGAGGGGACCCCAGAGCTCGAGCCGGAGCCCACGCCCCGCAGGACCGAGGCCGCTCCCACGGGCCCCAGCAGCGCCCTGACCACAGCGCCCCAGGTCCTGATCCCGACCCCAACTTTGATTCTGACTACAACGACCCAGACAGTGGCTGCGACCCAGACCGCGACCCTGACCTTGACCCCATCTGTGCTCTGGAGCAGCCCCTCGCCCACCCCACCTGCGGACCAGCCTGGCCAGCCCGCCAGCCCCACGCCCAGAGGTGAGTAGCAGCCTCGCCCCACCCTCTCCCCACCCCTCCCCCTCCGAGGAGGAAGCTCCTGGCCTGCCTCCCAGCCCCTACTAAGCCAGGTGTCACCCCATATTTTTTACACTGGTGCTACTAGCCTCCCCAAAGCGTCCCTGGCCTTCCACCCCAAGATTATCTGGGTGCTGTCTTCAACCTCACTCCTAAAGGGCTCAGGGAAAGCAAGGAGAAGAGGAGATACCCCAACCTTCCCTATGTTTCTCCGATCCCAAAAAGAAAGAGGTTGTGTGGAAGGACCATAAGAAGCAACATCTTCCCGACCTTTCTTGTCTCTCATTTGGCCCTAGTAAATGGTCTTGATTTTTTTTCTTAAGGGTCATTTATTATCGTTTGTCCCAAAAGCTTTTAAGGTGGTAATGATTTGGAAACCCAAGGGAACTTTGGTTTCCCTGGGCGAGCGAATAGTTTCACCCTTTCTGGGCCACTTACTCCTTGGTGAGGATGTGAAAGATGCAGGACATTTATTCCCATCAGTGGTTCATATGCTTTTGTCTCAGACGCTGAATCGGGGCAAAGTTTTGGTTCACGAATTTTGGCTGAGTTAGCGCTGCCTCTTTTCCATAAGGGGAAAAGATTATAAAAGACCTTCTTGTTCCAATAGTGAAAAGTTGTGTATCCAGGACCTCCAAAGCCCTCAATTTACTTATTCTGGTTTTTTTTTTTTTGTTGTTGTTGTTGTTTATCTAAACTTTGGATCTGCATGTGACAGGTGGAGGAAACACTGAGAGAATCACGTTTACAAGCAGTGGGAAAGACTTGCTCACAGAATAAAAACCATAGGGATCCAAGTTGTCCAATGACATGGGAAGATCTTGTGGGATCGGTGTGCTGATTGTAGGGGAAATTACAGTACAGTATCTAGGTTGAACACACTTTTAAAATATAGGTTAAAAATCTTGTATATTCTTTCTTTCCCCTCCTGCTTGCCTCTCCAACCACAAGTTTATCTAATTTGCTCTTTGGATGGTTAGAAGTCTAAGCAGGAATCCACATTTTCCTAAAAACCTGGTCGTTTGGTTTTTACTGTTGATAATAGCTTATATTTTTAGTTCTGCATTTGTAAACTGCTTTATATGTATCATAAATGACATTTTCTCAATCTATGTTGTAAAAGAAATTTTCTTATGATAGTCAAAGAACATGTCCTAGAAACCTATTATTTAAAACATATTTTGAGATCATAGGATCATAGATTTAGATCTGGGAGGGATGTCAGAGATCATTTAGTCTAGCCCCCTCCTGTTACAGAAGGGAAACTGAGGCACAGGAAAGTTAAATGACTTGCCTGAGATCCTGCAAATAATGAACTTCATGTGATCTAGATCCAGAAGTTGGTCTTAAGTTCTCTGGTACCTTGGGTCCTAAGGTGGGACTGAAATTGAACAAGTAAGATAAAACTTTAAAGTTATTGTCCAAGACTACTTTAAATAAGACTTTTCTGAACCCCTTAACTGCTAGTACAGCTGTAGAATTGCTTTATTTTTTTTATACTTTTTTCCATATTTGAGTTTTTACCAGTGCTTATAAGCACATGACAGATCAAGGATCTTGCCTTATATTTTTTGGGCGTTAATCTAAATAGGATTATAAATTTTTGTTCACCCATGAGAATGATTTCTCTCTTTCAGTTTGCTGTATTCAAAGAGGGAGAATGATGAACTAGCTTAGATCTGTTTATGTAGCTTTTTGTTTTTCTGTATGCTTAGAAATGGATGATATTTTTGTGTAAATGGGCCAGCCTTGATCCTGGATACGTATGAATTGTTATTCATCTGAAAAACCTGATAGATTTCACACTCTCTTCTCCATTAGTAGTACTCAGATCTCTGGGTTTGGAAAGCACCTTGCAACTAACTATAAAGTATTACATAAATAAAAGGTATTAACTATTATCAGCAGCCCAATCTAAACATTGAAGTGTCAGAAGAACTGGTTCCACCTCTGGATTCTGCCACTTACTCTACAACATTGGACAAATCAATTTGCCTTCTCTGAGCTTCTATTTCCTCAGTTATGAAAGGCCATACCCATACTAGGGCCTTAAGGTTTTCAAAACACTTTACATATGCAGTCTCATTTAATCCTCACTACTACCCTGTAAGGTAGGAAAATGAGGCTGAAAAAGGTTAGTTAAGTGATTTGCCTAGGGTCACATAGCTAGCAAATGTTCTGAGGTAGGATTTGAACTTTGGTCATCCTGACTCCAAGTCCAGTGCTTTATTCACTGTGATACCTAAAAGCCTCAAGTAAAGATCCTATGAAGTTTATTATTACAGGATTTAAAGCTGATAGGTCTACCTTAGTAATTTAGTCCAACACCCCCATTTTACAGATGAAGACCAAGAGAAATGAAGTGACTTGCTTAAAGTTGCATAGGTAACTAATACTCAATTTACTAAAATTGTAAATACTATTTACAAAGTAAGTTATATAGCTGCTATGTGAACCCACGTCCTCTCAATTTAGTTCTCTTTCCATTACTCTTGTGAAAATACTGTGAAATACTTTTGAAAGTGCTGTGTAAATATATAAACTATTATGGGATAAATGAAGGCCCAAGATTGGAAATTCCAGAAAAGAATCCAGTTTAATTAAAAATCATTTAAAATTATGATGTTTTTATTTCTTTTGCTAAGTAGAATGGAATCAAGTAAAAAGATTCAGCATTATCTAGAATATTAATACCCAGTGGGCCCATAGCATGATTACCACAGATCATGAAGTAACCTAAGCCACATGTAACAAATCTGCAATAGCCTTCCTTTGCTTTAGAGACTATGCATTTCTGTGTAATTCATGCTGGAATATGAACATGTAATTAACTCTTAATGCTGCAAAGGCTTGGGTCAGTTTAACAGACTTAGTTCCAACTAGAAAGTAATGTAATCAGGTAGTGACTTTTCCTCAGGAGAGAATACAGGAGATTGTTCAGTGGTCTGCTTCTAATAGAATGATAGTTGCCTGCCCTTGCTTGAAGAGAAATCTTTGATTCAACTCAACAAAGCTAATTTGGCTTTCAATGTTTGTTTCCCTGGCTTCTGGGAAGATGGCTGAGGCTGGCAAATGCAAATTACTGTTAGGGCTCACTGCCACTGGTAATATTCCTACAAAACTGTCTTTAGGTTAGGTCTTAAGGCTGCATTTTGAATCAATGAGAGTTTCTTTCCTTTAAGCTTATAGCTAAGAGCTCCTCAGTTAGGGCCTCCTTTTATTTTCTGGGACACTGCTCTGCAAACTGAAACTAATTGCTCATCCAGCAGACACCATTCTCTTCCTACCAGAGCAAAACATCAGACTAGTTTGTACATTTGAGAAGGGGAAATAGAAGCTTTGATACTAGAAGACAATAATAATCACTAGGGTACCATTCAGGTCAGAGCAAGAAGATACTGATACAATTATGAATGCTTGTATTCTGTGAATGTAGAAGATCTTTCTATAGACAGAAATCTGAGGGCAAGTCAGAACAGATTATTGTGTCCTCACAGGGCAGGGTGCTTGCATAGATAAAAACAATATGAATTTAGGTGGTATAGGACTGAAGTAGTAAGCTGTCAGAGTCTCTTCAAGTACTATAGTTCTTAGATTATTTGTAGGCCATTATTTAGGCCAAAGTCATTAAAGTTGTTTATCTGTGACTTGAGTTACAAGAAAGAAATCAGTGTCTAAGCTGGGATTAGAGTTCTGGGTTTAGAAACCTAAATAGCATCATATGAGCATAGTATGGCAGAAACACTCAGATAATGAAAGAAAAGGTCTAAAAGTGCAGGTCCTTTTTACCTGTGCTGGAAATGTTAATTTTATCCTAAAATTCCCTGCAACTTTGCTTTTGAGTCTCACTTGGCTAAGCTTAAGAAGAGTTCAACAACATTTAATAACTGAAGGCCGTCGGAAATAAGGAAATAAAGAGCATTTTATGTTCTAAGGTACCTGCCAGCTCTCATGTAAACAAATTGTCATATGCAAAAGAGGAGAAAATTTGTATCGAAAACAATAGTGACTCTTAGAGTTTAATCTTTGAAATCTCCAGTGTTTTTCAGCTTTAGACCTTCGACAAAATAATTACCCCTACAAGTTCTTTCCTGATTCATGATATTTTGTAGACCATAATGCAAAAAAAAATGTATGAATGCTTTTGGTTATTCTTTCAAGAAGTTCTTTTGTGATTGTGATGAATGAAAACATCATTTGTAGTCAGCTTACTCTGGGTCAGGTTCAGTGTTCTTCCACATGTATCTTCTGTGTGCTGTCACTGACACAGGTACACACAACTCTTGAAATACTTCAATCTCCTGACCAGTTGTCAAAGTAGTGTAACCAGCCTTAAGAAGCTACAGTCTTAAGTTTGATGAATCATGTTTCCAAGAGGTTTGGTTGGTAGCTCACAATCTACTACAAATGTACAAGAAGAATATGATTGGGCCTTTAGATTTTCTTTAAGATTAATAGAAATAAGATGCTTATTACTTTAATCTCAGAATCTGTCACAGATAGTAACTCATCTCCTGGTACCCCAGTAAAAAAGGAAAGAAAAATATCACTTTGCCTATTTGTTATGGAACTTACTATTAGTAAATTCTGTACTGGCCAGTTTTAAGAGAGACAGAATTAAAATAAAAGCATAAGGTCTTACCTGAAAGACAGGAATCTCAGTTGAGATGACTTTTTTTTTTAACATGCTACAACCTTTTATTCAAGTGCATATCATCCTCCCTGGGCCTCAGTTTCTCCTTTATCAAATGGAAAGATTGGACTAGCTTCAGTTCAACAATTCAGCACACATTGATGTACACAATTCTATGCCAGGAGCTGATGAGGTTGAAGAGAAAAATGACAGAATGGTCCCTGCCATCATGGAGCTTTTTGTCTGCTAAGTAATCCCCATTCTCCTAATATCTCTTTCCTTTGTGTGTTCTGACATTCTCTATTCTAAGTTTCTTTCCAGCTTTAGTGTTCCTTAAGTTTCTTTCGTTGCCATTGACTTTCTGTTTAGCTATGAGACAAAAAAATCTTTTATTTGTTGATCCTGAGATATTACTATAGATTCCTCTGTGACTTAATCTTTTTCATCCACAGCTTTTGATTTTTCTTTTTCGTATTTGAGCTCACTACTACTGCTCTGACCATTTTAGAAAAAGGTTTTTTTAAAATGGAGAGGATAAATATTATAAGCTTTAGGATTGCATGCATGTAGTCTATTAGAATCACTATGAAAAAAAGTTTCCCAAACGAACCATTTTTCTTATAACTATTCATGTGGTATGGTGTTCAATAGTGCATATGGTTAATTTGTATCAAAAGAATAACAGTAATCCTTTCAATGCCACCAAGCCACAAGCCAAACTGATGTAAGAAACGAAATCTTTTTCTATAATTCCTTTTCTTATGCTTCTGCCTATGTCTTGTCTCCTTCCCTTGTAGCTTATTTCTAGGTAAAATCTCTATTTTTTCCCTTTATTCCCCTATCTTTTGTCTAATTTTGTAAATTTTCCCCATGCTCTTTATGGAAGCAAATTATTCTTTCTACTTAACAATTTACCATTTTCTATATCTCATTCTAGGAAATTGAAAGATCTTTGGAGATATCCTAATAAAGGATATATTCAACAGTATTGAACATAGGCAACTGTGTTGTCATTTGGTCTTGAACATATTCAGTCTATGAGTAATTTTTTATTATACAAATATTAACTATTCCTTATTAGACTATGAGGCCATACATGTCTTTGAGAGACAGCTTGATGTACAGGGCATGGAATATTAACAAATAACATCTTCAATATGATTTCCATCATTTGTGATGCAAAGGTTGATGCGCTTTGCAAGATTCACGTGAACTCGATGCAATAACACCACATTGCTATCAATTTTTAGCACATTCACCCTTTATGCTTTCAATCAAGTGTGTTGCATCTGTGATTTTCATTGAGTGCAAAGAAGTCAAGGGGGCTAAGATCTATTAGTATTCCAATTAAATAAAATGTTGTTGAAAATTTCATTCATTTCATTTCTTGAAAATATGCATTTTTGCCTCTGTGTCCAGACTTTAGAGACACCCTGTAGTAGAAAGAGGACTGGACTAGGCATCTAGAATACCAGGGTTCTAGTACTAGCTCTGCTACTAACTAGTTGGGTGGCCTTGGGCACATTAAATATTTCTAAGTTTGCTTCCTCATCTTTTGGTGGTTAAATTGGATGATTTCTGAGTTCTTCTATTATTCTCTCTTCTAATGTCATGTTATCTTTCCCTCCTAAACCTGTTTCTTCTCATAACTTTATTGTTTATGTAATGCCACCATATCCTCTGTTTTCTATGTTTATAACCTTGGTAATGTCTCTTCCCTCTCCCTTCTCATACCACTCAATTATCATCAAGACCTGTCAAGTTTGAAGCATCTCTTGAATCTCCCTCCTTTCTCTCTGTTTTTACACAAGTTACCCTATTGTAGACTCATATCAACACCCACATGGACTACTGCAACTGTCCATTCATTTTCTCTACTCTCTGCTTTAAATTTAAACCTTTAACTTCTCCTCCACTTTTCCTCTCCCTCCGTCCTCTGCCATCATGCATACTGTTGCCAGAATAATTTTTCTTAAGCATAGATCTAGTTATGTCACTCAACTCAAAAGTTTTCAATAGCTCATGATTGCTTCCTAAGTTGAAACTCCTAACTCTGAGATTTATTCATGCTGTTTCCTATGCCTAAAATGTCTTCTTTTCTTCCTTTGACTGATGAATTCTTAAGCCTAACACACAGCATCTTCTCCATGAAGTCTTCCCTGATTTTTCAAGGAGTTATGACTTTCTTCTTCAGGCCTCACATATTTCATTTTGCATATCTCTAATGTGCTTAGAATGCCCTTTGTCTTGCACATCTATAAGCCCTGCTACTGTGGGGAGCTGAATTAGTGGATTGTTTGAATTAAAGAATTCTGAGCTGTCATAGAACTAAAGCTGATCTAGTGTCTGAGAAGACTGGCACCAATATGGTAAACCCCCAGGAAGCAGTGGGCCCCCAGGCTATGTAAGAGGGGTGAACTCGTTGTAAAGGCAGTAAATGACTGGTTAACTTCTTACATGGGCAAGATAGAGGCACAATCTTGAATAAACAGGTTATTTATTGGGTAGTATTTTGTTATGGTTATCTGTGTTTGTGCCTTCTTTCCTCTTGGAACGTAAGCTCCATGAGAACAAGAACCATGTTTATCTAAACGTTGTTTCTCCCCCAGTGCCTAGTACGGTGTTCTCTACACACAATTGGGTCTTAGGTCTTATTCAATATTTGTACAATGAATCATAAGACCTTAGAGTTGGAAGGGACTTCAGAAGTCTAATATGTATATGAGCACGAATCTCCACAATAGTTACCTAATTTCTTCTTGAAAATTCCAGTGATTGGGAACTCACTATCTCCCTTATAGCACTAACATTCTATGATTCATCTTCCCAAATTCTACTGAGTATGTTCTGGGGAAGAATAAAGAAAGTACTTTACTAAGAGAAACAAAAAAAGTCTGACTGTAAGTAGACTTGTTAGTAAAGATAAGCAGCAGTTCTCTTCTATGTCTGTCAGAGGCTGTTCTTATTAATAAGCAGATAGGAAATTACATAAGAAAAGTGTTGAAGAGGAAAAAAGTACCTTATCCTTTAAATCACAAAATTTACTGCTTAAAATAAGCTGAACAATTTGGAAATTAGCTTACCTGGATATCCACGTAATACTGATGGCGCTACCTTACTGGATGCCATATGGCATCCTGCTCTGTGTGCTTTCTAAAGACGGGGCCATTATAGTTTATGGTATGTTTATTTTATTTTTCTATTAAAATCATGTACTTTGGGAGCAGATAACTTCCTCCTTTGCGAGGAAGTTAAAATTTAACTTTTTAAGGTTTAGTTTTCACAGAGGGTATTAAAGCCAGTACTTTATTCTAGGAAATATATTTTATTATTATATTTATTAATGTTGAGGAGAGATTAGCCCAGAAAAGTTATGTGACTTGCCCAGGGTTACACAGATAGCAATTTGAATACTGATTCTCTTACTCTCAATCCCCAGTGTGCCTTCTACTAATGTTAATGCCCAGGACATGGGTGGCTTCATGCAGAGCCTTATTATTTCTTGGAAGTAAAATATCTTTATTGCTTCGCTATTTCAGGAATCATTTTGTCCTCACTATTTACTTTTATTGCAATGCAGTAGTTCAGTTTGGTAATAGTATAGAGACTTTTGTCCTTTCCATATTCATACCCTGTTCCCTACCCTCAAGTCCCTGTTTTCCCAGCAATCATGTTTTGATACTTTGTTGGCCCTTAAAAAAGTGAACTTTCACCCAGGACTAAGAAATAGATGTAGGTAGAACTGATCCAACCATTCAGGAGAGCAATTTGGAACTATGCACAAAGCGCTATAAAACTGTGCATACCTTTTGACCCAGCAATACCACTTCTAGGTCTGTATCACAAAGAGATCATAAAAACCAGAAAAGGACCCACATGTACAAAAATATTTATAGCAGCTCTTTTTGTGGTGGCCAAGAATTGGAAAATGAGAGGATGCTTATCAATTGGGGAATGTCTGAACAAGTTATGATATATGAATGTAATGGAATACTATTGTTCCATAAGAAATAATGAGCAGGCGGACTTCAGAAAAATCTGGAAAGACTTACATGAATTGTGCTGAGTGAAGTGAGCAGAACCAGAAGAACATTGTGCACGGTAACAGCCACATTGTGTGATGACTAACTTTGATAGACTTAGCTCTGCTTAGCAATGCAAGGATCTAAGAAAACTCCAAATGACTCATGATGGAAAATGCTATCCAGATCCAGAAAAAGAACTATGAAGTCTGAATGCCAATCAAAGTATACTATTTGCACGCTCTCTCTTTTTTTGTGTGTGTTTCTTCTTTCTTCTCCCATTTGTTCTAATTCTTCTTTACAATATGACTAATGTGAAAATATGTTTAATATGAAGAAAAGAAAGAAATAGATGTAGGTATCTTTTTCTTTTAAGTTTTATCATCACCTTTTAAAAATACCCTTATTAGTGGAAATTGAGGGGTTGCCCATCAATTGGGGAATGGTTGAACAAGTTGTGGCGTATAAATGTAATGGAATACTACTGTGCTATAAGAAATGACAAGTGGGCAGGTTTCAGAAAAACCTAGAAAGACTTACATGAACTGATGAAATGTGAAGTGAGCAGAACCTGGAGAACATTATATATAGCAATATTATGCTGTGATCAACTATGATTGACTTAGCTCTTTTCAAAAATACAATAATAAAAGACAATTCCAAAAGACTCATACTGGAAAATACTATCCATATCCAGAGAAAGAACTTATGGAATCTGAATATAGATTGAAGCAGTACTATTTTTACTTTTTTGTAGTTTTCTTCCCATTTATTCTGTTTCTTCTTTCATAACATATGGAAATATGTTTTACACAATTGTACATATATAACCTATATCAAATTACGTAACATCTTAGAAAGGAGAAATGTAAGGAGGGAGAAAATTTGTGACTCAAAAGTTTATTTAAAAAAGAATGTTAAAATTGTATTTACATATATTTGGAAAAAGTAAAATACTATTTAAGAGAAAAACAAACATAATCAGGAATAGTTCCCAGTTTAGCAAAGCATAGCAGACTGAAACAAGTAAATAATTTGGTAAGAATATGGGCTTCTTTTCCAAAGAAACAAACATTTTACTAAACATATGCTTGCTTTAAAAAATAAAAAAAAACCTCTATTATTTGCTGATGTACCCTGTCCCAATCATGTATTGAACTCTACCTTGAAAAAAAGAAAAATAACTAAGAAGACAGGCACCATGATTGTATCTGATTTTATATATATATGAAACTTTCTACATTATATCTGACTATATACATACACATACTATCATCTAGATATAATGTAAAATGTTATATACATGTATTTTACGTATTTATATTATGTATATTTATATATTACCTTTATAACATTCTAAATCCATGGTCTTCCACTTTTCTATGGAGAAGAGGGAAGTGTGTTATATCATTCTTTAGGAGCAAGATTGGATAGTATATTTAATCTGAGTTCAGCTTCTTTTTAGTGTTTTTATTTACTTTATTATAGTTGTGGCTATTGTTTCCTGGTTCTGCTTTATTTGTTTTGCATGAATTCATATGGGTCTTATCATGTTTCTCTAGCTTCATCATATTGGTCATTTCTCACAGAGCAATCATATTCCATTATATTTATATACCACAATTTATTCAGCCCTTCCTTTATCTTCAGGCACCCACTTTGTTTACAATTTTTTGATACTACAAAAAGTGCCACCATGAATATTTTGGTATATATTAAACCTTCATCCATCTTTGACTTCCTTGAGGTATATACCTAGTAGTAGGATCACTGGGTTCTTTGGTAGGAACAATTTCATGACTCTTTTTGCATAATTCCAAATAATTTTCCAGAATGTCTAGATCAATTTAAAGTTTTACCAAAAGAGAATTAATGTGCTTGCCTTCCTACAGCCTCTCCACTATTGACTCTTATTTCCATGTCCTGCAAATTGGACAGATATAAGGTGAAGACTTCCAATTGTTTTAATTGCATTTTTCTTATGGGTGATTTGGAATTTTTTCATATGACTGTTGATAATTTGCATTTCTTCTTTTTGAAAACTTTATATTTTGGCTACTTATTTATCTCGTAATGGCTATTTGTCACATATTTATGCATGTGTGTATGTATGTGTGGTCTCTATTCCTTATGTGATTATAAATTCTTATCCTAACCCATAGAACTAAAAGTATTGTCATCTAGTTTCCTTTTTTCCCCAAAGAGTATGACCCTTTAACATTTAGTTTATTTGCAGATTATTGGAGTGTATGATAAGATTGTTTATAAGGATGGGAAACTGACATGACCCCTTGCCTACCTTGGTCAGTTTCATTCAACCAGTAAATCTGACCCTGCTATTAAATTCCTTGGGTACTTTTTCCTGTCTTAAGCAAGGTAGGTTTTCTACTGAAAAAAGTTGGAGACCGTTGGTCTACATACCTTTCCAGTTGTTTTTCATCCCTTTCCCCTTTATCTGTTTCTTATATTACCTGGACTAAGAGTAAAGGGTTAATAGTGTCTTATTGTCTATCTAGTCCTATAAGGAAATGTGAATTGGAGCTACAGAAGTTGTCTGGTCCTTCTCAGGTCCAGTTCCCCTCCTCCCCATGGTTAAATTGCAAAATGGAAAGGAAATACTATATGTAAGTGCCATATTTCTAGTCATCCCCAGTCTGATTTATGACTATAACTGGTAACTAACTGCTTTAAGATGAGTTGCTAAAGGAAAGAAATCTTAGGAGATAATCAGTTTCATTTTGCCGTGGATTGCTGAGGTGTTTGAATAAATTCTTTAGTAAACAGAAATGGGAATTTCAGAAATTAATTAACATTTATTATGTGTTCTGACACAACAACCACTCTTTCTTTTAGCATGTGTATATGAATTATTATATGTAAATTGTTAAATATATATTTAATAATTTGCAAGTATTATGTGCTTACTATGTACAAAGTAGAAGGCAGGGAGTTAAGGTTGTGGGCTGTGTTCAAGTTCTGCTTCTCATGCATACTGGTATTGTAACCTTGATCAAGTCATTTAAATTCTTAGTGTCCCAGGCAACTGTCTAAGATTATAAGTTGTAAAGAAGTTGTAAGATGTAATTTCCCCCCTGGAAGCCAGTCAGTCAAACAAGCATTTATTAAGCATTTATTATGTGCTAAATGCTGGAATACGAATAAAAAGAAAACAAAAAATTCTTGCCATCATGGAGAAGACAACACAGAAAAGAAAGCCAAAATGTAAGAGTGAGTGGAGAAGGTACATGGAATGGAGACATGATGGAGAAGCCCAGAGAAGTGCAGCCTGATGGGAGATAAAGAGATGACTCGCCTGGGTACTGTCTTTCGATGGAGGTTCTGGGAGGAGAATTCCAGTCAGAGGGAATGACCTCACAAGCACAGGATACTTGCTGAGTTCCAGCAGAATGAAGAGGTTTCTAATTCATGATGGAGAAGGCCAGAAGAGTACAGCCTAGTGGGAAATGAAGTTTCCTGCACCAGTGAAATCATAGATCTGGTTTAAAATATAATTTATAGGCCACCTTGCTGGGGAAGATTAGTCAAGTAAGTACTAGTTGAGATTTGTTGCTAATCTTCTCTCACAGCCTTCTGTGAGTCCTTATCCAGTCAAACATATTGCTATTGATAAGAAGGAACTACTCGTGCTGCTCTTGCATGTATTTGAACTTTGTAAGTGGGAGAGGGGAAGGGGGGGGACTTAATCTGGCAGTGCACTAATTTCTTAGTAAAATCTAGAATAATCCCTGTACTTTCTTTTATTTGCAACTCATGGGAATGATTATGCATACAAGGCTTTGAGAGAAGTAGAACTCCTTGGAGTCTGGCCTGCTTTAATGAAAAAGTATTTTTGTTATTGTATAATCTTCTCTCACAATAAAATCACAGAATTTGTCTCTGTTAAATTAAAAAAAACAGCAGTCATAGTTATAACCTTTCGCAGAATAAAATATCTGAGTTTTAATAAGAAGAGCCTTGGAGTTAAGAGTCAGGAAACCCAAGTCCTCCCTCTGGTTCTACCATTCCCTGGGTAACCTTGGGCAAACCAATTGACTTCCTTGGGCCTCGATCTTTTTATGTGCTATGGAAAGAGCTCCAGATTTAAAACCTGGGCTTCAACTCCTGGGGCTGCTCCTTACTACCTGAGTCACCTTGGGCAAATCACAACCCTCCTGGCCTCAGTTTCTTTGTTTATAAAATAGGATGACATGATTTCTAAAGTCTCTATGATGCTATTGTCCTCAAATGGCTTAGGTTTTCTTATCAAATAGTGAATTTACATCCCTGAGAGTGTTCAAGCAGAAGCTAGTTGATCATCTGTCCAGGCTGCTATAGAAAGGATATCTAAATTAGGTGAGATATTGGCCTAAAATGGCCTCTGAAGTCTTTTTTTTACCTTTGTAGGGCAGGTAAACTCAAAAACCCCTGAAACAATGGCACATCTACCAGCCTAGCCACATAGGCATTGTTCAGGGGAGCAATCTTTGTGAACACACTGCCTGGCAAATGCCTCTGAAGGTGCTTACAACTCTAAACCCCACCAGCAGTCATAGATAGTGAAGATCCAGAAAATGTCAAGACATTCAAAATAAGAAACTGATATGGTTTACTACTGAAAATGACACTGAAGAAGGTGCATTACCTTCAGACTTGTAGCAAAAACTTCCTTATCTTTTGGCTTTCACTATTTCAGTGTGAGCTCATTGAGAGCAGGGATTGTCTTTTCTCATTTATATGTATATGTGTATGTATATATATATATATATATATACATACACATACACATACACACACATATATTCCCAGTGCTTGGCACATAGTGAATACTTAATAAATTTTCTTTTCATTAATTTATTCTCTAACTTTGGAGACTCCATGGATCATTCTTTCCCTGTCATAGTGATTCTTTAATTCTATGAGTATATTATTCAAGGCTCTTGTAGTTCTAAAATTCTATGAAAAGATGTTAAATCTGTGCTGAAGTTAATTCAGGTCACTTGACCTTCCTCAGGGCTACTTTAACCTTAAGCACCAACTTTAATTTCTGTCAATGAATCAGCAACAATTCATTCTCCTCAGAGTTGTTTGCTTGTTCTCCATGAGAGGCAAATAGGTAAACTAATATGTTTTAATAATCTGGGCCAAAGATGTCATGTCCAAGATCAACACCCATTTTTTTAAATTGAACTACCAATAAATCTCATCTATGAATTTCTGAAAGTGATTGAAAAGGAGGTGAATGTTTTTATTTCACACAATTTTAATTGAAAAATTCTATAGAATCTCAGAGCCCGAATTGATCTTTAAACAGAGAACACTAGAACATTTAGCTGGAAGTGACTTTTGAAATGATCTTACTCAACTTCGTCATTTTATAGAGGAGGCAACTGAACCCCTAAGAGAGGAGGCTTGCCCATGGTTACATAGTGGGTCACCAGAAGAGCTTGGGCATGAATGAAGGTCTCCTGATTCTGAGTGTTGATTAGACTTGTTGGAAGACCTTTATTAAAATACTCTTTCAACTTTATCACACTACCACTTCTGTCTTTCAGAATTAATGAATAGTTTACAGTTTGGTGAATATTAAGTATATGGCACTGTGCTAGGCTCTGAGGATGCAAAGGTAAGCAGTGACTTAGTTATTTTCCTCAAGGAGCTTACTTTCTGCTAAGGAAGAGGATGAAACATGTATACAGATAAGTATAAATATTAGGTACGCAAAGGAAATATCTGAATAGAATACCCAATAAAAAACAGGGAAGAACATTTTTAATTCTAGGGTAGATAGGGATCAAGGAAGGCCTCCTAGGAGGTTCCTGATCTGAGCTTTGTAGAAAGATGAGGATTCCAAAAGAGAGTAATGAGATGAAAGTAGTTTTCTGTCATGGGTGATGGCTTGTGTAAATGTATGGAGGCAGGAGAGTACATGTTTAGGGAACAATTTGTAGACCATCATTGTGAAATAAGGTTCCAAAGGTAGATTGGAGCCTGATTATCATAGGCCTTAAATGCTAGCCTAAGGAGTTTGTATTTTTGACTAGAACAGGGATGTGGTCAAGTCCTGTGCCTTAGATTATTTTAGCAGCTGTATAAAGAATGGATTAGAAAGAGAAGTAAGTGACTGGAGGCAGCAGAACTAGTTAGGAGGCTTTTACAATATAGTCCGGATTAGAGGAGATTGAGAGCCTGAACTAGGGTGGTGGCAATAAATTGGAAATAAGGGGATGAATGTGAGGTATGTTGTGGGTGTAGAATTAATTAGAATTGTGGACATTGAGGGAAAGAAAAGAATCAAAGATGATTCTGAGACTTCCAGCCTGGGTGACTGGTAAAATGGTAGTGCCACAATAGAAATAGAATCAGATAAATAAAATATAATTTCTAGCTTGGTAAGATACATTGTTATGCTTAAAATCAGTTGAGAAAACTGGAAGTTTTGGCATCAGAAGCCATTTTTTGTTTTTTTTTTGTTTATTTTGTTTATTTATTGCTAATTGATATAGAAGCCTTCTTCCCCTTTCCCCCAACTTTTGTTTCATTCTGCTAGTTTGTTTTGCCATTAGTCCTAATATATGAAGTCCAAACACCTTAGCCTGACATTTGAAGCTCTCAGTAGTCTGACTCTACCTCTACCTTACCTCTGCAACTTTATCTCACATTGGTCTGCCTCATTTAGCCTACCCACCACTCAAATTGAACTGTTTGCTAGCCCTCATGTATACCTTGTGCTTTCATTCTTTAACATCTTTCTTTGTTCATATAATTCCCTCCACCAGAATTTCTCTCCTTTCCAAACATCCTTTTCATTCTTTAAGGTCCAACCCAAATGTCACTTCACTGCTCTGGACCTAAGTTTCCTCATCTGTAAAATGCAGACTGGACTATATGATCTCTGAGAGTCCTTTTAGGTCTAAATTTGTGGTCATAAAGCCTTGGTTGATTTTTCTCCCTATCCCCTCTCTGGTGCTGCTTAATATTTTTATTAGTGACCTTGATGAAGCCATTCCTACAGGTTCTGACTATCAAACTTGCAAATGACAGAAAGCTAGGAGGGTTAGCCAACATGTGGAATGGCAAAATTAGGATTAAAAAACAAAACTTTACAGGCTAGAACAGTAGACCAGTTTGAGTAAGGTGAAGTTTATAAAGAAAAATGTAAAGTGCTACTCTGTTTTTCAAAAAATCACCTTTGAAGTTGCAAGATGGGGGAGGCATGGTTAGATAACAGTTCATATAACAAAGACCTAGGAATTTTAATAGATTGCAAGCTTAGTACAAAGCAATAGTGCATCATAATCAAGAAAGTTAAGGTGATCTTAGGCTACATTAAAAGAGATATAGGGTCCTGAGAATAGGAAGTGATAGTTCAGACCACCTCCATGTGTTACATTAAATTTTAGAACTCATATTTCAGACAGGATAATCACAAATTAGAAAGTGTCCAGAGGAGGGTAAACAAGATTGTGAAAGTCCTTGAGGTCATCCCATATTAGAATCAGTTGAAGGAATTGGGGTTGTTTATCGAGGAGAAGGGAAGACTTGGGATAAGGGTGGGGTGAAGTTGTGTTCAGGTATTTAACAGACTGTGATATGGAAAAGTTTGACTTGTTTTGCTTGGCCCCAGAGGACAGAACTATGTGAACAGTGGGTGGAAGTTGCAAAGAGGCAAGTTTAGGCTCGATTTAAGGATAACTTCTTAACAATTAGTGGAATGGGGCTGTCTCCAAAAGTTTTAAGGAGATTTCTCCAGTGAAGGCTAGAGGTCTTCAAGGCTCACTGGTCAGTTTTAGGCATTGTTATAAAGGAGATTCTTGGTCAGGTATGTGTTAGTATAGGTGGCCTTCTTAGGACCCTTCTAATTCTTAGGTGCTGTGACTTTATATTTTATGATAAAATCCATCAGAGCAGAGACTAACTTGTTTATCTTTGTGTTCTCCCTAGCACTAGAATAGTATTCTGCACATAGTAGGTATATAGTAAATGTTTGTTAAATTGAATTGAATCAGATGGAGCTCTGCGTGTGTGTGTCTGTGTGTGTGTGTAGGTATGTTTACGTATATGTGTTTAAGATAATAAAACAGTTGTTCCAGTTAAACTGTGAGTGAAGAAAGAATTTACACAATTGGGAAATGGAGTGAGCCCTGCCTAGCCACAAGGGAAAGAATGTGAGTGGGGCTATTTTGAACCTGGCTGATGAGTGTTAACAAATAACCCCATTTGGAACATTTTAGAACTTTTAGCTAACTGAAGTTGGAAACTGTCAGAATTTTCTTTTGTTTTAGTCATGCATGCTTCTTAGAAATCAACTAACCACCAGGGATCTCTTTGGATCTGGTTCCCCTTTATTTTTTCATATCTGCTGCTTTTTCTTGATTTGTATGAGAAAAATAATCATGGAATCTTAGACCTAAAAGGGACCTTAGAACATATAATATTACAACATAGACTCTTTGGAAGTTATATAGCCCAATATTTACCTGAAGCATAAAACTATCCTTTATAGCCTCTCTGACATAGAAAGTGTCATAGAAGGTCTTCTAGCCTTTGCATGTTTTCCTTCTAGTAACAGGAAGCTAACTTGAGTCAGACAGTTTAATTTTCAGACAGTTCTAATTATTAGGAAGCCTTTTACATTGAGCTAGCGTGCTAAAAATCTGAGCTCTGTAACTTTCATCTAGGAAACTCTGATCAATAAAATGACTAATCATGACGACAGACAACTGATGAAACAAGCTTGCCATTACCTTTTGGTATAGAGGTCATGGACTATAGGCATAGAGATATACATTTTCAGACATGACCAACATAACACAAAATTGTTTTGCTTGACTTATTTCTTAGAAGGAGAGGGCTTTTGGGGGAGTGTGTATGGAGATTTGTCAAGGAGGAGAGTGATGGCAGTGGAAAAAGAAGAAAAGAGAAAAGTAAGTCAGTGAATCACAAGAACACATAGAAGAGAATGAAGGACGTTCAGAAGGGGACACAGAAAAGAACTACCATGTTAAAGCTGATAATAAACAGGCTATACATGGTAGATTGAGTTTCACAGGAAGTCCTGTTTTTTCTATCCTTTTGAGTCCTCTGTCATTTCCACATGGAAATGACAATGTTTATTGATAAGTAAGTTCAAAATTTGAAAAAAAAAAGGAAAAAAAAAACCAGCACTCAAGGGTGAGTTTCTATACACGTGAAAATAAGATGATCAGCTGGAAAGAAAACAATTTCAAATTCCAGCTATTGCTGTGGATGCTTTTAAAGATAGGATACTTCTACACTTTGATAGATCTATGTTCATTATTAGTATAGATTCCCTTCCTCTGGTGTAGATTGAAATCCCTCCATGACTTTTTGCTTTGATAGATCTATGATATATTATTGGGAGGGGAAGGGAATAAATATTTATTGAAGGTCAGGCAGTGTACTGAAGCTTTACAAATATTATGTGAAGTAGATGCTATTATGATTCCCATTTTACAATTGAGGAAACTGAGGCAAGTGATGGTTACATGATTTGCCCAAGGTTACACAGATAGTAAATGTCTGAGGTAAAATTTGAACTCAGATCTTTGTTGAGGTCTAGCATTCTATCCGTTGTACCACCTAGCCACCTATGATTGGTATGATTGGTATACTTCCACTGGTGTATTCCCTCTATGATGTTTCCTTCTATATTCTTTCTTTATTCTTTCTGTTTCCTTCTACATACTACTTGTCTTTACTCTTTCTGTTTCATTCTGTCTATGACTTGCCTTTATTCTTTCTGCGCCCAACATGCTAGAAACATTCTTGTTATTTTAACATCTTGTGGATAAAAGTGTAACACCCAGACTATATTCATTCTGCCATGCTTTTGCTACATAACTTGACTGCCTTCATTTTCCAATCTATATACACAAGTAATCCTAATCTGTAACATGGAGGTGAGGAGAGAATTGAATTAGATTATCACTAAAGTCCTTTCCAACTCTTAAATTTTATGTTCCTATGTCTTTCATGTCACTTGCACATCATGAGAAAGGAATAGTTAAGCTCTCAAAGATGATTTCTGTAGCCAACAATATCTTCACAGTTGCATAACTAACATAAGTATAGAGAATATAAAATCTTCCTGCCCTTATTTTTTTTTATTTTTGCAGTTTTTTTTTTAAAAAGAGCATTTGGCTAGGCAGAACAAAATGAAGTTTTAAAGACTCTTCTCAAACAAAGTATCTCTTACATATGACTTAAAAATTATGCAAGATTCCAGGATAGCTGCACCCATAGAAATAACTATTGAGCGATATGAGTATCAACTCAAAGAGGCTAAAACTAGAAGATGTGGGCTCATTTGGGGTGTGCCACTAAATGGAGTTAGATAGATTAAATGTAATAGTAGAGATCTTTTAGCAAAGACTGGAGAACCATTTGCCAGTCATGTTGCAAAGGGAGTTTCCCTTCAAATACAGGGACTAGATGATCTGTGAGGGTCCCTTCAACTCTGAAATTCTGCATTTCTGTAAGCCTTGGATGGAGATAATCATTTGGAACTTCTGCTGCAGACTTGTTTAGCATTTTATAAGTCACTATTTGTCTCTGTGCTTTGGCTTACTCCAGTCTAAAACAGAGTTTAGCATATAACTTCACCTTCCTGTTATGCTGGGCAGGTTAATGAATACCTATAAAATGTTCTGAAAACACAAAGCCCACTAACTGTTGGGTATTATTATACTGAATTGTTGATGTACTAACTACAAAACTATCCTGTTTAACTGGTTTTGGTTTTTAAATTAGGCTGTTGCTTATAGTTTTCCAAAAATATAAGACAATGTGGTTCAGTTAACCAGTGTAATGGAATCAGAAGATCTGAATTATATGTGATTTGGGGCAAAGTCTTATAACCTCTTTGTGACTACTAGTTTCCCTCTTTGTAAAATGGAGAGACTATTATTTGCTCCTTAGTTTCTCAGGATGTTAGTTACAAATGAGAAAGGCAGCTGTGGAACAGTGTAAAAAAACACTGGACTAGGATTTAGGAGGCCAGTGTTTTAAGTTTGGCACTGTCGCATTGGCCAACTTACTTGACCTCTGATACAGAGCTCAACCCAGATGAATTTCCGCATCTATAAAGTGAGTGATCACCAAGTTTCCTTTCAGTCTAATAATTTATATTGCTCCTTTTCACCTTTTATCTCCAGTGACTTGTATATAAGGGGTGCTTAATAAATATTTATTTAACTAAATTCTAATGTTTGATGTTCCATGACCCCTTCCATCTCCAGCATTCTGTTTTCTATAGTATCTTCTGCTATGATTCCATGAATCAATCAACAAGTATTATATTGAGTGCCTACCTTGTGCCAGGCACTGTGCTTGTGGATACAAGGTTAGAGTGAATCAATTCCCATTCACTATGAGTTTATATTCTAACGCTCAATATGAAGTAACTAATATATGTAGGTTACTTTAAGTTTTTCCGAACAAAGGCTCTAAGAATTTGTTGTTTTCTTTTATTGTTACTTGTTATATGGCCTAATAATACAATGTAACCAGATAGTTTTGATCTTTTTTAAAAAAGCCAAATGAATACACATTATCCCCTTGGTTGTCTTAATGTAGTATGTATTCTTTTTTTATAACAATAATTATTAGGTTTATTATTATTATTACTATTATTACACTTTAAGGTTTACAAAGCACTTAACATGCATGATCCTAATTTTACCTCCACAACTCTGTGAGTTAGGTACTACAGGCATTATTTTCTACAATTGATACTTGGGGCCATTAAGTCTCAGAGAAGTTTAGGGGCTGACCCATGATCACAGAGCTAGCAAGAATCGGAGAACTTCACACTCATGTATTCCTGACTCTCAGTTCAGAACACTATTCACCTCACCACTCTGCCTCTCTTGTACCTACCAAACAGCATATATCAGGTTGGAAAGAACTGTAAAGAAAGCTGTAACAACAATGTGCTGTGAAGTAGGACTCCCTTAATCATGGGCCTCGAGAGTTTTCTGTTTCTGAAGGAGAGTGCCTGGAGATAATGGGCAAATTAACACTCAGATCTCTTTCTGGTGATCCTTTTCAACTCTCCAGCAAGGTTTGGGTCTGTTCTACTCTATTCAGGCTTCTTCCAACCCTTGACTCAAGACTCAATGTGGAAGGATTCCAGAAAACCCCCATGAGCTGCAAGGCAAGTTGAGGACTTTTTTAGGGGTTGGGGGTGGCTCTGATCTGGCTTGAGCTTATTCATCCAAGGGCTGAGGGGGAGGCCAATTCCATCCTAGACCTCTGCCTAAACTAGATGGGATGTAACATGGATCGTTTTAATGCTATAGTATAACTAAGATACTTGCTTACTCTGTGGAAAATTGTAGTGCTACTTTTCATAGGATTTTTATTTCTTAAGAAAGTGTATTCCTTTTATCCTCCCTTTCCCCTTTTAAAAATATACGTTTCCCTCCCATGTATTTTAATGGACACGTATCTTGACATTAGTGAATTGTGTCTTTATATCTTTAAAATGACTTTCAGCTTCAAGTAATAGTCTACCCATTTTACAGATGAGGAAATAGAGGTTTTGACTGGAAAGACTCTTAGAAACCATCTACTCCGATCCCCCTCAGTTTTCAGTGGAAGGAACTGAGGCCCAGAGAAGTTGTGGTTTCTCCAAGGTCAGAAAGCTAGTGTGTGGAAGATTTTGGATCCAAGCCCAAATTGACTCCAAATCTCGGCTTCTTTCAACTATGCTATGCTACTTCCAACAAGGTCAACACGAATAGGGACAAATGTGTGTGCTGTGATAAAAAAAATGGATTCCTGAAATATGCTCTGAGGTTCCATAGAATCCTGGAATTGGAAGAGCCCTCAGAAGGCATCTAGCTGAATCTGTACCTGAATAGGAATCTTCCTTACTATATTACTGACAAGTAAATACTCATCAAGCCTCTGTTTGATGAGAAACTCATCACAGCCAATTAGTATTGCTCTACACTCCCTTCTCTTCTGCTTTCTTCCCCACCTTCCTCAATATGTATGTTGGTTAGAGAACTGGGAGTCAGAAGACCTTATACAAACAAAATAACAAACATCTTGAACATGTCTTTCTTTGTCAGACTGACTCCTTGGAAACTTTCTTCCTACTTCAGTCCCACCTTGGCAAAATTATAAAAAGTTACCCCATCTGCCCTTCCATCACAGAAGTGGGCACAATGTGGTACAGTGGAAATAACATTGATTTTAGAGTCGTGGAGCTTCGGCTCAAACCTCAGTTCTGCCATTTACTACTACCTCTGTGAACTTTGGCAAATCCTTAATTTTTCTGGGTCCAGTTTCTTTGTTTAAGTGAGAGTATTAAACTATATGGCTCATAAGGTCCCTTCAGATTTGAACTCTGTAATCTATGAAGACTTTGCCTACACCTAAAGAATCTTTTTTAAAACCAGATTCTGTTTTTTGTGGGTTTTTTTTTGTTCATCAGAATCAGCCTGTAATTTGTGTGGTCAGATCCAAAAAGTTTCAAACAGAAGCAAAACTGTAGTACTTTTCTTTAAAATGAGGAAGAACACTGTTGTGATTTTTAAACTTAATTTTATTTTTTCAATGTACAAAACCTCATCCTCTCCCCCTCCTCCCTTCCTCTTCTGCTGACACCCCAAATTGACAAAAAGAGAATCTCTGCCTTTTTTAAAAACAATTATGCATCACCAGGTAAAACAAGCTGCTTGCATTGATCATGGCCAAAAAAATTTGTCTCAATCTGTATCATGAGTTCATTACTTGTCTCTTTCAGGTGATAGTTTACATGCTTTATCATAAGTCCTCTGGAATTGTGATTGATCATTTTGTTGGTTTGAACTTTAAGTTTTTCCAAAAAAAAATTTTTTTTTTTACAATACTGTTATTATTATATAAATTGTTCTCCTGGTTCTTCTCACCTTACTCTACATCAGTTCATAAAGGTTTTCCTAAGTGTCTCAGTTATCTCTTTCTATTAGAATGTAAGCTACTTAAGGACAGGGACTGTCTTGCACTTAATAATATCAAGCACTTAATAAATGCTTTTTTCTTTCATCCACTCAACCATTCATCCTCTCAATCAATTCTCTCAACTCTTTGGAGGTGGGCAGAACAAATATTATTCCAGTTGTAAAAGTGAAAAATAAATGGGGCTAAGAGATGAAGTGATTGCCTCAAGTCACACAACTACTGGATGTCAGAGTCAGAGCTCCTACAAAGATATTTTGATGCTAAGCAGTGAGCTCTTTTCTCTATGTGTACAGAGCTTTGTTGGCTAAGCAGCCTCTGTGCCTAATTCAAAGGAGAAACATGGTCAACAGGCACCTAATATCTGTTGAATTAAATCAGTCCACGTATATACTTTTACATATATATACGTGTACATACATACGTGTACACACATGCTCATATATGTAAAACATTTATATGTGTGTATATGTTGTTCAGTCATTTGATCATATCTGAGTCTTCTGTGACCCCATGATTCATAGCACACCGGTGCTGTCAATAGGGTTTTCTTGGCAAAGATATTGGAGTGGTTTGCCATTTCCTTCTCCAGTATATTAAAGCCAACAGAGATTAAGTGAATTGCTCAGGGTCACACAGCTAGTAAGTATCTGAGGCCAGATTTGAACTTGAGTCTTCCTGATTCCAGGCCTAGAGCCCTATCCACTGAGCCACCTAGCTGCCTCGGTATGTATGTGTACATATGTGTGTGTGTGTGTGTGTGTGTAGTATGTATTTGTGTGCATGGATTAATTCAATTCCATAGATAGTAAGTGCCCATTGACATATCCATATATACATACACAATACATAACCAATTGGGGGAATGAATCCATGACAATGGTTAGATGTCATGGCATGATGACTAGGGTAAAGCATTGTCAAAGATCTAGATGTAGTGGGCAATGTGAGCTTGTGCTCACATGTTCATTGATCAGGACAGCATGGTCCCGGGATTGGAATATGTAAATAAAGAGGCTTATTAATGGTAAACAATATTATTTCTTAACCATTATTATAATCCCTACGTAATACCATGGATTTTTCTATTTGTTGAATTTTAGCTTTTCTGTTATTCCAAATTTAAAATCTAATCCCCATTTTACAGATGAGAAAACAAAGACTGCAAGATGAAGTTAAATGTCTTAAGTTCACATAACTAGTAAGTGGTAGTGCTAGGATATGAACCCAGTTCTCCTGACTTTACAGTCATCATTCATTCTATTCTACCATAATACTGTTTGACAGTTTATGTTCTTTTATCTTTCCAACTCTGATATTCCTTTCCTTTGAATTTAGTAACATATGCACTATTAAAGCATGGACTTCTTTGTTGCTTCTTTCCACAGTCTCACTTCTTACCATTGTAACAGGGTATTTGTAACCAAGTTCTGATACCCATAAGAAGATCACAAGGGAACGTATGACTGCCAGATATGGACAATGGCTATTTGAGAGGATTCCCTGGAGCCTTTGCTTAACATTCTGAAAATAAACCTCCTTTTAGCCCTGGTCAGGGCAGTAGCATTACTGTTTTGTTTTGCCACTGGATTGAGATAATCCTTATTTGATTTAGGTCACTCGGAAAGGATGGAAGATTTCCAACGTACTGGGTCCACTCTGCAGAGACTCAGACCAACTACTGGAAAGTGTTGGCATTTCAGCATCTGTAGCACTGTGGAACTCCTCCTGTATACTATTATGATGTTATAGTCTATAGATTGTGTCAGAAAGGCTAGTTGAGTTCTACTACCCTTGAAATGGCAAAGTTCCGTATGTTTTACTTTCAAAGCCAATTGGTAACAAATATATGTTACAGTCCATTGATACTTGTAAAAAAAAAAAGGAGTTTTAAATTTTTTTTCCTTTGAAAAATTCACGAGGTGGAGATGGTTGCCTTATTATGAAAGTGATTCATATAACTTAAAAAATATAGGTAGAAGCTGTGTTAGTAAAATTACCAATATATACATCTTCAGTATGCAAGGTTTTCAGTGGTGGTTGTTGCACCTTCATCCCTGGGTCTCTTATTTGCCATTGCAAAATGCAGAGGGTCATTTTCCTTTTATATAAGAACCAAATAGACTGATAGACTCATAGAATATTAAAGTCAGAAGTGACCTACAGATCAACTGGCAAATCTGACTACTTCCATTTCACATATGGGGAAACAGGCCTAGAGTGAGTAACTTGTCCTAACTTACACAGCAAGTTAGTGATAAAGCTAATACTGGGGCCTAGGTCTTCTGATCCGTGTGTGGTGCTCTTTCCATTGTACCACACTTTGGTATATTCTGTAGAAGAGGATATAGGACACTATTGGCAGTGCTTATAAATGGACAGATGGAACACTGACATCTGCCACCACATGATTGTTGCTAGAAAATGCCTGGATTGCCTCCAGGGCTGCCTTGGCCTCCCAGGGGCCATCTGGATGAGGAAAAAACAGTATTGGTCTGAACCTAGCCCAGAAAATGATGATTTTAAAACATCATTGGTTTAGAGTTAAGGACACTAATCTGTAAGTCCAGAAGGTCAAATTCTAGCTCTGCCTCTGTCACTGGCTTACTGTGTGATTTTGAAAAATTCACTTTGCCTCAGTTTCTACACCTCTAAAAGGAGGTGGGTTGGATTTAGATGTTCTCTAATGTCCCTTCCCATTCCAATATGGTAAAGTTCTATCTTCTGATATCTGCCATTCTAAGGTCCTTTCCAGCTCTGACCTTGTGTTTTATTGTCCCTTCTAGCTGCAATATTATATATTCCAAGTTCTCTTCCTGCTCTGACATTGCTTTCCCCCTTCCTGGACAAACAAATTCTTCAGTTGAATAATGATAGTTCATGTTTTTGTAGCATGCACATTTTTATAGCATGACCTTGGGAGGGGAAATAGTGTTGTTCCCGTTTTACAGATGAGAAAACAAAGGTTCTGCAAGATGAAGTTAATTGTCTATGGTCACATAGCTAGTTAAGTGGTAGTACTAGGACTTGAATCCAGTGCTTCTGATTTTAGGGTTAGCATTCACTCCATTCCATCATAATATTGTTTGATAGTTTATGCTCTTTCACTCTTTCTAACTCTGACATTCCCTTCCTATGAATTGCTGATTTGGTTCCATTTGAGAATACCCATTCCCAAGTTCAGCAACAACCAGAATGACTTTGTGGTCTAATTTTTTCATCTGAAAATATTACCAGTGATTAACAGTCATCTTGGTAATATAGTCATTCTTCTCACTCTAAACAAACAACAAAAACGACAAGATTGAACATGGTTGGCTGTAGAAACGTGCTCTTTTCCACACCTTTATTTTCATAGCAAATTAGTGAACTCATTTATTGCTGTGAGAAATGGTGCAAGATATGTTTTATTGTAACAGCAACTCTCCTTCTCCCCGCACCCCTGTGAAATGTTTAATTAGTTATTTGGTTTTCTTTTTTCAAAGCTAGCTCTGTGGAGAGTATCAGGAAGAATAGTTTGGAGTCCTGTCTCAGAGCTACCCGTGCCAGTATTCCATTGCTTTTTTTCTCTTTCGCTGTGGCATAATGAAAAGAATATTGCAATTCTGGGGCTCACAAGACCTGGCTCTGGTCCCAGTCCTGCCTAATTGTAGGGTTTGCTGGATGATTTGGGGCAAGTCTTTTCTGGACCTCAGTTCGCATATCTGTAAAATGGGGGCCTGTAGACTAGACTATCTCTGAGATCTACTTTCAGTTTTAACATTATGTTACTTTGTCATACTTGAAGCCTTTGTCAAGTATGTGTTGATGTATCTATGCTTGGAGTAAAGGAACTATTCAGGCAAATCTCCTTCAGTCTTTCCTGTTTTAAAAAAAAAAACACAGCCCAGGGCAGTAGTACTATTTCCCTTGAACAGATGAAGAAATTGAGGTCCAAATTTGTGAAATGACTTGAGGGGGAGAAAAAGAAAGACACACACAAACACACAGACACACAGACACACACACGCAACTCCTCAAAAGCACTATATAAATATGTGCTTTGTAAGCTTGAAGCACCATATCAACATAAGCTAGCACTGAATCATTGTTTTTATTATTATCAAATTATTGTGGATCCCTGTATGTAAGTTGCCTATTTTAGTCCAGAGTTCTTTATTGTGTTAATGGATAGCTTTTATGGAGAAACAGATGACCATCAGTCCAGCTGATGGTCAGGTTAATGCAGATCAAGTTAATTTAATGCAAATGAATAAAGTTACTTAAAGAAATTGGCACATAAGATCTAGTGCTGCTAACCAATATTGTTTCCTCTATTACATTATATCTGTTTGTTCTTAATGCCTCTTTCTTTCTGGTTTCAGTCATTGAATATCTGTTTTTCCCCTGTGGATACCCTGAATTTGCATCAGTTTACTTCTGGTTTATCTTCCCCCTCAGTTTCCTTCATCATTGTGTGGATCTCAGATGTCACTCTCCTATTCAAAAATCTTCATTGGCTTCCATTTTGCCTACCAAGTTCATACTCCTCACCCTGTCATTTAAAGACTGATACAGTCTGGCATTACATTGCCTTTCCAGTTCCCTCCATGAACTCTGCACTCCGATGATATGGACTATTCTCTGTTCTCCACACATGTCCTGTGTCCTATGTTTCTTTGGGTTGCTTTTGCTGTCTAGAACATTCTTCCTCCCTGCTGTTAAATTCTTTATCCATCTTTTATTCTCAGTGCAGAGTCCACATAGTCCTTTCAGCTTGCCTTGATCCTCTTGGTTGATGATAACCTTCTCTATCAGATCTAACATGGATATAAAACAAAGTGCTTTCTAATGTATTTCTTTTTTTTTTTGTGGAGTGAGCTTCCACTTTATTTTTTTTTTCTGGTAGAAGTACATATATATTTTTTTATTTTTATTTATTTTTTTTCAAAAAATTTTTTTTAATTTAAATTTATTTATTTAACATATTTGGTTTTCAGCATTGATTTTCACAACAGTTTGAATTACAAATTTTCTCCCCATTTCTATGCTCCTCCCCCACTCCAAGATGGCATATATTCTGGATGCCCTGTTCCCCAGTCAGCCCTCCCTTCTGTCACCCCACTCCCCTCCCATCCCCTTTTCCCTTCCTTTCTTGTAAGGCAAGATAAATTTCTACGCCCCATTGCCTGTGTATCTTATTTTCTAGTTGCATGCAAAAACTTTTTTGTTTTTGAACATCTGCTTTTAAAACTTTGAGTTCCAAATTCTCTCCCCTCTTCCCTTCCCACCCACCCTCCCCAAGAAGTCAAGCAATTCAACATAGGCCACATGCATATCATTATGTAAAACTCTTCCACAATACTCATGTTGTGAAAGACTAACTATATTTTGCTCCTTCCTAACCTATCCCGCTTTATTGAATTTTCTCCCTTGACCCTGTCCCTTTTCAAAAGTGTTTGTTTTTGATTACCTCCTCCCCCATCTGCCCTCCCTTCTATCATCCCCCTTTTTTATCTTCTTCCTCCTTCTTTCCTGTGCGGTAAGATACCCAATTGAGTGTGTATGGTATTCCCTCCTCAGGTCGAATCTGATGAGAGCAAGATTCACTCATTCCCCCTCACCTGCCTTCCTACAGAACTGCTTTTTCTTGCCACTTTTATGTGAGAAAATTTACCCCATTCTATCTCTCCCTCTCTCAATATATTCCTCTCTCATCTCTTAATTTGACTTTATTTCTCTTAGATATCATCCCTTCATCTTCAACTCACCCTGTGCCCTCTCTCTCTCTCTCTCTCTCTCTCTCTCTCTCTCTCTCTCTCTATATATATATATATATATACATACATACATATATACATACATACACACACATACACATATATATATATACATACACACACACACACACACACACATATATATATATACATATATATATATATATATATATATATATATGCATATTCCCTTCAGCTACCCTAATACTGAGGTCTCATGAATCATGCACATCATCTTTTCTTGTAGGAATGTAAGCAAACAGTTCGACTTTAGTAAGTCCCTTGCGATTTCTTTTTCTTGCTCTTTTTCTTGATTACCTTTTCACGCTTCTCTTGATTCTTGTGTTTGATAGTCAGATTTTCTATTCAGCTTTGGTCTTTTCATGGAGAAAGCTTGAAAGTCCTCTATTTTATTGAAAGTCCACATTTTGCCTTGGAGCATGGTACTCAGTTTTGCCGGGTAGGTGATTCTTGGTTTTAATCCTAGCTCCATTGACCTCCAGAATGTCATATTCTAAGCTCTTCGATCTCTTAATGTAGAAACTGCCAGATCTTGGGTTATTCTGATTGGATTTCCACAATACTCAAATTGTTTCTTTCTGGCTGCTTGCAGTATTTTCTCCTTGATCTGGGAGCTCTGGAATTTGGCGACAACATTCCAATGAGATTTCTTCCTGGGATCTATTTGAGGAAGCGATCAGTGGATTCTTTCAATTTCTATTTTGCCCTGTGGCTCTAGAATATCAGGGCAGTTCTCCTTGATAATTTCTTGAAAGATGATATCTAGCCTTTTTTTTTTTTGATCATGGCTTTCAGGCAGTCCAGTAATTTTAGAATTATCTCTCCTGGATCTATTTTCCAGGTCAGTGGTTTTTCCAATGAGATATTTCACATTGTCTTCCATTTTTTCATTCCTTTGGTTCTGTTTTATAATATCTTGATTTCTCATAAAGTCACTAGCTTCCACTTGCTCCAATCTAATTTTTAAGGTAGTATCAGTGGTCTTTTGGACCTCCTTTTCCATTTGGCTAATTCTGCCTTTCAAGGCATTCTTCTCCTCATTGACTTTTTGGAGCTCTTTTGCCATTTGAGTTAGTCTATTTTTTAAGGTGTTGTTTTCTTCAGTATATTTTTCAGTATTTTTTTGGGTCTCCTTTAGCAAGTCCATTGACTTGTTTTTCATGGTTTTCTCGCATCCTTCTCATTTCTCTTCCCAATTTTTCCTCTACTTCTCTAACTTGCTTTTCCAAATCCTTTTTGAGCTCTTCCATGGCCTGGGACCAGTTCATGTTTTTCTTGGAGGCTTTTGTTGTAGGCTCTTTGACTTTGTTAACTTCTTCTGGCTGTATGTTTTGGTCTTCTTTGTCACCAAAGAAAGATTCCAAAGTCTGAGACTGAATCTGGGTGCATTTTTGCTGCCTGGCCATGTTCCCAGCCAACTTACTTGACCCTTGAATATTTCAGTGGGGTATGACTGCTTGTAGAGTAAAGACTACTTTGTTCCAAGCTTGGGGGGATGCGCCAGCTCTGCCACACCAGCACTCCTCCTTCCCCAAGAACCCCCAACCCAGACTGGACTCAGATCTTCAGCAGGCTCTGCACTCCTGCTCTGATCTGCTACTTAATTCCTCCCACCTGGTGGGCCTGGGGCAGGAAGCAACTGCAGGTGTAGTTCTGTCGTTGCCCCACCTCCTCTGCCCCCGGGGTGGTGGCTGAACCATGACCTCTATCACCCTGTCCCCAGCAGCTTTTCCCACTATCCTTCTCTGTTGTCTTTGGTGTTTGTGATTTTAGAAGTCTGGTAACTGCTGCAGCTCACTTATTTAGGGCGCTAGGGCCCGCTCTGCCCGGCTCCTGCTCTGGTTGGTCTGCACGGCCCACACTGGGCTCTGCTCTGCTCCGCTCTGCTCCCAGCTCCGTGCGGGATAGACCTTACCCAGAGACCATCCAGGCTGTCCTGGGCTAGAGCCTTGCTTCCCTCTGCTATTTGTGGGTTCTGCAGTTCTAGAATTGGTTCAGAGCCATTTTTTATAGGTTTTTGGAGGGACTTGGCAGGGAGCTCATGCTAGTCCCTGCTTTCCAGCCACCATCTTGGCTCTGTTCTAATGTATTTCTAAAATATAATGTATTGTACTTAGCAATAGCTTTTAAAAAATTCTGCTGCTGGACTGTGTACTTCTTGAGCACAAGAACATTGTTTACGTATCTCTTCCAGCTCCTAGCACAGTGCTAATTATAGTATGTTAATATAATGGAATGGTAATGTACCATAGGAAATGATGAATATGAAGGATTCAGAGAGGTATGAGAAATCTTATATGAATTGATGTAAATGTAAGCAGAAACAGGCAAACAACATATAAGATGAATAAAACAATGTATATGGAAAGTTTTTGTTGTTCATACTAGAGATTGAAGCCTTTCTTCAGAGGCCAACCCTGACTAGGCATACTTTTTAAAAAACAAAACAAAACTATTTTTAATCAATATCTTCTGTTTTTAATAGCACCCTCCATTCTCAATTTTCAGTATATTTTGCTCACTCTCTTCCTGAGAGCTATTCTTCAAAATGAATAATAAAAAAGAAAGGAGAAAAGGCAGTTGAACAAAACTAACAAATAAGTCAACCAAGTCTGATACTTTATGTAGTGTTCCACGGCCTGACTGCAAATAAAGGAGAGAAGTACATTCTTCTTTAAAAAAAAAATCTAACTTTTTTATTCTGACCTTATCAAATACTAAATAAAATTAACATTTCTATATACAAAATAGAGCATAAAAGAAGATTGTACTTGAAACTATAAAATACTGTTATATACAGCTTGCTTTTTCTTTTACATATATAATAAATGCAATGTATAATCTTCAAAGTTGGCCTGTGTATATGTATATCTTTCTGGCCTTCTGTTCTCTGTGCATTTGAAAAAGGGTTTCAATGATTCTCTTTTCTTTTTCTTTATTTTTTGGGCTCCCCTATAGATAGCCTCCCCTACATTAGGTGACATAATGGATAGAGTACTGGGCTTGGATTCAGGAAGACTTGAATTCAAATTTAACCTCACTTAACAACTGTGTCTGCCTCAGTTTCTTCAACTATAAAATGGGCATAATAATAGCACCTACCTCCCAGAGTTGTTGTGAGGATAAAATGAGATATTTGTGAAGCACTTAGCATAGTGTCTGGAATATATTAGGAACTTAATAAATACCTGTTCCCTTCTACCACTCCCCCACTTTTTTTAAAAAAGATAAAACAAAATCCTTGTAACAATTATGTATAGTCAAGAAAAACAAATTCCCATATTTACCCTTTTCTGAAGACATGTTTGTCATTCTGTATCTCAAGACCATCACCTGTGTATCAGGAGGCAAGTAGCATCTATCATCTTTGGAATCATGACTGGTCATTGCATTGATCAGAGTTCTTGAGTCTTTCAAAGTTGTTTGTCTTTACAAAGTTGTTATTATTCAGTAAATTGTTCTCCTGCACAAGTCCTTCCAGGTTTCTCAGAAACCATCTCCTTGTCATTTCTCAATGGCTTCATACAGTCCATTGTGTTTATATACTACAACATTTTCAATCTTTCCCCAACTGATGAGTACTTTCTTACTTTATAGTTCTTTGCTATAACAAAAAGAGCTACTATAAATATTTTTGTACATGTGGGTCTTTTTCCTCTTTCTTTGTTCTCTTTGGTGGTGGTGGTTGGAGGCAGGATAGGCCTAGTAGCCCTACTAGTTAAGTGGGGTAGAAACAATTAATAACTTTTTGAGTATTGTTCCATATTGCTTTTCAGAATGGCCCAACCAACCAGTAGCTCCAAGAATGCATTACGGTACCTGTTTTCCTGCAGCCCCTTGAATAATTGTCTGTCATTTTCTCTTTTAGTCATCCTTGCAATCTGATGGTTGTCAAGTGAAACCTCACCTGTGTTCCATTGTTTTAGTTTTATTTCTGTTTCTCCCTCCAACTGAGTTAACACTTCTTTTAAGTATTTCTATACTGTGCTATTTGGTGCATACGTTATTCGTTCTATTGATTCGTTCTTCAAGTTTCATTTTTCCAGCTTTACAGGATTGTTTGTGGGGGATTTGAATTCCCTTGAGTCCTAACATGCAGGAAGTCAATCAGCAAAAGCTACATTCTTGCACAAAGTAATATATTGTTATATCTCTTCTCTGGCATTAAACTTGGTTATTATAAGTATATAGCATTCAGTTTCCATTTGTTTTTCTTTCCATTTACATTGTTTTAGTTATCATATATATTGTGTACCTGTTTCTGCTTAACTTTACATCAGTCCATATTAGACCTCCTATTTCACTGAATTCTTTTCATATTCATCATTTCAATGGCACATTATTCCATTATATTCATATACCACAGTTTGTTTAGCCATTTCCTAGTTAATGGCCATCTACTTAAATTCTAGTTTTTTCCCCCATTACAATAAGTGCTGTTAAAATTATTATGGTATATATAGGATGTTGTGGTTCAACCACTGCAGTGAAGAATATGGAAATTTCGAACTTTTTTTTTTTTAGGACAATCACAAATTGCCATCTGGGATTGTTGGATCAAAATACAACTTCCATCAGTGGTGTATCAATGTACCTGTTTTTCCACAATCCCTCCAATTTCAACTATTTCCATCTTTCATCATCTTTGTCACTTTGTTGAGTATGAAGTGAAACCTCAGGAGTTATTTTGATTTTCACTTTTCTGGTTATTAGTGATTTGGAGCAAATTTTTATATTAGCCATGCAATTTTACTTTGAATTTTTGGTGGCTTAATCTATTTGAGAGCAGGTAGTAATCCAGTTCTAAAGACTTAGACCAGGGGTGCCTAATCTTTTTTTGTGTTGTGAAATTTCTACCCCTTTAACATTATGGTGAAGTCTATGAAAGGTTTCTCAGAATAAAATGTTTAAATGCATAATATAAAGTACATAGAATTACAAATGAAGCCAATTGTTAGGGGGAAGCTAGGTGGTGCAGTGGATAGAGCATGGCCCTGGAGTCAGGAGCATCTGAGTTCAAATCCAGCCTCATACACTTGACACTTACTAGTTATATGATCCTGGGCAAGTCACTTAACCCCAATTGCCTCATCAAAAAAAAAATACTATTATTAAAGTATTTTTTGAGAAGTTCTGGGCCCCAAGTTAAGAACTGATTCTAGGTAACTGTTACCAAAAAAAAAAAGTTTGTTTTTTGCCTGAACTTGGTATTTCAGTGAAGTGTAGTGCAAAAAGTGTAGGCTTGCCTATCTATGTTCAAATCCAATCAAACATAAAGTCACACATTGGATGGACTAATTTTAGAGGAAGTGTGGTGGTGGAAAGAACCCTAGACTAAGAGGGAGGAAATTTGGGTTGGAGTTCCCACTTTGCTATTGCTAACTGTAGGATACTGGACAAATCACTTCTTTCTGAGTATCAGTTTTCTTATCTGTAAAATTACCTAGATGTTCTCTAAGATTCCTTCCAATTTTAAGATTCTATTATCTAAATCAGTTTTTTGTTATCAACAGGTTTTTTTTTTCCAGTATTTAAAATAGGCCACTCTCTCTTTGCATCTTTAGCTACTACTTCATGTAAAATCACCGATTTAGAAATTCAGATGGTGAAGTCAAGAAGTGGTTGTGCCCAGAATCTACTAGTGGCCTGTAGATAAAACTTTATTTGTTTCCTTTTTGCTCAACAAGTCTAACATAGTAGTTCCCCAAATTTTCTAGTCAATCTTTTAGTTCTCTTTTTTGTCTTGAAATCACCTGAACCTATAATTTCCTTGTACTTATGATATAAATTAGTCTCCATCACTGTACTTTAGGCCCAGCCCAAAACTTTTTTTTCCTTTACTATGTTCATTAAGAAAACGTTTATTAATCACCTGTTTGTGGAAAGCATTGGGCTAGAAGTAGAAATAAAAAGATGAATAAAATGTATGTATGTTCAAGGAGTTTATACCTTGTAGGCAAGATAAAACACATACACACAAGTGTAATACTAATTGTACCATAGTAAGCGCTTTGGGGAACTATAAAATATTTAGGGATCATTTGAGAGATCAAACAACAGATTTTGATCTTTATGTCTGAGATCTATTTAGACAAAACGAGATACTAGAAAATCAGATTTGGAAATACGATCTATATTTTACACAATTCAACTTGGAGTATATTTTTCATGAAACTAAGAAAAGTAATTCGGGCAGTGTTATCTTTTTTTTCAGTAAATTTTTAATTCATTTTAAACTTAAATACAAAATGAGAAAAGAAAAAAAAAGAATGCTTCCATGTACATAGCAGAACATGAGAGGATTCAATAATAAACCAATATATTTCCATTTCTAGAAAACCTATGTAACAAATACTACACATTGCTTTCAAAACTACCCAGCTTTTTTTTTGCTTCCTTTTAAGTTTTCTTTTGTTCTCTGCTATGCCCTTTTACATTATTTTTTCCCTCCCCACCCCCAGAAGAAGGCTACAATTAAAGGAGGATACACACATGACACATACACATACACACTCATCTATAAAATTACACACATATACATATATATGCTCATACACATATGTAAGCCTGTACTGTGCATATTTCCACGTTATCTCTTTGTCTGGAAGTATTATCCTCCATAGGTCCAAGTTTTTCCATGTTTTTCTAAATCAACCAGCTCGTTGTTTCATACATCACATCAGTATTCCAATAGAATCACATCCTTTCCTAGAGGTTGTCCATGAAAATCTCCCTCCTGCCCCCATCCCCCAGTTTTCTGCATTCCTTCTATTCTTTGCTACATTGGTTTTATTTATACAAGAAATTGTAAGTTCAAAATAATTGAAATGACCCATTTTACAGTTCCACAATGCTATAATATACTTCAAGGTCTGATACTGCTGAATCTCCTTCCTTTATATCTTGTTCCCCTCTGGTTTCTTTGAAATTCCTGAACTTTTGTTCTTCCAAGTGAGCTTTGTCATTACTTTTTCTAACTCAGTAAGATTTTTTTTTAGTAATTTAATTGGAATGACATACAATAAATATATTAATTAGGTAAAATTGTCATTTTTATTTTATTGGTTTTACCTACCCATGAACAATAAATATCAGATAATGGTATCTTAAGTAGTTACTGAAAACCAAAAACAACTTTAATGTGATTGGACAAAAGCCTGGAGGGAGGAGGATAGATGCCCTTTACAGGGGACATCAAGTAGGTCTTCTGTTTAGCTGGAACCTAGAGTATGTGTTTTGGGGGGTAAGCAGAGTGGCAGTTTGAAATCAGTTTGGAAAGATAGGTTAGAGGATTTTAAAAAATCATCACTATCCATATTCTCATTTTCTTTCTTTATGTGTATATTATATGGTTGTATATATACCCTAAAGAGATCAAAGAAAGAGGGAGAGGACTCATATGTGCATAAATATTTATAGCAGATCTTTTTGTGGTGTCAAAGAATTGGAAATAGAGGGGTTAGCTATCAATCGGGGAATGTTTGAACAAATATGGCATATATGTGTGTGATGGAATGCTATTATTCTCTAAGAAACAATGAAAGGGATGCTTTTAGAAAAACCTGGGAAGCCTTGTACAAACCAATTCAAAGTGAAGTGAGCAAAACTTATAATTTACACGGTGTTAATAATTTATATGGCATCAATAATATTATAAAGACAAACAACTTTGAAAGACTTAGGAACTCTGATCTATGTATTGGAATTAGCCAGTATTCCAGAGGGCTCATGATGAAATATATTCTCCATCTTCAGAGAGAAAGAAGTGGTGGACTCAGGGTGTAGATTTTTTTCTTTTGAAACATGGCTAATTCAGGAATTTGCTTATTTTTCCCCATTACAAATGTATAGTCATAACACATTTCCACATTGGCTGTATGCATACACACACACACACACACACACACACACACACATACATATGTTTCTGCATTCTGAGTCTTTCACCTATCTCTCAGGAGATGAGGAGCATGGTTTCATCTTTAGTTCTCTGGAATCCTAGTTGGTCATTATGACGAGTTCAGCACAAGAGTATTTCATCACCACTTATATACCATAACTAACTATTTATCTATTCCTCGTTTTATAAGCACTTTTCATGTTCTTTCAGATTCCCATTCTTTGCCACCTCAAAAAGAGCTATGAATATTTTTGTACACTTAGGATTTGTTTTGCTTAGAACTAATCCTTCCCTTAGTCTACCCTCTCTTTAATTCTCCCCTCCCCACTTCTCTCCTTTCCCTCCTACTTCCCTGTTGAGTGAAATGTATTTTTTAATTCAATTGTGTGTACATTCTTCCTTATTTTGACCAGTTCGGATGGTATTGAGGTTTAAGACTCAGCCACTTCTCCCATCTACTCCTTTCTCTTTGCTTGTATAGATGTCTACTTGTATACCCTGATTACGTGAGATAATTTTCCCTAACCTTCCTCCCCCCTGCAGAGAATTCCTCTTCTCTCTTTCCATTTTTTTTTTTAAGATCAAAACCTAACAGAACTACTCCCAGGCCTTGTCTAATTGGATTCCCTCTATAAACTCTGATAATAATAGAGATCAGAGGAGACGTATGTATCATCTCATATTTGAATATAAGTAGTTTGTTTAGTCCTTTATTGTTATTTATTCATATTTACCCTTTTGTTTGTCTTTACTCTTTTGTTTGAACTTCAGAGTTTCTCTCCAGCTCTGGTTTTTTCATCAGGTATGCTTGGAAGTCCACTGTTTCATTAAAGGTCTAATACCTCCCTCTCCTCTCCCGCTCCATCCCCCAGGTATATATTCAGTTTTGCTGGGTAAGTTATTCTTGGCTATAAGTCTATATCCTTTGCCTTCTGATACCCAGTTCTGGGTATTCTTTAATATCCATCATATTCCAAGTTCTCTCCTTTATAGTGGTGGCTGCTAAATTGTGTGGATCCTGACTATAGTTCTTTGGTACTTGAGTAATTTTTTTTGGAGGGGGGAAGGCAGAGCAATCGGGGTTAAGCAACTTGCCCAAGGTCACACAGCTAGTAAGTGTGTCAAGTGTCTGAGGCCGGATTTGAACTCAGGTCCTCCTGACTCCTGGGCCGGTGCTCTTACTCACTGTGCCACCTAGCTGACCCTTGAGTTATTTCTTTCTGTCTGCTTGCAGTATTTTTTCTTTGACTTGGAAGCTCTGGATTTTGGCTATGATGTTCCTGGGAATTCTCATTTTGGGGTTTCTTTCATGAGGTAACTGGTGGATTCTTTCTATTTTCACTTGTCCTCTAGCTCTAAAAGATCTGGGTAGTTTTCTTTTAAGATATCTTGAAATAGGATGTCTAGGCTCTTTTTTTGGTCCTGCCTTTCTTACAGTCCAATGATTCTTACTTTTTTTTTTCCTTCTTGATCTGTTTTCCAGGTCATTTGTATTTGCTATGAGATATCTTAGGTTTTCTTCTATTTTTTTTCACCCTTTTGACTTTGTTTTAATTTTTTTTTTGTTATTATTGCCTCACGAGGTAATTATCTTCTATTTTTGTTCATTCAAGTTTTCAGGGAGTTTGTTTGCTTGGGCAGGGTTGTGTACCTTTTGTGCCAAGCTGTTAATTCCTTTTCCAATTTTTGCTTCTATAGCTTTCATTTCTTTTCCAATTTTTCCCCTCAATCCCTTGCATTCTATTTATAAAAAACATTTTCAACTCTAAAAAAAAACTATTGCTTCATCTATTCCAGGGATAATAGTTTGTCCCCAAGCTATGTTTTTCTTCTAAGGCTTTTGATTGTAGATGTTTCGGAGTTATTCTCTTCTGCAATTGTGTCTTGAATGTCCCTGCCATCATAATAACTCATTTTGGTGAGTACTTGTTGTTTATCCATTCTTCCAGTCTGTTTCCTAACTTTGGACTTGATGTTATGGTAGGTCCTGACAGGATTTCTGGAGGGAAGGTCTAGGCTGGTCATGTTGCTACTTTCTTGTGATACTGTTGAATGCTGTGTTATTCTAGGATGTCAGGAACAAGTTGGGGATCAACAAATTTTCACTGTTCTCAGAGTGGTAGGATCCAGGGCAGAGTTTGATTGCTGCCCCCGGTCTCAGTTCTACAAGTTATTGACATGGGTTGGGTCTGAGTAAGAATAGACTGCTGCTGGACTCAGCCTCTATCAGCCAGCTGGAAAGCACTATTGTTTTATCAAAAAAAAAAAAACAAAACCAAAAACCAACAAACCAACAGAGTGGCAGAATTGTAGGCTTCCTTTTGTTCTGGAATTTCCACCCTAGTTATTCTTGTATAAACTGGGACAGATACTAGAAGTAAGACCCTGCTTTGTGCCTGAGGTCTGAACCATACCATGCTGTTGCTAGCTTCTGAATTTCCTCCTTTTTCTATATAAAGGCCAGGACTTCCCTACAAAGAGATGCTACTTCCATGCTTAAGTCCAGCCAGGATTTGTGACAAGAACTGAGTGACAAAGCTGCCAGTTGGCACCTTGTATGGGTCTGAGGGTGGCCTGATTTGGGTCTGGGTTCCTTTTGCCCTGATGCACAGTTTCTCCCTGTGAAATGGAGTGCTTAGTGAGGGGCATGCCCATTGCTTGACCTTATCCTCAGGGTCCACACATCTCCCTATCTGTCTTTCTGGGCTGAGATGGGCTAGAGAAATGGCTTATTGTAACTTTTTATGGATCTTACCATCTGTTTTCAGTCTGATCCATTTTCTAGATCTGTTTGGAGAAGTTTGTGGAGGAGAGTATGGCTATGTTACCTCCATTTGCCCTGCCATCTTGGATTGACTATACATATTTGTAATAGGTTTTGTTTTTCTTGCTTTCTCAATGGATCTGGGAAGTGGAGGTGGGAGAGAATCAGAACTGAAAATAAAATTGAATTAAAACACATATGGTTATGTCAACACATACATGTAAGGAGTAGCAGTTTAATAATAGGAGCTAATAGTCTATATGGTTGCAAAGCATTTTATATTCATTATATTTTTATTTATATGTTTGATCCTCATAAGTACTATATGAGGTATATAGGGCAGATACTGTGGCCCCATTTTGTAGAAGAGAAAATGAAGCTCAGAAGTAAAGTGACTTGTTCAAAGTCACTCAGTTAAGTAGTAGAGCCAATATTTTTAAATTTAGAGTTCTTTACAAAATACCATCTGGAGAATAGAATTCTGAGAATAGACTTAACAGACAGAGAAATAACACTGTATACATGTGTCCCACGCTTCTATATATATTATAGTAAAATGTTACAGCATAGAATGAGGGAGCTGGAAGGGACCTGAGAACATGAGATGTGGAAGCTGGAAGAGGTCCTTAGAGGTCATCTAGTGCAACTCTCTATGGACTTTAAGAATCATAAAATATGATAATTTCTAACAAAGATAATGAGAGTCCCCTTCCTGTCCCTTTAAATCTGCCTCAGCATTGATTTACTTAAAAGACTTTTGACTTATGATTATTCAACAAAAGAAGGTATGCTTTTTTCTCTTCTGTTATTAAATAAACACATGAAACTTGCCTGGCTTGTTGGTAGCACACACAGATTTCTATTGCTAAAGTTATTGATAAGACAAATGCTATGAACTGTGGTGTTTATATCAAATCATGTAAGACAACAAATATTTTTGTAGAAGAGCAACTCCAGATTGTTAATCACTTGAAAAGATAGGTTTCTTCACCAAAATCAAGAACATGCAAATTAAAACAGTTTTGAGGAATCTCCTCATGCCCATTAAATTGGCCCAAATAATCTAAAAGAAAACTCGTTGCTGGCGGGTTTGCAGAAGAGCAGGTACATGTTTTCATTGCTGGCACAACTGAAAATTAGTGGAATCTTTTAGAAAAGCAACTTTTTGGCATGTAGCAAAAGGTAAAAAATCATGTCTTTTGACCTAATAATTCTGTTGTTGGGAATATACCCTGGCAATTTATTAAGAAGAAAAATCGGCAGTCCAGAGATATTTATAAGCACCTTATATTGTTCATCAATAAGTTATATTGCAACTAAGATTGATAAGAGGAAGAAATATGGAAGCCAAACCAAACCAGAACAGTGTGTACATTAGCCAAGGTGACATATAAGGAAAAATGAATAGGAATGAGTAGAGAAAGAAATTTGATGAAGACTTAGCATATGTGACTGATAAGTTATGATGTTTTGTGCATTAGATTCACTTATTTAAATGCAAGTGGTTACACACCAAACTTAATTATATTGATGTTTAGTATTAAGTTTGTAACATTTATTAAAATAAAATAAGGGGATTAGATTAGATGAACTCTTAAGGTCACTTCCATTAGAAACACATTTGGTATATGATCTCTGCTGCTGTATTATTTTTATTACAATACTGGCATTTCCTCACTTTATCATCTGATCGTCATGCTTTGATTTTTCTGCTACGTGACAGTATTTTTCTTTCTTATCTGAGCCAAAACAAGTGATTTTTCACTTTAAGGGGAATTCTGTTCTCCAGCAAAGTTCAATATAAGAAATATGTCGATCATTGTTGAATTCAAGGAAATGTCCTACTTAATACCAGGATGCCTCAATACCAAAATACGTCATGTTGATTCATCACTGCAGAGGTAGCATTGCTAGTCAAAAATATCAATGTGCCTAAGAATGTTTATCCTGAAGGAGGGAGGGGCCAAGGAAGATTCACCTAACTAAATGTTCATCACCATATCTAATCGGTCTTAATTATTCAGTAGACCCAATATTAGCCTTTTCATCAATACTCTCATAAAAATATCACCTTCAGTGGTGCTATTTTATACTATTAACTTAATATAGCACAGAGTCATAGATTCTATGCCATGGAATCATAGAATCTCAGAATTGGAAGGATGTATAGGAACCTCTCTTCTTTCATTCTACAGCTAAGGAAACAGAGATCATAGAGTCTGCATGACTTTCCTAAGGTCAACGAAAAATTAAGTGCCAGAGCCAGGACTATAATCCAGGTCTTCTGACGTCCTAGGCCAGTATTCTTTCTGGCAAACCAAGCTATTTATACATCCACCTATACTACAGGATAGTACTTATTGATGAATACCAGTTCTTCTCCAGGGTGCCATGGGTGGGGAAGTTACTTTGAGGTGTCAGATCCATCGGCACGATGACAACAACAACAAACAACCTTTTCAACAGCTCAGCCTACTTTCTAAGTCCTTTATCTGGGAATTCATTGATGTAACATAAGACTGGAAAAATAGGGTGGTGCTTGTGGAGAGCCTTGAATGCCAGTTCCTTCATTATTTCAGTGTTTAAGCCTCCCTGCCCTCATAATTTCGCTAGTGTTTTGTTATAGCATCCATTCCACATGTGATAAAAAAGATGCCTTTGGTAATACAGTTACAAAAATGAAGCATTTTTTCCTTTGGTCTCCCTAAATGAGGGTGCCCTGGATAGACTCCTACTTTGGAAAACATCTGAGTGGGCAGACTCTTTTGCCATACTGCCCTCATTGTCTGCCCTCATTTACTCAGACATCTCATTTCTTACCCAACACAAGCATCTCAGAGCTCTAGCAGCTGTAAAAATGAATAGAAAAAAAATTGCTTAGGGAATGAAAAGGATGCATATTGTTCTCATTTGGGCATCATATTGAAATGAAGGCACTTTCTTAAAGAAAGACGTAATGACTAATGATGGTTAAGCTTAGTTTTCTCTTAATATAGTCATAAAATGCAAGTATGGTAATACTTTATGGAACTGTTTCAGGAGGTCCATTTGGTAATTCTTCTATCTTCTGGGGAACAAATATACTATCATGTTTGAAACCTTAGAGTCATCTCACACTCTTCCCTCTCTTGCATCTCTCTTATTTAATCAGTCATCATGTCTTTTGGATTTCACTTCTATAGTATTTCTCATATATGTCCCTTCTCCATTCCTATGAATAACACCCTGGGTTGCTTTTTTTAAAAAATTTTTATTTTATTTTCAGATCCACATTCTCTTCGCATCAAGGAAGCAAGAAAAGCAAAACCCATTACAAATATATGTAGCCAAGCAAAACAAATTTCCTGACTATTTTGTATGATGTCCATTCAGCAAGTGATAGGAATGATATTGATGATGAAGGATGCCTTTGATAGTACCCCTTTGCATAGATGAAATATTTTTTCCTTTGATTGTCTTAACTGAGGAAGCCCTGGATAGACTTCTACCTTGTTACCGTCTGCCTGGCCTATATAAATAGCCTCTTTATAGGTCTTTTCTCTTTTACCCTTTCCCCTTCTGATCTCTTCTTCCTGTTGTCAGAATAACCTTTCCTATGCAGAGAGCTGGGCATGTCATTGGTTTGCTCAGAAAACATCAGGGGCTCCCTATTGTGGACTGAATAAAGTTCTGAATCCTTTCCCTGGAATTCAAGGCCTTCCACAATCTGGTGCCATCCAACCTTTTCAGCTTCATATTATGGCTTTCTGCATGCTCTAAGCTATGGCTAAGTGAATCCCTCTATCCTTCAAACATATTCTCTACTTTCCCAGCTCTGTGCATCTGCTCCTGCTATTCCTGATGACTGTGTTTTTCTCCCTCCCACTCTTCCTATTGGATTCTTGTCCATCTTTTAAATCCTAACTCAAATGATACCTATAATGACTTAAAAAACCATTAACCAAGGGCACAGAGGGACTTAGAACTGTATAAGTGGAGGCATGTATTCATAACAATTAAATTGTGTATCTTTGAAGTATGGAAGGATAACAAAATTTAATTCAGCAAGTGTTTACTAAGTATCTCATATGTGTCTGGCACTGTAATAGTGCTGGGGAAAGAAAGAAAAAAGTGAAACAACTCCTTCCCTAGAGGAGCTTACATTCTACTGTTATCAACAACCTATACACAAATTCAGATTAAAATAAGCAAGTTCAAAATATATACAAAACAAACACAAAGTAATTACACAAACAAGTTTAATATATATGCAAAAGACAAAATAATTTCTGAGGGGAGAGCAGGGAGGGGGGAAGAAGGGAAAAGAGGGAGATAGAGAAGGGAGAATCACGAAAAGCTTCCTGTACAAGGGAGGGCCTTAAGCTGAGCATTGAAGGGAATCAGGGATCCCAGGAAGGGGAGATGAGGAGAGAGAAAATTTCAGACATGAAGTACAACAACACAGAGGTGGGAGATGCAATGTTGTATATGGGGAGCAGGAAGGAAGTTAGTTTGGGTAAAGCATAGTGTATGGTCAAATAGAGACTAAATTAGCCCTTGTTGAGGATATTGTAGAAGAGATTCATCCACTAGGCTTGAGATTGGACTCAATTCCCCTTCATTACTCTATGAAATATTTATCTTTTCAGTGCCTCAATTTATTAGGGAGGGCAGGTGATGAGAAGAATGGAGAACAATGGACCTCTGCTGTTATACAGTTCTTTTTTGGATATGAAAGGTTATCCAAATGCTTAGTCATGGTGATAAAGAGCTTCAGAACTTGTACTGGGGAGAAATGTTTACACTGAGTAAGAGTTGAATAAGGATAAAGTGGTAAGGAAGTCAGGAAATTTTGAATATTAAGTAGATTAAATACTGAACATAAGGCAGAAATATCCTTTATCTCAAAAAAAGCCAGCCTTAGTTCTTTGAAGGGTTATTGGGAGTGACTCTCATGCCCCATTCCCCCCACTTTATGAAAGTAGAGTGAATAATACAACCTAACAAGTATAAACTTGCTACATTTCTGGGCATTCAAACAACTGTAGCATCTGATTAAGTTAATTTAGAATCATGTAATCACAAAAATGTTAGAACTTGGAATGCAGAGTAATAGTAGTAATACCTTAAATTCCTCATGTATTGGATAGTGGATGAGCTTTGCAATTAGATGACCTATATATCTGGCTGCATGATGTTGGACAAACCACTTAACTTCTTAGTACCTCAGACATCTCCCCAAAACTAGAAGTAGTTGCAGAACAGTTCCTCATTTCCACTTTTGGAGAGAGTTGCTCATTTGGAGTTTTCTATGTGAATGAAATTCCAGACCTGGATGCCCCACCCAAAAAAATTTACAAAGTCTTTCCCACTCCCACAACACTGAGAAGTTGATATGATATGAGAAAATTAAGACTCTAAAAGGTAACCTGACTAGTAACATTTTCACCCCACCAGTAAGTAGCAGAGTTGGAACCAAAACTTGGATTTTCCAGCTCTTTACATTAAGTGTACTACAGGTAGAAGAGAAATTAGAAGGTCATCTAATCCAAACCCTTCATTTGGTAGAGCAGGAAACTGAGGCTTAGGATGGTGTAGTGACTTAGGCACAAACTAGTTAGTGTTAGAATTATTGGAACCATAGGAAAGCCCCTTAATTGCTTGAATACATTTCTCCCAAATCTTCAGTCTTGCACTCTCTCTTCATCCTGGAAAACCAACACTCTTAATTGTTAGGTAAATGCATATCTTAGTCATTGAATGTACACCCTCTAATCATAGATTCTTAACCTTTCTTGTGTCATGGACCCCTTTGGCAGTCTAGTGAAGTACTATGGACCTCTTTTCAGAAAAATATTTTGAAATGCATAAAATAAAATACACAGGATTACAAAGTAGACCAATTATATTGAAATATGCTTATCAAAATATTTGTAAAAAACAAGTTCACAGATCCCAAGTTAAAAACAGAAGCAAGCTTTTATGTGTACTGCATGCAGCTTTTTTACTGAGAAGGTGCTGTCATCTCATCTAAGTGGATGTGCCTTCCAACTGGGCTGATCTTGATTTTTACCTACTTCTTGATCTTCTGTGACTCTTGCCACTTTCTCCCAGAAGTCTCACCTGGGGGTTGTGGAGTAGGTTGATTCACCTACCATTCTGGGAGTCTTTCTCTAGATGTCGTGATATTGCATGTGTTTGAGCAGAGCACACAGACTGTTAATAATCCGTCTTTTGCTACATGACTGGCCCACCTTTTCTAATCATGCCTTTCTTTGACATCTTATATGTCCACAGTTCTTCACTGATAGTATACTGCATTCTGTTCTCCCCCTCCATTAACCTTGGGTGACTTGACACTCTAATTCTTCAGATACTGAAGTATTCCTTACTTTATAGCCATGTATCATTGGCAGAAGTATATCTATATTTAAAAGTTGGTTTATATTTTAGGGAGAAGCTTGAGCTAATTAAAAGCACCACGCAGTTTCCCAAATGCAAACCAATCTACTTACCTCCTCCTTTGCAATTCTTGGTCTATTTTATTGCCCACACATGGTGTCCATCAAGTTTTATGTACTGTTGGAGTGTGAGAATCTATCTAACTGCACATCATAGTCTGAACAATAGATATTCTCCATCCACTTAGTTTTTCTTATGTGGATAGTTAGGCCATGTCAGCTTGGGTCTCATTCATGAAACTTAGCAGTTTCCTAGAGCTTGGTGCAATTAGCACAATGTCCCAGGTCTGTTATCTTGTCTAGGTTATGGTATGCATACATTCCTGCCTAGAGAAGTAGAAATATATTCATTGACCTCTAAAAGTCCTGTCTAGTACCACAATTATTTGAATTTTTAAATAGCACCTAAGGTTGCTTCTTTCTAAATAAAAGACAATTCTAAAGAAAAGAGATAAATTATTTTTTAGCTGGATCCAAACTATCAACTAGCAATATGCTTTTGGCCCTGAGAATGTATTTTAACAATCCACAGATGACAAATATTAAATCATGTGGGTGTGTCTTTAATTTTATTGTGATTAGATGAAGGATTCACTTGCCAGAATCAGATACAAAATTCTCCATCTCACCAATAGAGAATCAGAGACCTATTGAGCATCCAACACAGCTATGTTGTCTTGTAATACTTTGATGTTGTTTAATCTTGCTTACAAATCAAATGGTTTTAAGGAAGAAATTGCATTTAATCAGAATTAGGTTGGTTTTTATAATGTATTTGTTTTTAAATAAAAAATAAAAACTTGCTTTGGGGCTGGAATCAATGTTTTAGGTAGTTTGTCTTTTTGCAGGCTGTTGTGGTGGTGGAGGGAAGGCAAAATTATTAAATCTTTTTAAAGAAAATATTTATTTAGAGAATTGTTTTAAGGAATAATTAAGGAATTCATTGAATGGACATTTTAAGATTTATTCATTAATGCATATATTCATTCAACATGTATTAAGTATATGATAGAATCTAGAATCTAGAACTGTAGGATCCTAGAATATCAGAACTGGGAGGGACCTTAGAAATAACTTAGTCCTACCTTCTAATTTTATAGATGAAGAAACTTTGAGTAAGGGGAAGTAAAAGTGATACAGCTGGCACTAGGCTAGGACGCAGGTTCTCCAACTTCCAGCCCAGAGCTCATTCAAGTCTACCACATTGCCTCTCCATTATGTGCTATACAGTGGGAAAGATATAAACACAACTAAGATAGTGTCTTTTTCTTTAACAAGTCCAGTAGTCCACATTCATTCAATCATACCACCTCAATTATAGTTTCTTCAAAAGAATTACCTCTATATATTAAATAGTGTAAATTTCTATATTGGAAATTAAGTAAAATCTGAGTAACTCACATGCTAATCCTTTGTCCTGAATAACACTGATGAGTATAGATTGCTAGTAACTATTCTTTGCTTCATTGGATGGTCATGAATTACCTTACGTACTTACCTTAGGATCTTAGGTGTGAATATTCCAAATAAAAATTCCCTCATTTGAGACATCTCTTCATATCGAAGTTATTTTATTATGTAGGTCACTTAATTAATATATATATCAGAAGACTGACATGTTAGTTATCATTATCCTAAAGGTTCTGAAGGACAACTTACAATCTATAAATCACTTCAACTTTGTTTTGGATTCTACATCTTTCTTACCCTGTCTTTTAGCCATTCAGCACCATGATGTAGGAGTGGAAGGGGCAGTAGCATAGTGGAAAGAGCACTGAACTTGGAGTCAAAGGTCTTAGGTAAGAGCCACAGAATTGTAACTTAATAACCATGAGACTATTAATAAACCCCTTAAACTTTCTAAGCCTCAGTCTATTCATTTGTAAAATGGAACTAATAATACTTGTCCTATTTGTTTCACAAGGTTAAAGTTAGTATCATATGAGATAATGGGTACAAAAGCATTTTGAAGCTATATATTTTTATGCATATATGTATTATATATAATGCCGTATAAATGTAAACTGCTTTTATGGCTACTTCTTTTGTCTTCTTCATATATTAGTGTGAGGGAGGGGGCAAAACCACTCCCCTCCATTTTAGCTCTGATACCTTAACTAGATAAGAACAAGGTTCAATCAAAAGATCTTAGACCAAATACAAAAAGGCCTTTGAACTAGCATGACATTGTACAAAAGTTCTACTCAGAGAGGCCGGAAAATTTGACCAAGTCCCAGGGATCATCTATAAATAATAAAACAGGTTGAGAAGAGGGAGTTCCAGAAATTGAAGTAAATGTGGAGCTCTAGCTGAGTCTCTGGAGCCACCTGGTAAAAAGGAAACATTTCAGTTTTGGACTTGGTTAGGTCTTCCTCCCCTCTCTTTCTTTGGACCTTGCCAGCTTCCAAAGATGTTGGACCTCCCTATTTTCTCATCAGAGAAATAGCATCCCTGGATCATTTAGTGGCAGTGTTTGTATCATTGGAAACCAAGGACAGACTAGACTCAGGCCTCTTCAAGGAGACCAGCAAAGAGACTACACTATAATTTAAAGGACACTTCTTAAGCACCCCATAGATGGGAAAAAGAATTTCTAGCAATTGGAAATTGAATTACCCTTTGGTCACATAGGCTCTAGTCTGAGGGAGATTGTGGCACAAGCTTTTGGGAGGATGTTTTGTACCAACTGTTCTTATTGTACCACCTTGGTAACTGTACATTTCTAAAAGCTACTTAAGACTGACTGACTAAATAATTATTTTCAACTGATAATCTTGGAGGTAAGTGCACCAGTAGAGGCTTCAGCCAATGGCATTAGAAAATTCCCTGACCTAGAAATACAAGCCATTCCCTGATTGAGAAATGGTCAAAGAATATGAACAGGCAGTTTTCAGAGGAAGAAATTAAAGCTATCTATAGGCATATGAAAAAATGCTCTAAATCACTACTGATTAGAGAAATGCAAATCAAAACAACTCTTAGATACCACATCTCTCCTGTCAGATTGGCTAAAATAACAAAACAGGAAAATGATAAATGCTGGAGAGGATGTGGGAAAATTGGAACATTGTTACATTGCTGGTAGAGTTGTGAGATGATCCAGCCATTTTGGAGAGTAATTTGGAACTACGCCCAAAGGGCCATAAAAATGTTCATACCCTTTGACCCAGCAATACCACTTCTAGGGTTGTATCCCAAAGAAATCACACAAGCGGGAAAAGAATCCATATGTACAAAAATATTTATAGCGGCTCTTTTTGTGGTAGCTAAGAATTGGAAATCAAAGGGATGCCCATCAATTGGGGAATGGCTGAACAAGCTATGGTATATGAAGGTAATGGAATACTATTGTGCTATAAGAAATGGGGATGATATGGACTTCATAACAACCTGGAAAAACCTACACGACATAATGCTGAGTGAGCGGAGCAGAGCCAGGAGAACATTATACACAACCACAGATATATGGATTCTGTGAGGACCAACCCTGACAGACTTCGCTCTTCTCAGCAACACAAGGTACAAACACAACTCCAAAGGACTCACGATGGAGAATGCTATCTATATCCAGAGAAAGATCTATGTAGTTTGAATGCAGATTGAGGCACACTTCATGCTCGCCTTTTCTTCCTCCCTTTTTTTCTTCTCTTTTGTTTTTGTTTTTGGGTTGGGTTTTTTTTTGGTTCTGTTTCTTCTTTCTCATGATTCATTCCATTGGTCATAATTCTTCTCCACAACTTGACTAGTGTATAAATTAATTCAATGTGAAGTAATACGTGGTAGTTATATGAGATTCCATGCCGTCTTGGGGAGGGAGGGAGGAAGGAGGGGAGAAAATCTGGAACTCAAAATTATGTAGAACTGTGTGTTGTAAACTAAAAATAAAAAAAAAGTCAGAATATCAAAAAAAAGTAATAAAATAAAATAAAATCATTTTTCTTAAAAATTAAAAAAATAAAGAAAAAAGAAAATTCCCTGACCCTGAGAACTCTTGGGGGAGATATAGCTAGCCTAGCTTAGAAACCTGACTCATCTGTGAGAGTGAGAGTTAGGGTGAAGACACCTCAGAGCATATTTGGCTTCACTAAGTGGCACAGATTGAGATCTCATACCTTACCTTCTTCTCTCAACAAATAAAAGCTGTAAAGAACTATGGAATATAAAGTATTAGAGATAGAATGGAAGCTAGAACACAAATTGAAATTGGAAGGAACCTTGAAAAATAACTCCACTGAATATATTATTAAAATTTATCTTATATCTATTAATGGCTTTTGTTTTTACATCCAATTCATTTCAGAATGTATCTTCTAACAAAGATTAAGAAAAGAAAGAGTTCAGCAGTTCAGTAAAACCAACCAATCCATCAACCATGCCTGGCAGTGTATGCAATATCTAATAGCCGGTACCACTACAATGAAGTAAAGGAGGTATATTTTCTCAATTCTTCTCCACAGGAGGGTTATTATTGATAATTCAGGTGAACATTGATCTTGAAGATCTCCTAACTTGCCTCACTCTCCTACCAAATAAGATTCAATTCAATTCACCAAACATTTATTAAGTGCCTACTATGTGCCAGGACTGTGCTAAGTACTAGGGATACAAAAAGAAGCAAAAGGTTGTCCCTGCCCTCAAGAAGCTTACAGTCTAGTGGGGGAGACAACAAACAAGTATATGCAAAGCAAGCTATATACAGGATAAGTGGGAAATGATTTATTTGAAAATTATTAATTTGAAGAGCACCTTCAAAGCCAAAGCAATAGTTTTTATTCAAGAGGGAAATTAAGAGAAAACTAATTCAAGCCTTCATTTTCCTTCATACATTTGCTAAAAGGTACCAGGAACTGTTCTTTGCTAGAAGTAATTTCTTGCATATCTGCTTTGATTACTCTGTTTTGCAGAATGGAGGATGATTTTTCCTTAGGAGGGAAGAGAATCATAAGATGTTAGATTTAACATTAAAACATACAAACTGATCTTTGGGACTAGACAGTTTTTCATCTTATTTTTAAGAAAACCCTTTGTAAAATCATAACAATTATAGGATTTTTAGCTAGAAAGGAACGTTAGAATCATCCAGTTTAACCCGCTTAATTTTGCCAGTGAGGAAACTGAGGGCTAAAAAGGTCAAATGACTTGCCTGAGGTCACATAAGTATTAAGTAGAAGAAGGATTTGAGGTCAGGCCTTCTGATTCCAAATCTAGTTCTCTTTTTACTATAACATTCTGCTATCCCTTATAAGAAATCAAATTAAAAGTCACATTAGAAATTTCTGGGGGCGGAGCCAAGATGGAAGCTGGAAAGCAGGGACTTGCTTAAGCTCTCCCCCAAATCCCTCTAAACACCTGTAAAAATGGCTCTGAACAAATTCTAGAGCTGCAGAATCCATGAAATAGCAGAGGAAAGCAAGTCTCCACTCCAGGAGAGCCTGGATGGTCACTGGGAAGGGTCTATCACATGGTGCTGGGAGCAGAGCACAGCCCATCTTGGGCCTCACCAGGACCAACCAGACAGGGAATCAGGTGGAACAGGCCTGAGAGCCATGAATCATTGAGCTGTGGCAGTTACCAGACTTCTCAACCCACAGATGCTAAAGACCATGGAGCAGGTTAGTGGGAAAACTGCTGGATAGGGGTGAGAGCTATCCTGCCCCAGCCCTGGGGGTGGCAAAGGTGGCATGGCAGTGGCAGTGGCAGCAGCAGGAAGCTCCTGAGACTGCTTCCAGGGTTCCTGGCTCACACAGTGGGAGGCATCAAGCAGCTGATCAGAGCGGGAGTGCAAGGAGGGCTTTGCTGCCACAGAGTCAGGTTCTCTTGCTGTGCCTTCCTTGGATCTGGGTCCCGATCCTGGTTGGCAGTTCTTGGGGGAGGAGGAACGCTGCTGTGGCAGAGCTTGCAGTGACAGTGGAATAGAAGTAACTCTGAAAACAGCAGCACAGTCCATAAAGCTTGGGACAAAGTACTCTCTACAAGCAGTCAGACCCTGACAAAAAGCTCAAAGGTCAAGTAGTTGCCTGGGAACATGAACAGGCAGAAAAAAAGGACTCAGACTTAGACTATGGAATCTATTTTTGGTGACAAAGATCAAAACATACAGCTAGAAGAAGTCAACAAAGTCAAAGAACCTACATCAAAAGCCTCCAAGAAAAATATGAATTGGTCTCAGGCCATGGAAGAGCTCAAAAAGGATTTGGAAAATCAAGTAAGAGAAGTAGAGGAAAAATTGGGAAGAGAAATGAGAGTGATGCAAGAAAACCACGAAAAACAAGTCAACAACTTGCTAAAGGAGACCTAAAAAAATACTGAAGAAAATAAAACCTTAAAAAATAGGCTAGCTCAAATGGCAAAAGAGCTCCAAAAAGCCAATGAGGAGAAGAATGCCTTGAAAGGCAGAATTAACCAAATGGAAAAGGACATCCAAAAGATCACTGAAGAAAATACCACCTTAAAAATTAGATTGGAGCAAGTGGAAGCTAGTGACTTGATGAGAAATCAAGATATTATAAAACAGAACCAAAGGAATGAAAAAATGGAAGACAGTGTGAAATATTTCATTGGAAAAACCACTGACCTGGAAAATAGATCCGGGAGAGATAATTTTAAAATTATTGGACTACCTGAAAGCCATGTTCAAAAAAAGAGCCTAGACATCATCTTTCAAGAAATTATGAAGGAAAACTGCCCTGATATTCTAGAACCAGAGAGTGAAATAGAAATTGAAAGAATCAACCAATCACCTCTTAAAAAAGATCCCAAAAAGAAAACTCCTAGGAATATTGTCACCAAATTTCAAAGTTCCCAGGTGAAGGAGAAAATACTGCAAGCAGCCAGAAAGAAACAATTTGATTATTGTGGAAACATAATCATAATAATCCAAGATCTAGCAGCTTCTACATTAAGGGATTGAAGGGCTTGGAATATGATATACCAGAGGTCAAAGGAGCTAGGATTAAAACCAAGAATCACCTACCCAGCAAAACTGAGTATCATGCTCCAAGGCAAAATGTGGACTTCCAATAAAATAGAGGACTTTCAAGCTTTCTGAATGAAAGGACCAGAGCTGAGTAGAAAATTTGACTTTCAAATACATGAATCAAGGGAAGCATGAAAAGGTAAACAAGAAAGAGAAATCATAAGGGACTTACTAAAGTTGAACTGTTTTGTTTACACTTCTACATGGAAAGATGATGTGTGTAATTCATGAGGCCTTTCTCAGTATTAGGGTAGTTGAAGGAAATATACATATATATAGACAGATGGCACAGGGTGAGTTGAATATGAAAGGTTGATATCTAAAAAATAAAATAAAATTAAGGGGTGAGAAAGGAATATATTGAGAAAGGGAGAAAGGGAGAGATAGAATGGAGTAAACTACCTCACATAAAAGTGGCAAGAAAAAGCAGTTCTGTTGGAAGGGAAGAGGGGGCAGGTGAGGGGGAATGAGTGAATCTTGCTCTCATTGGATTTGACTTGAGGGGGGAATAACATACACACTCAATTGAGTTTCTTACCCCACAGGAAAGTAAGGGGAAGGGGATACAAAAGGGGGGATGATAGAAGAGAGGGCAGATAGGGGGAGGACATAATCAAAAGCAAACACTTTTGAAAAGGGACAGGGTCAAGAGAGAAAACTGAATAAAGGGGGACAGGATAGGATGGGAAGGAAATATAGTTAGTCTTTCACAATGTGATTATTGTGGAAATATTTTACATAATGATATGTGTGGCCTATGTTGAATTGCTTGCCTTCTTAGGGAGGGTGGGTGGGAAGGGAAGAGGGGAAAGAATTTGGAACTCAAAGTTTTAAAAGCAGATGCTCAAAATAAGTTGTTTTGCATGCAACTGGGAAATAAGATACATAGGGAATGGGGCATAGAAATCTATCCTGCCCTACAAGAATGTAAGGGGAAAGGGGATGGGTGGGGAGTGGGGTGATAGAAGGGAGGGCTGACTGGGGAACGAGGCAATCAGAATATATGCCATCTTGGATGGGGGGAGGGTAAAAATGGGGAGAAAATTTGTAACTCAAAATCTTGTGGAAATCAATGTTGAAAACTAAAGTAGCAAATAATAAAATATGAAAAAAAAAAAAGAAATTTCTGAAAAAATTAATGAAAATTCATTTGGAGGGAACAAAAAGACTAGAATCTCAAGGGAAGTAGGAACAAAGGAGAATAACATGTCTAGACCTCATATTATACTACAAAGCCATAATTATTAAAACTATTTGTTACTGGTGAGAAAAAAAGTAGAATTAGTTAAAGAAGAATCAGAAATCACAGGTCTAGTCCCTATATTTCTGTTAGTTGCCTATAGTTCTTGGACAGTAGACCTTTGTCAGAGATATTTGATACATATTTTTTCACCAGCCAAATATTACTCTTATTTTAGTTGCATTAATTTTGTTCATTCAAAAGCTTTTCAATTCTACATAATCAAAATTTTCTAATTTTCTTTTATTATCGCCTCTTATGTTGCGTGTGTTATAGCATATGATCTAAGATGTTGGCCTAAACTTATGTTAGACTGCTTTTTAGCAATTCTTGACATTTGGGAGTTCTTTCCTATGAAATTTATGTTATGGGGTTTATTGAACCAATGGGTTATTGAGTTCAATTATTTCTTATTCTCCCTTAGCTAGTTTGATCTATTAATATTTTTTTAAAAATCAGAACCAAACAATTTGGTGATTATTATTTCATAATATAATCTGAGGTCTGGAAGTACTATTCTAAGAGAGAATTCTTAATCGAACAAAAGATGGAAGACATCACAAAATATACAATAAAATTATTTAGATTGCATAAAATTGAAAGATTTTTTTTTTTACTAATGAAAGAAATGCAGTTAGAATAAGATGTGAAATAGTCCATGAAGGGGAATCAGCATAAATGTGTCTGAGAAGGTTTGCTACCCAAAATATATAATAAATTAATGCAAATATATAAGACCAAGAGCCGTTTTCCAAATGATGTGATCCAAAGATATGAATAAACACTTTTCAAAAAACTGAACATCATTAGACAACCATATGAAAGATTACTTTAGATTACTAGAATGTCCATATCATTTGATCAAAGATCCCACTGCTAGACAGGTCCTATATATACCATTTTTTATATTAGCATTTTTCACAGTAGCAAAGAACTAGAAACAAAGTAGATACCCAATGATTGGGTAAACAGTTAAATAAACTGTGATATATGAATATAATAGATTATTATTGTGCCAATAAGAAATGATGAATATGACAAATTCAAAGAAGCATGAAAAGACATATGAATTGATATAGAGTAATTAGAACCAAGAAAACAATGTATACAATGACCAATAATATAAATGAAAGAACAACAACAAACCACCATATAACTGAATGGAAAGGAGGGAAATAAGAATTTAAGTGCCTACTAAATGTAAGTATCTTGTTTGTTCCCTTACAACAGCCCTTCAAGGTAGGTGTTATTATTATCCCCATTTTACAGTTGAAGAAACTGAAGCAAATAGAGTTTTAAGTAACTTGTTCAGGGCGGTCACATAGCTAGTCTAAGACTTGATTTGAACTCAGAGCTTCCAGCTCAGTGCTCTAGCCACTGTATCACCTAGCTTCCATGTAAATATAACACAAAATGGAAAAGTACCACGGCAGGCAGAGATTTGGAATTTGGATGACTGTTAGATTATGATTTTCTCTAATTATACAGAATTAGTTACCTATAATAATAGGTTATAGGTACGGAATGTGATCTAAGTCAGAGGCATCAAACAGGCTGCCCTTAGGCCACATGCAGCCCACAACACTCCTGGGTGTAGACTAGACTACATTAAAATGGGATTAGAGCTCCCATTATCAAATGGTTGAATTGATAGTATGGAATACTTAGTAATACTTCAGATAAGATCTGAACAGTGACCCTGCAGGCACAGGGAAGAGTTGGTAGGAACCTCTCCTTAAAAAGGCATCTTGCTTGCAAAATTTTCATAGTAGAATAGGTTCCTGTCTGTCTAAAGAAAGATGAGACAAATTCTTGGTCTGAGGCGGGAGCCTAGATTGTGGGGTCCTGTAATTGACTTTGATGATCTTTAATTTTTTTTCCAACTATTTCTCAACAAAAATAAAGATCATCTTCACTTCTGTTATCATAGTGCCTTTTTTTTTTTTCCTCTGCCTAAAGTTTGTCATTGGATAAGTCTATCAGTCTTACCTTGGGCAAGTCATTTCCCTACCTTGGGCCTTAAAATATACTATGACAGGCTTGTCACTTTACCATTTTGAGTTTCAGTTTCCTCATCAGTAAAATAGTGATAATAATACTTGTTCTAGCTATGTCCCAAAGTTGTGGAAAAACTGCTTTATAAACCTAAAGTGCTTTCTAAATGGGAATGGATCATGATGATATTTTAGCATTCTCTATTCTAAGGTCCCTTCCAGCTCTAACATGTCATTACTCCATGAAATGCATGCCTTTCCCCAATCTGTTTTAAATTTCTAAATAAAGACACAATTCTTTTGATAACTCCTATTGCATAAAGACCAAAGGAAACTGGTAATATTAATTATTTTGTAAGGAATACAAACCTCTACTGCTGAGTCACTTCTGTGTTTCAGTATGAAAACTTATTTCACATGTCCATATAAAAACTACTTAGAACTTGGCCAAAGTAATTTTATTGATTTTTTAACAAAAAATACATTTTATGAAGTATATCAGACAATGTATAAAGTTAGTAGGTACAATTTGAAATTTATCTTCTGGAGGTTATTGTGGAACTGTGTATGGCTGAGTGCTACATTTGAATTTGTTGCCAAAGTTTAATAACAAAGGACAAAGGCAGACTTCTGTATGCTAAGTTGTAGCTGCACTAAATACTTTTCAAAGCTATATAATTTTATATAATTACAATTAATTTGTGAATGGATTGTAAATACAGCATAGTAATAGTTTGTAGGGAGGTAAAAGACTTAGATGAATTTATGTCCTGAAGAAATAGGAGAGTTTCTCTCTAAGCATTTAAGGCTCAGCTTATGTTCTGTCTTATCCATAAAATCCCCTGTCCATGAAGCTACTGACCACTGCAGCCCACATTATTACTAAGATTTTCCTAGAATCATAGAATGTTAGGGTTGGAATGGACCTTAATGATAATTGATTCTAACCTTCTCCCTTTTAGGGGTTCCTAACATTTTTGTGTGACATGGACCCTTCTGGCAGTCTTTTGAAGCCTCTGGACTTTTCCTCAGAATGTTCTATTCGCAAAGTTAATATGAAGAGAATTACAAAGGAAACCAATTATATTAAAATACAATTCACAGACCCCAGTTTAAGAACTCCTATACTAGGTTATCACTTTGAAGATAAATTGAAACCCCTTTAGATCTCTAAGGTCCATTCCAGTGCTTTCATTTTGAGCTTGGTGCTACATTCCAAAGTATTTTTTTTTTTCCTTTGGGTTACTTTCTTTGGGTATAAGTAGAATTACTGCTTCAAAATGTGATCATGGTCAATACCACCATAACTTCAATAAGGATGGGTTGTGCCACACTTAATTCACTTCCTTTTTTGGCATGATTATTAGATTCACAGATCAGAGGAATGCTATAGATAGAGTTTACTTAGATTTTAGAAAATAATTTGACAAAGTCTCTCATGCTGTTGTAGGTGAGTTGGAGAGATGAGGATTAGAGAATAAGCAGTTTAGTTAGTGGTTTTGGAATTGGTTGAATGACTGGACCCACACATTAGTCACAAATCGTTTGGTGTCAACAGTGTAGTGCCCCAGAGATCTGTACTTGGCCTTGGACACTTTATTATTTTTTATGGTGGATTGGTTGGTCGTTGTCCTTCATTCTTAAAGAGGACCAAAATGACATCACTATGCTAAAGTCAAGTTGCAGTGTGTCTGACTGTGGCTGACCAGACTAATAGGAGCTTGGAATGTTCTGCCACAGGTAGGATACAAATAGTCCATGTGAATATTTGGGATGGATTCCCTAAATTTGTGCATTTCGTGTTTCTTTTGAGCTGCTTCTACTTCAATTCTGCTTTGTTCATAGAGCACAGCACCTTCTCTGATGAAGGCATGCCATACTGGGCAGTCCTGTGCCAGTGTCTCACATATCGTACAATCAATTCCAAATTTCTTAAGCGAGAACTTGAGGATGTCCTTGTATTGCTTCTTCTGACCACCATGGGAGCACTTGCCTCGTGTGAATTCCCCATAAAATAGTCTTTTTGGCAAGCATACATTTGGCATTTGAATAACATGGCCAGTCCATTGAAGTTGTGCTTTGTGCAGTAGAGTTTGAATGCTTGGCAGTTTAGTTCGAGAAATGACCTCAGTGTCTGGTATTTTGTCCTGCGAGGTGATCTTCAGAATCTTCCTAAGACAATTCACATGAAAGCAATTCAGTTTCCTGGCACAGGACTGGTATGCTGTCCAGGTTTCAGAGGCATACAACAATGAGGTCAGCACAACACCTCTGTAGACCTTCAGTTTGGTAGTCAGTCTAATTCTCTCCTACGCTTTCCTTCGGAGCCTCTCAAACACTGAGCTAGCTCTGGCAATGCATATGTCAACCTCATTATCAATGTGTACATCCCTGGAAAGTACACTACCAAGGTAAGTGAACTTATCCATGGCATTCAAAAATTATCCATAGTTGGCATACTTATCTAATTTGCAAATAAAACAGAACAGGAGATAGTTAACATACTGGATAACTGAGTCTGCATCTAGACGGGCATTGACTAGCTAGACTGTGGGTGATATCAAATAAAAGTAAACATGTTCTTTTTTTTTGGTCTAGATATATGATTTCATTGATATAGGAAATTCCCAGTATAAAAACTGCCTTCAGCAATGCAGAATGGCAACTTTACAAATTATAGAGAGTTTCCTTGGGGAACTGAGAGGACGTGACTTGCCCATGGTCGAAGGCAAATATGTATCAAAGGCAAGAATTGAACCCAGATATGTCTTTATTGCCTGTACTCTGCAGCTAAGTGGCACAGTGGATAGAATGCTGAGTCTGGAGTCAAGAAGATCTGAATTCAAATCCAGCCTCAGATACTTACTAGCTGTGTTACCCTGAACAAGTAATTTAAGCTCTATTTGCCTCATTTTCCTCAACTGCAAAATAGGGGTCATAACAGCACCTACCTACCCTGCAGGGCTGTTGTGAGGATCAAATGAAATAATATTTGTGAAGCACTTAGCAAAGTTCCTGGCATATAGTAGCCTCTATATAAATACTTATCCCCTTCCCTTCCCTCTCAAAATGAAACATAATAGGGATAAGTGTAAAGTCTTATACTTGGTTCCAAAAATCACCTTCCCAAGTACAAGATGGGGAAGTGTGCTAGTATAGAATTTCATCTGAAAAAGATCTGGGGATTTTAGTGAACTATAAGATAAATAAGAATCAATAGTATCATATGATAAACCAAAAAGGCAATGTAATCTTAGACCACATTAAGAGAGATATGTAGTATCTAGGACCATGAAGATGTGATAGCCACACTGTATTCTTCCTGGTTCAAGCCTTTAGAGTCTTCTGTTTCATTCTAGGCACCACATTTTAGGAAGGAAATTGGTAAGCTGGAGAACATTCAGAGGATAACTAGGATGGTAAAAAGTCTTATAATAATACTATATAAGGATTGGTTGAAGGAATTCAAAATGCTTAGCTTAGAGAAGATTTTGTGGTGGGGTGGGGCAGGAGACCTATCTTCAATTTTTTGAAGGACTCTCAAATGGAAGAGTAATTAGAATGCCTTTTCCTGGTCCCAGAGGGCAAAATTAGGAATAATGGGTCAAAGTTGTGAAGAGGCACATTTAGGCTTGGTATAAGGAAAGACTCCTAGAAGTTAGAACTAGCCATAGGTGAAATATAGTGCCTCCGGAGGCAGTGAGTTCCTCTTCACTAAAGGTCTTCAGTTGAAGTCTGGATGACCATATGTCAGGTATTTTAGGGGGACTTCCTATTCAAGTTCATGTTAGACTTGTAAATCCCTTCCAACTGTGAGATTCTTTGAATGGTTTTGGAAGTTTTTTTATATATGTCAGGATAAAGCCAATTAAGAACATAAATAGTGCTTAGTAGCCACATGTAAGGTACATATACTTGTTTCCTTATAGCCATGCTGATATAAGAAACCTGGATAAGTATGAGGAAGCTCATCAGAAGAAGATTGACAATTAGATGATGATTTTTTTTTTACCACGAAGACCCATGAAACAGAATTTTAGAGCATTCCATTAATTTTCATCGCATCCTTATGTGACCTTTTGCAAATGAAAGGGAATTGAAAACTATTAGGGCACATTATTTGCCAGGATACAGTGAGGAATAAAATTTTAGCTGGTCAATTTCTCGAAATTATTCTAGGACAGTACAGAAGTGTAAATATAGAAGGTAGATGTGAGAGTAATAATAATTTACTTAGTAACTGATGGTCTTCTTAAAATCGGAGAGTAAGGCAGACTTCCAGGGGCGGAGCCAAGATGACGGCTGGAAAGCAGTGAGCTCCCCACTGAGTCCCTCCAAAAACCTATAAAAAATGGCTCTGAACCAATTCTAGAACTGCAGAACCCACAAAATAGCAGAGGGAAGCAGGGCTCCAGCCCAGGACAGCCTGGATGGTCTCTGGGTGAGGTCTATCCCACACGGAGCTGGGAGCTGGGAGCTGGGATGGTCTCTGGGTGAGGTCTATCCCACATGGAGCTGGGAGTGGAGCAGAGCAGAGCCCAGCAAGAGCTGCTCGGACCAACCAGACTGGGAGCCTGCGGAGTGGGCCCTAGCACCCTGAATCAGTGAGCTGCAGCAGTTACCAGACTTCTCAACCCACAAACACCAAAGACAGTGGAGAAGGTTAGTGGGAAAAGCTTCGGGAGTGGAAGGAGTTCGAGGTTCGGTCACCGCCCCCGGGGCAGTGGAGGTGGGGCAGCTACAGCTGCTGTTGCTTCTGGCCCCAGGCCCACCTGGTGGGAGGAATTAAGTGGCAGATCAGAGCAGGAGTGAAGAGTCTGCTGAAGATCTAAGCCCAGTCCAGGTTGGGGGTTCTTGGGGAAGGAGGAGTGCTGGTGTGGCAGAGCTGGCGCATCCCCCCCAAACGTGGAACATAGAACTCTTTAGTCTACAAGCAGTCATACCCCACTGAAAAACTCAAGGGCCAAGTTAGTTGGTTGGGAATATGGCCAGGCAGCGAAAACACATCCAGATTCAGTCTCAGACTTTGGATTCTTTCTTTGGTGACAAAGAAGACCAAAACATACAGCCTAAAGAAGTCAACAAAGTGCAAGAGCCTACACCAAAAGCCTCCAAGAAAAACATGAACTGGTCCCAGGCCATGGAAGAGCTCAAAAAGGATTTGGAAAAGCAAGTTAGAGAAGTAGAGGAAAAATTGGGAAGAGAAATGAGAAGGATGCGAGAAAACCATGAAAAACAAGTCAATGACTTGCTAAAGGAGACCCAAAAAAATACTGAAAAAAATATTGAAGGAAACAGCACCTTAAAAAATAGACTAACTCAAATGGCAAAAGAGCTCCAAAAAGCCAATGAGGAGAAGAATGCCTTGAAAGGCAGAATTAGCCAAATGGAAAAGGAGGTCCAATGGACCACTGAAGAAATACTACCTTAAAAATTAGATTGGAGCAAGTGGAAGCTAGTGACTTTATGAGAAATCAAGATATTATAAAACAGAACCAAAGGAATGAAAAAATGGAAGACAATGTGAAATATCTCATTGGAAAAACCACTGATCTGGAAAATAGATCCAGGAGAGATAATTCTAAAATTATTGGACTACCTGAAAGCCATGACCAAAAAAAGAGCCTAGATATCATCTTTCAAGAAATTATCAAGGAGAACTGCCCTGATATTCTAGAGCCACAGGGCAAAATAGAAATTGAAAGAATCCACCGATTGCCTCCTCAAATAGATCCCAAAAAGAAATCTCCTAGGAATATTGTCACCAAATTCCAGAGCTCCCAGATCAAGGAGAAAATACTGCAAGCAGCCAGAAAGAAACAATTTGAGTATTGTGGAAACCCAATCAGAATAACCCAAGATCTGGCAGCTTCTACATTAAGAGATCGAAGGGCTTGGAATATGATATTCCGGAGGTCAATGGAGCTAAGATTAAAACCTAGAATCACCTACCCAGCAAAACTGAGTATCATGCTCCAAGGCAAAATATGGATTTTCAATAAAATAGAGGACTTTCAAGCTTTCTCAGTGAAAAGACCAGAGCTGAATAGAAAATTTGACTTTCAAGCAAAAGAATCAAGAGAAGCATGAAAAGGTAAACAAGAAAGAGAAATCATAAGGGACTTACTAAAGTTGAACTGTTTTGTTTACATTCCTACATAGAAAGATGACGTGCATGATTCATGAGACCTCAATATCATAGTAGCTGAAAGGAATATGCGTATATATGTTTATGTGTGTGTGTATAGATATATATATATATATATGTGAATGAGCATGTATGTATATATGTATGTGTATATATATATATATATAAAGAGAGAGAGAACGAGAGAGAGTGGACACAGGGTGAGTTGAAGATGAAGGGAAGATATCTAAAAGAAATAAAATCAAATTAAGGGATGAGAGAGGAATATATTGAGAGAGGGAGACAGAGAGAGATAGAATGGGGTGGATTATCTCACATAAAGATGGCAAGAGGAAGCAGTTCTGTGGGAGGAGGGGAGAGGGCAGGTGAGGGGGGAATGAGTGAATCTTGCTCTCATCAAATTTGGCCTGAGGAGGGAATACCATACACACTCAATTGGGTATCTTACTCCACAGGAAAGAAGAGGGAAGAAGATAAAAAAAAGGGGGGGATGATGGAGGGGAGGGCAGATGGGGGTGGAGGTAATCAAAAACAAACACTTTGGAAATGGGACAGGGTCAAGGGAGAAAATTCAATAAAGCGGGATGGGTTGGGAAGGAGCAAAATATAGTTAGTCTTTCACAACATGAGTATTGTGGAAGGGTTATACATAATGATACACATGTGGCCTAGGTTGAATTGCTTGACTTCTTAGGGAGGGTGGGTGGGAAGGGAAGAGGGGAGAGAATTTGGAACTCAAAGTTTTAAAAACAGATGTTCAAAAACAAACAAAAAGTTTTTGCATGCAACTAGAAAATAAGATACACAGGCAATGGGGCGTAGAAATTTATCTTGCCCTACAAGAAAGAAAGGGCAAAGGGAATGGGAGGGGAGTGGGGTGACAGAAGGGAGGGCTGAATGGAGAACAGGGCCACCAGAATATACGTCATCTTGGAGTGGGGGGGGAGGGTAGAAATGGGGAGAAAATTTGTAATTCAAACTCTTGTGAAAATCAATGCTGAAAACTAAATATGTTAAATAAATAAATTTAAAAATAAAAATAAAACAAAATTTAAAAAAAGATACAGCAAAAAAATCACAGAGTAAATAATGGTAAAAAAATTTTGTCCTGAACTGGGGATTCAGGAGACCTGGTTTTATCATTTACTAGTTATGTGATCTTATTTGTTATGTTGCTTCTCTGGATCTGAGTTTCCTGTCTATAATATGAGGAAATTTATCTCGATGTTCTCTAAAGTCTCTTTCAGCTCTGAGATTCTATGTTTTTACACCCTGTGTTCTAAAGCCTCTTCCAGATCTGATATTTTAATATCTTATGATTCAATGATTCTATTGCTTCTGATGTACTATGTTTCTATAACCAAGTAAGCTGAATTCTCTTGGTCATTTATAATATGGTTCATAGAGGACAAGCACTGATTACCTTTTGTATATTTTGTGCAAAGCCCAATACCAATTAATATTTGTTTTAAAACAAGACAGTCCAAAATCAAATTTGATAATAAGTTAGTTATTGTTAGTTACTGCAGCAATGATAATAACTATTCTCTTTAAAAAGTACTTTAACTTTGTACTAGGAGATGGCCACATGTCCAATGTTCAAATCTCTCAATAATATTTTTGTTTCATTTTTATTGGATAGCTAAAGAGATTCTGTTCCATCCTTCAAGGTACCAATTCCTCTCTCTTGTTAAGAATCAGCATTCAGGAACATCCATCTTTTTATCTGAGGAAGGCACAGATGAGAGCCTTGTTCTGCTGTATAGCAAAAGGAGTTTATTAAAAAGCTCTAGGAAAAAAGGGACCTTGGTCCTTACCAGATGTGACTAAGACATGAACAAAGATATCTGAGTGTGCAGTGTAAATAACAGGATACAAGAAAGAGTTGTTATGAAGACATATGGCTAAAGTAAAACCTTACTCAATACTTGACTTTACCTGCATAATTTTCTATGTGCAGATTGCTTCCCTTTGATCCTTGTCAACTCTAGAATATGCCACCTGGGCATGGACTTCTTCCATGGTAGTAAGTGTCTGAAACAGAGTTCAGGAGATCAGTCACGTAGTCTTAGCATGTAAGAACTGAAAAGGGTCTTAATATATATTGGAACTGGAAGAGGGTCTTAAAACTTAACATGAGAATAGGAACATAGAACATGGAAGTTTAGAACTACATAAGACATTGAAATACAGAATGTTGGAGCCAGAAAGGCTCTTAGAAATTATCTTTTCAAAGTCTTTTATTTTACAGATGGTGAAACTGCACCCCAGAGAGCAGAAGTTATTTCCACACTGAATTTGTGGTACATTCATAAGTCTCATTTCTGTATCCTAGGCAAAATTTCCTCTAGATGTGTTTTTCTTTTTAAATAAATATCCCTGAATTGAAGTCAACAAATAACCTCTAATAATAATATGGCCATAGATAATTAATTTTCCTTTATGGCCTTAGTTTCCTCATTTATAAATCCAAGGGCCTAGACTAGGGGATCTCTTCCAGCCCTTGTGACTCTGATATTCTTTGTTTCAATGAAGCCTATCCTCAGACTCAGGGAACAATTAGCTTGCAGGAAAGTTATGTTATCATAGTAAATAGAGTTGGAATACATACTCTATTCTTTTATGTCTAAGCTATACCACTGACTAGCTTTGTGACTTTGGATGGGGAAACTCATTTTGCTGAGCTTTAGTTTCTTCATCTGTAAAATGAGTCCATTAGACTAGTGATACCAGAGGTACCTGACTGCTCTCAAGTTCTGTGATTTTGTTATTCTCTTTTAGGTTCCTGCAGCATGTTGCTTTGAATGTTTCCTCAATGTTACTGTTGACATACTCTATCCTCCCTTGTTAAGTGCTGTGTAAATGTTGCAGAGAAGGTGTCACTTGAATTATTCATTTTCCTGAATTATTCATATGTAGTTTAAAGGTTCTGAATAAAATGAAGCCCTGCCTTAAAAAGGGAGGCCGGAGAAGAGATGGAGGCAATGTTATGTACTGACTGAAGATCTAGGGAAGATAGCAGAATAGAGTGGAAAGAGGAGAATCAGGAGAGCTGAGTTCTATGTGTAGCTTCTTGTGCCTCAGTTTCCTTATCTGTGAAATAAAGGTACTAGACTAGATCTAGTACTTAGCATAGTGTCTGGCACATAGTAAGCACTTAATAAATAAGTACTTGTTGACTTATCTTGACCATAGGCTCTTTAAGTCCCCATTCTAGCTACTAGCAACCTGTTATAGCATAAATAGCACTGGTTTGGAAGTCTAAAGAGAGCTGAGTTCTAATCCTGGCTGCACTGTTTATTATCTTTATCACCTTAGACAAATTACTCTTCTTTTCTAGTCCTCAGTTTTTTCATTTCTAAAATAAATACTTGGACTAGAGGATTTCAACTCAAAATCCTAAGAACTCTAATAAACCTCCTAACATTCTATTGTTATTGGATGATAGTAATAGAGGCAAATAAAAATGAGGGATAGGGTTGTTTGGTGAATGGAAAGCTGGCCTTGGAATCAGGAAGATCTGGATTCAAATCCCATCTCTGACACTTACTGGCTTTATGAGTGTGGAAAAGTCACATAGCCCTGAACAACTCTCAGCTTGTCAGAATAGTTGGTGATCTGCCTTGTAGAAGGGATTTCATCATAGAGAATTCCCTTCACCAGTGAAATCACATTCAGACCAAAATAAAAGAGTAGCTGACATTGCTGTAGCGCTTTACAGTTTACAAAATCCTTTCATCACAACAACCTTATTAATTAAGTAGTCCCAGTATTCTTATTTTCATTTAATAAATGAGAGCTTAGAAAGATTAAATTACTTGCTTAAGGTCATACAGCAAATAAGTGTTAAAGTTGGTATACAAGTTTTGTTCTATTGACTCCAAGTCTAATGTTGTTCTTCCCAATCACCATCCTGGCACATTCTACATTCTGCCATTCTCTATTCTAAGGTCCTTTCTAACTGCAACAGTCTGTGTTCTAACATTTGAACTCTTGGGCAGATGGCCTACTGCTTCAAGTGTGATCAAAACTTTTTACAGAGAAGCTTAGGCTAGACGCCTTTGTTTTCATGGCATGGATGTAAAGTGAACAAAAGGCATTTCATGAATGTGCATTTGGAACTTTTTTATGTGGATAAATTTTTATTTTAAGAGATCAGGCTTTTTCTTTGACAGTTTCAGCTTGTAAATTTCCACATCCCTAGACAAGCCTGGTTTACCTCCAGAAATTCATCAGCTTTACTCCTAAATTTCCCAGTTATGGCAGGATTTGTGAGAGGTGACCCTGGCATTTCATGAATGTGAAGTGTAATTTGAGCTTCACTTTTGTGCTAGAGCAAGAGCCTTATAAAAATATAAAATTCTTCGTTGATAATTCCTTTTCCCTAAAATCAGGACTTTTCTAAGATCCTACCATTGTAAACATACAAGGATGAAATATGGGCTTAATAAAATGTATATTTGGAAATAAATGTTCCATACACACAGGAAATCAGGCTAGCAACCAGACCTAGTGTCATGTGGGCTTTTTCATCTTTTGACATATAGGCAAAAGTAAGTTGTTAGGTAATGCCTGGTTCTCCTCTCTTTAGTCTGCTAATCAATTTGTCTTTTTCATACCATCTTAAAATCAGGAGAGCATATTATCTTTTTAGCTCCTATTTTGGATTTGTGAAGAAAGGCTGCTTTGTTGGACTCCCGACTGTCTAGATTCAAAGATAGCTGTGTTTCTGTAGAAAGAATAGAGGACTTGAAGGAGTTAGGAGACACAGGTTTGAGTCATTCTTCCTCCACTTAATAACCATGTGACTTGGGCAAGTCACTTCACCTCTGTCAGTTTCCTTAGCTAATGCACAGTTTGGTATTTTGCTTCTTTTTCTTTTGCACTGTGACAGTATTTACATTGTATATACAATAAATGGAAGTAGTTTGACCTCTGTCCCCTCAGTCCAGACACTACTATGGCTGTGGCCCTGTGATCATTATGTCACTGTCCAATTGGTTTAGGGCCTGTAGGGCATGAGATCTAGTTTTCTAAAGCTAGGTTGGGAGTTCGTGGGAAATTCATTGATTCTGAATGTTAGGGTTTAAGTCAGATGGTGACTGCTCTTGTGGGACAGATGATAGTATAGTTGTTTAAAACTTTGCATCCTGGGATTCGTTTGGGAAATCTTTATGGGAAGTTCCAGTCTTCCTTTCCAGATTTATCTTATAATATTTGCCTTCAAGATCTAGCTAAATAGAACTGCTCACAAGATTATAGGGTCATCAGATTTAAAGTGTGAAGAGGCCTTAGAGCTCATCTATTTTAACTCTGCCTATGCCCATCCTCCCAATCTCTCCACTGTCATCAGTTTACAGGAAACTGACACCCAGAAAGGGGAAATGACTTTCCTAAAGTAGAAAATAGGACTATAATTCAAACCCAGCTCTCTGTAACACCAAATCCTGTGCTATCTCTACTGTAGTATATTGACTATACTGAATTGTTCTCTCCTCTGATCGCATCCCTCCAACATGCCTTTTTGAATGCTGTTGACTATCCCTGCAATGATCTCTCATGTCTCTACCTGTTGTAATCTTGCTTTCCCTCCAGGGCCTAGTTAAGGTGCCAGCCACTTAATGAAGCCTTACCTGTTTCTCTTTACTCCCTTTCCCTCCGGCTAAAAGATTGGTATCTTCTTCCTGGAATATCTCATATCACTCTTTGTACCTATACTATGTACTTATATTTTAGCTTTTATGGTCATTAACTATATATTTGTCTTACTTCCAATAAATTGTAAGCTTCCTCAGAGCAGGGAATTATGTCTTATCTCACCTTTACCTCTTTACTAGTACCTAGTAATATATGTGTATGTGTTTACATGTTTATATACACATATGTACATATAGTCAATCCTCAGCTTTTGTGAGGGTGATGTTCCTAGAAAATGGTGCAAAAGTCAAAAACATTGATACATTGAATACATTGATACATTGAACTTATTGGAAATAGTGAGTTAGGTTCGCATGACCACCAAAAACTAATCTTTTGCTAGAGAATGTTGAAAATACAGAATTCTTTATTAAAAAACATTAATTCTGATAATATGCACTTTTTCTAACACAGTACCATGAAATAACCCACAAAATGCAGTACATAAAATAAAATTGGTAATATGCAAAACATTTTTTCTCACTAATAATTTTCTAGAATTCTGTGACCTTTTGAGCTAACATCTGAATATTAAAAAAAATTGATTTCAGACAATATTCACTTTTTATAATGCATGAAATCTACAGCACCATAAATACTGCACAGCAATAAAATTCTTAAAACTAAAACATTTTTTAACCTGAATCTTAGCTTCGAACAAGTCAGATGGCCATGTGAGGGAATTGTTCTTGGGCTGTGCACTTGAGTGGTTACTTTAGTGCTTTCTAGAGCAGTTTCATGAACACTTTTGTGAATATTTGCCTCCTTTTTGCAGATTTAGCAAATCATTGATTCATTAACACCAAACTCATAGCCAACAGCAGTTGTAGATATTTTGGCATGAAGTTTATTATCTAACATCTTTATTTTCTCACTAAGCTGCATCTCTGACTTTGGATGCTTGAACTTAGAGCCCAAAGGACTTGCCATTTGGGGGAGCCTCAGAACTTGAGTTTTAAAGGCAAACGATGAAAATAGACAACAAATGCAAAGGGGGCTCTTTACATCTAGGGTGAACAAGACCAGTCAGATGCCTAGTAGGATACCAGCCACTCCACAAACTTGTGCACATTGCACCCCTCATTTTTCTCTTTACTGTGCCTAGCTGTGAATGTGCATGATTGCCAATGTGAAAATGAAAGTGAAGTTACTGATAAAATCGCATGAATGTTTGAAGTTGCAAAAGTTAAACATGCTAATGTAAGATAAGCAGTATATATAAAACCCAACCTGTGGTTTCACCTAAATAGGGAACTACCAGTGAGGAACTAACACCTACCAATTCAGATCTGCAACTGTCCTTCAATTTAAAGCCTCAGACAGTAGCTTAGAGGAAGGTTAAGTGATTTGGTTAATTAAGGTCATGCATTCAGTATGCATCAGAGGCAGGAGTTTAACTCAGGCCTTAATCCCAGGTTAACCAGCTTTCTATGCCATGATGCTTCTCAAGTTGTATGTAATAGGTGGTTAATAAATATTTAAATAAATGCAAGTAAAGGCCAATAATCATTATAAAAATACTTTAAACATTTTATTCACCATTTCAAATAAAAGTTCATGATGCAAGATTACTCTTTTCCCAAAGAAAAAAACCACCAAAATATCCCAGGGGAAAAAAAAAAGCTTATGAATTTGTTCTTCAGTGTTTCCCTTCCCTCCCCCCACTCCCTTTTTAACTTATATGCACATATCTCTATGTTCAAGTCCTCACACAATTTAATGAGAGCTTTTAGATTATCCTTCATCTCTTGGACTCAGACCAGAATCCTACAGTACCTTTCATAGGCTAAATAAGTAGGTTGCCAAGCATTGCTTTCTCTATGTTTGACGATGCTCCTTTGTTAGCCTTTGTGTTTGCTCTTTACTCTGTTCATCACTCTATAGGATTCCCCAAGATTTATTGGGCCATGGAAGGAAAAATATGACTTGAGTGATGGAGAAGTATGTGGCTTTTTTCTGCCAGACAAGCAAATGAGCTTTTCAATGTTTTATTCTGGATAGTGTGATTAGCTTTCAAGCCTTCTCTCTTTCCTATCTTGTTCCTCTCCTTAGTTGCACATTGGTGACATGCCATTAGTCAGGCTACAGCCATCTTTGTGATGCTCTGGAGTATAAGAATCGTCCAGATTAAAAAGCAATATTGTTGGCCCTTCCCTCTCTTCAATAAGATGAAAGTTTCCTTTCTTCTATCTCACACCACAAGTCCTAAAGTGAGGGCACTGCATTATTGCCATACTTAATACATAATTAGAGAAAAATTGAACTAGGTCATCTGAGCATATCTACCAAATCAAGTAGAAGTCACATGGGATACTGCAAAGAGCATTCAAGTTTGAAGTCAGAAGAGCTGGGTTTGCATTTTTCTCTGCTACTTGATAGTTATGTGACCATTGTGAAGTCTGACTATACTTCTCTGACCATGTTTCTTCCATCTACAAAAAAATACTAGTTGTACTATCTGAATGATATAAAATGATTATGAGAATCAAATGAAATAATGTATGTGAGATAGATTGTAAACTTTTAAGTGTACCATAGAATTATTATGGGCATTCTCTTCACAATTTATCTCACTCCTTCTATGTATACTCATCTTATTCATTTCTTCTCAATATTTTCTTATATAGGATCTACTCAATATCTAAGTGTGTGGGATGAAAGACCCTCACTAATTAAAAGTTAATAAGGAGTCATCTCAGGGTGGGAACAGAAATAAATTTTATTCAATTCTCGAGAATTGGGCATCCTCTGCTAGCACAGAGCAGAACCAGCAAAGGAGGCACTTTACGGGCAAAGCACCCATAATTATACCTAACACAAGAGAATTCCTGCCCACCTCTGACCCTTCTCACCATTGGCTGGGAGGTGGGCTTACAATCTGAGCACGAAAGCTAGACAAAGAACCAGGAAATTGAGGCACAGAAACTCCAATTCCCATTCCCTTAGACAATGATTACAACTGAGGTGACATCTATATATCTAAAGAAGGAGAATAGGATAAGGGGAGGGGGAGACCCTCTCCATTCTCTTACAGTACTTTTACAGTAAAGGACAGCAGGTCATAGTGACCCTATTCTTACTGAGCAAATCTTTAAACCAGAACCAGAAGAAAGAACAAAAAGTTTCAGGGTAAACTTTTCCAGATGCTGAACCATCAGACTCTCATGCCTCAGAATTTTTTTTTACTTCCCTATTTCCTGATTTTTAAACATTTCTTAGTATATATATAGATATATATTTATACATATCTTCCCTGTGAAGTCTTCACATTTTATTTACCTCACGCATAAGGGATGCTAATGTATTGATTTAACTCTCCATCTACTGACTTTCATGCCTTTTACATGATTGCTTTATCACATATGAGTGCATAACTGAATTTAAAAGAATTTAATAAACACTTAATATATACCAGGCACTATGCTAAGTGTTGGGGATGCAAATATAAACATGAGACTAACTCTTCTTTCAAAGGACTTACATTCTTGTAGGAGAAGACAACACATAATGGAGAATGTTGGCCAGGAAGTGGTGTTTTGGTCTTGTTAGTCACAATGGTGGGTTATGCCACAGTGGGGTGTATTAAACACACTCTTTCACGAAAGCAATTGTTGTGCTGGTTTTACTTTATTACTAATACAAAAGGGGGAGGTAGGAAAACATGAATGGTAAGATGGTTGAGGTGAAAAATAAATGGATGTTGTTCCCACTAGATATAGTAGATTCTCATCAGTCAAAACAGCATGACTACAAAGAAAGAGTTCCAAAGCAGAATGGTTTAACTCCTCTACCAAAGGGTCTCTGGAGTATATGGTGGCTCTGGCCTCAGTGTCAGGAAGACTTGGGTTTAAGTTTTGCCTCTGACACACGTTAAATATATCAACATGGCCTAGTCACTTAAACTAAGTGCATCCAGGCAAATCTCTAAGTGTATGTTACAGACCAGCAGTTGATGATCTGTCTCAGCAGAAGGATTTTTCTCCTAGGGAGTTACTCACATTGGATGACATCTTAAACTCAGTATGTCTAAAACTGAACTCATCTTTCTTTCTAAAACTTTCCTTCTTTCTAACTTCCTATTACTGCCAAGAGCACCACCATCCTCTCTGTCACCCAGGCTTGCTGGATTTCATCCTCAACTCTTCAGTCTCCATAACCAATTAGTTGTCAAATCCTGTCACTTCTTTCTTCATAACATCTCTTGTATGAACCTCCTTCTCTTCTCTGGCACTGTTATCACTCTAGTGCTGGCTCTTTCTCCCTTCATGGCTGGACAATCACAATAGGCTTCTGTTTGGTCTCTTTGCCTCAAATCTCTTTCTGTTCTAGTCCATTTTTCATTCAACTGTCAAAATGATCTTCCTAAAGTGAAGGTCTGACCATATCACCTCCCTGTTCAACAAACTTCAATGGGTCTGTGTTATTACCTGTTTGGCTTTTAAAACATTTCATAACTTGGCACCGTCCTACCTTTCCAGGTAGGATACGCTTTTTCTTATACTTTTCTCTATATACTCTTTGATCCAGTGACACTGGCTTATTTGCTAATTCTTGTCACGTGATTAGTGCTTAATATATGTTTTTTTATTGACTGATATAATCAGAGGAATGATTTTTTTCCTTAAGTTTTTAATGTTTCTTTCCAATTTCATGTAAAAATATTTTTAACCTTCATTTTTTACATTTTTGAGTTCTAAATTTTCTTCCACTCTCATTGATAAGACAAGCAATTTGATAAAGATTATACATGTGCAGTCATGCAAAACATGTTTCCATGTTAGTCATGTTATGAAAGAAAACACAGGCCAAAAAGCCCCAAGAAAAATAAAGTTAAAAAAAATTATGCTTTGATCTGCATTCGGTTTACATCAGTTCTTTCTCTGGAGGTGGATATCATTTTTCATCATAGGTCCTTTAGAATTTTCTTGGATCTTTGTATTGTTAAGAATAGTTGTCATTCACAGTTGATCACTGTACAATATTACTGTTACTGTGTATGATATTCTGTATCTGCTAGTTCCACTTGCATCAATTCATGTAAGTTTTTCCAGGTTTTTCTGAAAGCATCCTGACCATCATTTCTTTTAGCACAATAGATTTCCAAAATAGTCATATACCACAACTTGTTCAGCCATCCCCCAATTGATAGGCATCCTGTTAATATCCAATTCTTTGCCACCATGAAAGAACTGCTTTAAATATTTATATATATATATGTCCTTTTCCTTTTTTCTTTTTAAATCTCTTTGGAATGCAGACCTAGAAGTGATATTTCTGGGGAAGCACAGTTTTATACCCCTTTGGACATATTGTTCTCCAGAATGGTTGGATCAGTTTACAACTTCACCAACAGTGCATTTTCTGATATCCCTTCCAACATCTGTCGTTTTCCTTTTCTGTCATTCATATTAGTCAATCTCATAGATGTGAGATGATACCTCAGAGTTGTTTTAATTTGCATTTCTCCAAATAGTGATTTAGAGCATTTTATATGAGTATAGGTATCTATATAGATATATTTCATATGACTGTATATCTATATGACTATAGATAACTTTGATTTTTATTTTATATGCCTGTAGATAGCTTTGATTTTTTTATCTGCAAACTGCCTGTTTATATCCTTTGACCATTTATCAATTGGAGAAGGACTCATATTATTATAAATTTGACTTATTCCTCTAGGTATTTGAGAGATGAGGTCTTTGCTAGGGAAATATGCTGTAAATCCCCCATCCCGCCCCAACCCACAGTTTTCTGTTTTCCTTCTAATCTTGACTGCATTAGTATTTTTGTGCAAAAAAATTAATGTAATCAAAATTATCCATTTTATATCCTGTAATGCTCTCTATCTCTTGTTTGGTCATAAATTCTTCTGTTGTCCATAGATCTGACAGGTAAACTATTCCATGCTTCCCTAATTTGCTTATGCTATCATTCTTTATGTCTAAATCATGTACCCATTTTGACCTTATCTTGGTATGTGATATGAGTTGTTGGTCTACACTTTGTTTCTGCCAAACTGCTTTCCAGTTTTCCCAGCAGTTTTTGTTAAATAGTAAGTTCTGGTCTACATCTTTGAATTTATCAAACACAAGATTACTGTGGTCATTTACTACTGTGTATTATGTACCTAATCTATTCCACTGATCCACCTCTCTATTTCTTAGCCAATACCAGATTGTTTTGATGATTACTGCTTTGTCATATGGTTTGAGATCTGGTACAATTAAGGCCATTTTCCTTCACACCTTTTTTCATTAATTCCCTTGATCTTCTTGACCTTTTGTTCTTCCAGATGAATTTTATTACTTTTTTTTAGCTCTATACAATAATTTTTGGTGATTTGGTATGGCGCTGAATAAGTAGATTAATTTAGGTAGAATTGTCATTTTTATTATATTGGCTCGGCCCATCCGTGAGGAATCGATATTTTTCCAGTTGTTTAGATCTGACTTTATTTGTGTCAGAAGTGCTTTGTAATTGCGTCCATGTAGTTCCTGGCTTTGTGTTGGCAAGTATATATTTATTTTAAATGGAATTTCTCTCTCTACCTCTTGCTGCTAGACTTTGCTGATGATTTATATAGGTTTATTTTATATCCTGCAACTTTGATAAAGTTGTTAATTATTTCAACTAGTTTTTTAGTTGATTCTTTGGTATTCTCTATGTGTACCATCATATCATCTGCAAAGATTGATGGTTTTGTTTCCTAATTACCTATTTTAATTCCTTTGATTTCTTTTTCTTCTCTTATTGCTATAGCTAACATTTCTAGTACAATATTGGATAGTAATAGTGATAATGGGCATCATTGATACCTTTTTAATTTATTCATTGATCAAAGATCCCTGATGTTATTGGGAAGGCTTCTAGCTTATTCCCATTGCAGATAATATTTGCTATTGGTTTTAGATAGATACTTCTTATCATTTTATGGAAAGCTCCATTTATTCCTGTGCTTTCTAGAGTTTTTAATGGGAATGAGTATTGTATTTTGTCAAAAGCTTTTTCTGCATCTATGGAAATAATCATCAGAGGACTGATTTTTTTAAAAAAAATCTTTAATTCTATCTCTTATAGAACATAGTAACATATAAAATGGCCTTCTGTAACAAAGTCATTTTTCTGAAGTATAAGCCTGACCATGTTATCCTCCCTTTTCACTAAACTCTAGTGGCTCCCTATTATCTCCACGATCAAATATTAATGCTCTGGCTATAATGACTCAGTAACTGGCCTTTTTAAATCTTTCTGGTCATACTCTACAATCTAGCTCCTCTGGCCTACTTGCACTTACTCAAGTTACCTGGCACTCCATCTCCCATTTTCGTGCCTACATATTGGCTATCTCTAATCTAGAATGTTCTTTCCCATCACTTCCACTTCTTTATTTCACTGCCTTCCTTCAAGACCCTGCTCAGATTCTCCCTCTATAGGAGACCTTTCCTGGTCTCCCCAGCTGCTAGTACCTTCCCTTCCCATATTACCTTCCATCTATTCTGTCTATATCTGGTATGTATCTAGTTATTTTCATGTTTGTTTTGACCTTTAGAATATTAACTTCTTGAGGTCATGGACTCTTTCTGCTTTTCTTTTTATCCCAGCACTTAGCATAATTTGTGGCACACACTAAGCTCTTAATAGATGCTTGTTAACTGCCTAGCCTCATATGATAAGAGTGACTGAAGCAGACTAGAACTGTGGAATGTGAAAGCTAGCAGAGGGATAGCAGGGATGATCTAAACTAACTCCCTCATGTGACAGGTGAGGAAAATTATAGCTAAGCATTCTCCATACTTTGCTGTATCTGCGCTTGCAGCCACCTTCTTCCATTGGTGAATTTTTCATATAACCCCATTTTGGGGAAGGGCACAGACCAGGCATCCTTCAGTGTTCAGTCTTTGCTACTATCCCTCTACACAAGTACCTTCCCCATCTGATCCCACCCCTACTTTTTAGCTCCCTTTTATGTATTGTCTTCCCCCACTAGGATGTGAATGCCTTGTGAGCAGGGACTGCCTTTCTTTTTACTTGTGATCATATCCCCAACACTGAGTACAGTGATAATAAGCACTTAATAAATACTTGTTGATTTGATTTTACCAGACACATGAAGTGAGTTGCCCAAGGTCACATAACTGGTTAACTGTAGAAGTAGGATTAAAATCCAGGTCTCTTGCCTCCTAATCCAGTCCTTTTTCTGTTATGCCACCAGGTTTTCTGAATCCCAAGTTCAAAAGCACATAGATAAAATATAGGTGCTGCCTGCTTAAAGATTAGCAATTAAATTTCATTAGGTACTTAAGGAGCACCAAGACCATGATAATAAAGGAAAGAAAGCTGAATCAGACCTGTGTTCTTCTCTTGAATGACTCATTTATCTTCCCTTGGTCTTGGTGGTTTCCTAATAAAGAAACTAAGCAGAGTAGATTAGATGGTCCCATCCTTTTCTAAAATCCCACAATATCTGGCTCCATTTGGAATATAATAAATATCAGTTCTGCCACAGTGCTTTGCATTAATTTACCTAACACTAATTTGGCTTAGGTAATTACCAAGGTGCATCCCATATTGAGGTTGCCAATGGAATTGGGCAGTTGTTATATTTGCTTTGGGGCATTTTAAAACAGAGGCTAGGGATCTTTGCCTTTGAGTACTCTTGCACATTTTTTTTCCTTCTCCCAAATTAGTCCACCTCCCCTTCCTAAGTATCTGCCCATGACCTCATTTCTCCTTAAGTTAGACAAATGCCAACAGTTGACTTATTTTTTTAACCTTGTCTGAACCCCTAGCTTATTGTGATAACACATTTTTCACAGGGCTTAAAAATGTTCAATTCACTTTTCGCATACCCCTTCTGTAAGGTAGATAGAACAGTTATAGTTACGCCTATTTTACATAGTTTCAAAACAGTAAAGGATCACACAGGTCATAATTAGACAGCTGATAAACATCATAGTCAAGATTTGAACCTTATTATTAACGCTGTACTCTTTTCATCATGCTATCTCCTAATTTGTAGGATGGGTGTGTGTGTGTGTGTGTGTGTGTGTGTGTGTGTGTGTGTGTATGAAGCTTGGTATAATAGACATTCCTTTACTTCTCCCTTAAATTGATACCCCTTTTGAATTTCTGTAGGACACAGAACTAATTATGTTTCCCAGGAATTGTCCAAAACTGTCATAGTAATGAACAGAATGAATTTATCCCTAGAGTTGAATCACTCAGTATATGGTACATGCTGTTACTGCAATTTCTGAATCCTCTACTGAAATTGCATTTGCATTGGTTACTCTGGAGTTCTTGACTTTTCATGGTATGCTAGATTTCAGAATTAGTCCCATTCTCTTTCCCCCAATATAGTTGGGTTTTCTGGCACAGCTGAGCATAAGAGAAGCAATTTATCTGTATCTCATCAACATTAACTTTTCAGCAGATCTTTTCTCCTGCACACACACATCATTTTAGGATTCCTTCAGTTGCTGAAAGCTGCTAGAAGCAACTTGGCCTTGATCAAATGCTAGCCTATGTGGAAAGCAGGAAAATGATTTATGATGTTATGCTTCTATTGCAATAAAATCCTTTGAATGTAAAGCAATAGACGTCATCACTTCTTTTTCCTTGCGGTCTTTTAAGTAGTGATTCTTATACTGAAAAAAGTACAGATAAATTTGATATGTCAAGCTTTTTATCAAGTCTAAGATGACTAATTATTCTTATTTTATGTTTTCCCCACTATAACCCTCATTTTTCAGGCTATGTCACAGTTAAAAAGAAAAGGTCTTGCTTGATGGCCTGTCCTCACCTCTGACATACTATATTAAAAGGCAAAATATATTAGTAGGTTTTAATCTTGAACTTTACTATCTTTAAAACAGTTGCCCATTATAGTTGAAGAAAAATGCCTATCTGTAGAAACAAAACCCTAAGCAGTTAAAACAAATCTTGGCATCTATAAATTATGAATGACTTAAAATAATTGACCACTTTCCACTCTGAGTCTGTGACTGTGAACAAAGTGATATAGCATCATTGAATGATTGAGCTAGAATGGACATTAGAACACAGAGCAGAGAATTTTAAAACATCAAATATTAGTTGGAGAGGACCTTAAAGGGCACCTAATTCAATTTCCCAATAATTCCATCTACAAAATTGTTGACATGTTTAGAGGGCAATAAAGAGACTGTCCTATTTGTACAGACAGATCATTAGATAGCTATGTTTGGTTGCCACTGAAAGTTTATCCATTAGCTTTGAGTGATCTGGTGTTTTGTTATTGTTCTCCTTGTTGGTTGATTGGATGGTTTTTGTTGTTGTTTGGTTGTTGCTTTCCCTTCCTCCATAGCACGTAGGCTCACTTAGTTTTATCTTATTTTATTTTATTTTTGGTAGGGTGGGTGGGGGAGAGCAGTCACTAATCTTATCTTACCCACTTGGGACAATGATTCAGTTTCCGGATGGAAGTACATCATTGCTGGAATAATGGAATAAAATACTCCACACTGATTATAGGGTCTGTTGGTCTTTGTCACTTGAGATAGGCTTACCCATAGCCAGTCCAGTTTGGTTAGTTTACTGTGTGGTAAAATTGGTCAAGCAAAAGCAACTTGAACATGTGGTTTACTTTTGCCAATTTCCAGAAGAAATAAAAATGTCCTTCTCAGAGCTATTTTTATTCTTTGGAGTGAGAATCTTGCCACAAAACTACCTTTGGCAGATTTTCATGCCAATAAATTTGGTTTTGTCTAGAAAACCACATATTCAAAAAGAGTGAAAAAAGGAACCCTGTCAAAGAAATGTCTTACATAGATATTGTAATCACAACCATAATAATCCTCATTGTGGAAGGAAGTTGGTGGTCTACCTTAAGCACAAGCTTGAAATAACCTACACTTTATATTACATATAAGCGTAAAGCTATTGGTAGCATAAATGTTATTTTTCAGATGAGGGAACTAAGGTTCAAGGAAGTTAAAAGACTTATTCACAACTGCTTAGTGACAGTGCATAGACTCAAATCCAAATTTTTCAACTCCAAAGTATACAATGAGCTTTAAATCTCTATGTGTTTTTCAATTCACACTGTCTCTATCTGTTTGGCTGGATCCTGTCTACACTTGATTTTAGCAATAAGCCTTTTAAAATAGTTATGTATGCCTAATGGTATTAATGACCTTTGGGAAGGCTCTTGACACAAAGGATGGATTTATTTGCAAAAAAAGCCCCCCAAAATCCTGGCTATCAGTCTTTCTTGTCCTTCCTTCCCCCTACCATATGTGTTCTACTGAAAGAATATTTTCAAATTGGAAATGTTTTCAGCCCTACAAATGTTTGAGTTAAGATGCTTCCAAATAAAAGGTTTGCTTTCCAACAATTGTTTTATATGGGAAATGCCACCATCTCAGATTAGTATGGATAATTTTAAAATATTATTCAAGATGAACCTGTATACCTTAGTAGATATGTATTGCTTGTGATATACTTCAAGGATCTGTCATTTTATTTGTTTGGATACTTAATTGATGTCTATAAAAATGCCATGGCCCCATGACCCCCCCAAAAAAGATTCATCACCTTGTGGCCAAACTGGTAATGAATATATTTGAACTTGGCTAAACTAGTACTTGAGGGACAGAACAGTAGTTCATCACTGGTTTAATTCATGAAACCTTTCCAATATGGTTGGGGCTGCTAGAACCTGCATTCTAATGGCCTAGCCTTTGAGAAGCTAGGGTCATTTCCACTCTAGGATGAGACAATAGAGGACTTTAGTGAAGAGCCCGTGATATACTGATTCTTAAATACTGAATTATCTTTTGCATTTCTTGTTGTGGGCAGAACATATTAAAACATTTTCTAGAAATTTAATAGCTACATTTTCTGACTGTGGAAATATTTTGTAAGAGTTGATGTGGTATACCATAAAACAGCATTGGACTGGGAATCAGAAGACCTGGGTATGAGTACCAGATATATCATTTACCAACTAGGTGGCAAGTCATTGGGGCAGTTCAGTTTTTCTCTCTAAATGTTATTTTCCTTATCTATGAAATAAAGATGAAACTACTTTTACCACCTACGTCACAGAGGAGTTGTGGGCAAAGTACTTTGTAAACCACAGAACACAATGTAAGTGTGACCATATTGTCATCTTCTGTGTCCTGCTGCAGCTTACTATAATTATCCATCTGTGGATACTTATGCAACTATGCACTGGAGTTATTGAATAAACTTGTGTTCATCACTCATATCGTACCAGAAACTGCCTATGACAGAAAGAAATGGAGGCGCTGTCTTTGATACTTCCATTCCAAAGGAGCAAAAAGTACACAGACACACACAGGGGCCAAAAGATGAGTGTTGAGAAGTTGTTTCTTGAAGAGGAAAGAGGTTAAATTAATTTCCTCACTTCTTATAAGCCTGTTATGAAGCTTTATATTTTAAAAAAAAGTTTGTGACTCTCTCTCTCTCTCCCTCTCTCTCTCTACATATATACACATATACACACACACACACACACACACACACACACATACACACACACACATATATATATATATATTACACACACACACACACACACACACAAATATGGAAAGCATTAGATGCTTGGTTGATGAAAACTCTTCTTTTATTGCAGAACACATGTGTAACTGCAGTATAGTTGGAAGCCTGGATGGGAATCGATGCAACCAAACCACAGGGCAGTGTGAGTGTCATCCAGGCTACAGAGGGCTTCACTGTGACTCCTGCAAGGAGGGCTTTTATCCAACCAGCACCAGTGTCCAAGGGCTCTGTCTCTCTTGTGACTGCAATCCCCGTGGAGCCATCAGCCCAACTTGTAGCAGGTAAGCAGATGAAGGAGGAGAAGAAGGTGCTGTTTTGGGGAATGGAGTTTCTACTTCCCAGAGAAGTGAGGTCACTTGGAATGGGCCTTAGCTGATTTCCCACATGGAGTCTTAATGTTCACAGGGAGAAGAAAGTCTGCCTTACATCTATCATGAGACAAAGTAGTGAAGGTCTACCATTTAATCTACAATCCAGTTAATTTGGTCCAAGTTTCCCCCGTTGTTACTGTTTTTCTCTCTGTTAACTACAAAATGTGTAATGATGGCTGACATAACCAAAATGCTTTTGCATCTGTTATCTCCTTTGATCCTCACACCACACCCGTGAGGTAGGTAATGAAAAGATTGTTATCTTCATTTCATGGATTAAGAAATTAAAATTTGGAAAAGTTAAGTGTTTTGCCTATGGACAAATAGTAAATAAGTAGCAGAACTGGTACAAGACCTTGGCTCCTTTGATTTCCATTTACAGATGACCCAGAAAATAATTCCACTGTACTTCTTAGTTAAAATACAATGTGAATCAATTCAGGATGCAGATTTTGGAAGGCAGTATGATTTGATGGAAGGAGTACTCTGCTTGAAGGCAGAAAAAGACCTGGGTTCGGGTTGGGCAAGTCACTTAATCTCTCTGAGCCAGTTTCCTCATCTGTAAAATGGCAATAATAGTATTTAGACTGGTTTATCTACATTGTTGTTATGCAGGAAAGACTTTATTAAAATGCTGTGTAAACATGGGCTTATTGGTAAATTTGGCCTTTATTTCCTCTAATCTTCAGCCAGTCACTTTCCAAATGCATGGTATGGTGAGAATATCTCTTGCCCTAGAAGTCAGGTGACCTGAGTTCTAGTCTCAGCTTTACCAATAACAGGATATGTAATCTCAGGCAAGCATCATTTCATCTTTCTGAGCCTCAGTCTTCTTGTCTGCTAATACAAAGGAGCTGCACTGAATGATCCCAGACTTCCCTTTTAGCTCTGATGGTCCATAAGTCTATGGCTTGAAAAAAAATGAAGACAAATCCATTCCCACTTCTCAAATGAACTTTCCTATTAAGGCAATAGTGTAGCCTTTGTATGTGGAATATAGGGTCTGTCCATCATTTTCCAACTTGTTTACCTTAAAATGCAGAGGTCACTAGCTAGAGTTGAAGCTAGTTGTCATCCAAAAGGTAGTCAAATATCATGGAGCAGCATTGCAATGACTACTTCTTTTGTATGGTCTCTGGTTCAAGAGTACGGGGGAGCAAGAAAGGAAATGCTTCATTAGACTTGCTGTGCTAGGGCTCTCTGAGTGTGTAACATATAACACTCTTGGTGCTATGTGGGACATTGCTTTCAAAGAGTTTGCATTCAATTGGATTGCCCATTTTAGCCTAAAAATTATGCTATACAACAAACACTGAGTTGTTTGTGTTAGAAAACAGACAATGCAGGAGACAAGAAAGGGGTATGATCTTTTGTTCATCTGTGTGAACAGCTGACATATGGAAGAAAGAGAATTTTTGTCCTGCTTAGCTCTGAAGGACAGAAGTAGGAGCAAAGGGTGGAAGTTTTAAAAAGGCAAATTTTGGCTGAATATGAGGGAAAACTTCCTAACAGTTTTCAAAAAATGAAAATCAGGAGTCTGGATGACTCCTTGTTGGGAAAGTTGTAGAGACGGATCCTGCTTAGTTATGGCTTAGATGAGATGTAGCCTCTGAGATCTGTTCCAGCTCTGAGATTCTAAGGTGGTCCTTGTTTAAAATAACTTAAAATATCTATTTTTATCTACCCATCTACACATATATATATATGTAGTATAGCATAATGCAGTTTATAAAGCACTTGCATGTACAAATCTCATTTGATCTTTATAATAGCACTATGAGATAACTATTACTAGCCCCATTTTATAGATCATAAAAATGAAGCTCAGAGAGAATGAGTCCCATCACACAGCAAGTGGCAACAGAAGCACAGATATTCTATCTCATTGTCTGTTGGCTCTGTCTACTGTACCATGAAATGACAGGACAAATTGACAAAAATGGATGTAATTGATATACTATAACAGGCATCAAACTACTATATGTTGTTTCCTTTTCTCAGTCTTCTATTTGCTGCTGTTCTTCTTCAACATGGTTAAAATAAAATAAGCCTAGCTCTTCTAGGAGAGACAACTAAGCCACTGATTCCTAACTTCAAAAGTTCCCTTGTCATGCATGTGGCTTTGTGATGACTTCTCTGAACTTCCCTGAAAGAAATCACTGAAAAGAAACCTGCTATCTTGAAAGCTCAAGCTATTTGTAAGGCCTTTGTTATATGTTGTTAACACACTGTTGGAGTATCAGGAAACTGGTTCTTTGATAGTTTAGCCTTTTCCTGATTTAAATGGTAAATTGGCTTTCCCACAAAGTCTGAAGCATAGCTTATCCTAAGCTATATTCCTAAAAGGAGCAGCTAGGTGACACAGTGGATAGAGGGCTGGGCCTGGAGTCAGGAAGACTCATCTTCCTAGGTTCTATTTCAGCTTCAGACAGTAACTAGCTGTGTGAACCTGAGCAAGTCACTTAACCCTGTTCATCTCAGTTTCCTCATCTGTAAAATGAGCTGGAAAAGGAAATGGCATGGGGGAAAATTAAAACATTAATACATTGTTGGTGAAGTTGTATACTAATTCAACCAATCTGCAGAGCAATTTCTCCCTATGCTTCATCTCTACTACATCAATTCTTTGCTCTCATTAAGACCTACAAACCCTACATTACTACTACTACTACTACCACCACCACCACCACCACCACCACCACTACTACTACTACTACAACTACTACTACTACTACTACTACTACTACTACTACTACTACTCCTCAGCACTTTTTCAGGCTACTACCTTCCCCTCACTTTTCCTCTTCTCCAATATTAAGGTTAGCCATCACTTGCCCCCCTTGTGTTCTCACTACTCATCTTTTGCTAAACTTTTAATCATGTGAGTTTATTCTGGGGCATATGTAGTTTTGATTCTTAATTAAACTGATGCTCAAATACATGCTGACTGAGATGATGATTTAATACTTACCAAGCATATGTACCACTTTTATATTGCATCTTGCTGTGAAATCCGGGAATGATTTGTTTCTAGGATTCTTAATCACATTTTACTCACAACTATGGAATAACACCTATTTAGTAATCTTTGAAGATGTTATTAAAATCTACAGAAGGGCTGACTTGAAATAATGCCATAAGGATGGATTGAAAAAACTGAGACTTCAAATATCGGAAAGACTACTATGTAGAAGAGGCATCAGACATGTTCTTTGTGCCTTCAAAAGTCAAAACTGGGTTCTATTGGGAGAAAGTTAAAAGGAAGCAGATTTCTGCTTAATATAAGGATACATTTCATAACAATTAGAGCTGTCCAAAAGTTTAATGGGCTGCTTGATGAAATAATAAGTTCCTTATTACTTGAGGTATTCAAGCAGAGGCCAAACGAATTTTTCAGAAATGTCATAGAATTGTTTCATGTCATCAGGAAAAGACTTTGACTATATCATATCTCAGGTCCAGTTCAACTACAACATTCACTGAAAATTACTTGGTCACTAAAAACAAATATTTCCATTTGAGTAAACTTTCTATTGGGTGTTTTACACCAATCCTAACAAATTCCACTCTGTCTTTTATTCTAGGAAAATAATGCAAAAACATACTGGTTACTATCTTATCATTCTTTTTAAAAATAAAGTTCCTTACAGATCTACATTATAACCAATTTTCATTTTAGATAACACACTGAAATTTCAATATGTAGGTTTAGTTTTTTAAAAGATAACCACTGAAAAGTATAGACAAAAAAAAATTTCCTCCTTTACTCTGTTTGGGACAAAGGAAATATTTCCAATACATTGTGTCAAGCACTATCACAAGCCAGGCATAATATAAGGAATATTGAACTGGAAGATGAGGGATTAGGGTTCTGGTCCCAGTTGCAACTTGAGGCAAATACATTATTTCACCTTTCCTTTTATGTTAACTATGTAAAATTAGGAGTTTAGAGTAGGCACCTAGAAGTTCCTTCTGTAAGCTTTAAAATTTTTTGTTCTAAGGTCTCTTCCAACTTGAACTCATCCTGTGAGTTCAAGGCAAAACTGACTAAACTTGTAACTTAAGACTCTAATTAAAGTAAATAAAGAGCCTGATTGGGTTTTGTTAGGAAAAAACAATGGGTTTCATGGTTAAGCTCAAATTATACATGGCTAAAAGTCCAGAACACCTGTATATTCTTTTTTTTTGGTGGGGGGTGGGGGTGGGGAAGGCAGGGCAATTGGGGTTAAGCGACTTGCCCAAGGTCACACAGCTAAAGTGTCTGAGGTCGGATTTAAACTCAGGTCCTCCTGATTCCAGGGCTGATGCTCTACTCACTGCACCACCTAGCTGCTCCCAGTATATTCTTTTAATACATTCTGTCTTAAAGCACCTTCTCCTTTATAGTGCATAACCTTTCCATTCAGTCTACCAATTATTAACTAGACATCTGCTACAGCCATCTGAGTAGAGGGAGAGGAAAACTCTTCAGATCTAACATTGATCTGACATGCTCTCACTGTGATTGCAATCATTATTCATTCTTTTGTAGTACTGTAAATAAATTTTCTATACTGTTTTATATTGTTGACTCCTATTCTGTAGTCCAGATTATTAAACTGTTCCTGGTACAGTGAAGAATATTTAAAGACAATTTTTGGAAGTCAAAATTTTGTTAACTGGAAAATCCTAGCAAAGACTTCTTGCCTATTCTAAGAGACTGGTTAAAAAAAAAAAAACAAACCAGTAATTTTTAAAAATTAGAAAAAACTAATTTTATCTATCATCCTTTCCCTAAATAGCCAAATTAGCAAAATGTAATATTCAGTATCACAATATTGATTCATCTGGCTTCATTGAATGAATTAGTGAAAAAGCATTTAGGTGCCATTTGTCAAGGACTGTGCTGAGCACTAGGGATACAAGTTCAGAAAACAAAGATAATCTCAAGGACCTTAGGTTCTAGTGAGGGGGACAACACACCAAGGGTATCTGGGGAAGGGGCTCTTTGGTCTATATCATTACAAAGATGATGAGGAGAGCCTTAGAGGAGTAAATTGATACATCATCTGTAAATAATGCCACAGTAAGAGAAGAGAAAAAGGCAGTTGGTGTGAGTATGGAGGAGATGACTGGAGAGTCAGGAGTGAAGTGAAGCATAGCTGAGGCTTTTCCTGAAATAATGATCTGGGTAAAACCATTTACTACTCAGGAGAGTAAGGCCCTAGGGTGGAAGTTTCTCCGGGGAGGCAAATCTAGCTAGAACAGCTAAGGAGGAGATATTTGGAATATCATGAATGAAGTGCACTCACCCTATCTTCTGCCAAGTTGGGGGTACAAGGGGAAGGTGAATATGGCAGCTCTCTTGAGCCTAGAAGTGCAGAAATTAGTGCTTTTTCCTTGAAATAAAAGAGCTTCTGTGGAAAAGTCTCCATTGTTGTGTTAAGCCTCCATTTTATTTTCTGTATGATGTGTAATTTCTATTTCCACCATGAGAGGCAGTGTGGTATAGGAGATAATACACAGGACTGGAAGTTGACCTAAATCTGAGTTTCAATCTTACTTCCCATTAATTTTATGACCTTGGGTAAGTCTCTTTGTGACTCAATGTCTTTGTTTGTCTAATACAGATTTGTGTCCAAGCGCCTTGCCTACTTCAAAGGGATATTTTATCAAATGATATAAAATGATAGTGAGCTATAAAGTTCTCTATATATCTACGTATTTATTATTTATTACTATGTATCTAGATCATTATTTTTGTGTAGTCTGAAACCTACCTCCAAATTTTGTTTATTTCCTTTGGTTAAGACTTCTCCTTGACATGTTGTTAGATCCAGGTATTTCCATCTGGCAACATATGGATTCTTAGAATGTGAGAGTTCAAAGGAATCTTAGAGGACAATGTCAGAAGTGGCAGAGACTTTAAAAACTATTTAATTTAACTGCCTCATTTTAGATGTCAAACTTAAGCCCAGAGAACCTAGTCTAAGGTCATGCAATGAATTGGTGACAAAATTAGGACCACAACCCAAGTTTCCTGATTTTCTTCATTGAAAGACTTTTCCACTATATCATGTTTCTTTCTGTAAAACTTGACATGAAAGGTATCTGATCAAAAAATTTTACCAAGTCACATAAATGTTCATTGAAAGAAAACTGTGTGGAGATCTAAGAAGATGGAGTAAGATTTCCTAGACTAGTTAAGAAATCAACTAATTAATTAACAAATTAAGAGCCCCAAAATATACAAATCAGAGCAGTTGGAAGAAGAGGAAGAGTAAAGAACCCACCCCAAGATAATTATTACAGAAAGTTACTGAAACCCAATTTATGAGCCCATAACTTTTGGTATTTCCCCAGTGTTCCTACCTCCAAAATCACAAAGGTAACATAAACAAATAAAAAGTAAAGATATGATAAATGCATTGTTCACAGGCCATAATGCAATCATATTATTATTAAGGAAAATAAATATGAGCAAAAGATGCAGATCTAAACTAGAGGCTGACTAATAATATCCAGAATAATAAATGAGTTAAAGAATAAATAATATGTTAAAGATATATCAATGAAACAACATTGTAGAGGATACAGCTAAAGCAATCCTCAGACAAAATGTCAATCTCTGAGAATTTATATTCACCAAATAGAAAAAAAAAAGGGATAAGTTCACCAAGCCTGCAATTAAGAAGACTAATACTAGAAAAAAATCACTTAGCCTTAAACAAATGCAAAAGAAATTTAAAATTTGAGGATTTTAAAAAGAAAAAGGCTTAGAGAACTGATAAATTGATGAGCTGTATTAGTATAAAAATGAACAAAATAAACTTTTAACAATCTTGATTTTTAAATTGATTTTTTAAAAAAGAGTGAAAAGTCAAATCACCAAAATATATAAGGGACAATGGAAATTCACAACAAAAGAAATAGAATTATCAAGTACTACTATGTATAATTTATACAGCAAAACTTGAAACTGATAGTTTCTAGAAAAATATAAAATACCCATAGTAACAAAAGAAAGAGATGTTAACTCAAAAAAAGCCTCAGTCAGATGGATTTGCAAGTGAATTCTGTCAAATATAGAAAAAGGAATACCTATGATACAAAATTATTCTAAATAATAGAAACAAGAAGCACTCTACCAAGCTTCTTTTATGAGACATTTAGGATACGGATGTACAAACTAGAAAAATACAGCGCAAACCAGAGAAAGAGAATTATGTGATAACTACATTGCTCATTGATACAAAGGTTTAGAATAAAATACTGTCAGCATAACTACAACAATATATCGAGAAAATATGTCTAGAAAATAATGATCAAGTTAGATTCATTTCACAGATGTAAGGATGGTTTAACATTAGAAAAACAGTCATCATAATAATATAAACAAAGATTACAAAACCAAATAGTTATTTCAGTAAATGTAGAAAAAGGCTTTGACAAATACAGCATATATTTGTATTTAAAAAAAAACTTCTTAAAGTGCAGGTGTAAAAAGGTCATTCTTTAATATAATGAAAAGCATATATTTAAAATTAAGAGCTAGCATTGCTGGTGGTGGAAAAACACTAAAAATTCCTCATGTACAAATGGATAAAGCAAGAGATAATCTGTCCCACACCTGTGATTTGACATAATTCTAGAAAGCTAACTATAGCAATAATACAAGAACAAAATTAAAGGTATAAATACAGGTAATGATGAGAAAAATTAACCTTGTTCACAGATGATGTGATGGCATACTTGTAAAACCCTAGAGAATAAGTAATAAAATTAAGATAATTAATACCGTCAGCATTATTGAATACAAAAATAAATCCACAAAAATCATTAACCTTTCTATACAGTACTAATAAAAACCAGGAACACTACCCCAAAAAATCCATTAAAAGTACCTACAAAATGCATAAACACTCTGTGAGTTAACCTACCAAAACATACAAGTTCATGTAAATAAACTATACTATAATATGTAATTATAATAAACTAAAAAATACTCTTTACAGAAATAAAAGGAGACAAGTAATTGGAGAGCAATTTACCTTTCATGGTTGGTTCATACCAATATGATAATCATAACAATACCAACTAGAAGCATCTTGGTATGGTGGGGAAAAATATTGAACTTGGCTTCAGAGAACTAGGATTTAAATCCCACCAGCCACCTGGGGCAAATCACTTAACCTCTCTGGGCCTCCATTTTCCTCATTGGTAAAATCAGGAAGTTTAGAATGGATGTTCTATAAGATTCCTTCCAACTCTAAGTCTATAATCCTGTCATCTTCAAATATGTCTGTGGATTTAAAGCTATACCATGAGATTTTAGATACTGCTTAAAAGTGAACAAAATAAAATTCATTTGGGGAAAAAAACACCAAAAGGTCTAAAATCTCAAGAGAATTAAGGGGGCAAAAGTATTAATTTTAAAGGGGGTATAGCATTATGAATGGTTACTCTCTATACCAAAATAGGCTGAATATAGATATGTGAACTAAAAAAATTATTCACTATAGAAAAAAAAAGAGATTAAGATCAAATATCTTTTACAGCTGTGGCTTTCATAGAGAGAATTCTCTTTTTTAAAAAATTAAATTAATTAATTTATTTTTAGTTTTCAACATTCACTTCCATATGATTTTGAGTTCTGAATTTTCTCCCCCTCCCCTCACTTCAAGATGGCATGTCATTTGATATAGCTGTACATATACATTCATGTTAAACCTATTTTCACATTAGTCATGCTGTAAAGAAGAATTAGAACCAATGGGAGAAACCACAAGAAAAAGAAACAAACAAACAACAAAGAGAGCAAATAATATGCTTTGATCTGCATTCAGACTCCATAGTTCTTTTTCTGGATGTGGACAGCATTTTCCATCATGAGTCATTTGGAGTTGTCTTAGATCCTTGCATTGCTAAGAAGGGATAGGTCTATCGAAGTTAGTCATCACACAATGTGGCTGTTCCTGTGTACAATGTTCTCTTGGTTCTGCTCACTTCACTCAGCATCAGTTCATATATGTCTTTCCAGGTTTTTCTGAAGTCCACCTGCTCATCATTTCTTATAGCACAATAGTATTCCATTACATTCATATACCACAACTTGTTCAGCCATTCTCCAACTGATGGGCATCCTCTCAATTTCCAATTCTTTGCCACCACAAAAGGAGCTATAAATATTTTTGTACATGTGAGTTCTTTTGACATTTGTATGATTTCTTGGGGATGCAGACCTAGAAGTGTTATTACTGCATCAAAGGGTACGCACAGTTTTATAGACCTTTGGGCATAGTTCCAAATTGCTCTCTAGAATGGTTGGATCAATTCACAACTCTACCAACAATGCATTAGTGTTCCAATTTATCCACATCTTCTCCAGCACTTATTATTTTCCTGTTTTGTCATGTTAGCCAATCTGATATGTGTGATGTGGTACCTGAGAGTTGTTTTGATTTGCATTTCTCTAATCAATAGTGATTTAGAGCATTTTTTCATATGACTATAGATAGCTTTAATTTCTTTCTCTGAAAACTGCCTGTCATATCCTTTGGCCATTTATAAATTGGGGAATGAATTGTATTCTTATAAATGTGACTCAGTTCTTTATATATTATAGAAATGAGGCCTTTATCAGAGACATTGGTTGTAAAAATTCTTTCCCAGTTTTCTGCTTCCCTCCTAAGCTTTGTTGCATTGGCTTTGTTTGTACAAAACTTTTCAATTTAATGTAATCAAAAGTATCCATTTTGCATTTTATGTTTTCTGTCTCTTGTTTGGTCATAAATTCTTCCCTTCTCAATATATCTGAGAGGTAAACTATTCCTTGCTCTCCTACTTTGCTTATAGCATCAGTTTGTATCATCTGCAAAATGGGGATCAAATTAGCACCCATCTCATAGGTTTATTGTAGAAATCAAATGAGATAATGTATGTAAAGTGTTTTGCAAATGTTAAAGTACTATAGAAATGTTAGCCACTATTAGCTTCCTATCATTCACAAATTAACAGAAGACAAATCCCCACACAACAAATACAACTTGAGAATTCAACAAATTAGAATAGGAACATCATCCCAGACAAAACTGTTGCCCACAATTATTTGAACATTAACATGGATCCCTTTAAATGTGTGTGTGAGTGTGTAAAAAAACCATATCCAAGTAAAACAAATACATTTGCCATGTCAAAAATTTACATCTCTTATTCTGTACCTGGAGTCCATCACCCCCTTCTTCAGGAGGTAGGTAGCACGTTTCATCATAAGTTATCTGTAATCCTAATCCATAAAAATTTAAGAATAACTTTTTTATAATGGATATTACCATAAGCAAATGCTTATTACAATATCTTCAAGGTATGTTGAATGAAACTTTCAAAATGTAGAGACCTTGTGAAAGAAATCAAAACCTTGTGAGGACAGGATTAAGTACAGATCATACCCACCATCCTGTCTACTAGCTCATTTGTGCTACACAGCAGTCCCATGAGGCATGAAGAAAAGATGGTATTAACCCTGTTTTGTTGATTAGAAAGCTTAAGGGTCTTAATCATAGATTGTTGAGTTGGAAGAAACATGAATGAATGAATGCATGAAGCATTTATTAAGCATTTACTCTGTACACAGCACTGTGGTAAGTACTAAAGATAAAAATAGAAAAACATGACAGTCCTTACTCTCAAAGAGCTCACATTCTAATGGAGATAATGCATATGAAAGGTTTCTGCTGCATCAGATGGAAAGGTCCCATGGTCCTTACCATACAGTAGCAAAGCTGATGGTAATACCTCTTTAATGTTGTTTCCACTGATAAAATACCCGTATCTTATCTCTAACCATTTGATAGTGCCAAAGACTGGTGGCAAGAATGTTCTTCTATGGAACTTTAGTAGCTTTAGCACCTCCGGGAAAAGTTGACAGGTTACATCCCCACAGAATTTTCTTCCCACGATGGTGGCTCCAAGCACTATGTTGGAAGCCTATTCCCAAGGGCTTTGGGTTCAATATCCTGGGCTGCCTCCATCTGTGGAGTTTGGTCAAGATGATAGTGGTAATTTGACTGACCTGGCATATGCTGCTTCTTGACTCTCCCTTGGGGTACCTTGCTGCTTCAGCCATCAGATATAATTTTACTCTTACCTATCTCTGCAGCATGCATCTTTTCTATAATGTCCCAGCCTTGTCTAGCCTTGTTTTAAAGATTTCTTGTGACAGGGAGCTTAGTATCTTCTTTGAGGCAATTTATTTAATTTTTGGACAGTTCTAATTGTTAGGAAAATTTTCCTTTTATGGGCCCAAATCATTCCCCCTATAGTTGTTTCATTTTTAATTTTTTAATCCTTTGGTCCTAATTCTGCCCTAGGAAGCTAACCTCAACAAGTCTAATCTTCTTCCACACAATAGTCCTTCAGGCATTTGAAAGTAGCTATCATGTCTTAATCCCAAAAGTCTTTTTAAACTTCAGCATACTAGGTAGCAAAGGTAGGCCTTCAACTCCACATCTCTTGGCTCTAATCCAAAATGCTTCATAGGAGAAGCTAATTTGCTTTTCAAATATTAAGCCATCGGGAAACATCCTAGAAACCCATTGGTTTTTATAAAATGCGGTATTAAATCAGAGAAATTTTTAGTACATGTAGAATGGTTATATCAGAGAATGAGTTCCTTCCATACTTGGTGGTCATAGTGGAATGAATAGCTCTTTAAACAAGTTCTCTAAGTTTCATGTTGGAGGCCTACAGGACTGAAGCAGTTATACTTTTTTATGGGAAACCAGGGCAAAACTCAAGGCCAAATGCTTCAATGTTACAATTCAGACACTGATTGAGGTAGAAGGGCTCAACAGTGTTTTGGTCTGCTTCACCCTCTAGGTAACATATTTCATGTCCTGAAAAACACAGCTGCCGTGGAAAAAGGAGCACTGATTAGATTTTCTAATGGAAGTGGGGGAGCCAGGGCTTTCTCTGTAGAACAAGGCTCCTTCTGTTCTAGCCTGAGCCTACCAATATCAGTTTTAGAGGCTCCCTTCAGAACTGCAGATAAAAAAAGATACCCAAAACAGGCTAGGAGTTTGCAGCTCTATATTCTGAGCATGAAGAAGAACTTCATAATGATTAGAACTGGCTCAAAGTAGAATAAGCTGCTTCATTAAGTAGAGAGTTTCCTGTAACTAGAAGGCTTCATGAAGATGTTGGGTGACGATTTGTCAACAATACTATAGAAGAGATTCACGTGTCAAGTAGGAGCTGAATATAAAATGAAATATAAAATCCTCTGACTTTTATCAGTCAACAAGTACTTATTAAGTGCTTCCTATGTACTAGGCTCATCTTCTAATCGGAGAGAAAACATGTAAACAATTTTACAAGAGAAATAAAGTGTAATTAGGAGGTCATGGCAAAGTGAAGGCACTGGTAATGATGAGGAAAGGAGAAAGGCCTCTAACAGAAGGTTGAATTTAAGCTAAGACATGAAGGAAGCCTGGAGGTAAAGTTGAGAAGAGAAAGCATTGTAGGCATGGGGGACATCAAGTGATAAAGCAAAAAGTCAAGAAATGGAAGTTTGTTTCCAAGGATCAGCAAGACCAGTGTCACCAGATCATTCAGTCAGTGGAGGGGAAACATAAGAAGACTGGAAAGGTTGCAAGGGCTTTAAAAGTCAAACAGAGGATTTTATATTTGATCCTGGAGGTAATAGGTAGCCCCTGGAATTTTTTAAGTGTGTGTATGGGTGGGGGTGGGGCCAGGGAGGTATGACATAGTCAGACTTATACTCAGAGAAGATCATTTTGCTGGCTGAATGGCAGATGGGTTGCAGTGGGGAGACTCTTGAAGCAGGGAGAACAATCATGACTATTGCAATTGTCCAGGCATGAGATGATGGAAGTCTGCATCAGCATGGCATCTGTGTGAATAAAGAAAATAGGCTGCTCACACATATGTTTATATGTGTATATATTTATAATTACATACATGTATATATGCATGTTTGTGTATATATATATGCCCACCCCATATATCTATATACATATGTATATTTATATTTCTTCCAACAGCCCCAACTCTGTCATCCCCACTTTATAACTTATCTTCAATCTAGCTGCCTCAAGTCTCTCCCAACTCTTGTTCATCCTACATTCGAGGACTGACCATGTCACCCACTCTACTCAATAAACTCCAGTGGCTGCCTGTCATCTCTAGGATCAAATACAAAATCCTCTTTTTGATGTTTGAAGTCCTTCATATATTGACCTGATCTCACTCCCACCTTTTCAGTCTTCTTACACTTTACTCCCTGCCACATACTCTTCAATCCAATGATGCTGGTCTTTTTGTTGTTCCATGAACAAAATATTCCATCTCTTGGCCCTGGACATTTTCTCAGGCTGTTCCCCTTCCCTGGAATGCTCTCCCTCCTCATCTCTGCTTCTTGACTTCCCTGGCTTCCTTCAGGTCCCAAGTAAAATCCATCCTTCTACAGGAGGCCTTCTTCAACTCCTCTTAATTCTAGTCCCTATCCTCTCTTAATTATTTCTTATTTGTCCTGTATGTAGCTTGTTTGTACATATTTGTTTGCTTGTTTTCTCCTCCATTAGACTGTAAGCTCCTTGAGGACAGGGACTGTCTTTTTTGCCTCTTTGTGTATCTTCAGCACTTTAGCACAGTGCCTGGCATGTAGTAGGCACTTAATAAGTATTTATTGGCTGACTCAGAAGTGTTTAAAGAAGGTAGAAATAACAAAGCTCAGCAACATATTACATGTGTAGAGTGAGTGCAAGATTGTTCAGGATGACACCAAGGCTAGGAGCTTCAGTGACTGAGAGAATGCTAGTGCCCTAGACACTAATAAGGAAATTAAAAAGGAGGTAAGATAATGAGTTGTTTTGAGACATTAAGTTTGAGAAGCCCACAGGACACCCAGTTTGAGGTTGATGTCCAAGAGGTAGTTGGTAATGTATGTGTGGCTATGCCCTTTAAAACACAGCCCCTTCCCACCTTTCTGATCTTTGTCGATTTTACCCCCTCCCACACACAAGGCCTCCCTATAATACAGCTACAGCGGCCTCTGTGCTATTCACACACATTGCTTCATTCTCAACTCAGCGCTTTGCCCTAGCTGTTCCCTGTGCTGTTCTCTCTTCTCACCTCTGCTTCCCAGCTTTCTGCAGGAGATCTTTCCAGGTGTTTGCTTTCCTTACACCCCAACCTCCTTCCCTCATTCCTTTAATTTATGCTTTTCATTTATGCTGCATATATCATTCGTGTGTGTGTACAATATACATACATTCATATTGTGTGCGTGTATGTGTATAGTCTCCATTAGAATACGAACTCCTTGAAAGCAGGGATCATGTTCTTCCTTTTCTTTGTATCCCCAACTCTTACCATAGTGCCTAGCATATAGTAAGTGCTTAATAATGCTTGTTGGATGAATTAATAAATGAAGCTTTTTATTAAGTACTTACTATGGGCCAGGCAACATGCTGAGCTCTAAGGTTAAAAAAATATAAAAAATAAGACAGTCTCTGCCCTCAAGGAATTTATAATCTAATAGGGAGAAGATACCCCATATAGGGAAATGGTAGCCAGAGGAAAGAATCAAAATTCCATTTCTGGGAATTTGGGGGAATCTAGGGAATCAGAGGAGTTGTGAGTTAGATACATGGTCTAGAAACATGCCTTTTCTAGAAACAATAAGGGTATTGATTTGATTACTATTCCTAGGCAAGAGATGAAAATTTGGGGCAGGGGAGGGGGGTTTAAATGGATGACTTAGCCTTAGGGCAAGAGTTCTAGAGGTCAGTGGGTTAACTTCTCCAGGGACTGATGACACAGATCCTGGAGGTCCAGTGTTGGTGCCAGCCCAGGTAGAGAGAAGCATGGCATCAGTGGCAGGGGCAGAAGGCAAGATGATCTGGGTGGAGATGACCTGTAACCTTCCTTGCGGCTCTGAGATTCTATGATTATAAGTGTCACATTGCTGAAATAGCAGCCTCTTAGACCATCAAAGCAGGCTCAGAGAGGTTAGATAACTTAAAGAATTTAGATCTGGAAAGGACCTTAGTTATTATTTAGTCCCTTATTCTATGGATCAAAAGAAGTGATATACCCTAGGTGACATGATTAAAAAAATTAATGACTGTATTTTGGGGATAGGTTATAGCTCACATTTATGAAATGTTATAATTTTCCAAGTATTTTACATGCATTAGCTTGTTTGATACCTTATCTCTTTTGTGAGTTTTTCATATGTTTCATCCAACTTTTCCAATCCACAATGACCTCATGTCTTACATTTCATATGAACTATATAAAATCCTTTCTTTCTTCACCTCTCTCGCTCTTCTCTCTTTCCTCTCTGTCCCTTCCCTCTCTATTACCTCCTTGTCTTTTCTCTACTCATTTCTTGAGGTTTTGCTCCACAGCTCATTCTACAAACTATATTTTCAGATACTGAAACAGGACTTGCTTTTGACAGATTGTTCTGCCATGTTGACATCTAAAATCATGAACTGAAAAAAAAAATCTATAGATGTATATAATGAAAGACAGTGCCCATTTTATATAACAGTTGAGCAAAACTTGTAGTATTTCATCATGATTGAACTAATGGACTGTCAGCTATATCTCTCGAGGGATAGATTTATCTTTTATTGGCCAGTGTTGACAAGCAAACTATAGTCCGTGAGCAACATTTGAAGAATAAAGTGCTGATACAAGGCATATTATATTGACATTTCTAAGTTCACCTAATATTTATTTTATTCTGTGACCTGCTTGTTTTTAATTATGTAATAAGCTCCCATCAAAGGTAAATGTTGAACCTAGGCAGAAATGTGCTGACTCATATGAGTAATTCAAGACTTTGGTTTTTTTTTTCTCTAAATACAATTTCATTGTTATTTCAACAATAAAGTGAAAATAGTGAAATAGGATACTGGACTGGGTGTTGAGATTTTCGTTCTAGTCCTGGCTCCCTGTGAGACCTTGGACTAGTCACTTCCTTTCCACTGAGCTTCAGTTTTCCAAATCTGTAAGTAGATTGTACAAGAGAAACATCATCATCATCATCATCATCATTAATTTAATGAGCTTAAATAAGAAGCATTTCAAGATAGTATTAACTTTTGGCCTTCAGTTTATACCAAAAATTCTATTCTCTATTACTAGATGTCTTCTGGAAATAAATAATGGGCGACTAGGTCGTGCTGTGGATAGATTTGTAAGTACAATATTATGTTGGGGAATTTTTAAGCACAATAGAGTACCAGGCCTCAAGTCAGAAAAACGTGAATTCAGGTCTTCAGACACTTATTAACTGTGTGACCCTGGATAAGTCATTTAACCTCTGCTCAGTTTTCTCAACAGTAAAATGAGGATAATAACATAATCTACTTCACAGAGTTCTTGTAAGGATAAAATAAGCATTTAGCACAGTATCTGGCATACAGATGGTGCTTGATAAATGCTTGTCTTTCTCCCTTTCCCCCTTTACAGATTGCTTATTCAAAGCTCAGTCAGTAATTCGGCTTTCAACAATGGTGTTCCCGACACACCCAGGACAACCACAAGGTTTCTTGCTAAGATATTTCATTTCTTCTCTAACTGAAATTTGGAACTTTTGCCTTTAGAAAAAGAGCAGCCTAATGAAGTCCTTTGAGAAGAGTGGAAAAAGATAACTCTAAAACAATCCTGATGTTCAGTTGGTACTTCATCAAAACTGGTTCTGGTTATAGTAAGTATAGATCATTTGGAAATAGAATCACAAAATAGAAACCTACATGAAAAAAGTCCACCAGGAAATGCTCCCAGATATATCGCAGGTTTGCCTAAAGACCCATACAACAAGAATATTGTATTTACTAAAGATAATAAAATAATTTAATAAATTATGTTATTTAATAAAGATACAAAATAAAAATATTGTATTTAACTAACTTCAAATTTTTGTTTTGCTTAATGGTAGCACAAGAAGAAGGAATCAGCTATCTCAAGTCCTTGCAAACTACTATTACTAAAATTACCAAGTTCTTAGTAGGATTACTAGTCTTCTACCACCACAGAATATTTGGGCTGGGATGATCCTTAGAACAGAGGACCTTATAGCTGGAAAAAACCTTACAGGGCATCCTGCCCAGTTTCCTCATTTTATAGTTGACGAAAGTAACTCAAAGGTTGACCCAGGGTCACACAGTGAGTGATGGACAGAACTGGGACTAGTAACTAGATGTATTAACTGACAGTCTCATATTCTTTCCATCTTTCTAAAGCTTTCTTAATACTTCTGAGGAAGGTTTTAGAAAACTCACTGCCCAAGAGGGTAAGCTGAAACAAGCTCATTTGTATTGATGTTCAATATAAAAAAAAATATTAGTTACTACCTACCCTAGTTGGCAGTCACATTCTTAATTGTAGTACGGTCAGAGTTCCATTCCCACAGATGGGTATTCCCTTTGTAATTCTGCCCTAGGCACTCAACTGACTGATTTGAGTGGGCATCCCTCTCCTTTGAGAGCCTGCCCTTTTCAACAGCTGCCTAGAGAGGGAAAAACACACACAGAGGCTGATAAACTAGTTGAACAGTCTGGATACCACCCTTCATTTTTTTCCTGGGTAGATTTAAAATAACAGGAAAAGGATTCTTTTCTTTTCTTTTTTTAAGGTGCCTGGGCAGGAGAGGGGATGGGGGAGGGAGGGAGGGCTGTTGGTTGTAAAGCTGCACTGGTAGTGCTTTCTCAACATGTTACTCATGGCCCAGGGCCAAGTTCTGCATGTGTAAGAATTAAATCACTCAGCAAATAGAAAGCTTTGCCTGTGGTCACTTCTTTTATGGAATAAAGCCTTTACAACACCCCCTTTCATGCTCTGCCTCTATTAGAGACTGTTGAACACTCCTCGAAGCAAAGGTCAGTGATATAAATGCAATGAAGCCACAAAAAAAGGCCTGTTAACAGACCAATTGTGCTCATAAAAATCCACAAGCATGAAATAAAAGACCTACAGTTTCATACTTGGAGAGGGAGGATTGAAATGGATCTTGATGAGGAGCCAGAAATTTAGAAAATTGAGAGTGAGAAACAAAAGATTTGAGATGGAATCTGTTCTTTGGATGCTGCTCATTGCAGACTCTGGCTATGACTTAATGACTAACTTACATGATTTGGGCTACTTATTAGATTAGCATATAGATTAAAAAAAAACTTTGATCACTGAATCATTGAAAAATCATAGAATGAATCCAATTTATGTAATCTCAATTATTCAGGAGCTAATTATTCCATTTTAGGATAATTCAGATCCTTTGTTTGGCCTTCCATAGTTGTAGATTGTTAGTATTGGAAGGAGTCTTAGAGATCATCCAGTTTTGATATCCTGGGACAGCCCTGGTTAGAAAACATTAATTCAAACCCTACCTTTGTAACTTACTAGTTGTGTCAGCCAAGGCATTTTACCTCTCTCTGGGCCTTAGTTGCCTTATTTGTAAAATTATAAAATAAGATAAGATGCATTTTTTAAGCTTTAAGTCTGTTTTCTGTAATTTCTAAGGCCTTTGAGCTCTAGGATCTAGAATGCTTTGACTCTGAGGGTTGATTCTGTAAGATGATTTGGGAATCCTGATTAGTATAACCAAAAATATAGAAAATGTAATTAATAGCACAATACTTGTAGTGTTTTTATTAGAACAATCATTGTTTCCATAGGATAGTTTCAGGTTTCTTATTAAAATGGCTATCAAAGTGAACTTAGCCTTGTTTTCATCATCTCTAAACTGGAAATGATATTTGTAGTATTATCAACCTCATACAGCTACTGTGAAAAAAAAGTGCGTTGTGAATTATGAAGTGCTTTGTAAAGCTCTGCTACTACCTATCTCTATTAATGTGAGCAAACCATTTTGGTTTTGGGCCTCTTTTTTTTTTCCTTTTTAAGGGTAATGAGTTTAGGATAGATAATCTCTGAGTTTCTTTCTTACTCTAACATTCTATGTTGTAAGATCTCTTTAAGTTCTGATATTTCATAATTTTTGAAGCACAGATCCTCTCCACAATTCTCTCTTATTTTAACCATAATCAAGATTATATATCTGTGCATGGGACACAAATTCTAAGCAACTTTTGTAGTTAGGGAAGCATACAAAATCAAAGATTATTAGCAAGCATTAAATTTCATATCCTTGTTTCTGTGATTTTATACAAAATATTTTTTCTTCACAGCCTTGCTTTCCCCAGAATTTAATTCCCTGATTTGACATTTTGGTGTCAGATCTGCTTTTAATATTGCTCTCTCCACTAGCACAACACATACTTTATAAATCATTATGCAATCAGCAAAGCTTCTTTGGTTGAAAAAAAAGGGTAGCTTTATCACTGAAAACATTGGGTCTTTGTGCTAAACATTCTTTGCTCTTTTGAGAGTGAGTAGTCTAAAACATATTTAGAGGGAATCCATCTATTGACTGAAATTCTTCATGTTCTGAAAGAACATTCCATAATATCAAAAATAGCTTCTAACAACTATCTCGATAGAGTCAAATAATTTTTTTAAATGTTCATTTGAACACTAAAAGGTAACTTGGATAAAACTTTTAATGGCAAAAGAAAAAATTCAATTAAGATCATTCTTCTAGAACCATCAAATAGGCATGCTAAGGATTCAACCAGAGTATATTAGAATGCTCAAATTGGAAAGGACCTTAGTACATAGAATGTTAGAATTTTCTGAAAGGAACCCTGCTGGTCATCTATCTCACTCTGTTACTTTTTAGAGGAGGAAACTGAGGCCAGAGAGGTAGAGTGACTTGCTAATGTGCTAGGCATTAGCAGAGCCCAAACTAACAAAAATAACTTACACTTATTTAGCACTGCATTAACAGAGGAATGGTATCCAGAACAAAGAAGGTTATGGTCTCTTTGTAGTCTACCACAGCTAACATGATATAATTTTTGGTATCATATTTAAGTAAGGAAATTGGAACACAACAGGAACAGGGTGAACATGATGCTGAGTGTACTAGACACCATACCATATGAGGATCAGTTGATAGAGTAGGAGATTTTAGGCAATAGAATACATGACTTAGGTATGACATGGTAGCTAACTTCAAGTATTTGGAAGGCTGTCTTGTAGTGGAGGGATTTGACTTGTCTGCCTGGTCCCAGAGGCCAAACTAAGAGGTGTGGTGGGAGTTAATGAAAAGGCAGAATTAGGCTCAATGTAAGTAAAACATCCTGATGGAATTATTTGAATGTGAAACTGGCAGCCTTGGGAGACAGTGAACTCTCCATCATTGCTTGTGACTAGAGAATCACTTAAGGTCCCAAGATAACAGTGTTTTTTTTTAATAGCCTAATTCCCTCATTTTGCAGAAGAGGAAGCTAACCCAGGGAGGAAGCTATGTCTTATTTCATTCACTTTCAGGAGAATGACACCTATAGTAGATAAGGATGGAGACTTGACCTGTGATATCATCGGCATTGAGATCTTCTTAGTTAGAAAACACTCTCTACTAAGGCAACTTGGCACCTTCTGTGCAATTTAGTGCCTAAAGCACTGAACTCAGGGTCACATAGCTAGTGTCTGAGGTGGTACTTAAACCCAGATCTTCCTGTCTTCAAGCATAGTTCTCTGTCCACTACAGCACTGCCTCTTGATACCCATAATACACACATCAAAGCTGCACATTTACTCTATCCTCTGACTGAATGTACTACATTGTGTCCAAAGCTATTTTGAGAGAGTAGGCATGAATAGATAAAAGACAAACTCGAAGCACTGACCCCTTGAATAGATTTTCCTCTGTCACATTCACATTTTCTACCAAAGTTGATTGGTGATAAGATATAAAAGATTTCCTTAGGGAAAGAGTAGTTTCAATACAGGTTGCTTCCAACTTTCCAAAGTTTGTTCCAACATAATGAATCTAAGTTGGTTGCTGGATAACTTCCCAGTCCACAAAAGGTTATTTAATCCATGATACAACTAAAATAGTACATATAGTATGTAAAGCTCTTTCAAACTTGAAAGTGCTAAACAAATCCAGATACAGAATGAACTTGTGGTTTCATCAGTATAGGGAGCTTCCGGTGAAAGAATTCCTCTACCAATTCATGTGAGCATCTTCTCTGGAACTTAAAATCTTAGCTGCCCAGAACATGGAGAGATTCTATAACTTGCCTGGGTCCAGTTTGTGTCAGAAACAGGTACTTAAACCATAGGATCTGAACCTCATAGTCATGTCTTCCTGTGAGAGCTGTGAGGCCAGCTCTATCCACTATGTGATGCTGCCTCACTTTGCTAGATAAACATCAGTTATTGTTTTTTGTCGTTTTCATTATAGTTTTTCTCTGAGTCAAAATCTTGTTATCTTTTCGAAGTGTGACCCTGAACTTCTCATAAGCTAGAATCCTATTAAAGCCCTTATAAATCCTGAACCTTTTGAGCCCAAAGCCCAAATATTTAACTTCTCTAAATCCTAAGGGAAGCAAAAAAAATTAAGGACTGAGGACTAGGCAGATCTCATGACGGCAAAACAGATTAATCCCATCAGCAATTTGTTGTTGAGGTATGGGGGCTGTGATACCTGAAATTCTGGAGATGGAAATAGAGACTGGGCAGGGGGCCCCATTTTTCAGTAACATTTAAGGACAGGTATTGCATGCAGAGGCATGGAGTATTGGTCAGGGAGTATCTGTACATGTTGGTAGAAAGCCAACATGAATGAATAATTTCAATGCACTCAAATGACTATAGACATGACAGCCAATTTATTTCTTTTTAATAGATATGACACAGTTCCAGAAAGTAATTTTTTGTATTTGTCTTCTGTCAGATTTTTGTCAGTCAAAAAACATTTCTCCAGTAGTCTTTTAATCATCCTGAAGGCTCCTTTGATAAAATGTTCTTGATGTTTGTAACAAAAGAGATATGCCTTCAGCATTTTTTCTGATCTATATGAACAGATGATTTTTTCTATACTTGAGAGCCAGTTTGCTAGCTGTTTCTGGCACTAATTGCATGTTTTCCTATTCCAAAAGGCCTCCTGTAAGGATCTTAATAGCTACACCACAAAGCAGACTGATATGCATATATAAATGTTGTGTTGATAGTTTTGCAGAATGCTATTTGGTTAAAGCTGTCAGGGATTTTTGAACCAGCAAAGTTGAATTACTCCCTATATTGTAATTTCAAATGCTACCTCCTTTAGGAAGCCTCCCCTAATCTCTCTCTCTTCTGCCACCTTGGTAATGACCTTTTCCCTCAGACCTCACAGAGTCCTTTAATGCCTCTCTAATGTGCTTATCATGTTGTATTACATATTATAATTATCTATGCTTAAGTCTTGTCCCCCAACTATATTATACAATTCCATGAGGGGAGGACCTATATTTTATGTAACCTTTATATCTCCCTGAAAGTCTAGCACAGAACACTGTACATGGTAGGCTCTTAATAAATATTTGTTGAATGAATGAATGTATGAGGCCAATTTGAATGCTCTACAAATAAAATGAGTTAAAACATAGCCTGGCCACTTGAGAATAGTTGTATTGCCTTATCTATGTGGCCCCTTTAGTGGGGGAATCTCCCCAAAAGGTCCAGGAGCTTGTAGTCAGCTCCAGTCAAAGGGGAAGGGAATGGTACCCTAGTCTACCTCTGTAAGGAGGGAATGCACCTCTTTTGTGGCATGTCCCTCTTCTCTGTATGCAATAATGTTAACCTGTGTGTTTTGAGAAAAAAATCTCGCAAACTGTGAAGCCCTCTATAGACGTGAGTGGTTATTAATTCTCATATGTAACAATTATAACAAATTCATATTTATAGTGTGCTTTAGCCTTAAAGTCATACTTATATATGTCTGTCTTCATTCTCTCTTGTCAGATGTGAAATAGAATAAATAATAAGTGATGTATCTTTAATTTCTCCATGTCCTGAAGAGCAAATTCTAGTGCAATATAGGATGATCCAGGAAATAAGTGGTTACTTATCAGAGCTTGGTAAACAAGAATGTTTCTGGAAAGTAGAGACCTTGCGTTTCATGAACATTCATTTTAAGCTGCCCTGGAATGCAGAGGATGAAGGTGTCAGAAATGATTGGGATCAGCACACCAGAATAACTGAATATGTTTAGTCACAGGGCTTCTATACTCCCAGTTCATGAAAATCACTCCTAATGCTCCTAGTTAAATTTGTTTCCAATAGTGGGGTTGTCTGGTATGGTCTGTTTAGCAGTAAAAAAATAATGTAGATGATTTAGCCTTTTGTTTAATTTCCCTGTTTTTCTTTGCAGCTCTGGGAAATGCCAGTGTAAAGTGGGTGTTGGAGGTTCCAAATGTGACCACTGCCAAGATGGGTATTATGGCTTCAATGAGAATGGCTGTCTGCCCTGCCAATGCAATAATCAGTCTGTCACTTGTGATCCCCTCTCAGGTAAAGCATATCTTCACTCCAAGATGTGAAGTACTTAGCCTTTTGTTCTTTGCTCTCTATGCAACTAGATCATAAGCTCCTTAAGGGCAAGAACTGTGGCATTTTTTCGTATTTGTATTCATAGCACCTATCACAGGCCTTTGTACTTAATAAGTACTTGATAAGTGACTCAGTGAATTCATTCATAATATTTCTTGTCAACTAGATTATATTGAGGAGGTCAGGTGGGGAGTGGGTGAGAAAGGGCTCTGTCTTATACTTCATCTCTTTCCCTCTTCAGTACTTAGCACCTTGTACATAGGAGACACTTAAATAATACTGGCTGTTACTAGCTTTGATCTACCCAAAGGATAGAAGAGATTATTTCGTCTATTCTTATTTCATTGTTATGGTATTCAGGTACCATCTAAATATTGGAAGAGGAAGGGGTACGGACCTGATTTCATTGTTAGGTAACTCTACCAATGCAAATCTGCAACTGTTCTACAATTTATAATTTTAGACAGTTGTCTAGGAGCACTGAGGTACTGAGTGACTTACCCAGGGTCACACTGAGAGATTAAATGACATTCCCAGGGTCACACTAAGAGATTAAGTGACTTTTCCAGGGTCACACTGAGGGATTAAATGACTTGCCCAGGTTCATATGGTTTTCTAGGAAGTATCTTTTTAAAGCAACTATCTGAGTCAGTGAATTAATTTATAATACTTCTCAGCTAGATTTTATGTGGTTATATATATGTCTATTATATGTACATTTTACAGGCTAATCCTAACATTACCTGCTTCAAAGTTTATTCTAGCTCTGTGTTCTATATCTCTTCCAGCTCTAATAGTTTATGCTTTTGTAACCAGGAGTAAAGCAAGGAATGGGTGTATCACTGAGTTAAATTAACTTGGGGGAACCTTTTAGGTTAAGTTAATTTTGGGAAACTTTTAGGGACTAGATTACCAGCTGAAGTTTTTTTTTTCTTTTTAATAACCTTTACAACTTATTAAAGGTTATATACTGACTTAATATTGTAAAGATCACAAATAAAATGGCAGATTCCTCCAATGTGAAATTACTTGCAAAATTCCCTGCTTTGTATTATCAGATACCACAACTAGAGAAACAAGAATTTGTTTTTCCTACAAATATCAGGTTAAGCCTGTGCATTTTTGGGTCATATTAGAGAATTCCTGAGAGGCAGAGATGAAGGAACAATAGTACTTTTCCAATGCTGCCAGCTTTACTTAAAATTCTTCTATTTTTCAATGTAGTTTTCCCACTGATGTGCTGTGGCTGCCCCCTGGTGGCCAATAGCCATATTAACAAACATTGTTTATTCCAGAATTTGGCTATATATACCTTCAATTTTAGGCTAAAAAGCAGACAGGAAAGAAATTTGTGACTTTGGGCTTACCTAGTGCCTTCCCTGCTAAGAACTCATAGCACTTTCATATATCCCATTTTTTCTTACCTATACTAACAATATCCACTTGTTAAATTGGAGGCAACATAATGGCACATGTGAGAAGTCTTAAAAGAGCAAATACTGTCCCAATTTTTTTTTTTAAGATGGAGGAAAATGGAGTCTGCAACTAGAGGCCAATGAGTTTGACTTTGATTCTTGGCAAAAGTTCTAGGACTTGTTATTAAACTATTGGTTAGTGAACTTCTAGAGAAAAAAAGTTTTATTAGCAATGTGAATACATGCGTGTTTATCAAATTTGCATATGACACAAAGCTAGGAGGGAGAGACAATACATTAAATGACAGAGTCTAAATAGATCTTGATAGGCTAGAATGTTGGGCCAAATCCAGTAAAGGATAAATTTTTTAAATTATGCTTTGAAAAAAAATTGAGATGGGGAATTTTGGTTAAAATAGAAGATCTGAGATATCGTGGTTCTGTGAAGCACCATAAATTATTTTATAAACTGCCAACATCACAATTCTCATTTTGTCTCTACACATGGCTATCTGGAATAGCCCCATCATCCTGAACACTGGTACTCAGAAAGAATTCTCATATTCAATATATTTAATAATAATAACAATACTGTTCTTAACAAGGGCAACACCTCCAGTAAATAGGGCTATGAAGTGGACAGAGACTTTTAAATACAGTATATGTTGTTTAAGATTGTATCTAATGGCATGCTAACATCCAAAAAGCATTGTTGCTGTTGTTTATAGTAATGACAATAACTTCTGCTTATAAAATTATTTAAAGTTTGTCCTTAGTAGTATCCTCTGAGGGAATTTAAAGTATTATTCCCATTTTACAGAGAAGGAATCTCTAGATCATAGATAGCCTCTGAGGTCCCTTGTTGTCCCAGATCTATGACCTTAAACTTGAAATAGAATATTTTTTATAACATCCAAGGCAAGAAGTCATCCAATCTCTGCTGTCAAGTCATACAGAGCCCACCTTTACCTGAGGTAATACATTCTGCTTTTGAACCATTTCAATTATTAGGATATTTCTCCTTCTGTCAAGCTAAAATCTTCCTGTCCAATTTTTCCTAATTGTCTTAAGTTCTGCCTCTAGGACCAGGAAAAGCTAATCTTATCTCTTTTCCATAAGAAATCTCTTCAAATTCTTAAAGACAATCAACATGTGCTCCCTAAATTTGTTCTTCTCTAGGCCAAATATTTCTAGTTCCTTCAACTGTTCCATGCATGATATGCTATCTAGTCCTTACCTTGCTCTGGCCTGGTTGCCTTCCTCTGCTACATCTGCTGCATCAAAATATAGCAAAAAACCATTTTTAATTAAAAAAATTCACTTTTTCCTTTTTTGAAAATCAGGATATTTGCCTATCTTCAATCTCCAACTCTGCATAATTTTGTAGAGATAACTGATACTAGCTTAGAAGTAATTTCTATCGATTATTTCATAACTCTAGGATCTAAGTTGTCTGGGCCTGGTGACTTAAACTCATTGAGACATCTAGGAGCTTTTATTTTTAAGCACAATTGTCTCCTTCCCCCCAACTTATTTTGAGTTTTAACTCCTTACTAACAACTTTTGTTCTATCCCCAGTCTGAAGATAATTGTTTTTGGTAAAAAACAAAAGCAAACTAAGAATTGAGTAGTTCTGCCTTTGACTTTTGCTATCATTATCCTATCCACTCAGAGGAGCTAGCAGCCTTGGATTCAAAGGGGTTTGAAACTGGTTCATCTTGGCTTAACTGGTTTTTCCTTGTTACAAGTTAAGCATTCAATCTAGAGGAGAAAAGAAGAGATATTTCCAGAAATTGAGTATGCTGCAAAGAATAAAGCTTCAAAAAAAATTTTAACCACTACCTGCTTTTAGTACAGCTTAGAAAGTCTTTTTAGTGATTTTCAACAATTCAACATGAACTTCAGCTCATTCTGAGCTATACTGCTTTTGCACTAAAGCTTCTTAGAGAAACATGTCATACTTTTGTTTTAACTTGGTCTTGCTTCCATCTTGTACGTGTCGTTAACATCAAAGTTGATGTACAAGTTCCCTGACTAAAGGACTAAGACTTGAGTCTTTTTAGAGAGTTCTTCCTTTAATCCTCATCAGATTCGTTTGTATTTATTTCATTAGAATATTGCCCTTGAAAACCTCCCACATCTCTTGGATTAACTTCCCCTATCGAATTTTAGGCCACCGTATGCTATTACTTAATATTTTGAAATAGACTCTCAAAATCTAGGGCAAGTGTTACACCATGTGCAGCTTACCCTTGCTTCTCTGTCACTGATTCTTGAGCAAACTGGCCTTGGGTTTACCATGAACTAGCTATTCTGAAACTTCCATTTGCTATTTAATAGGAAATATAGCCTATATTAAATTAATAACACAAACATACTTCTAAAGGAATGTTCACATACTTAAGATAAATTCATCAAGCTATATCCATTTGCATATAAAAGAATTCACACAATAATTACTAATTAATAAAATATGAGTCATATAGAAATAAAGTAGATGTTTTCCAGGCACTTCTGCTTGGCAAAATTTTGTTAGCAATTTGAGTAACCCCTAATAATTAGAATCATAGATTTGTTTTAAATGGACCTTAGAAATCATCCAAAATCTGTCTCCTTCACTTTTCAGAGTAGTTAACTGAGATCTAGAGAGTTATCTTTGAATCCATTGTACTTTCCACAACCCTATGCTGCCCTTCTCCTGCCTGGAGCATGAATCTTAGTAGCATGTACAACAAGTTGTCTTCCCTTGAACATCTCCAGTAGACATTTTTCAAATTTTTGGATGTTGGAAGAATTTACTTCCTTGTAATTCTAGCAATTGGTCCTTGTTTTACCCTCTGGATCAAGCAGAACAGATCATTCCTTTCCCGTATAATCCTTTGTATATTTTTAAAAAGAAAAGAAAACATGGCTCCATATAAGTCTTTATTTAGTTTTGATTCTCCCTTAATTGATTCTCACTTGTTCTGGTTTCTAGTCCCCTCACTATCCTGGTGACCGTTTTTAAGGCATGTGTTCTAATTTGCTGCTATGCTTCCTAAAACATAGCTCCACTGGACACAATACTCCAGAAGACGTCAGAAGCTTACTTAAAATTGTTAAGACAATATTTTTCTGTAAATTAAATTTGTCAATAATTCATACCAGCCTTCCATTCAATTAGTAAGAATTACTAAGGATTAATTATTCTGTTTGGGCTTCCTAAAAGCAACAAAGCCTTTGTTCAAGGAACTAGCTTCTCTCCAGACTTGCATCATTCCATGGTAGTAGATTCAATTTCCAGGAAGCACTTTAACTCTTTCACATCACAAGTGGGCAATTTTGGGAACTATATCCATTGGGCCATTTATGACCTGAAAGAGTTAATGCACCTCACAGAACATCCAGACTTATGAGTGAGGAGTGCTATGTTCAGTGGGGAAAACAGAACCAATTGAGGCTGCTTCTTGTTTGTTTTTAAACGCGCTTTGTTGCCCCATCGGGCGATTCCTAAAATTTTGATATTCACGTTCTTTCAGGGAAAAGAAATTGAATCAGCTTAGCCTTGCTGTACCATTTCCCCCACAGATAATAAGCTGTGGATAGAATAGATGAGTGCTCTGGTCCCAGCTGTCCTACTAATGAGTGAATATTTTTGAATAAATGTCTTTACCTCTCTGTTTCCTCATCTATAAAGATGAAGGGATTAGACCAGGATCAGGAGTGAGGAACCTGTGGCCTGCTAGGTCCTCAACTTCACAGAATAAATCCACAGGGGTATTTACTTTCTGTTTCACACTAATGCATATGAGTATACTGTCTTGCATTAGTCTATAGTTTCTATTCTCAACTGAATTGAAAATTTCATAGATTGTCCTTTTACTAAAAAAGTTAGGAAGACCTAGGTTCAAATCAGGGCTGAGGAACCTACGACCTTGGGGCCACATCTGGCTTTCCGGGTCCTTCGGTGCAGCCTTTTGACCGAGTCCAAGTTTTACAGAACAAATCCTTTTATTAAGGGGACTTGTTCTGCAAAGTTTGGATTCAGTCAAAGGGCCACCCTTTGACTGGGGAGCCACATGTGGCCTCAAGGCTGCAGGTTCCTCACTCCTTGTAGACAATCTCTAGGGTCCCTTACAACTCTAACATTTGGTGATCAGCATGAGGGAAGATTACAAATTCCACCATAATTTCAACAATCAAGTTGTAAAATTCCTGAATGTCTCCTTTGGAAAATTGGTTATGATGTAACCAGGAAAATTTTACTCTAAGTATAAATGAAAAATCAATGTTTTAGACACTGAGAACCTACTGAAGGAGTTGTCATCAGGGATCATGTGGTGATGTCTGCTCTGCCATTAGTTGGTCATTGAACAACTTCCAGTAATGCCAAGAGATACGCTAAATGCTCTCTGATGGTAGTCTGTTATACTGTGAACTTCAGTTTTGTTTCTCAGTGTTGGAAGAACAAAGTCTTAAAAGTTGCTGTGGACTTGATTGAAGGCAAAAGGAAAGGGGGACAGCAGAGGATGAAATGGATAGATAGTGTCATGGAAGCAATGAACATGACTTCAGAAGATAGTGGGGAATAAAAGGGCCAGGCATGCTACGGTCCATAGAGTCACAGAGTCGGATACTACTGAACAACAACAACAAAAAGGACTTCCCTGGATACATGTTCACCGTTGCTGATGAGCATGACTACTCTTCTGCAGCGAAGGACTTGGAACTTAGCAACAGTGGTGACGATATCAATGTAACTCTCCTAGATGAGGTACCGAAAAGTATGCCATAGAACCAAAGGAGTTTGATTCTGATATCCTCTGAGACTTTGTGTTGCCATTCAAAAAAGGAAAACTAAAGGCACCCATCAAAGCCCAGCCTGTGTCCCAAAACAGTAAAGGGCCTGAAATGATTGTGGGAGGTAAGACTTTTGACTCCTTTGTGAGGGACCCCAAGTCAGACATTCTCATTGAGTTCTGTGCTCCATGACATGAATACTCTAAGCAGCTAGAGCCTGTGTTATACTGAAGTAGGGAAGAAATACAAGCATCAGAAAAACCTAGTTATAGTGAAGATGGATGTCACCTCCAGTGATGTGACCAACAACCACTACAAAGTGAAAGGTTTTCCTACTATCTATTTTGCCCCTCACACAGACAGAAATAATCCTATTAAATTTGAAAAATGAGAAGAGAGATTTGGAGCACTTGATCACATTTATAGAAGATCACAGCACAAAACTGAGCAGGACCAAAGAAGAGCTTTAAAGGTCAAGAGGAGGAAGGGAAGGGCTATATATGCACTGTAGTTTTCCAGTGAAATGTTGCAGAATGGGGGACCAAATGAGCCTTGTGGGCAAAGGGGGTTTGGGTGTTAAAGCAGTTGCAATATTTGATTTTTTTTCTTTTTGTTTTTCACATGTGTTACAGGTATAGAACTGATATGAATGTCTTATAATGGTATGGTTCAAATATTTAAGGAAAATACATCTATTTTCGTCATTAAAATTTTTTTCTGTTATAAAGTTGTTATTTAACTATTAACTATTCTAACTTTAAAATCCTCTAATTTGCTGTGCTAAAGAATAGTCTTATCATGAATGGTTTTATCTGTTCATTTTTTTGCTGATAGAATATGAGACTTATTCATAGTGCACAATTTAAAAAAGAATACCACCACAAAGAGAAGCAGCTTAGTAAAGTAGATAGGGGTTCTGCCTCTGATATATACAGGCTGTGTACTCCTGAGCAAATCACAGAACCTCTCAGTGCCTCTGGCAACTCTGTTAAGAATATAAGCTGCAAAACAGTTGCCATCATCTGCTGATAGAAGGAATTCTCTACATCCATGCAATTTGTAGGCCTGGACCAAAAGGCAAACAAAAATAATCAAAACCACTACAAACTCTTTAATAGACATAATTTCCTATATACCTTGAGTTGTAAGTGCTGACATTCTCACTTCACTATGTTTCATATGCAAGTATCCAGGACATAGTTTTTATGGAGTTCTGATTGCAAGGTATTAGGATAAAGCAAACAGAACAGCAGTATGATACTGTTTGTTCTGGAAATTCTTCATAACATTTTGAAATAAATGATTTTATTGAATAAAATGCATTGTGATATTCGCAAAGACTCTGGGGCCCACAAACAAATTATTAGCAAGTCAGCACATAAACAAAGCAACTTTCATAACTTTAAGCCTGATTGGATTCCATATGCCATTCAGGCCAAACATTTATTATGGCACAATATATATTTTAAGTATCAAATATGGTTCTCCTGCCAATTGACTCCGAAAAGATTAGACCATTAATGAATACCTAAGTTGCTTAAAAACTTCTTCCCTCCCCCACCAAGGAAATTTTATTACAAGCACAATGTAGTATAAATAGAAAGAGCTCTGGACTTGGAATCAGAAGGTTCAAGTCCAAGCTCTGACATTTCTTAACTGGGTGACTCAGAATCTCCATTTTCTTATCTATAAAATAAAGAAAATACATGTAGCAGTACTAGTATTATTGTGACTATTACAAAAGTAGTTTTATAAATTTTAAAGAACAACAGAAATGAGAGGAATTATTTCCTTAAGACCTTGCTTGATTGTGAATGCTGATATAGTAGATACTGAATTGGATTAGGAATTGGGAGACCTGGATTTTAATTTTGGCCATCACTAGCTAATTGTATAAATTTGAGAGGATCTCATCCTCTCTCCTGTTTTCAGTTTCCCTTCCATCAAAATGAAGATGAGGATGGGATTAGACTATATAATCTTTAAGGTCAATTTCAGGCTTAATATCTTATGGATTGTCTGCCAGCTTGCCTCTTTCTAGACAAGGCTGGAAAAGGTATGCCAAAATGATTGGGGTGTCATAGAAACCTCTCCTAATGGCCCACTGTTTGAGCATTAGCCTTTGGGCTTTGTCAGATCAGGACTTATAGCCCAGCAGCTTATCATAATAGATGCATTTTCTTAAAATCATATCCCTGCATATTTTTTTAATGGGAAAGGGGAATTCGAAGATGGGGAGAGGATATTACAATCAATCTTCAGAAGAAAATCTCCCCCCCAAAAAAGGGCTTCCTCAGGATTTGTTACTTATAGCTTTGATCACCTCTCTCACCTGACTCATCCTGCTCTACCCCCCCATGCCCCCACCCACCCCATGCATACCTGACCATCATTGAAAATAAATAATCTATGCAGTGTAATGTACCCTGCTTATTCAGAGAACAGAAAAATTTGACTGTTAGGATTAAGTGCTGTTTAGAACTAAAATCTAAAGCTAATCAGCAGACATTTTCTAGCTGTTGTTTAGAGGCTATACAGCAGAGTAAGTAGACATCTTTCTTACAGTTAGGAAAGCCTAGATTCAAGTTCTGCCCCTGACATATATTGGCTTTGTACCCTGGCTAAGTACTTTAACCTCTCAGTGCCCCATGCCAACTACAACTATAAATTTCAGATGAGTTGCCAGGCTGCGTTTGTGGGGAGAGTTTCCAAATCAGAAGTTGAGCCTGCATCAGTGATATCTGATGTCCAGATCCCTCCACACCCAAATAGACCTCTGGAAGCAAACAAATTCCTATTGGACTGAATGTAATCTGTACTTCTCCCCCTAATCTAGCTCAAATACAACCTAAGAGTGATTTACAATTGGTGTTATTTTTCATTGTATTTCTATATATTTCTTTCCTTTCAGAAAGATTTAAGTTTACTAGTATATTTATACCAGTAAACTATAACATTCAGGGAGAATCAGATTATTAAGCTAGCACTAGGACTCAGTCAAGTTCAGTTAATCTTTATTAGTATATAAGTACAAATTATTTAAAATATGTGCAAGAAAAAGTCCACAGTTCTATCTCCTGCCTCCCCACTATTGCCTAGTCAGGCAACCATGCCTGTATAATGTCCTTTCTTACTGCATGACACCTCCTCCTAAAGCCCTTTCCTCATCCATTCAGTTTTGTCAGTGTTTTCCCACCCCTGGAATTATTTATTTATCAGCTATGATCCCTTGATCCTGTCATCTGTGTACATGCTCTCTTACCTTATCCCCATCATAGTAGAAGGTAAAGTATTAACGGATAGTGATTGTTTAGCTTTGGCACAGTGGATAGAACCCTGGTCTAGAATGAAGAAAACCTGAATTCAAATCTGGCCTTAGACACGTACTAATTATGCAACCCAAGTGCTACATAAAAGTGTTTACTCTATTCTCATCTCCATGACATGGTATAGCATTGGCATGTGGTAGGCACTTAACAAATGCTTGTTAAATTGAATTACTAAGTTTTGCTTTGAGTAAAATAAACAAAATATCCCTACACCTCTAAATATTTTTAAATAATTTCTTTCAGGTACCTGTTTGAACTGCCAAGGAAACAGCAAAGGAAGCCACTGTGAAGGATGCAAAGATGGTTTCTATAAGAGTCCCACTGCCTTCCATGAATGTCTCCGGTGCCCTTGCTCAGCAGTGACGTCTACTGGCAGCTGTTTCATACGTAAGGCTTTTCCATAAACCTACATCCTGGACAGGTTTAACATTTGTAGTAGTCAGTTAACATTTATAGTAGAAACCATTCACTGAAGTACTGTACTCTGGTACTGCTGTGGGGAAAGAAAAATTAGATTAATTAGAGTCCTTGATCTTAAGGAATTTGTCCCACAATACTTTACAAGGTCCTTATAAATATCAAGTGAGATAGTGTATATATAGTATTTTCAAAGCTCTGTACAAGTGTAAGGTGGTCTCATTAGAAAGTAAACAGCCTCCATGGTTCTGCTGCTTCCTAGTTTTGCAACAACAGTAATAGAGCCATGGTTTCTAGTAATAAGGAGATGATAATACCACTGTACTCCTGGTCATATCACATCTGGAGTGAGGGGGATAAACTGGATAATCTAGGAAGTACCTTCCAGCTCCAGCCTTCTGTTTTATAAGATCACAGGGTCACAGTGAATTGGAAGGGGCCTTCGAGGTCATCTAGTCCAATCCTCTTAGTGTACACATAAGAAAAACAAGGACCAGATATTGTGATATACCCAACTTACAAAACTAGTTTGACTGTTAAATGGTGGATTAAACTCCTTCATTGGCCCAGATAAAAACTGGCCTAGTACAGGGGAAAGAGTGCTGAGTTTGGACCCAGAGCTCTTGTATTGAGTCTGGCTCTTCCTCTTCTGCCTGTCTAACCAATCACTTTACCATTGTAATTTCTTTAACTGCCAGATAAGGGGAGTAGAATACTGTACTGTTCCATTTCTAACCCTAAAATACTATGAACAAATTCAGAAATCAAAATTAATACAGATATGGAATAGTAGGCATGATTTCATATAATCATTGATGATTTTATCCAGATATGTCTTTATTTAGGTGATGGTCTCACATGCTGTGGGTCATATCATTAATCCTACAAAATAGGTAATGGTTCCTGTGGCAGAGCTCTGCCTTGAAAGCATTTCTCTGGCCTGAATGAAATTTTAGTCTGATAACTTGCTATACCCTTCTTAATTTCTTTATTATGCCAAAGTAAACTATGTAAGTCTATCCCAGTTATTTAACATGAATTCACATACACATTGTCCGTTACTTTTAAGTTTCAAAACCTTCATCATATTACCTAATAGGAACAGGCAGTTTGCCAAATCTTATTCAATATAAGCTGTCTCTGCAGATGGTTTGCAGAGCCAATCACTACTCTGTCAACTACTGTTAAAGCCCTACTTTATCATATCTACGAGGACTAAAAATTAATTAGGTACCTCTGATATGTTGCTATTATTCAGATTCTCTGAGCGTATTTCATTCCTTTCCTACTGAAATATATAGCCCAGATTACTTCCTCATACTCCCTGGAAGCCAAGCAGCTAGTAGAATAATTAAATCCTAAAATGTTTGAGCTGGAAAGAACCTTACAGCATAGAAAGTTTGAAATAGAAGGGGCTTCAGAACCTATAATGTAGTAAAGTGTGAGAGTCTTGTGTCATACATAGTAAGTGCTTAATAAATGCTTTTTGGCTGAATGCATTGGCATGTGGCTGTGGCATGTGGCTGAATGCATAGGCCCTATAGGAAGCACCTAATCCAGTTCCCTCATTTGTCAACAATATTATGTGGCAGCCAAAAAAGCTAATGCAGTCTTAGACAACAGTAATAGAAGCATGACTTCCAGGAATAAGGAAATGATAATCTGTGTTGGCAATCAAAATGGGCTCTTAGCACTTAGTTCAACCAAGTGCCCTTGAAGAGTTTGGCCTTTGATCAGATTAGGAGTCCTTGATGACCTCCTTGTCTCAAGGGAAAGCCTAGTTTACATGGGTTTGAGTGATGTGTTTGTGACATCAGAGGCTTTTAGGCCACATGGGTTTAAGTCACATCTTTGTGACGATTTTAGGTCACGTGGGTGAGTCTCATGTGTGACTTACCCTTGACCCTGAAAAAGGTATAAAACCAGGGGTTGGCTTTCTCTCTTTCCGGAGCTCTGACCCACAGCCGTGGTGGCATGTGTGACTCTGGGCCAGCCCTTGTTATGAGCTCCTGGGCTGAACTTAGATGTTGGTAACTATGAATTGTATTTGGTCTGTCTGTCGATGTTTGTAATTTGTCTGTATTTGCTCTGAAGTTCAGGGTTCTGGCTTTTTCCCCTGAACTAAGTGAATGGTATTTGTATGCTGGATTAAAGTGAGATTGTCAACCCCTTAACGTTGCTTTCCTTAGTAAAGCAGATCAAAAGAACCTGGGCTTTTGCAGCGTTCTGTGAGCTGGTTGTTGCTGATTTTATACCTCCCACAGCAGCTGCTAGCCACATTGTTGAAACATAATTTCACTTTACTCCAGGTCATATCACACCTGGAGTATTGTGTTCAGTACTTGGTCCCATAGTTTAAGAAGAACATTGATAATCTGGAAAGTGTGCAGAGTTGTCCAACCCAAATAGTGAAAGTCCTTGAGTCTGTGCCATGAGATCAGTTGGAGGAACTGGATATGTTTACCCTGAAAGAAAGATGTAAGGGGGTGGGGATTGAGTAGGGGTAGGTATAAGGCTATCTTCAAAAATGTGGGAGAATCATGGGGAAAAGAGATTAGATTTATTTCATTTTCATTTGGGGAGAAGTTGCAAAGAGGTAAATTTAGGATGATATCAAGAACTTCCTAATAATTAGAGAGGTCCATAAGTGAAGTGGGCTGCCCCTTAGAGGGGGATTTGTTGCCTTCCTTAGCACCTCACAGAGGCTTGATGACTACTTGTCAGATATGTGATAGTGGGGCCTCCTTTGAGGTATGAGATGGACAGCTGAGCTGCTGAGGTCCCTTTCAACCATCAAATTCTGATTCTGTGAAGTTGGACCAAAGAAGGGGGCTGAATTGCCTACGGTCACATAACTAATTATTGGCAGAACTGTTCTAGAATTCTGGTGTGTTATAATTAATACTGATCTTATTAATTTTGCACTCTGTGTGTGTGCACTGGTATTGGGCTGTAAGGAGTAGGAAGAATTGGTAAAAACCAAAATGAAACATTTTTCAAGATTAGCAATATTTTTGTTATTTTTTAGGCCTACATTTTAAAGCATATTGATATTTTGTCTCTTTTAGATTCTGGGGAGTTGGTGCCTAAATGTGATGAATGCAGAGAGGGTTACACAGGTCCAAACTGCAATGCCTGTGAAAATGGCTATTACAACTCTGACAGCATCTGTTTGAAGTGTGAGTGTGGTGGTCATGTTGACTCTATTAAAACTCCGAAGATCTGCAAGCCAGAGAGTGGTGAATGCATTGACTGCCTCCACAATACTACTGGCTTTCACTGTGAGAACTGCTGGGAAGGCTATGACAGAGACTTCAAAGGAAACTGCATCAAGAAAGGTAAACCCTTAGCTAAGAGTATAAATTCTAAGCTTCCTAGCAACACCTTCAGGAAGAGCCTACTCAGCCTTTGTTCATTGCAAAATCAACTATAGTTCCTCTCTAGCCCCAACAACACTCTTCCCCATTTCTACCACCACTCTCCCTTCCCACTTCCTCCCCTCGATTCAAGGAGTGTTTCTGCAAGTTTTATATCTATAGATTTGATGTTTGAATATCCTATACACATATGGCCTTCATTTGGAGAATAGCGTGGGAGATAAAAATGAAAGGATTAGACCTCATGGAGTCCCTAGCAAATTCAACTGCTATGACTTTCCTCAAAAGCAAGAGGAGATCCTAAAATGAGTGCATCTTTGACTGCTATTTCCAAGTTGGGAAAATTTTGTTTCCGTTTATTTACTAAATGCTTATCTGAGCATTGGCAACAGCAAAATGAACTGTTCATATCTTTATGTTCATAGATTCCAAAAGTGGATTTTGTCAGATAATTGCTCAGGGAAATTTCCCTTCTTTCAAATTTGTTTGCACCCCTCCTAAACTTCCATTATAAACTCAGGAAATTTGAGTCCTGCTTTGGGACCCAGGCTGTCATTGTGCCATTTTCACAGTTCCATTTAGCCTGTATTATTTCCATATTAATAATTAAGATATCCTCTCATTCTTATTATCTTTTGTTCTCTATAGTTTCTTGCCACTTCTATGCGAGATAATTTAACCCATTTTATCTCTCCCTATCTCCCTCTCTCAATATATTCCTCTCTCATCCCTTAATTTTATTTTATTTCTTTTAGATATCTTCCCTTCATCTTCAGCTCACCCTGTGCCCGCTCTCTCTCTCTACATACATATATACATACATACACACTCACATATACATATATATACATAAACATATATATATATATATTTATATGCATATTCCCTTCAGCTACCCTAATACTGAGGTCTCATGAATCAAACCCATCATCTTTCCATGTAGGAATGCAAACAAAACAGTTCACCTTTAGTAAGTCCCTTGCAATTTCTTTTTCTTGTTCTTTTTCTTGATTACCTTTTCATGCTTCTCTTGATTCTTGTGTTTGAAAGTCAGATTTTCTATTCAGCTCTGGTCTTTTCACTGAGAAAGCTTGAAAGTCCTCTATTTTATTGAAAATCCATATTTTGCCTTGGAGCATGATACTCAGTTTTGCTGGGTAGGTGATTCTAGGTTTTAATCCTAGCTCTATTGACCTCCGGAATATCATATTCCAAGCCCTTCGATCTCTTAATGTAGAAGCTGCCAGATCTTGGGTTATTCTGATTGAGTTTCCACAATACTCAAATTGTTTCTTTCTGGCTGCTTGCAGTATTTTCTCCTTGATCTGGGAGCTCTGGAATTTAGCAACAATATTTCTAGGAGATTTCTTTTTGGGATCTATTTGAGGAGGCGATCTGTGGATTCTTTCAATTTCTATTTTGCCCTGTGGCTCTAGAATATCAGGGCAGTTCTCCTTGATAATTTCTTGAAAGATGATAACTGGGCTCTTTTTTTTGATCATGGCTTTTAAGTAGTCCAATAATTCTTAAATTATCTCTCCTGGATCTATTTTCCAGGTCAGTGGTTTTTCCAATGAGATATTTGACATTGTCTTCCGTTTTTTCATTCCTTTGGTTCTGTTTTATAATATCTTGATTTCTCATAAAGTCACTAGCTTCCACTTGCTCCAGTCTAATTTTTAAGGTAGTATTTTCTTCAGTGGTCTTTTGGACATCCTTTTCCATTTGGCTAATTCTGCCTTTCAAGGCATTCTTCTCCTCATTGGCTTTTTGGAGCTCTTTTGCCATTTGTGTTAGCCTATTTTTTAAGGTGTTGTTTTCTTCATTGTATTTTTCAGTATTTTTTTGGGTCTCCTTTAGCAAGTCATTGACTTGTTTTTCATCCTTCTCATTTCTCTTCCCAATTTTTCCTCTACTTCTCTAACTTGCTTTTCCAAATCCTTTTTGAGCTCTTCCATGGCCTGAGACCAGTTCATGTTTTTCTTGGAGGCTTTTGTTGTAGGCTCTTTGACTTTGTTGACTTCTTCTGGCTGTATGTTTTGGTCTTCTTTGTCACCAAAGAAAGATTCCAGAGTCTGAGACTGAATCTGGGTGCGTTTTCGCTGCCTGGCCATGTTCCCAGTCAACTAATTTGACCGTTGAGTTTTTCAGTGGGGTATGACTGCTTGTAGACTAAAGAGTTCTATGTTCCACGTTTGGGGGGGATGCGCCAGCTCTGCCACGCCAGCACTCCTCCTTCCCCAAGAACCCCCAACCCGGACTGGGCTTATATCTCCAGCAGGCTCTTCACTCCTGCTCTGATCTGCCACTTAATTCCTCCCACCAGGTGAGCCTGGGGCAGAAAGCAACTGCAGCTGTAGTTCTGTAGCTGCCCCACCTCCGCTGCTCCCAGGGCGGTAGCCAAACCACAAACTCCTTCCACTCCCGCAGCTTTTCACACTAACCTTCTCTGTTGTCTTTGGTGTTTGTGGGTTGAGAAGTCTGGTAACTGCTGCAGCTCCCTGATTCAGGGCGCTAGGGCACACTCCACCTGGCTCCTGGTCTGGTTTGTCCACGTGGCCCATGCTGGGCTCTGCTCTGCTCCGCTCCCAGCTCCGTGCGGGATAGACCTTACCCAGAGACCATCCAGGCTGTCCTGGGCTGGAGCCCTGCTTTCCTCTGCTATTTTGTGGGTTCTGCAGTTCTAGAATTGGTTCAGAGCCATTTTTTATAGGTTTTTAGAGGGACTCAGCAGGGAGCTCATGCTAGTCCCTGCTTTCCAGCCGCCATCTTGGCTCTGCCCCCGAAAATGATCTGTTCTCTATAGTTTCACACTGCATCTAGCCATCATCTAAGTTCATTTCAAGTAGGACTGGAGTTTCATAGTTAGAATACTTTGTTGACACCCTAGAGTTCTTTCCAGGAACTGTCTTTGAGTTCTTCTTGTTGTCATTATCACCTTTAGTGTTTATTATAATTAAAATAGTGGCCTCCTGTATTTGTGTAACAATTTAGCAAGCACTTGCTCATGATAGCCTTATGCAGATGAAGAAATTGAGGGTCAAAGAATGAAAATTATCTAGTACAAGTAATTGTTAGCCCCACTTTATGGAAAAGGAAACTGAGATTTAAGTCAACTTAGATGACTTGTCCTAGGCAACATGGCTAGTAAGTGTGACTGCTGTAACCCACACCCTAATTATTATTGCTTCAAGTCCAGTTTTCTCTCAAATACACTGTACTGCTTTCCTAACTGTAGAGATGGGAGAACATGATGCACTCTGCTAGTCAAAACAAGTTATGTAACAAAAGCTTTTTTTGCATGTATAAAGTAAAAACAGTCACAACAGCTTTAGATAAATTGATGGATGGCATATAATGTCTTGAAAAAGTCAGGATGCTCAAGGTGCTATTAGATTAACACCACATTTATATAGTTTGATTGTGAAATGCTTTCACTTCTAATATCGTATTTGACTTTTATAACAAGTCTCTGAGGTCAATGGTGCAAATATTCTTATCTCCATTTCATAGATTAGGATACTGAGACCCAGAGAGCTGAGGTGACATTCTTTACTAGATTATAAAGTTAGTAAGTGGCAGATCTGAGACTTAAATCCAGTTCTACTATGTTGTACTGCCTTTGTGAAAAGCTTCGAGCTATGTTAGCATTACCTGAATTCAAGTGCTTACCATGGAATTCTATATAGATACATCCTCATTACCTACCTTAACATAGGCTTTAGGTCTCAGTAGTGACATATTCACTGACTTAGAAGAATTTATACTAATCCACCAAAGGGAATCTTGAAAGATACTTACTATGGAATTCTCTTGAAAATTTTAAGGTGGATGTATCTACACACTTGATGCCAGCCATGTATATAAAACTCATCGTCCTAGGTTTTGAGGCCCTAGTCCTTATCATGATAATTATTTTTAATAATTATTTTTTAAAATAATTCTTGCCTTTTTTAATGTTAGTGCATTGATAAGAACACTTTTGTACAGTGTCATGAAAGAAGCAGTAGTCTGGGAGTCATGATACCTGGGTTGAAACTCTAGCAGTATAATGTCAATCAAGTTATTTAACCTCTCTGACCCTCAGTTTCCTCATTTACTAGATAAAAGAGTTGAACTAGATGCCCTCTAAGGTCTCTTTCATATCTGCTAACCTATACCTTGACATTCTTTCTTCTACAATCTCTTGTATAGAGATCTTTTATAGGCTTCTCCAAAGCTAGATAATTCTGTTTTATTATTCATTTTCTGTCTTTATTTTCAGAAATTGTTGCTGCGACTGAAGGGTCTACCACTTTGGTTTCTAATGCCACTTTGTCTACATCACCCCCCACTACGGTTGCAAATAGTACATTTACCCCTACCACTCTGCAGCCTATCTTTTCAATAGGATCTTCTGAAAATAGCACCTCAGCATTAGCTGATGTATCATGGACTCAATTCAACATCATCATTTTGACTGTCATCATCATTGTGGTGGTCCTGCTCATGGGATTTGTGGGGGCTGTGTACACATACAGGGAGTATCAAAACCGAAAACTCAATGCCCCCTTTTGGACCATTGAACTGAAAGAAGACAACATCAGTTTCAGCAGTTACCATGACAGCATACCCAATGCTGACGTGTCTGGCTTATTAGAAGATGATGGCAATGAGGTGGCTCCCAATGGACAGCTAACACTCACAACTCCCATGCATAACTACAAAGCTTAAGACCTGAATAGAGTGAACCAAATTCCCCTAGTGTTGCTAAAGCTACAATGCTTATTGAAGGGAGCAGCAGCAGCAGTGGTGCCCAGGGGCAGAGCCTGGCTTTGCTTGCTGAAAAAGCAAAGGTGTGTAGTGCATCCAAAATTTCAGGTAAAAATTTGTAATGCCTTCAGCCTGTCATCCTTCATTTCCCCAAGAAGATCCATAGAATTCATTGTTGTTAAGGACTTGAAGCAAAATATATTTTTGTACCCAGCCATGCAGGAGTGTGTAGCAAGACCAAACTCTGTAGTGAATCTCGTATCCAACTTCCTGAGAAGCTCCTGGGGAAGCCAGTGTCCACTAAGCAGTCTGCCACAGGATGATTGATGTTTGTTTAGGAGGAAAAGGACTGCTGGAAGTCTTCATATACATTCCTAATACACATTTCTTTTCAAGATGGGGCAGGGATGGATCTCCATTTTACTCTTCTGAGAGATTTCAATGAGAAAAGACTGATGAGCCACAAGCATTGCAATAAGCGAATCTCTATTGTTTCTGGAATCGGGGACATGAATTCTAAAGAGATTCTTGGAAAGTTTCTCTTTACTGAATTATCACCTAGTGATAGAATAAAGTGCAGGGTGAGACTCTTGGGCTGGAAGAGAGAATGAAGCAATATTCATGATGAGGAAGCTGATGATCCACTTCAGGGTCTCAGTTTGATATCAATGCCCCAGCCTTTCTAGAAACAATGTGTATATAGATAATGTAGCATATCTTATCAACATTGCATTTGTAACTATTTGTAAAAAAAAAATCATGTCATATTTTATCATCTAGAATTTATTTGTACAGCAGAAGTTAGTGGCATTGTAAAAAAGAAAATACAAGAATTGGATAAAATACTGTAAAATAGATGGCAATATTGCTGGAGCTGGGACTCTGGTGAATATTGATCATTTTAAGTTCCTCTATGGACGTCATGGGCAATTTTTAAGAGGTTGAGTATTTCTTTTCTATTATCTTCTCACCCTTCAGTCCCTCCTTCCTGCAATTCAGCCTTAGAATTACTCACCTTTTGACTTTAAAAGGATGTGAATAGTTAAATATAGTCAAGAAATAAGGTTCAGTAGATTTTGAAGTCAAGGGCTATCTTGGATTGCAAAATCTTGTCACTTCTCACTTAATGAGATACTATCTCACTCTTCGTAAGCATCTAATTTTACATCACGTAGATGAATGTGACTTGGTAGTTGATATATAAATTTCATTTTGCTAGTAGTCTCCTGGATGTAAATGGTAGTCTTCCGAAGGAAATGGGGGAATTCTCATTTTAAAAGAAATGAAGGGTTCTTGTCATATCACCAGGGGCCCCTATTCTTCCTCTCTGTAAAATATCTATATTTTGATTTCCCCCTCTCAAAAAAAAATGTTCTTACTCAAATGTTGGTTCACTGTGCCAATTTTGCTCTGCTTATGAAGACGTATAACAAGCTGTCCAATTTGCATAGGGTCTCTACTTCTCATGCTGCGTAGAGTGGGGTTAGGGGACTGGGCCTGGAAAGATAGAAAGTGCTCACTAACCAGAACATATATTGGTCCATCCCTTCTTCACAAACAACTCCAAGAGTGACTATATGTATGAAGTAGCTATGCAGTGAGGTGTCCAAGCACGGTCCTCATTTTAAGACATAATGCATGCTTGGAAACCATATCTCAAGGCATATTACAAAAAAAGTAAAGTCTTGACTTTGGATGCAGGTTAAAGCCATCAATCAAGCTGGCTTTTTAAAAGAAATATTGAGGAGTAAAGGAAGCAGCAGCAGGATATATAGGAAAAGGGCCTGGACTAAGAGTCAACAGACCTACTTCCTGGTTCCTGCTTTATTGATAATTAGCTCTGTGACCTAGCTAAATCACTAAACATCCGTGAACCTGAATTTTTTTATCTACAGGATAAGACAATTCAGATAAGACAATTCAGCTTCATAATCGCTAAAATCCCTTCTAGGCATGGAATTCTGCGATTCTAAGTACGGATATCAGTAAGCAATATGGAATGAGCAGTATGTCAAAAGAAGAATTCAAGTGGACTTATTTGTCTAAATGAGATCAGAGTCAAAGGCTAGTTCACATCTAGCACTAAGATACCACTCTGTAGAAGGTCTTCCAGGTCAGTCCTTTGACTTTGCTGGTGTTTTAGTTGTTACCTGCTGTGGTTACTCACTGCTTGTGGCCTAATAGCAGTTACTTGCGGGGAGAACAGACAGTCAATTTCTACATTCAGTCATGGCCAACAGAAATAGGGGGAAATTGCATAGACAGGTGAAACCATCTATAAGGATGTTCCATTGTTTTAGAGGAACATGCCATTGATGAGCTCCACTCCACTGAAACTGATGTTGATTCTATTTGTGATACTAATAAGATGTCCACCTTGCCAGCTTATATTCTTTTAAAACAAAACAGACACAGGAGGAATTCAGTGTTTGTGAATAGAAAATAAGGTGAATTTTAGTGTTCTAAAAGTTTGATCCAGGCAGTCAGGACTTTTATCCACACATGGATATCAGAATAAAGCCCTTAAAAAGGAATGGTGAAGAATTGAAAGTGCTTATCAACTACTATTCCCATTCCCCCTTTCATACAACATCTTGTGTAACTCTAGACAATAAAATGTCTTTTAATGTTTTAGTATCCCCTAGCCTTGCTTTTAGAAATGATTCTTTATTGTGATAATGAATTAAAATGTGACCCACTACTTGCAATAGTATGCAAAAAAACCCCAATTTTAATGTTAGAAGCCCTGGAGTTTATAATTTTGCAAACTAACAAATGAATATGACTTCTCTGCACATCATCAACTCCTATAACGAAAAAAGTCTTCATAAACTATAGGATAGTGAACATGATTTGGAAAACCCAACGGTTGGAAGGATCTAGATGTTAGAAATCTTTAGGAATTAGTGTATCACTAAATAAGACAAAACTACCTTATGTGAATTTGATTGGGAAAAGAACAGATGTTGATTGCTACCAGGTGATGACTTCATCTCTGCCACCTCTATCAACATTTCAGGAAGCAGATTCCCAAATGGGGTCAGCGCTAGGCAAAATTGCTAAATAGATCAATTTTGTCCTGAGTGTCTACTATATGCAGGGCATTGGATGTTCTGCTGAATATCATTTACCCTTTATTTGTTCTCTTCGATCTTTTGGACCCCAAATATCCAGTAATCTCCAGATACCTGGCTTTTTCCACTCTCAGAGAACTCCTTCATTGATGAATTCATTCCATTGTCTTAGGGACTCAATAATGTTACGCACAAACATGTGTTTGTGTTTTTAAAAAGGATAGTGGATGTTGGGGATAGAAGGGAAAGATTTTTGGATTGGGGACCTTAAATCACACCATATATATAAGTCTACTATGCCCACCATTTCTGGCCTCAGAGATCCTAGGAAATTCACTTCCTGTCTAGGATTCTTCCTCTTAATCAGGGACCTAAAGCAATCACCCTTACTTTGCATCTTGAATTGAAATTAGCACTATAGGACATTTAGTTTGGGACTTTAAAGGTAGAGGCGGGGGTGCTTCCTAGAATATATGTTGATCTATGTTCCCATCCCTCAAGGAAGATAGTTCTTTATCAAGGAACATGTATCATCATTTGAATTAATTACCATTATACACTGAGCATCATCTGATTTGTGTGCATTAAGAAAATAAAACTTACCCATTCATGGAAAAGTTCTAAGACATTTTAGATAGGTAGGGCAGAAAGGTGAAAATAATCCAGAGAAGGAAAAGAAACCCTGTCAAGTCTCCCAAAAATCCTTTGTAAGTGGAGAGTTGGTTGGTCTTCTTTGGGCGGGGGGGTGGGGAGGGTGGCGGAGATCAGTAACAGAAGGGTTATTTGCAGGGGTAAAAGTCTACACTCTGGATATTAGCCGATGCCTGCCCAGGGAAAAAGCAAGAGCCATTTTAACTAATAGGAACTTGTCTGAAAGAACCAAATGATATCCTAGGGACCAAAGGCTTTTGATCAATAAGGTATCAGTGGTTGAATGAAGTATTTTCCAAGGCTGTTGGGTTTGTATCCTTATTCCATGAGATAAAAATCATACTTACATATACTAAGTAACTTGTATCAACTAAAAGACATGAAGCCAGGTCCCAAGTCTAAGTCATACTTAATGATTCAAAACTAAATTTGATTTAAAGGCACAAGAGCTCTGCCAGTCATCCAGTCAACCTATTGTGATAAATGTCTCTCTGAAGCAACGAATGAACTTCTCTTTATCTCACTAAAATCCTAATGCAGATTTACAAAGATGTCTCACACATTTACTGTACTAGCTTCAAAACAAATTTCTAAAAATGTGTATGATTTGAATATATGAAAGAATTTATACAAGAGTGTTATTTAAAATGATTAAAAATAAATGTATATAATTTGTACCTATTGTATATTGGCTTTTTGCCTTTTTTTTAAGATGTGGTCAAAAAATATGTTTTAATTTAATAAGCTCCCTGACTGGGAGTCAGCTGATTTTCATACAACATGAATGTTTTGGGCTCTTCATATATGTATGTGTGTGTACATACATACATATATTTGTGTAGGTACATATATATATATAAACATATATATGTGTGTGTATATAAAACTGGATTTCACATAAATCATTTAGAGAATATTAATATACTTGGTAATCCAGCTCTCAAACCATAAAGACAAGTTTTATTTATTCATCTGTTTTTTGTGATTGTGAACTTAACATTCACAACAAAGTGAAGTAAATCTCCAAATAAACCCTAAAAGTGAGCTGTTAACATTTTTATATAAACATAAGAATACTTAAAGAGTATCTCTGTGATTTTATCAGTGATCCTTCCCTGATACAACTCACATCCCTTCTACTATATGGCTTCTAGAGCTACTCTGATGATGAGCTTCTCTGACTTAGGCTGGTACTTAGAAAACAGAAATAATAGTCTCTCACTGGGCCCACACATGAAACCTTTCCAGCTTGATGTTGGTACAGTATCCAAAAACCCAGGATCAGCTCCACTCATAATGAGCCATCAGAGGACGACTTGAGTAAAGGATTAAAATAATATACATTTTTAACAAAAGAAGTTCGGGCTGGATGGTGTATAACTGTAAGTCCTTGCTGCGGGGGAGGATGAGGCTAGGGTATTGAGTTCAGGTATTCTTGAGCTGCAATAGGGCTAAAACTGATCAGCATCCTCACTAAGTCTAGCACTATATGGTAATCCCCCAAGAACAAAGGGCCACCAGGATTCCTAAGGAGGAGCAAAGCAGCCCAGACCAGAAAACAACTGTTAAAACTTGTATGTTATTCCATCTTGGGATCAGGTGAGTGACCACTGCACTTCTGGCAAGAACAAAACAATGTCTTCTCCCTACCTATATCTCATTCTGTGACTGATTCAATCCAACAATATTTAGAGCTTGCTATAGGTAAAGTATTGTACTCTGTACTGGGGATGCAAAAACAAAGCAAAATTCAAAAGTCCTTTTCCTCAAGAGCTTTCTATCAGGATAATAAGGCATATATCCTAATAACAAAAAGTAGGAATTTGGAGAGCGATCACTAACAACTAGGGTATACTAGGAATGACTTCAAGTAGAAGGTGACCTGTGAATCAACAAACATTTTTCAAGGGACTACTGTGTATCAGGCACTGTATTAGGTGCTAAGAATATAAAGATAATGAATGAATTAAACCTTGAAGTAAACTAAGAATTCTAAAGAGTAGAGAGGAGAAAATGCAGTGCAAGTATGGGGGTCAGCCCTGTGCAAAGAAAGGGGACAGAATGTCACGGTTGAAGAATAGCAGGTGGACTGGTTTGGTTGAACATAGTTTGTGAAATGGAATAATGTAAAATGAGTCTGGAGAGTAGACTTGAGCTAGATGGCAACTGGCTTTAAATGGAAAGAGGGGAGGGTTAGCAGGGAAAGATGAGTTTTGTTTTGGACATGTTGAGTCTGAAATTTGAACATCCAATTCAAAATGTTCAATGGACAGTGATGTAGATAGACAAGGGTTAGATATATAGATCTAGGAGTAATCTGCTTACTAATGATAACTAAATTCATAGCAGTCAAAGTCACTGAAAGAATAAAGGGAGAAAAATGAAGAGGACCCAGGACTGATTTGGGGTGGGGAGAGGGTATTGTCACAGTTAGGTGGTTTACCTGATGAGACATAGATGATCTAGGAAAGGAGACTGAGGAGGAGCAGCTTAACAGGTAGGAGAGCCAAAAGTGTGCAGTGTCATGAATTCATTAAAACCCAGAGAGGCATAGTATCCGGGAGGAGAAAGGTGGTTGAAATGGTGGTGAAGTGCCACAGAGAGGTCAAGAGGGGTGAAGATTGAGAATAGACCAAATGGATTTAGCAATTAAGGGATCATTGGTAACCTTGGAGATAGTTTTCACTTGAAGGATGAAGTCAGAATCCAGATTGCAAAGTGTTAAGAAGCGAATAAGACCATCAAATGCCATGTCTAGGGAACAAGTAGACCAGTGTGGCTGAAATATAGATTGGGGGATGGGGTGGGAAGTAATATGAAATCAACATGGGAAAAGAGGCTGGAGTTTGGCAGAAACTAGGGTTTACTGAGCATCTTGTACCATATACCAACATAAGTTATAAGAGGTTGTGACCTTAATGTAAAAGTAACATTTTATTTAACACACAAAAATTAGAAAGTGGGAGGAGGCACATTTATGGGGAAAATTCTTAAACAAGAAATATAAAAGATTAAAGAACATTTTGATTATATAAAATTATAAAGCTTTTGTATGAATAAAATGCAACAAGAAAAAACTCAGTGGGGAAAGATCATCACAATTTATATCTGATAAAGATCTGATATATTTTTAAAGTGATTCAAATATATAACCAAGAGCCATAAGCCAATATATAATTGATCAAAAACTATGAACAGGAGGAGAGGATTCTGGAGGAGTAGGTCAGAAAATTCCAAGCTCTCAAGATTTTCTCCCACAAAAGAGTTAAAATAGCACCTTAGGACAAAGTGTAGGTAGAGACAAAGAAAAATAGGGGCACAACCGGGGTTTTCCTCCAACAGTTTGAGAAGATCTGAAGAAAAACCCCAGGACTAGGTTTGGTCCCCATGAGGAGTGAACACCTCCAGGCTAGGTTCCGTTTTAACAACAAGTGTGGTAGCCATTTAAACAAATAGTGGCAAGCCCTGGGGTTAGTAAGTCTGAGAGGCTGCCTTGGCCCCAGCCACTGAAACTTTTCACCCCCTGATAGTGAGGTGAGTAGTGCGTTTGAGCCCAGGAAGACTGCAGGAACCTCTGCTGACTGAACGCCAGACTCAGCTGTTGCAGGCATGGTGAGGGCAAGAAGGAACTAGCACACACCCAATGGGTGCAGAAGCAGTTGGGCAGAAAGTCTCTGGCTGTGGGCACTTACAGAAGGTTGGAGTTATGGTTTTGGTTCCAGGCTAGAGGAGAGAACTAAAGATCTGGGGCAAGAGGCACCAGTTCCCATAACCCAGGGATAGAGATAGAGGTGAATACAAAAATCAAGTTATTACTACAAAAAAAAAATACACAAAGGAGAAAGAATCCAACCATAGAAACCTATTACGGGAATAGAGATGACCAGGGTTCATCTTCAGAGGAGGATATTGAAGTAAAGAAATTCCCAAAGAGCAACGTCAAATAGTCACTTGCCCAAAAAGAATTTATAGAAGTTCTTAAAAAAGACTTTAGGGGGTGGAGCCAAGATGGGAGCTGGAAAACAGGGACTTCCCTAAACTCTCCCCCAAGACCCTCCATGCACCTATAAAAATTGGCTCTGAACAAATTCTAGAACTGCAGAATCCACAAAATAGCAGAGGGAAGCAGGGCTCCAGCCCAGGACAGCCTGGATGGTCTCTGGGTGAGGTCTATCACATGGAGCTGGGAGCGTGGAGCAGAGCCTGGCATGGGCCACGCTCAGACCAACCAGACTGGAAGCCGTGTGGAACAGGCCCTAGCACCCTGAATCAGTTAGCTGTGGCAGTTACCAGACTTCTCAACCCACAAACACCAAAGAAAACAGAGAAGGTTCGTGGGAAAAAACTGCAAGGACAGAGTGAAAGGAGTTCGCAGTTCAGCCACCACCCTGGGGGCAGCAGAGGTGGTACAGCTACAGAACTACAGCTGCAGTTGCTTCTGGCCCCAGGCCCACCTGGTGGGAGGAATTAAGTGGTGGATCAGAGCAAGAGTGCAGAGCCTGCTCAGATCTGAGTTGAGGTCAGGGTTGGTGGTTCTTGGGGGAGGAGGAGCTCTGGTGTGGCAGAGCTTGCTGTGACAAATAGCTCTGAAAACAACAGTGCATCCCCTCGAGCTTGTAACAAAGTACCCTCTACTCTACAAGCAGTCACACCCCCCAAAAAACTCCAAAGGTCAAGTAGTTGGCTGGGAACAGGGCCAGGCAGCAAAAACAGACTCAGATTCAGACTCAGACTTTGGAATCTTTCTTTGGTGACAAAGAAAACCAAAACATACAGCCAGAAGAAGTCAACAAAGTCAAAGAGCCTACATCAAAAGCCTCCAAGAAAAACATGAACTGGTCTCAGGCCATGGAAGAGCTCAAAAAGGATTTGGAAAAGCAAGTTAGAAAAGTAGAGGAAAAATTGGGAAGAGAAATGAGAGTGATGCAAGAAAACCATGAAAAACAAGTCAATGACTTGCTAAAGGAGACCCAAAAAATACTGAAGGAAATAACACCTTAAAAATAGGCTAACTCAAATGGCAAAAAAAGCTCCAAAAAGCCAATGAGGAGAAGAATGCCTTGAAAGGCACAATTACCCAAATGGAGAAGGAGGTCCAAAACCACTGAAGAAAATACTACCTTAAAAATTAGATTGGAGCAAGTGGAAGCTAGTGACTTGATGAGAAATCAAGATATTATAAAACAGAACCAAAAGAATGAAAAAATGGACCATTGTAAAAACCACTGACCTGGAAAATGGATCCAGGAGAGATAATTTTAAAATTTTTGGACTACCTGAAAGCCATGATAAAAAAAAAAAGCCTAGATATCATCTTTCAAGAAATTATCAAGGAGAACTGCCCTGATATTCTAGAGCCACAGGGCAAAATAGAAATTGAAAGAATCCATCGATTGCCTCCTCAAATAGATCCCAAAAAGAAATCTCCTAGAAATATTGTTGCCAAATTCCAGAGCTCCCAGGTCAAGGAGAAAATGCTGCAACCAGCTAGAAAGAAATAATTTGAGTATTGTGGAAACACAATCAGAATAATCCAAGATCTAGCAGCTTCTACATTAAGAGATCGAAGGGCTTGGAATATGATATTCCAGAGGTCAATGGAGCTAGGATTAAAACCAAGAATCACCTACCCAGCAAAACTGAGTATCATACTCCAAGGCAAAATATGGACTTTCAATAAAATAGAGCACTTTCAAGCTTTCTCAATGAAAAGACCAGAGCTGAATAGAAAATTTGACTTTCAAACACAAGAATCAAGAGAAGCATGAAAAGGTAAACAAGAAAGAGAAGTCATAAGGGTTTTACTAAAGTTGAACTGTTTTGTTTACATTCCTACATGGAAAGATGATGTGTATAATTCATGAGACCTCAGTATTAGGGTAGCTGAAGGGAATATACATATATATATATATATATATATATATATATATATATATATATATATATATATATATATATATATATATATATATATATATATATATATATATGTATATTTTATATGTAGACAGAGGGTATAGGGTGAGTTGAATATGAAAAGATGATATCTAAAAAAATAAAATCAAATTAAGGGATGAGAGAGGAATATATTGAGAGAGGGAGAAAGGGAGAGATAGAATGGGGTAAATTATTTCGCATAAAAGTGGCAAGAAAAAGCAGTTCTGTAGGAAGGGAAGAGGAGGCAGGTGAGGGGGAGTGCTCTCATCAGATTTGACCTGAGGAGGGAATAACATACACACCCAATTGGGTATCTTACCCCACAGGAAACAAGGAGGAAGTAGATGAAAAAGGGGGGACAATAGAAGGGAGGGCAGATGGGGGAAGAGGTAATCAAAAGCAAACACTTTCAAAAAGGGGCAGGGTCAAGGGAGAAAATTGAATAAAGGGGGATAGTATAGGAAGGAGCAAAATATAGTTAGTCTTTCACAACATGAGTATTGTGGAAGGGTTTTACATAATGATACACATGTGGCCTATGTTGAATTGCTAGCCTTCTTAAGGAGGGTGGGTGAGGAGGGAACAGGGGAGAGAATTTGGAACTCAAAGTTTTAAAAGCAGATGTTCAAAAAAAAAAAAGCTTTTGCAAGCAACTAGGAAATAAGATATACAGGCAATGGGGCTCAGAAATCTATCTTGCCCTACAAGAAAGTAAGGGAAAAGGGAATGGGGGGAGGGGGGAGGGGGGTGACAGAAGGGAGGGCTGACTGAGGAATGGGGCAATCAGAATATATGCCATCTTGGGGTGGGGGGGAGGGTAGAAGTGGGGGGAAAACTTGTAATTCAAACTCTTGTAAAAATCAATGCTGAAAACTAAAAATATTAAATAAATTAAAATATTCATAAAAAATTCAAAAAAAAATGCAGCAAACAAAAAAAAAGACTTTGAAAATCAAATGACAGAGATGGAGGAAAAACCAAAAAAAATTATAATAATCCAAGAAAAACAAGAAGGTTATGAAAGGAAAATCAACCACTGCCATTTTCATTTCTTGTCAAATTTTTCTATGTGATGGCTGTGTACTTTAGGAATAACAGTTTGGCAGTTGTGTGAAGGATAGGTTGGAACAAGATTAAAGTGAGGGAAGCCAATTGGGAGGCTATTATTTTAGTTCGGGGAAAGGTGAAAATGTAAATTTGCATGCTGGCTATGTGCATATACAAAAGGGAACAGACATGAGAATTATTGAAGAAGAATTCATGTGATTTAATAGCTGTTTAGGTATGGGGGATGAAGATAGTGAAGATTTGAAGAAAACTCCAAGTTTGTGAACCTGAGTGACTGGAGGAGTTGGGGTGCCATCAGTAAAAGTAGAAGGAACTATAATGAATTCAGTTCTGTACATGTTAAACTTGAGATGCTTGTGGGATATGTAGGAGATTTTCAAGAGGGAGCTGGTGATGTAGGACTCAAGCTAAGGCCGCTCATCCACCTTTGGTGTCCACTGTTCACCCAATTCTCACCTGTGACTCCAAGAAGCTATTCTTCTCCAGTATGTTCCCATTTTAGAGGAGGAACTGAGGTAAATAGGGTTAAGTGACTTGCCCAGGATCACACAGTAGTAAACATCTGAGGCTGGATTTGAACTTAGACCTTCCTGACCCCAGATGAAGTGCTTTATCCGTTGCACCGCCTAGCCACCCCAACACCCTAGTACAAGAGAGATTTTCTACTCAAGGTTGAGTCTGAATTATCTGGACAATATACTAGATAAAACATGGGCACAGAGCTCAGGAGTGACCTTGGTCCTATAGATAGTCATTCCATAGTTATCTATGTGGAGCCATGGCAGAGTGACTGAAATTGCCAAGGGAGACAAAGAAGAGAAAGCAGAAGACAGAATCTTTGGTAATACTCATATTAAGAAATTAAGAGATAAGGAATCAAAGGAGACAGGAGTGGTCAGTGAAGCAGAAGAACCAGGAGATTGTAGTGACCTTGAAACCATAGGAAGAGAGAGAGGTTGTAGAATGAGGGGATGCGACAGGGAGGTCATAAAGGATGACGACTGAAAGCAGGCCTTTGGATCCATTGATTAGATTAGTGATAAACTTTAACAAAGCAGCTTTTGAAGAGCAGTGGAGTTGGAAGCCAGATTGCAAGGTCCTGAGGAGAGGGTGAGTAGGGAGGAAGCAAAGGCACCAGATGAGTATAACCAACTTTTCACAACAAAGGGAAGGAGAGAGATGCAACTGGAGCTGAGTGGGATTGAGAACAGCTTTTAAGAACTGGAGAGACCCAAGCATGCTGGAGGAAAGAGCCAATTGAGAAGGGACTATTGCTAGAGTAAGGTATGAGAAGCTAAGGGAGGAGATGGAATCAAAGTCTCAACAAAGAGGATACATACTTCTTCCTTTTCTTCAGGATGAAAAGAAGAGTGAAGTGAGAAGTTCTATGGAGTAAGGTCTTTAAGAATTCTTCCTTCTACTGAAAGACAGCATGGTTCAAATGGTCCACTAGAAAGAGTAGTGGATTTGACGTAAAAGAACTTGGGTTTAAATCCCAGCTCTGCCACTTACTATCTATGTGATCTCAAATAAGTCGCTCAACTTTTCTGGGCCTAAGTCCTTCACCTGTAAAAGGAGAGGGTTGGATTGTAGGGCCTCTAAGTTCCCTTCTAGCTTTGAATTGATGATCCTAATGACTGAAGCCTTAGGGAAGTAGGAAGATAAACTTTTTACTCTAGCTGTTAGGAGATGGAGTATGTTTATGGGTTTAAGGAGAGAAGAAAGGGTTTAGAGCAGCAATTGTGTAGAACAGGATGTCAAATAAGTAATTGTCTTTTAAGATCCTTTCCAGTTCTAGTATTTTCTAATGTCCTAAGTGTTTAAGTACGATTCTATGATTCTAAGTTATTGTAGTTTCTGAAGCCTTGATCAAAGAAGCTGGTTGGTCAGCACAACAAACTGACCTCAGATGCTTGGTCCTGTTCTCATCAATAAAAGTTTTATTTATTTATTGGGGGAGGGGAGATTCTTTTTATTTGTCCAAAGTGTCCTGAACATAGGCAGTAGCTGCTCTTGTTGAATTTTTTGATGGTTTCTGGAATACCAAGGCCACCTAAATCAAAGATGTTAGCTGTTTGGCAGAAATTTATTCATGTTTTAATCTTTTTCTTTTTCTGCTTAGGCATGGCACACCTGCAGCAGAGGTTAGGGTGGGTTTCCTCAGAATGGGAAACATTTCTTTTCTAAGAATTCTTTTGGAGAGAGTAATATCCATTTTCATGATGTGTTCTGTATCATCTTACAGGATAAAGCTTATTAACAGCTCACCAAAAAAGTAAAAATAAATGGACATCTGCAGAGGGCAACGTTGTCAGAAGGAAAATCATCCCCTTTGAAAATAATAAAACTTTCATAATAGCTCCTCATTTTGATAGAATACAAAATTATACTAGTGTGTTTGGCATTATTCACCATGTAGATATGAAAGAGTTTTATCTGTGGTTTTGCTACCAGCCTACTGGCAACATGTCCATAATCAGAGCAAAAATCGATTTTTTTCCATGCTGATAGTTTTGGATTTCCTCACAGCACAACATGTTTTGAGCCTCTTGACTGTAATCTTCAGTTTGTGTCAATTCAAGTGCATCCTAAAATGGCAATATCAACAAGATAAAAAGGCTTAAAAATCAGAAACTAAGAAGTCCATGACCCTCTTTCTGAATTCACAGTGTAAATCTCTCCTATGTTTGGAAGTTACATACCCACTTCAGCAAAAACTTCAAATTTCCACCAAACTAAATAATGGTCAAGAAATCCAATGAGAAACTAGAGTGATTTCATCTGCCTAAGAACTGAACACAAAGTCAACCAGAAGCCCACAGGCATTTGGAAAGGGGGAAGCACCAAAGCTGGCGTAAACGGCAAATCCGATGTGAGACACTTACTAGCTGTATGACCCTGGACAAGTTCACTGAACCTCTATCTGCTTCAGGGACTACAACTGTAAAATGAGAGTACTAGTAACATGCCAGGGTTGTTGTGAGGATCCAATGAGTGCTTAGCACAATGCATGACATTGTAGGAGTTTAATAAATGCTTGTGCTTTATTTTCTACTAAAAAATGAGAGGTCTTAGGACAAAACATTCCAAAAGGCAAAGGAGATAAGCTTATAGTCAGGAATAATTTGATCTCTAAAGCTGAGTATAATCCTCCTGGGGAGAAAATGGATATTTAATGGAATAGAAGACTTTCGAGCATTCCTGATGAAAAGACCAGAGCAGAGTAGGAACTTTAAAATTTAAAAACAAGATTCCAGAGAAACCTAGAAAGGTAAATTTATTTAAGCAACTGAAAGGAACTGTATGATGAGTCTAATAAGGAGAGCAGAAACAAGTGCCCCTTGAAAACCATAAAATGTTCAAAGTGTACTGAGGGAGTTAAATAAGAAAAAGAGGTCCTGGATAGTTTGGTTCTTTCTGAGTATTTGAAGAGGAAAAAGAGAAGGCAGGGTAAAAGGAATGTTGTTTGTGGTTCGGTCATGTCCAAGTGGTTTTCCATTTCCTTCTCCTCTGGATTAAGGCAAATAGAGTTAAGTGACTTGCCCAGAATCACACACACAGCTAGTAAATGTCTGAGGCCAGGTTTGGACTCAGTTTTTTTGTGATCCCAGGCACAATGCTCTATCCATTGATCCACCTAGCTGCCTCCAACAGGCATATAGTATTGTAGAAAGGAAGAAGAAGAGGGTAGAACTTGCTATTTCTTATAATTGGGGTGGATGAGAAGAAGGACACATTGACTTGGAGGAAAGGGTTAGTGGAGTAGGTATTAAATGACCTTCACTCATCTGAAATGGAGGACTTTTTAAAACATGCACAGTTTGGTGCAGAAATACACCACACTCAACAGAGAGGCAAGCTGGAATGGAGAAGGAGAGGGATTAAAAGGAAATAATACCAAGGCAAGTAGTAGTCACAAGCACATAATCTTCCCAATCCTGATTAAAAAGGAGTAAAAGAGGAAATCAAAGAATTTGAGTGAAAGGTGATTCCCATCAATTAGGAAATAGTTAAACAAATCATGGTGTATAAATGCAATGGATATTGTTGCACTGAAAGAGGTGGAGGAAGAGGCAATTTCAGAGAATCTTTGATAATAAAAATTTGTACAAAGTGAGCAGGATCAGAAGAATGATTTATGCAAGGACAACCATATAGTAAGGAAAAACAACTTTGAAAGACTTAAGAACTCTGTTCCATGTAAAGACACCCACTGTGTTTCCAGAGGACATAGCAAGGAACATGTTATTTACCTAGTGACAGAGAGGTGATGGACTCAAGGCACAAAGCAACACATACATTGTTGGACATGCTCAATGCAGGTTTTCTTTGCTTTGCTGTGTATATTTGTTCCAAAAGGTTGTATTTTTTCTTTCTCTCCATTTTTAATTGGGGGATGAAGGAGAAGGAAAAGAGGGTCATTTTAAAAAATTCACATAAGGTGCATGTCCCAGAAATACCACTACTAGGCCTATAACCCCCAAAGAAATCAATGAAAGAGAAAACAGAATAAAAGACTCTTATGTAAAAAAATATTATTATATGGTAGAAAAGAACTAGAAATCAAAGAGGCACCTGTCAATTGGGGAATGGCAGAAACAATTATTATAAGTGACTGTAACTAGATACTATTTTGCTATAAGAAATGATGAAAGGAGTGGTCTCAGAGAAACTGGGAACTGATGCAGGGTGAAGTGAACAGAACCAGGAAAACAAATTATACATGACGACAGCATTGTAAAGAGAAAAAACTTTGACTTAAAGTGTCTGATCAATGCAACATGAACCACAATTCCAGAGGAACAATGGTCAAGCATGTTGCACATCTCCTGACAGAGAAGTAATAGACTCAGGATACAGAATGAGGCCTATATTCTTTGGACATAGCTAATGCGGGACTTTGTTTTGTTCACTATACATATTTGGTTTTGTTTTTCTCCCCCCCACCCAAGCGGGGAGTAGGTGGGAGATAGAGAAAATAGATTTGTATTAATTGGAGGGAAAAATAAACTAAAACCAGTAGGAGCCAACATAAAAATAAAATTCATATAGGGAACAGGAGGAAATCCAGGTGAATAGGACAGATTTGAAAGTAAGATCTTCTTTTTAAGCTAGCAGTATGAAATGGAAATTCATAGTTTCATACACAGTACTCCTTTTGTGTTCTGTTTTGTTTATGGATAAGCTCTTTTTTTGGTGTTTAAGTTCAGAAAAAAATTTAAAGAAAAGTGCTGTTATATTACACTGATGAAGAAACAATCAAAGTCATCCCTTGGCCCATCTATAGTAGTAAGGCAAAACTCATGACTTCGGAGAGGGCCAGGGACATGCCTAAGTGGTTCAGAATTATGAAGTATAAGGAATTCTCTAGGTAGAAGGCAGAGGAAGTATAACATTTATTTAGACTCCAGAGGATCAAATCCAAGGAACAATGCTCCCAATTTGATGTAGTATCAATAATATTCCAAAACCAGTAAGCCCACCTCACTGTAGTAATAAGGAAATTATAACAAAGTATTATAGCAAGGAACCAAGCCATACTGTAGCTCCCCACCCCCACCCCCTAAGGGCCTTCTTATAAAAGATCACTCATGAATCCTAACTCTCTGCTCAGCACTCCTTCCTACAGCTCTGCTGACTTCAAGTTCCTTGATCTCCACAACTCTCTCTTGTTCAGCACTCTCCACTCTGTACTCTCTCTCAATGCTGGCTCTCTGCTTCTGAATCCTGCCACTCTCTGCTCTACTGCTCCCAGTTCTGGGCTCTCTTTTTATACAGTCCTAGGCATCATCTGATTGACTAGAACTCAGTGCATTAAACCTAGTAGCTCTGGGCTTAGCAACTCCCCTTAGGGCCTTGAGGGCTTCTTGGCTCTTGAAAACTAGCAAACTAGTTTGCTAACTAGCCTGGGGCCTCACATCTAGTTAGCAAAGGGTGTGTCTCTAGGCCTGTCTCTAATCAGGCCTCCCTTTGTTGGCCCCACCAGAAGCCTGTTCAATGGGTGGGGAAAGATCTTTCACTTACTAATTGGCTTTACACCATCACATCTTACCTCAGAATTCCTTCCTTCAGGCACCTCTCTATTAGAGAAGAAAGAGACACTGGCTGTCATGAACAAGTGGTAACTCTCAGTGAATGCCTCTACCACAGTATGTACAAAATTTGTGTTTCTGAATGACATTGATAAAATCTTGCTGCTCATTAATTTCCCTGATTGGAAAGGAATAATGAAAGAATTAGCAGTAGTACTACCAAAATATGAAATTTTTGAATTTGAAAATCAAAAACTCCCAGATTCTGGATTTTTGGGTTTTTTTCTAATCCTCAATATTAATCTTTCATCACAACTTATCATAACATCATAAATCTTATAACCTGGGGATGATACTACATTAAAAAAATTAAATATGTCATATAAATTCTGTCCACTAGGTAATAAAAGTCTTCAGTTGTGCCATACAGGGGGAGGATTTTAGTCTCACCACTGCAAACTCATAAATATTTGTGAATGTTCTTCCAAAATTCCTCATTAAAAATAATGCACTCTGTAATTATGATGCATATTTGATAAAGTTAAGCTAGTTTTGTGAGAATTATCAAAATGGAAGCACTATGATCACTGTTGTTGTTGCTGTTTCAGTCTTGTGTGACACTTTGTTATCCTATTTAGGGTTTTCTCGGCAAAGATATTGGAGTGGTTTGCTACTTCCTTCTCTAGACCATTTAAACTGAGGGAAACAGAGGTAAGTGACTTACCCAGGGTCACACAGTTAGTAAGTGTGTGAGGCCAGATTTGAATTCAAGTCTTCCAGTGCTCTATCCACTGCATCACCCAGCTGCCCTGTTAGTTCCAGTCAGAGAATTTCAGAGAAAGTTCATCCTATGGAAGCTAATTTGGAAGAATGAGGACTTTCTCTGAGCTTAAAATCAGAGTTCTGAGGAGTGAATTCATTTCTGCCATTTGACACAAATTGAAAATCATTCACAAGAATATGAATATTAGGACAAATAAGTCCTCAGGACCTACATTTAGTTACTTTTTTTTAAAATTAATTCATCCTTCTATATATCGTTTTAAAAAATCACAGGATCTTTTAAAATATGTTACTCCAGGATATGTTTTTATTCTTTAAATGGATTATGATTATTTAATTTTTCAAAACTTACTAATTTGATTCATTAGGAATAAAGCCAGAAATTTTAATTTCAAAACAGTCCATCTGTTTAATTTACATTGACTTTGCCTAGTAGAAATGTTTATACTGCTTACTTGCTTAGCCAACACTTTTTTCCAGAGTGAAATTTTCACCCAATTTATGTCCTAATTTCACAATGTCCAATTTAGTGGTTTTAGTTTATGCATTTTTCTATACACACAGCAAATATATGTTTTAGTTAATGCATTTTTCTATATGCATGGCAAACATATACTTTGACACTTAGACCTATGGTTTCCTCAGTATGGTTATTCCATTCACCAAAGCAGATTGCAAACCCTCCAAGTCTCATTTTGCTCTTGCAAAAAAAATTCACCACAAGGAGGCCTACCTTCCAGTGTTTATCTTTCCCTGTAACTAGGTTGGTCCTAAAGCAATGGACAAAATTCAACAATACTTGCAGCCCTTACAACTTAGTAGGACATATCAGAACTTTTCAGAACTGAATCTGGCCTAATTCTGCCAAAATCCTATGTCAGATAAGCCAAGATAAATTGTGTAACAGGAAATAGCATATAGATATAGGCTGGAGAGCCTGCTTCCTAGGGAGTTGTGATGATATATAAGGGAGTACCTTGGAAAGTTTGGGGAGTATCTAACTGGTTCTGATCTGCTAGCCACTGATGGACAGCGTCCTCTTTGGCTGAAGTAGTAGACCTGGGGATACTTTTGGAAAACTGTAAACCACTCTGGCCTCTTTCCCTTTTTCCATGAATCCTCATTCTTAGTTTGACTCCTTCACTGATAGCTTCTGGTAAGAGACAGTGCTATAAGGGCAGAGGCTTTGGGCTTTTGCTCTCTGAGCCTGACATATGGCCTTATGAAAAGAGGACTTGATCCTTTGCCTGGGTTTTTTGAAGAGGACCATGGCATCAGGGAAATGATGACATGACTTGCAGTTGAGTTTGATTTGAGTGAGGGAGGGCTGTGCAAGGTAACCAGCCTCACTTTCTCCTCCCGAGCCATCTGGGTCCAGTGGCCTGATATTCACCAAGAGGACTGAAGATAGCCCAGGATGCATTGGGAGACCCTGGCCCTTTCTAGCTAAGGCCTTTTCATGTACTCAGAGTGAGGTAACGCCCATTCAGTAAATAGGCCTTTTTAAGAAGTGAGTCAAGGGATGGCTCCTTTAATTAGAAAAAGAAAAAAAAAATCAAGGTGGGAAGGGAAGACCCTCAGGGTTGCTGTTCCAAAGAGAAACAGTTATCATTGACATTCACACTAAGCCAGGAAGGCCCAAAATACAGCCATTAAGTGGAGCTGGGGTTTGGAGACTACAACTTTGAGAGTTCGGAAATTCCAGGTAAGTGAGTTGTCCTGGTGTCCAGGCATCCCAAAGTCCAAGGCAGATTTTGCATTAATGCAATGCCCTCAGGAACTAACTTTGGGATTCATTTCACAGTCATGCCTCATCTGGAGTGAACTTGGTGGGACCAATGTTATGTTGAAATTGTACTAAATCTGAGCCTACCCTTCCCATACACCAAGGTGATATGGGAGAGGGTGCCTGCAAGTTTTTGGGGAGGGTAATATTCATACTTCTGTTGTTGCTATATCTTCATAATAAATATCTTTTTGTGAAAGCTAATTGATGCTAATTGGTTAAACAGAATGGGGTTGCTAGTCACTCACTGATGGCTAAGAGTGAGGGAAATACACCTGCTGCAGGCTCTGGTCAGTGATATTAGAGAAGAAACACCTTAACCTCTGAAGGTGTGCCTAGAGCCCAGTGAGGCATGTAGCTTACCTGATCTTGGGAGAGTGAGCTAGAGCATTCTCAAACAGAAAGGAGAGCCACTAAACCATATATAAAGACCCCTGGGGCACATAGTGACCTAGAAAACCACATATTAATTTTATCTGTTTTTTATTTTGTCTTTGTTTTATTTTGCTTAATATTTTCTAATTACATTTTAATCTGGCACTGGCTGTACTCAGGAGTGTTACCGAAGCAAGGCCATGTTTGACACCTCTGAGCTAAAGAACACTCACCACAGGTGTGCTAAATAAATAGATTTGCCTTATTTTCAAATACATACAACATCACAAAGGAAAACTGATGCTACTGCATGTCAACCAGAGCTATACAGTAAGTGGATATGGGTCTTACCTTTGTAACTAAAAAAAATGTCGTTCTTGAATACAGCTTAATATGAGTGTTGCATAGGTATCTGAATGAATTCAATTCAGCAGACCTTTACTAGGTGCTGCTACTCATTGTGGGCTGGGAATATAAGGACAAAACCCCCAAATCTAAATATATGTGCATACATATGCATATGTATATATGTGTATGTGTGTATATGTATATGTATATACGTGTATGTGTATGTATATGTGTATGTGTTTTATATATATATGTATATATGTGTATATATATATATATGTATGTATACACATTTGAATAATTTAAATTTTCCTCATTTCATTGATATGAGAATTCTTTGCCACAAACTGTCTCTTCAACCATCAAACAGTCCTGGGTCTCTTACTGGTTTGAGTACATAATTGAAGAAGAATAGAGATGAGGTTTTTTTTGTTTGTTTTTGTTGTTGTGGAATCTGGATTAATATAGAAATATCTGGTTCACATCTTAAATTTCTATCATATTCTTCTCTTTAAAACCCTTTCATGTGACTTGAGGTTAGGTAGTTAAATCTGATGGGTGAGAAGAAATCAAAATACCTGAAATGATTATAAAAATAGTCATATTTCAAAGAGTGTGCCACTTCTTTATGAATATCTTGTAGGGGGAAAAATGTAGTGAATAGAAATTATACAGATTTCCCAATATTTTTGCAGCTATAAAACAAAAGTTATCAGATACTCCTTTAATTTAAAGTGTGTTACTTGTTTAACATTTAGAAAAGTCTTGGAAGAAAACTACTTGGAGAAAATGTTTGTGTTTGTTGTCAACCTCTGATTGATTTGGGCCAAAGCCCTTTCGCATTGTCATGCTTAGAAACTGTTTAGGAGCTGGGAAGCCATACAAAATTCACACATCTCCTCCTTTGAGACAGAAATAACCCCTCAGATAACTATACCCAAGATAAGGTGATCCCTGATCTTGTAAAAAAAAATTTCAAGCATCTTAGAGATTGGAACCTAAGAGGAGGTGCATTTGAGCATGAGAAAGTGAGAGTGAAAGAGCTTTCTGTTGGTTTATTGAGTACTGGAAGTTCTGGATATCACTGCTGTTCCTCTCCCTTGACTGAGTCCTCGCCTTGAAGCTGCAGACTATTAAGTCTGTGCTTGCTATGATACTTAGGCAATTTTCATATCTTTCTGAGACCCTGGAATCTAACCAACTCCAAGTCTTCAAAATCCTGCATGGTCGGTGGTAACCACAGACAAAATCCATTTTCTTTCAACAGCAAGGAGCGTTATTTCAATACTTCCATGGGACCTTGATCTCATTATCATGGGCCCTCCCTTTACCTTTTTTACAATGAGTAGCACATCTCCTTTCTCCAGTCATATATCTCTTTGATGATCTTTTACACAGTTTTATAGGTAAATTCCTTTAGTCTCTTTCTGTGGGCTATCATACCCTTTGAGGGATCCATAATTTTTACTCCTTTTCTGCAGCCAAACTCATCTATTTTCTTAGATTTGCCATGGAAATTCTTGTTTTGGTAAACTCTTTGTGTGTTTCCTTCACCTACAATGGATTTCAGTGCTTTAAATATCCACTATTTCATCAGTGTGTGTCCTTCTTCCACCCACAAAAGTCAAACAGTTTTCATGAATTGTCATATCCAAAAATATTAAGAACCTAATAGTCAATATTCTGTTGATTAGCCTCTCCAAACTTAGCTAGGCTGGTCCTTGGATGACAGATATACAGACTATTACTAGGCCTGAGTTCAAATTATTTTCAGCTTGGTAGGACATGCTTTTGGCATGGCTTTTGAGGACCCAGGCTTATCTCCACCTTGATAAATATTCAAGGAGGTATGTTATTAGATGCATTAGTGCAAGTATATTGGATAGCCTTTTATGCATACATCCTGGGTTCCCAACTAAGCTAAATTCCTTGAGAGCAGAGACAATTTCTTACTATTTTTTAAAATATCCTTAGGGCCTAGCACTATGTCCAGCATGTACTGCCTCTATGAAACTTCATTCTAATGCAGCATGAGACACAAACAGAGATAGTCAGAATTTAACAGCCCCATCTGATGAGTGCATTAGAGAGTTGAAAAACAAAGTAATATAGGATAGGTAGCAATTCAGTAGGCATAGAGAAGCAGGGAAGGTATTCCAGGTATAAGGATTAGCATAAACAAATGCATAGACTTGTACAGTATGTTTGGGGTGAGAGGGAAGGTAGGTAGTAGACCAGTTTAGCAGGGTAGTATGGGGGGGTTGGGAGGTGTAGAATGTGGGGAAATGTAGTACTATGAGAGAAAAATGGAAAGATTGTAGATAGGTAGGTTGAAGAAAGCCTGGTGAGCCCTGCATTCTCTTCAAATAGTTATGTTGCCAAGATGGCACTGATTTATGTGGGCAGGGAGAGTGGAAACTTTGCCAAATGAAAAGAAACTTAGACATATTCACTCAAGCAGAACATGAATTTGATTTGGGAATAGCACCAAGTCACTTGTTTGGGGGATGTTTTAGAATGTGCAGGACAACACTCCCCAGCTGAAACTGTGCTGACATAATGCATTCCTTTAATGGGCAGCTCTCGCCCACACACCATATTGCACATCCCCAAACATTGCACCTCGTGCTGACTGGGTAGGAACCAAACAAATGCTGTTCTCTGGATGTTCACTGCCCCCACCACCCCCTCCTGCCATTACCTTTAGAAGCTTGCCGAACAAGCATGCTGCATCTCCCGGCTCTCATTTCCCTGACACGTTTTCTAAATGAGCTGTTGTTATCCTTAATCACCGTGGTTAGATTGCCCAGCTTTCTCTGAAATAAATAAAGCTGTTTTTTCTAAGCAGTAATAAGAGATGAGATTTCTACCAGACAAGGATAAAGACATTAAGGGTGGTCTATTAAGATCCTCCTTTACTAGAACTAATAACTTTGGGGTAATTTAAGCAAAGTGGATGGACCCAGTGGTAGTATGAATGCCTAAAGGGACTATCTGAAATCGGAGAGACCTTTAAATTCCAAGAGGGGACCAGACCATTGCAAACTGTATCAGACAGCAAAAATAACATTTGAATTTCTTTTAGTATTAGACCATTTGCTCTTTGACAGCAGGGAACAGTTTTTTGCCTTTCTTTGTATTTCCAGAGCTTAGCACAGTGCCTGGCACATAGTGGGTGTTTGAGAAATGCTAGTTGGTTGATTGATTGATTTAGTATAAGAGAAAGGAAAAGATTTTATCTTTATGTCTAGAGAAGATCAACCTCTATTGTTGAAGTGAAAAGAGAAGACTTGTGAGCTGGTCCAATACTATATCCTCATTGAAGAAAACAAAGTCTTGAGTTCCAATATGAGAGTAAAAACACTTCGACGGATCATGTATATTTGGGACAAAATAAAATATTCTTTACGGAAATATTATTGGCTAGAATCATAGAATATTTAAGCTAGAGGTAAACTTATGATCGACCAAATCACATAATGTCTATATTGTCAGCCTTAAAGTGTTATGTAAGTGCTAGGTATTATTATATAATATTAGAGCTAAAAGAGACCTTGGAACATAAGATAGTAAGGACAGGTATTAAAAGCAAGGGATAGATATTAGAAATCACCTAATTCACATGTGTGCATGCGCACATGCACACACACACACACACACACACACACTTTACAGAAGGGAATAGTTGTCCTTCGCACAGATAGGATTATTGAGTTTCTGAAAGAGGAAGTAACAGGATTATAAGATTTAGAGTTGAAAAGGATCTTAGAGATAATTTAATCCAATCTCTTTATTTGACAAATGAAAAACCTAAAGGTCAGAGAAGTGTAATGAGTTGCCAAAAGTCACACAGGTAATATATGTAGCATAGTCAAAATTCCCACTTGGGTTCTCTGCCTCCAAATCCGCTCTAAACCACAGGAACAGAGCTAGTGAATAACAGAGACTAGTTGCTGAAGAAGAATTGGCTTCTTGTTTCTTATGCCAGTGCCCTACTGCACCATGGGGAGAAGAAAGGAGAGTTCCCCTGCTTCCTAGCTGTGTGACTCTAGGCAAGTGACAATCTTTCCTTCTCTGTAAAATAGTGGAGGCTTGGCTTGGTTATCTATCAGGTGCCTTCCAGCTCTACCTGTGTTGCAAGTCCAGCTGCCAGCCACACAGGATTTAATGACTTGTCAACTATTTAATTATAGAAATCAGAGGGGCTTTAACTCACATCACATCGTGGCCAGTTTTTAAAGTTGTTGACCCTGGGTATAAACTGCTTTATGTCATGGATTCTATCATGGACTGAGGAATAGGTGTGGAGGATTTAAGAATTGTGGAGACAGAGGAGGAGTTCTTAACCTTCTGTGTGGGACTACATTCTTTGGCGGTCTAGTGAAGCCTATGGACCTCTTCTCAGAATCATGTTTTTTTAATGCATAAAGTAAAATACATTTCGATTATGCTGACATATTTTAAAAATTTTTTCACAGACTCGCTGAAATACATCTTCAGATGAGATGGAGAGATTGGAATAAGATGTATAGTATTGCCTATCATCTTCTATTCCTGATTTCTCTTCCCTCTGCTTTGTAGAGGAAACAGATCCAGAAGCCCACTGTATATCTTGTTTCTAAAGGTGTTTAATATAAACAGTGGTGTACTGAAGCCAGCTTGTACCCATTCCAGAGCCGGAAAATTGAATTTTCAGTGTATTTATACCTTGGAAATCAGAGATACCTTGGAAATCAGAGAACACCCCATATCCAGGGCCAATTTATTGTTTTGTTGATTGTCTAGACTTGATCAAGCAAATGTTAATAATACAGATTAAACTTCAAAGTATGTCCTGCATACTTTTTCACTCCAGAGAACTGGTTGCTAAACATTTACCATCACTCCCCTATTTGCCCCACAAACCAAACCAAAACATTTTATGACTTGTTTTAAGATGCTAAAAGTCCATAGAAGAAACTAATTCAATGAGATTTTCTTGCCTAGAGCTACTACTGATGTTCATATTCAAATATTTGTAGCTGGAAATGCTGCTTTTAATTTAGAAAACTCTCCCCGCAATTCAGGCTGCTTAGGACAGCATCTTTCTCTCCTCCCTGGCCCCGCCCCATGCTAAGGAGCGCTTTGTTGTGTCTGGGTCCTGCATATGAATGAGTGGGGGCTAGATTATATGCTCCTGTGAGTGAGGCTGAGGAGAATGCTCTGGACTCTCAATCAGCAGGGCTCAACTCTAGTCTCAGCTCTGTTACTTTCTGTCTGTCAAGGTGACCTTGTACAAGTCAAAACTCTTTTCTACATCTCAGTTTTTTCTATAAAATGGGTGGGTTGGACTATATCATCTTTAAATTCCCTCAGGGCAGTGAGGTAGTGCAGCGGATAGAGCATTGGTCCTAGAGTCAGGAAGATTCATCTGCCTGAGCTCAAATCTAGCCTCAGACAATTCCTAGCTTTGTGACTCTGGGCAAGTCATTTAACCCTGTTTGCCTCAGTTTCCTTATCTGTAAAATGAGCTGGAAAAGGAAATGGCAAACCACTCTTGCACCTTTGCAAAGAAAACCCCTAATGAGGTTGTAAAGTGCCTCACACAGTTAACAACAACAAGTTCCCTTAGGCTTTAATAGTTTGTATTTATCTAGTACCTAGCACAGTGTTCTAGATAGATAGATACAGACATAGGTATAGATATATAGATACATATGTATGTGTACATTCACATATATTAAATGTCTACTATATAATAGCACTTTTTAAATGCTTATTGATTGCTTCATGAATAAAATAGTTTCTCCGCATAATCCAGGAAGGTGAGGAAGTCTTTTTTGCCTCCTATTATCAGTTTCAAAGAACCCAAGACCATTTCTTCAATCCTATATGTATCAAGCCACCCTGCCCTCCCGTATTTGGCTGCTTTTTGCTATTATTTTGAGGTGCTATGTTGTCCTTAGCTGAAAGGATTAGAACCAAAAGGGACCTTAGAGGCCATGCAGTCTGATCCCTTCATTTTACAGATGAGAAAACCGAGGCCCAGAGAAGTTAAGTGATTTGCCCAAAGTCTCTTAGCTAGGGTAGTAGCAGGGGTGAGATTTGAACTCAGGTACTCTTTCAGCTGTACCAGGCTGGAATACAGCCTTCATACAGAATCCCGTATGACACTCAGAGTTAGAAGGTCATCTAGTCTGCTTGCCTCTTGCGACTTCTGTGTCATCTCTAAAGACAGTGGAAATTATTATCACATTACAAGCGTAACTCTCTGCCCTTCACCCAGCAGGTATTCAAAAAAAGAATGTACTGATGATGATGATGATGCATAGAAGAAGAAGGGAAGAGAACATAAGGGAGGCAGTGTGGAGGAGCACAGAAGTGGACCTCAGGACACCTGGGGTTGAATCCTGTCTTGACGCAGACAAGCTGGTTCAACTTGGAGAGATCCCTTGACTTTTCTGGACTTCAGTTGCCTTTCCTGTAAAGAAAGAGAGAGGAGATGAAGTAATGAATTATCTTGAAAGTACCTTCCAAATAACTTCTAAGACCCCTTCCAGTTCTTTGTTTTAAGGCCTCTTTCAGCTTTGACATTCTATGGGTTTTTTTGTGGGGGGGAGGTTTACTTCTAACTAATTTAGTTTTTAAAATGCATTTTAAAAAATTTTGAGTTCCAAGTTATCTCCCTCCCCCACCTATTCAGAAGGCAAGCAATATGATATCAGTTATATACATGAAGTCATGCAAAATGTATTTCTACATTAGCCATGTTATAGAAACAAGCAAATAAACAAAAACAAGAAAAATAAGGTGAAAAAAGAATGCTTCAATCTATGCTCAGAATTTATCAGTTCTCTCTCTTGAGGTGACTAGCATTTTTCATCATGGGTCCTTTAGAATTGGCTTGAATCATTGTATTGATCAGAATAGCTAAGTCATTCAGTAATCATCATACAATATTGCTGTTTTTGTGCACACTGTTCACTTGGGTCTGCTCACTTCATTTTGCATCTGTTCATATAAGTCTTCCCAGGTTTTTTTTTAAACCACCCTGGTCATCAGCACTATAGCACTATAGTACTCCATCACAATCATATATCACAACTGGTTTATGTATTCCCCAATTGATGGGCAACCCCTCAATTTCCAATTCTTTGCCACTACAAAAAGAGCTGCTATAAATATTTTTGTACACATGGGTCATTCTGCCTTTCTTTTGATCTCTTTGGATGTTTTTATGTTCCTTCTATCTTTAACATTTTATGTTCTACCAATCAGTGTTGTAGCATCCCTTTCAATTCTAACATTTATGTCTTCCATGATGTGAGTTGTGAGTACTTATTTTGGTCTGTATGATCTTGAATAGTTAATATAGGGACATGCTGTTGTCCTATAGCCTTAATTAAGGAATCATATGAGCCTCTTTGGACTGCTCACAAAAGTGGTATCAAACTCAAATAGAAATGGGGGCCATTAAATCATACATAAGGATCCCTTCAGGCTGTATATGGACTTTGAAAACTTTATATTTATGTTGTCTATATTCTATTGTATTTTTATTTATTTTGTTAAATATTTTCCAATTGTATTTTAATCTAGTTCAGGCTATACTTGGGAATGTTGCAAGCCAGTGGCCCTGTGTTTGATACCTCTGACTTACAACAACAAAACTGCCACATAGGCATCACAGTTCCTTACAGGCATAAATCCTATGATTTTTTTTATGAGGATCTAACTTTGTGTATAATATTTTAATAATATTAAGGCCCTAGACCTTCAGTAAAACCAAATGCTGTTGGGAATTTGAAAAGTAGCTAACCACATGCTGCTCTTAAGAGACAGAGTACTGTAACTGAGAGAATCCTGGACTTGAGGGCTGGAAGACAGAATCTAAGAGTTAGAAGAGATTTCTGAGGCCATAAATTCCAGCCAGAACAAAAATGGAAAGGGATTTGATACCAAAGATAAGCAAGGAGTCAATAAGAGAGCATTTAGGCGGCATTGATATATTCAAGTCACCTGACCCAGCTGAAGTATATCCTTGAGCTTGAAAACTGGTGGATGGGATTTCTGAACAATCATTAACAACAATATTTGAAAAATCATAGGCAATAAAAGAGATAACATAGATACGGAAAACAACTGTCTGTAATTAAAAAAAAGAGAGACTAATACATGGAAACTACAGGCTAGTGATACTGATTTTGAAAAAAATTTAAAATATAGCATTAAAGAGATTGTTAGTGAACATCTAGGAAGAAAAGTGGTAGTCCCATGCTGGACTAATCTTAATTCCTTTTTTTTTGACAAAAATACTGAATTGATAGATTAGAAGAATAACATAGATATAGTTTGCCAAGAATTTAGCAAACATCTATTAAATTAATTTATGCTGTTTTGTGCAAAAGAAGCAGAAATATGAGCTGAACAATAGTACGATTAGATTCAGAACAAAATCTCTGATCAACCCAATTACAAATCATGATTCCAGAGGACCAATGGTGAAAATTGGTACCTATCTCCTGACCAAGAAATGATGGACTAAATATGTAAAATGAGACATACATTTTTGGACATAGCCAATGTGGGAATTTGTTTTCCTTCACTATGGATATTTGTTACGTATTTTGTTTTGTTTTGTTTTTTCCATTGGGAGCAAGTGGGAGGGAGAAAAAATAAATATTTGTTAACTGAAAAAAAGAAAATGGCTAAGTGATTAGACTCAGAGAAACTGTTAATGGTAGAAGGGCCCCCTGGAAGGAGTTATCCAAATGATGTTCCCCCAGGATCTATACTTGGTCATATGCCATCAAATACTTTTTACCAATAATTTGGATAAAAGCATAGACAGCATCCTTATATTAGTAGATGACACCAAGTTACATGGTTAATTAACACTGATGAATGACAGAGTCAGAGTCCAAGGAAAATTTGACAGGCTAGAAAATTGAGATGAATCTAAGAAGAGGAAATTTTAAAAAGATAAGTGTAAAGTCTTAAAGTGTTCTAGAAATTTACTTCACATGAACAAGATAAGAGAGGCATGATTAGACAATTTGTCTGAAAAAGATCTAGAGTTTTTAATGGACTGCAGGCTCAATACAAGTCAACATATCTATCAACAGATATAGCAGTTAAAAATGTAATGCTATCTTGGGATACAATGAGAGACATAATTGGGAAATCAGGGATAGAGCACTTCCCCCTCCAACTTGCCAGTCCAAAAGAAGCACAGTAGCTGGCCAGTCCCAGGACTTGAGTCTGGTCTGAATCACCTCCATAACATGGATCTGTGGCAGTCTTGGTTGGTTACATGAGTATCTGACAACAGAAATAGCAGCATCCCTTCTCACCCTGTCACCACATGTGTATCTATGTCTGGTAGCAGCAGCTTCTTGCTCCCTCTGGTCCATATGGTGACCAGGAAATCTGAATCTGAAGAGCAACAGAAGAAAAAGAAAAGAAGCCACTATTACCTAGCCTACCTGTCTCCAGCTTGTCCACCAGGATAGCACAAGGAACATTTTGCAAATGCTAGGTTTCTAAATTTGAATTGGTTCTGTAAATATTTTAGAAATGAGACTTTTATCAGAGAAATTTGCTGTAAAGTTTTTCCCTTCAGTTTCCTCCTTTTCTTCTAACTTTAACTGCATTGGTTTTGTATATGCACAAAGTTAGTATTGATTTTATATAACAAAATTATCTATTTACCTCCTATGAATCTATATATCTCTTGTTTGGTCATGAACTTTTCTCTATAGATCTGACAGGTCATTTATTGCATGTTCTACTATGCCTTTATACCCAAATCATTTTGGTTTTCATTGACTGGCCAATAATAGGCCCAGCCTAAGCCTCTGTGGCTCAATTGTTTAGGTTCCCATGGCTTAGAATGAGTGTAAATAGCAATTGTTTTCTGTTTTGGCCCAAAACTCCAAGGGTCTTTCCCTTCCACATTAATATTTTGGGGATGGTAAAGTAGGGCACCTTTTGTCTCAATTCTTACCTAGCCCTTAGTCATTGAATGAGCATGACCTCAGACAAACTGGGACTTGGGAATGACCTTAATTTAGAAAGGCCAAGGTCATCCGCTGGGCCATCACCAGTTGTTTTTTGCTTTGTCACAGGACTCTGATGAATCTGGAGAAGAGAGCAAGGCTTATGACTTCGAATGGCTCTACCTCACTCAAATCCAATTCACATGCAAGTCAAGACATCATGCTCATGATATCATTGGTCCTCTTCAAGAATGAAGGATGACCAACAACAAGGATACCACGTCTACAACACTCTCCTAATTTGCCAGTTTCATCACCTTGACTAGATATTCATTCTTTAACAAGTATCTTTATGCACCTGTCATGAAGGTGCTGCGCTAATCACAGGGAATACCATAAAACAAAAACAGTCTCTGCCCTCGAGAAGCCCTCCAGGTGTTCAGTAGGTACTGACTATCTCTTTTCATCTCTTCTTCTTTTGACCATTAGCGGATGATCTTGCATGAAACAGCCCCTGAGGATCCTCAATATCATTGTTTATCATTCATGTTTCCTCCTCAGACAGTCCCATTCCCACTCTAGAAAAAGACCATCATACATATTATTCTAATCCTTCCCTTGGGTTTCATTTCTCCCCTCCATTACCTCCATATGCCATTTAGGATTATTCTATCCCTCTTCGTGTCCTTTATCTTAATTTTCTCCTTGAGTGAATGACAAAGCATTATTATGCTTTATTTTTATAAACATTATTTAGAATTATATCGTGGGGCAGCTAGGTGGCACAGTGAGTAGAGCACCGGCCCTGGAGTCAGGAGGACCTGAGTTCAAATCCGGCCTCAGGCACTTGACACATGTACTAGCTGTGTGACCTTGGGCAAGTCACTTAACCCCAATTGCCCTGCTCAAAAAAAAATACACCAAAAAAAAAAGAATTATATCGTGATAAGCATTTTATAATTATAAGCATTACTAAGTTCTTAAACCCATGTTAAGTACTGGGGATGCAAATAAAAGAAAGCAAATGTCTCTGTCTTCAAGGAGCTTACACTCTGATGCAAGAAGAGTACGCAAAAAGGAAAACCAATACTTCCATTCTTTATAGAAACAATTTATCCTTCCATAAACCTAGGCACACTTCCCTGAGCCCCTTTGGCCTCAGATCTGGGCCTGGAGGCCCAGAGGAAACTTCATGACTAGCTTTAGTTTAGGAGGAGAGAGGAAAACTGGGCCCTGGATGGTTGTACTGCCTAAATACTCAAGTGCTCAAGTGCTTCTGCCTTCAGAGAGACTTTCTCAGTTCACTTAAATGCTAGTGCTTTGCCTTGGAGAGCACCTCCCCTTTACCCTGTATAAATCCTGTTTGTGCAGAGTTGTTTGCCTGTTATCTCCCCCATTAGACTGTGAGCAGGTACTTTCTTTTGCCTTTCTTTGTATCCTTGGGTCTTAGTACGAAGGCCTGGCAGATAATAGGTGCATAATAATTACGTCTTGACTTTTGGCCCTTCACTGTCTTCTGCAAGATGGAGATGAACCTGCACTTTGGGAATATATGCAAGCTTTTCAGTACTGATACATACAAGCATAGCATCCTCTCTGTGAGTCACCAAGATGTTTAAAGACAGAATCTCCTCATTACTTTGTTTTCTTTTGGTCCATATGCAATGAGAGAACTCAGTTCCTGAGAGCATCTGAACAAGTTTTCATTTATTTAGGCAGACTTCCTGCTTTTTCTCCCTATCAGATTACATGATCTGCCTAGTTACTTTTAATTGGCAGTTTGTACATTCTTGCCATGTCCCAACACAGAAGCAAACAAACGCACAGGCAGAAAATAGGACTTTCTAAGTACATCTATTTACCCGGTGTTTCCTTGTTGGTGAAATTCAGATATCTCCCTGTAACACTTCGTTGATCACCCAACTACCTTGTTCTGACTGGAGAGCTAGGCTCTAGACTTACTTAGCTCCTATACATACTTAGCTGTGTCATCTCGGGTAAGTTTCTAAGCCCTCCAGCCTTAGTTTCGTCATCTGTAAAATGTTGGTGTTACTTGTTACATGGAGCTGTTGTGAGGATCAAACAAGAAAGTGGATGTGAAAATGCTTCGTGAGAGTAAGTACTCTATAAATGACAGTTTCTTTCTACAATGCTTACAATTTACAAAGTACCTTCCTCACAATAATAGTGAGGTAGGAAAGTATTATTGCCCTCGTTTTACAGGTAAGGTAACTGAGCCTCAGTGAGGTGAAATGCTCAGAGCCACATTGCTACGACTGTTAGAGCCAAGACTCAAACCCAGGTTTTTTGACGCCAAGACCATCACTGCTTCCAATACACTGTTGAATAAACTGTAACTGTTATTGGTGGCAGTCATTTTCCATTGTTGTCATCAAACTTAGAAAAAAGGGACACTGTGGTGTCTCTAAAAGTCAACAGCACACAAAAGGACAAAGTGTTTTGTTTTGTTTTTTTAAAGGATAGGGAACCTCTGCTCAGCCTACATCTTAAGGAAAAAACATTCTGTACCCACAAGGAACTGGCATCCTAACAAAGACTGCTGATTGTATGAGTTAGCTGGGACAGCTGCTGGGATCAAGAGAGCCAGTGTCTTCCCAGTCAGGGAGTAGAAGGTTTTTTGATTGGAGCAGCCAAGAGGGTATGAGTTTCTAGGTGGGACCCCAGAGTTGGTAGTTTATGTCCCAAACTTCTGAAAATATGGGGAGTATCCTGCCCCAGGCAAGCCAAACACCAGTAAGAAACATCTGGCTCTGGACCACTTCCTCCCAAGCCATCAGCAATTCCAATTGACCTTGGGAGTGAAATCATAATGCCAACTTCATAGTTTAGCCCCTGTTGCCATAGTAATGACCTAAAGTTTAATAAACAGCTGGTGGCTGGCATTTTGACCCCAGAATCAGGCAGAAAGGGAGGCCAGGATATCACAGATTGCAAGTCTTCCTTGGCCATAAAATTTCCATAGCAGCATGACAAACATAAAAATAACCTGCCCTTGGCACAATTGATTCTATTTTGAGTTTCCCCCAGCATGCAAGTTCACTAGAAGCCCAAAATGACTTCTAGTTGCAATAATCTTGGTCAAATGTGTAATGAGATGCTTATCTGTTAGCCAAGTGAAAGGAATTTGTGGAAGGACACCTTTGTTTTGTTTCAAAGCAAAGGTTTCTGGAATGTATGAAAAGATGTCTTAAGTAAAGTTGCCATGGTTTAGGGATAAGGGGGGAGGTGGGGTGGGTGACCCTATACACAGAAGCACCTGCTTTGCACTGGCACGAAGGTAAAGTAAAAGTAGGCAAAACATATGTCCATGTGCATGAGGGCAACTAATGTTTCACTTGACTCCTTGGGGGTGGAGCTGGAAAGATTCTTAGGGTGCAACAACTGAATCTTAATGTCCAGGCTGCCAGATGGACTCGGACCTGTTCCCTTTGCATAGATATACACATTGGAGGTGAGGTAGCAGAGTTCCCAAGCTCCAGCTTTCCTTTTAGTGCCCTCTCCTTGGGTTTGATCTAGTCTAGTTTGGAATATGGAAATTTCCAACAAGGGTTTATAATTTGGCTTATGTTCACCCCTATCTCATCTGAGATTCTCATCTCCTTCCCAACTATGTGTGGACGTAGTTAAAGGACAACCTGCTCAAATCTAGAATAGAGCATGCTCATTCCAGGAAATGGAAAGTACAAGATTAAGCCTTAAAATTCCCAAGTGGGTCAACCTCCATGGCTCCTAGTGAGGTCTGAAATCTCAGCTTCCCAGCAGCTACAACCTCTCTTGTTAAGACTGACATTTTCAGCATTCCCACCCTCTTCCATGTCAAACATTCTCATTCTCACAGGGAAGAGAGGGAGAATGACATCCCCAGAGACTGTTATATAAAGCATGGGAAGAAAAGAGGTTTTATTTCAATAATATTCTCTTTACCCCACCTTGCTACATGGCAGGTCATTATTATAATAGTAAAAGTGATTATAGCTAAAGTGTATAACACTTTAAGGTTTGTGAAGAATGTTACACATGTCATCCTCACAACAACCCTGGGAGGTAGGTTCTATTTGTTATCTCCATTATACAGATGAGGAAACCAAGGGTAAGAGAAGTTAGTTGTCTTGCCCAGGGTCACACAACTAGTGAGTGAGGCAGGATTTGAACTTCCCGACTGAAAGCCCAACACCTTATCCATTATATTGCCTAGCTGCCACGCTAACTCTTATAAGAGGCTTCATTGACTTTTTGGTCCCAGGTGAACTATATGGTTCAATAGAAGGCTGTCCGCAGAGTTTCTGAGATCAGATATGATCTTCTCCTTGAGGGTCCAGCCCTGCTTCCCTTTCTCTCTGTCATGGAATTTTACTCTGTAAAGTTGAAAGGGGAAGAAACACTGACAATTGGGGAGATTATGAAAGACTTCCTGTAGAAGTTGGCACTGAGTTAGATTTATTGGAAGCTAGAGGCTCTACAAGGGAAAGGTGAAGGAAAGCATTTCTGATATGGGAGAAAGCCTGTGAAAAATCCCAGAGGTAGGAGATGGATTGCTGGTATGCAGAACAGCAAACAGGTCAATTTGGTAGTAATGTAAAGTACATGAGGAGAAGAAATATGAGATCAGTCTAGAAAGGTAGGTGGGAATCTGATTGTGAAGAGTATTTATGTATGTATATATGTACATATACATATCCCACACATATACATACCCACTATCCATCCATCTGTCCATCTGTCTGTCTGTCTGTCTCTCCATCTATGCCAACTAAAAGAATTTGTACCTTATCTTAGAAGCAATATGGGACCACTGAGGCTTCTTGAGAAGGGAAGTTACGTGGCCAGAGCCGAACTTTAGGAACTTCAATTTGTCTGCTTTGTGGACAATGCATTAGAAAAGGGAGATATTGGAAGAAAGCACACCAACTAGAAGGTTATTGCAAGAATCTAGGTGAGAGGTAACGAAGGATCTGAACAAGGGAAGTAACTAGTTTGAAAGAAAGAGGCGCGCAGGAGAAATACTGCAGCTATAGTCTCAAGAAGACTTAGCAATTGATCGGCTGTAGAGGATGAGGGACTGAAAAGATGAAGAGAATGTCATCGTTGCAAACCTGAGTGACTGGAAGGACATCTGTGGTCATTTAACCTCTGCTGAAGCCTTCCTGTTATGGTGAACTCAGGAGCCCCGAGGCAGCCCATTTCACTTTCTGGCAATTCTAACTACTGTGATTGGTCCCTCAAAGGGGCTAAGGAAGGTGTTTAGAGCTGGGGGCAACTAGATGGCCAGCAGATAGAATGCCGGGTCTGGAATCAGGAAGGTCTGAGTTCAAATCTAGCCTCAGATACTTACTAGCTGTATGATCCTGGGCAAATCATTTAATCTCTGTTTGTCCCAGTTTTCTCACCTGTAAAATAGAATTAATAGTAGCAGCTACTTTCCAGGATTGTCCTGAGGATCTAGTGAGATATTTGTGAAGCCCTTAGCAGGGGGAGTGGCACACGGTAGGTACTTTATAAATGTTCGCTAACATCATCATTATCAGGATCTTGAAGTAAATTTACTACAGTAAATGGATATAAATGTATCCTTTCATCAAGGGGAGCTAGCTTGCTGAAAGTAAGGACCCCACAAACAAGGCTAATGTACTGGGTAGGGTTGTTCCTGGCACCCACAATATCAAAGTCTTTGTAGCAAAAAAATCAGACCAGTGAGAGCTAAGTGGGTGCCCAACTGGGGCTTTGATCAGGAGCACGTGTCAACAGAGACTTTGATCTTTCTAGTTGAAGGTCTAGACAGAATGTTACAACCTCTTGACAATTTAAAATATGTACAGAAGTTCCATGACAGTTCCAGGCTGTTGGGGGGCAGGGAAATGGGAAGACAGAGCGTAACAAGCACTCAAACCAAACCCAAAATGCCTCTGTGCCTGGAAGAGAAGCTTCAGTCAGGGAGTTCTGATTCAGTTCAATTCAGGAAGATGGCAGAGATACAGAGATAAAAACCAAAGTTTCTGCTCTTAGTCCAAAAGAAAAGGAGCTGATTAAGACCCTTCTAAGCAACAAGGTTTTGTTTGTTTTTTTTTTTTCTGATAAAAGTCTAATATCCAAGACACATAAGGAACTGAATCAAATTTATAAGACTAAGATCATTTTCTAATAGATAAATGGGCAAATGATTTGAACAGACATTTCCAAAAGAAGAAATCCAAGATATCAACAATCATATGAAAAAATGCTCTAAATCACTAATAATTGGAGAAATGCCAATTATTACAGAAACACTGAGGTTGCTTTTCACACCTATCAGATAGGCAAAAATGACAAATGTTGGAAGGGCTATGGGAAAATAGGTATAATCATTCATTGTTTGGGGATTGGTGAATTAGTCTAGGCATTCTGGAAAGCATTTTGGAACTAAGCCCAGAAATTTACTATACCATGTATACTTTTTGATCCAGCTATACCACTATTAGACTTCTCCTGCCCAAAGAAGTCAAAGAAAGAAAGAAAAGATCTTTATGTACAAAAATATTTATAGCAACTTTCTTCATGGTAGCCAAAAATTGGAAACTATAAAGATGCTCTATTGGGGAATGGCTAAACAAATTATGGTATATGAATATAATGGAATAGTATTGGGACATGAGAAATGATTAAGCAGTTTCAGAATGAACTTGGAAGACTTCTAGGAATTGATGCAGAGAGAAGAGAATAGAACTAGAACAATTTCTATATGATAGAGAAAAACAACTCTGAAAGACCTTAGAACTTGCAATGATAAATCATGAGTCCAAAAGAATGAAGGTATAACATGCCACTCACCTCCTGAGAGAAGTGATAAACTTAAAATGCGGGACGTACATTTCCAGAAATAGCTAATGTGGGAATTTATTTTTGCTGAACCAGGGAGTTATGTATTGAAAACTTTATTTTTCAGATTTTTAGAAAATTTGCCTCATGGGAGGTGGGTTATATTAATTTTAATGTGATTACTAATTGAAAAAATTAAAATATTAAAAAAGCAAACCAAAAAAAGCTTTTGACACTGTCAATTGCCCTCTTCTCCCTGATTCTCTCTTCTCCCTCTGTTTTCATGAAACTACTCTTTTGGTCCTCCTCCTTTACATCTGATTGATCTTTCCATTATTCTAGTAGTCCATTATTGGATCTTCTTCATCTGTGTTACACCCTTTAACTGCTAACTTGCGCATCCCCCAAAGCTCCATTCTGAGTACTCTTCTCTTCTCCCTTTTTCTTTTTCAGTTGGTGAGCTCATCAATGCCCATGATTTTGGTTATTATTTCTCTGCAGAAGACTCTCAGATCTACTTGCCCATCTGTAATGCCTCTCCTAAACTTAGGGGTCTTAGGTCTTAGTCTTAGGTCTCCAATTGCCTATTAAACTTCCTAAACTGGATGTCCCACAGATATCTTAAATTCAACATGTCCAAAACTGTACTCATTATCTTTCCCCCCACAAACTCTTCCCCCTTTTCTAACTTCTCTATTACTGTCGAAGGTACCACCATCCCTCCTATTCTCCTAGGTTCACAACCTAGTTGTTGTCCTATACTCCTTACTCTTTCTCACCCTCCATATCCACCCTTCTGCCAAGATCTGTTGACCTACCTTTGTAACATCTCTTGTACTATGCCCCCTTCTCTCCTGTGACACTGCCACCACCTTGTCCAACCCTCATCCCCTCATACGTAAAATATTACAGTAGTCCATTGGTTGATTGTCTCCCTGCCTCAAGCCCCTACCCAATGTCACTCCAACTTCTACTTAACTGTGAAAATAATCTTCCTAAAATGCAGGACTGACAAAGCTACCATCACTCCATAAACTCTAGTGGCTTTCTATCGTCTCTAGGATCAAACATAAAATCTTTTGTTTGACTTTTGAATCCTGTCATAACCTCGTCCCTTCCTACCTTTTCAGTCTTCTTACACCTTACATCCACTCTACCTCCTCCAACTCTGCACTCTGAAATCCAGTGAAACTGATATCCTTGCTATTCCTCAAACTAGACATTTCATCTCCCAACTGAAATTTTTTTCACCAATTGTCTCCTAGGCCTGGAGCACTCTTCCTCCTCATCTCTACTTTCTAGTTTCCCTGGCTTCCTTCAAGTCTCAGATAAAGTCCTACTTTTTGTAAGAAGCCTTTCCCACTTCTGCCTTCCCTCTGAGAATAATACCCTTTAACTTATCCTACATATATCTTGTTTATATGTAGTTGTTTGCATATTATCTTCCCCATTAGACTGTGAGATCCTTGAGAGCAGGGGCTGTCTTTTGCCTTTCTTTTTATCTTCAGTCCTTAACATAGTGCCTAGAATATATTAGGTGCTTAATAAATGCTCATTCACTGACTGAATGACTGCACTGGGGATAGGGATACAAAGGAAAAGGAAAAAGAAAAGGAAAAGAAAGCTTAGGCCGAGCGAATGTCACTTAGGTAACATCTCTAACCTAGAGAACCAATGAATAACAGTGCCCTAGGTGCCTATAGAAACTTCCTCCAAAAGAGTAAAAATCTTGTCATCTCTTTCAAGAATCCATAATTCCATAGATGTAGGTGCACTCACTCCTAATAGATCACAATCCCTCTGTGACTTGATAGGTAGTCTCCAACAGTTACTGTGACCAAAAAAAAATAAAAATCTCCTTGCAGTCAATATAATGGCTTTCTGAACTTGTTTAGGCTTTGGACAATAGATGTACAATTCCATCATCAGGCCTATACAGTACTTGAAGGCTTTGCAATTTCGAAGTACCTACCAGAGTCTGACCCCACTGATCTAGCCTTCTAGAATCCAGTATTACCTCTATGCCACCATGAAGCATGGGGAGGAGAACTTGAGTGGATTTTTCTTCTAGCCAAAAAATGGAAACAAAGTAGATATCCACTGATCGAGGAATGGCTAAACAAATTGTGGTATATGAATGTGATGGAATATTATTGTATTATAAGAAATATTGAATGTGATGGTTTCAGAGAAACATGGAAAGACTTGTAAAGCAAAGTGAAACAAGAAGAAATGGGGAAAATTTTTATATAGTTTCTCTTTTGGGCTCTCCATCTCTAGTCATGCTCATAAGTTGGGTTCTGCTTATGACTAATTCAGGTTCAAGTGTACTGGGGGTCAGCTCACAAGTCCCCATTGATGTGTTCACCTTCCAATAGTAGCCAGAGGAAATAATAAACTCCAATCCAATATATTTACTGAAATGACATAGTAAGAAAAAATGCAATAAAGCATTTTCCCCCATGAACCTACAAATACACCCAACATCAGCAAGGAGAATGGGTCACAAGAAAAAAGGCCACATGCAGAGAACACATGTGGTCAAGGCATGTTTAAGGAGGGACAACTTCTGAGGGTTGCAGAACAATTGATGCCTGCAATTCAGTTGCTGTTTTTGGTTTCATATTCTCCACCAAACCCTTCTCTGCCAGACGCTGCTCTGCTGTTCCACTGCCCTCTCCACTGTTTTTAGCTTCTAGCTCAGCTAAAATCCTGGGCTAGATTATTGCTATCCTCTTTTGGAAAGAGCTGATACCTTATTCTAGTAACAGCAGAAGCCTTCTCAATTCTGTTCCCTCTCTAAGGCTTGCCCTCTCCAGAGCAGAGAAAAGAGCGGGGTTGTCCCAGCAAGTTAAGGCCCGTAGGCTAAGTCTTCTCTTTTGATTGATTTTCCTGATCTGAGCCATTGTTAGAGACTTTGCTCTGGTTTATGGTTACTTTCCTATACACTTCACAATTGTTCATCTCTACAGGATAGACTATAAAACAGATAATGATAATTTGCCTAATAATTATTAAGCAGGGCTCTGAGGTTTTGGGTTTCCCAGTTTTAAAATTCTAAGTCTTTCCAAACTGAAGGTCTACAGAGCCATTGTGCTGACCTCATTGTTGTATGCCTGTGAAGCCTGGGCAGTCTACAAGTGCCATGCCAGGAAACTGAATCGCTTCCATCTGAATTGTCGTAGAAAGATTCTGAAGATCACTTGGAAGGATAAGGTACCAGACACTGAGTTCTTACTGGAACTAAACTGTCAAGTATTCAAACTCTGCCTCAGAGGGCGTAACTCTGATTGGCTGGCCACACTGTCTGAATGCAAAACATATGCTTGCCAAAAAGACTATTTTATGGAGAACTCACACAGGGCAAGCATTCACATGGTAGTCAGAAGAAGCAATATAGGGATGCTCTCAAGGTCTCTTGCAAGAACTTAGGAATTGATTGTATAACATGGGAGACATTGGCACAGGACTGCTCAGCATGGAGTGCCCGCATCAGAGAAGGTGCTGTGCTCTATGAGCAAAGCAGAATTGAAACAGCTCAAAAGAAATGCAGGATGTGCAAGTTTGGAGTATCCAGCCCAAATGTTCACACAGACTGTTTGTGCCTAATTTGTGGTAGAGCATTCCAAGCTCCTCTTGGTCCGATCAGTCACAGTCAGACACACTGAATCTTGACATAGTAATGTCGTTTTGGTCCTCTTTGAGGGCAAAGGACAACAACAAACCAACCAACCAACCAGCATATAATACAAGTTATTGGAGAAGAGGCAGAAGGATAATCTATGCCCATCATAATCTCTATGAATTGTTCAACCGAATTCTTGACATTTTCATATGTAAATGTGGCCAAATTCTAAAATGGCTCCCCATCCTCTTACAAAATGCACATTAATCACTGGAAGTCTGAAAAGGGTATATCTTAAAATTCACAATGACTATGATAATGTAATGACAATGTAAATGAAAAGATCAGTCAATTAAGTGCCTAGGTCCTGAAGATAAACAGAAAGACAGTCCCTGCCCTCAAGGAGCTCACAGTCTAATGGGGAGAAGGGGGAAAGGGAGGAAGGAACAGAGACCACATGCATATAATTACATACAAAGAAGCTACATACAGGATGAGTTGGAGATGATTAACAGAGGGAAATCACTGGAATTAAAAGTGATCTGGAAAGCCTTCCTATAAAAGGTGGGATTTTAGCTAATACTTGAAGGAAGCCAGGAGGAGGTGAGGAGGAGGGAGAGTATCCCAGGCATGGGGGACAGCCAATGAAAATGCCCGGAATCAGGAAATGAAATGTCTTCAAGTAACAGCAAGGAGGCCAGTGCCACTGCATCATAGAATAAATGGAGGAGAGTAAAGTGTAAGAAGACTAGATAGTTGAGAGTCAGGACATTTAAGTTGTTTTTTTCTTTTTCAAAGCAGATGTTGGAATATTGGCCTCTCCTACTAAGGCCTTTTGAAGATTAATGGCACCTCATTTATGAAAGTCCCCAAACCAACCCAAGTCCATTACATAGGCGGGAGTTGGTTTTCAAAGTAGGGCTAAAACTAAAAAAAAAAAAAACAAAAACACAAAAAACCTAGACTTCATCCCTAGTGCTAACCACTCATGGGTAGATGAATAAATAGTACATTTTTCCATTTTAAATAGCAGAATAAAATCAGTGATGGGGAAAAGACCTGCATTAGGAGTTAGGAGAACTAAGTTTGGGCCTCTGATTACCTATATGACCTTGAACATGTCACTTCCCTTTCTTGGCTTCAGTTTTCTTATCTATAAAATGAAGGGATTGGGCTATTTCACTTACAGCTTTATGAGTCTGTAGTTCTCTGTCTTCTTCTTAAGGTCTCATGCTTAGAAGCAACTAAAAGTTACCTTAGGGTAACTTTAGAAAGATATTCATATATAGTATGGGCACCAATTTAGAATCACATTCACAGATATGGAAGGGACCTCAGATATATCTAATGAGGTAAACCCTTTAATTAATGCATGAATCTTTTCTATAACATCCCCCATAAGTGATCATTCAGCTTCTATTTGAAGATTTTTACTGAAAGAGAACTCACTATCTATGGACATAATCCATTCTATTTTGGGGATGCTTTAATTGATTCTTTGTAAGGCAAATTTTCGGTTTGTTTACCATGCCTGGAATTCTCTCCCTCCTTTGCCTCCTGGTTTCCCGGGCTTCCTTCAAGTCTCAGCTAAAATCTTACCTTCTATGAGGAGTATTTCTAGGACCCATTAATGTTTGTGGCTTTTCTCAGAGATTATCTTCAGTTGGTCTTGTATGTATCTTGTTTGTACATAGTTGTTTACATTTTGTCTCCCTATTAGATTATGTACTCTTTGAGAGCAGGGATTGCTTTTGGTTTTTTAATGAATGATTGTTGAGTTGGATCCTTTATGTTAAGCTGAAACCTGCCTCCCAGGAACATCAACCCTTACTCTTAAATCTCTCTAAGTTAGAGCAGAAGTCTAATCCTTCTTCTATGTTACAACCTTTCAAATTCTTGAAGATAGTAATCATATCCTCCCTAAATCTTCTCTTCTCCAAACTAAACATTTCCACTTCCTTCAACTTATCCTCGGAAGGAAAGATGGCATGATTTCTGGCTTCTTCGTCATCATGGGCATTCTCCTCTGCTCCAATTTGTCAATGCCATTCCTAAAATGGAGTGCCCAGTACTGAATACCACACTCAAGATTTGATCTTCCCAGGACGAAGGACAGAGAAGCTATCACCTCTCTTCATTTGGATAACCTACTTCTATTAATGCAGCACCCAATTGCAACAAGGCCTGAGGATTCTTTGAACTTGAGATCCATCTAGTTCCCAGGTCTTCTTCACCTGAACTGTTGCCTGGCTTTGTATCCCTCATTCCCTCCTGGAGCAATTTATTCTCCTAAACTCGAGCGTAGGACTTTAAAATTTCATATTCTTAGATTCTACCCATTGTTCTAGTTTGTTCAAACTTTTCTAAGTCTCACTCTTATTACCTATCTCTTCCGGATTAGTATCATGTACAAATTTGATAAGCACATCATCGATGCTTTCAGCCAGGTCATTGATTTTTTTTAATATGTTGAACAAAAAGGACAAAGGATTCAGCTTTACCTGGGGCTCTATTTAGACCAGAAATGATACTGCAACTAGAGGCAGAGTGGGGACAATTAGGAAGAAAAAAGAAACTTGCAGCAAAACTTTGTCTTGGAGCAGCAATATGGTTTAGTCCGAAGGAAATTAGATGGGAATTCAAATGCTGTCTCACCCAGTAAAGAATTGTGTTAACCTAGGGTAAATCACCTCCCCTCTCCCGACCTCCTCTGTAGGGCTTCATTTCTAAAGTGTCTTCCAGCTCTGATGCTCTTTGAGTAGGCAATAAAGGCCTGTATGTTTGTATGTGCAGGGATCAGACAATACTCCTCTGATTCCAGCAGAGGGCAGCGAAACCCTTGCAATGCACACTCCATGACATCAGCGGTCAATTACCCTAGAACAAAACAGACACAGTGTGCCACGAGGGATGATGTGAGTTACACACGTGATTTGAGGAACAAACATCTCCCCCTCAGGCTGCAGAAGACAAGCCAACAAAGCAACAGACAATTAAGTAAATTACTCTGGCAAAACGCCAGGTCCTCTTGCCCTTTGGCTATTCTCTCCACAAGATAACTGAATGTGGAAGCCTATGTCTGCGTCTTTTTTTAATACCCACTCCTCACAGTTTTCACTATTCCAAGTCCGGTATGATCACAGGAGCAGAAAACTGGAATTAGGGTGCCAAAGAAAAGTCAGTGCTCCATTCCATAGGTGTTCTAGAATATTCTAGAATGAAATTAAAAAGCAATTTGTATGAAGCAATGGGAAAGCAGATAGAAAATTGAAACAGTCCCAGCTCTCAAGGAGATCACATTTTAATGGGGAGAGACTACACATAAAGTTCATACTTATGTTTATTTTATGACAGAAAGAACTTAGGCAGGGAAAGTAAGAGGTCAAATGAGAAAGCACTTAGGAACCTTAAAGAGTACTTGTAGGAGCTGATGATCTCCTACAAAGATCCCAGTGGACTCTGGGATAGCTCCAGCAGAAGCGGACATGTGGGGAAGTCAATGTCCAGCTGACAGTAGGCATCCTGTGCCTGGTGGTAGCTGGGCAATGGGAAAAGGAGGGGGTTGGTTGGGACAGGAAAGATCTGAGGCTCCCCTCAGTGGCAGCAGGTGGTGCTGGTCTATCTCCAGGCAAATTGTGGAAGCTAGAGAGCTAGGGTGAGAGAGAGGAATGTCTCCAGCTCCTATGGAAGTGGAGGTGACTGTTCCCTGAATTCAGGCTGAGTCGATCGTGAGAGCTGGTTCCACCTTTACCACTGACTTGCTATGTGATCCTAGACAAATTCTTGCCTGCTATTTCTTATCCATGTGGTAAAAAAACACTGAACTTGAAGTCATGAGACCTGTTTTCAAATCCTGACTTTCACACTTACTGGCTCTTTGACCTTGAGTTTCAATTTCCTCACCTGTAAAATAGCTACAGTAATCTTCGAAAAACCCAGAGATGGAGTGAGGAAAGCAGTTTATAAAACTCTGAGTACTATGTAAAAGCTATTATTATATTAAACTAATATTTATGTAATGGAGTTTCACATAGAAGAAACACAGATATTCTTTAACTAGTCCCAGTCTACTAACCATGTGATGAATAAACAGGCTATTGATTGACAGCTGAGCTGGAACTGGGGTGCATTCAGAAGGTACTAACCAGCCAAAGAAAGTTTCTTAGTCTGGCTCTTTTCTGCCCAGCTAGAGTTCAAGAAAGAGAAAGCCTCTGGATAGAGCAAAGCTCAGAGTCCCTCTCTTGTCCAGCCTCAGTATGAAGTCAAGGGTGCATGGCCCTGCTGTTGCTTCTGTCTCTTTTGCGTCTAGTCTTTCCTAATTTTAGGTGAAAGAATATGGTGATGGCTATAACGCTGTGAGTTTTGAAAGTCAGGAGAATAAGCCACCAGAAGTCCAGAAACTGGAGTCCAAGCCAGGAGTTTCCAGAAGCCAGTCAGTGAGGAGTATAACTAGAGCCCCACTTGACCCATCCCAATAATATCAGCTATGTCATATTTATGGATGAAGTAGGTGGGACAAATGCTTCATAGAAACTGCTTTAAGTTTGGGCCAACTCTTCCTAAAGATAAAGACAGTATAGAGGACAGTGTTGGGGGGAGGGGGAAGGGAAGGATGCTTTTAAACTTTTGGTCTCGTTATATCTTCCCAATAAGTGTCCTTTTGTAAAAGCTAACTGGTGTTAATTGGATAATTGAAATTAGTACGCTAATCATTTGGAGGTTAACGTGGGGAGAACACACCAGAATAGTGGCTCAAGCTAATGGTCTTAGAGAATAATCACTTCCGTAATCCCCTCAGAGGTATCCCTAGAGCCTTGAGGGGAAAGGGTGCCACTATTTACATTACTGTATATTACCCCCAAATTTCCCATGGAAACACAAGTCTGTCTTTTATGGCTGGTGCTTGACGTCAGTGAGAGGTGGAACACTTCCACATAGAGCTAAAGATGAGTATACCCCGAGTGCAATGGAAAAGCACATCACGTGTCGCAGGCTGTAACACAGGACCAAAAAGAGATTCTGAAGAGCAGAAATTGTATGGCGGGAAGAGAAGATCAACTGGCCACACGGGAAGAGCAAGAGAGATGGACTTGTCCCTTGGTGACATCCAGAGAAAGTGAGAAAGGCCTCTAGCATAGTAGGTAGAGCCTCTGAGGCAAACGTCGGGGGCACAGGGACAAGAGTGACAGGAGATGGTTGGATGTGGATGGGTCGTGATATATTTCAATGGAGAACATTCCAAAATTTATGAGATCGCAAATCCACTTGAATATTTGAGTTGACAGTATTATTATTTACAAAATGGTGGGGTTGAACCGGATATCCCATTTTTAAGGTTTAAGATCCGATCTTTAAGATTAGAAATAAACCAGCCAGGAAAAGATTGTACATGAAACTGAGACTTTCTATTATGTAAAACTTGCTCTTCATTTAAAATATATGATACATTTTACATTATCCCTCTGAATTCCCCTCTCATTTTTGTTACCTTATTCCTACTCAACCTTTACCCCAACTTCCTCCCTTTTTCAAAAAAAAAAATAGAAAACTCCTTTAACAAATATGCCTAGTCAAGCAAAACAAAATCCCATGCTGGCTATATTCAAAAAATTTCATTGTGCATATTAAATCCATTACCGCTCTGAAGGGAGGTGGGTAGCATGTTTCATCATCAAAAGTCTGGAATTGGATTTGACCATTTATTGATCAGAGTTCTTGTTTTTCTGAGGGATTTCTCTTTATAAAGTTGTGATTGTATAATTATTTTTCTGGTTTTTCTCACTTCATTCTGCATCACTTTATACAAGTGTCCCCAGGTTTCTCTGATGCTATCCCTTTCAATATTCCTTATATTGCAATAATATTTTATTACATTCATACATTATAATTCATTTAATCATTTCCCTACTAATGGGCATCTCCTTAGTTTCCATTTCTCTGCCACAAGAAAAAGAATACTACATTAAGTCTTGTTGTACAGATAAGTCCTTTTCCTCTTTCTTTAATCTCTTTGGGGTATGGGCCTAATAGTGATGCAACTAGGTCATTTCAGCAACTTTTTGAGCATAATTCAGAATTGGTTTCCAGAATGGCTAGACCAATTTCCTGATCTACAACAGTTAATTAATGTGCGTGTTTTCCAATGTCATCTTAGTATCTGTCATTGTCTTCTTTTTTTTTTTTTTTTGGTTCATCTTGGCAGATCTGACAGGTGTGAGATGGAATGTCAGAGTTGCTTTAATTTTCAAATTTCTAATTATTAGTAATTTAGAGCAGCTTTTCATGTTTGTTGATAGTTTGTATTTTTTTTGAAAACCACCTGCTTACATCCTAGACCATTTATCTATTGGGGAATGACTCTTGCTCTTATAAATTTGAGTCAGTTCCTGATGATATATGTTGGAAACGAGTCTATTATCAGAGAAATGCTGCAAAGTCCTACTTTTTCCACTAAACCTTTCCTGACTTTCTACTCCCTTACACTCCACTGAGCCCTTCACACTCCCCAGTTTGAAAGTGATTTTTCTCTCCTCAAATTTTTCATAGCACTTTACTAGACCTCTCCTTTGAACATATCTCACTTTCCTTTCTACCACACTTAAGGAACAAAAACATAGATTTAGAGCTGGAAAATACATTGGATGTCCTTGGATGTTCAACCCTTTCATTTTGCTAATGAGTCCCTCAGAGGCTGTGACTTGACCGAGCACACAGAAGGCCAAAAAGCTAGTATTCAAACCCATCTTTTGAACAGTATCCCTTCTGCTCTACCATATCTCATTTATTGACAAATATTTTCTCTCTTTAGATTGTAAACTCCTTGAGAGCAGTGTCTGGATCACATCAATCAATCAACAAACATTTATTAAATACCTATTAAGCTTAATTCTGCACTGTGCTAGGCACTGAGAATATACACAACATTAAATTGTCCATTTTTGGTATCTCCAGTGTTGAGCTCAAGAGCTTAAAAGATCTTTGGTCTGAATAGATTAGGATTTATTGACAGATCTTAAAGTCTAAGCTGATAGATCTCCAAGCCACTTTTCTATTGCTCTGGGCTCTCTCTTTGGTTTGACAGGGTTCCTAGTTCAGAAAGGATGGCAGCTGCCAGCAGTGCATGCCATGGTACAGTACAAAGAATATTGGACTTGGCATTAAAAGAAGGCCTGAGGAGCAGATAGGTGGTACAGTGGAGAGAGCACGGGCCCTGGAATCAAGAAGACCTGAATTCAAATCCAGCCACCGACACTTACTGGCTGTATGACCCTGGGTAAGTACTTAACCTCAATTGCCTCTAAAAAAAAAAAAGGTGGCCTGGATTTGGAATCCCAGTTCCATTACCTACTGGCTGTATGACCTTTCAAAAGTAGGTTTTCATTTCTGATCTTGGATTCTTCATCTAGAAAAAAATGAGGTGACTGGACTAGAACACCTCCAGAGTCACTTTTTACTTCTGAAGTTCCACGCCTTTGTGATCTTCTTGGGCTCTTTGTTGTCATCCCTTTCTCTCCAGGGACTTTCCTGCACCCACTCTTCAACCCCTACCTCGGTCATTACAAAGTTTTTTGGTAAAATTTTTAAAAAACTCATAAAATACTGGAGGCCTCTGGTTTATCATATGGAATATGAGCCATTCAGTGTTATTTCTAATGTGATCTTTTAGTTTTCCTTTTTTTTTTTTTCTAAATGAGCATTTCTCTCTCTGCCATGGGTAGCCATGAACTGGATTTGAGTCCTAGCTCTGCCACTTAATATGCAATCTTGAGCAAGTCATAGCTCCTGTTTGAGCCTTATTTTCTTTATTTATAAAATAGAGGTAATTATATTTGTGTCATGACGCCTTAGTGAGGCAAGTCTGCAAGGGACTCGTGTGTGTCAGCCTTCAAGCACTATGGAAATGTACGTTGTTATTACTGTCATTTTCTACCTCACAGGGCTGTTGTGAGGAAGTTAGTGGATATACTAGGAGGAGCACAAGGAGACCTGTATCTGCATTTCAGCTCTGACATTTAGCAGCTGTGTGGTCTTGACAAGTCATTCAGTGTTTTTGAGACTCATTGTCCCTCTCTGTAAAAAGAAATGTCAATACTTGCACTGAAGTACTGCATCAATGTGATCTGTGACGACAGCGATTTCCCCCTGAGAAGAACTGATGAAGTTCATCCAGTCCTATCCAATCCAAGAAACACTGATTTAGTGTTTGCTAGTAGCTAGCAACGTGCTGCGCACCGAGGTTACTGCCCTAATGGGAAATTCTGCCTGGCTTGGGGAGGTGGGGAGAGGAGAGATACAATGTGTGAATAGATAGGTATATACGTGATCGTTAATCAGGCCAAGTTTAGTGTGGAGAGTTAAATGAATAGACGGAAGGTTTGGATTGACTGAAATTGAATACTCATGTCGGTCTGAGACAGTTCTGTGCTTAAGCACATGTGGGTTTTAGCCAAGGCCACGCCCATACAGAAGTAATTGTATTCTCAGTATTCATATTTATAAACTTTAGTTCTAATTGTATTCTGAACTATTAAAGTTTAACATAATTGAATGAGGACGAATTGGGATGTGTGGCTTTGCTTAAACAGAACTTAGAATGCCGGCTGTTTATGCTTTTGTGACTCTAACTTACTTCTTTCTATACTGTGGAAAGACTAAGTAAGGGTTTGACTTAGATAACCTTTGAAAATCCTTTGAACTCGAGGATTCTGTGATTTTTGTGCAGCATTTTACATGGAGTATTATCCATTTTAGAAAAAAAACACCAAGCAGAGCTATAATTCAGCCTGTCAGACCTCACCATACTAGACTTACCCTAAAACACTTGGAGTTAGCTGGGTTTCTAGTAGAACTCTTACTACTACATTACTTTTTGAGGCAGTAGAGTATAATAGTTAACATTTACATAGTATAATAGATAACATATACATAGCTATATAGATAGATATAGATAGGGCCTTTTAAGATTTTCAAAGTTCTTAACATTCATTACTTTATTGGGTCCTTACAACAATCTGCAAGATATAGTTCATAGAGTACTAGACTTGGAATCAGGGAGACCTAGGTTCAAATTCTGGCTATATACTAGCTGTGTGGCCCTGGGCAAGTCATTTATCTTTCCTGGGACTCAGTTCCCTCATGTGAAAATGAGAGGGTTGAACTCAACGACCTCTAAGGTCCCTTCCAGCCCTAGACCTATGATCCAATGATCACCCTCAATAATCACCATTGGTTTGATATTATTTTATTGTTTTTTTTCAGCATCCCTGGGAAGGAGGCATCTCATCTTCTATTGAGGTAGATAAGTCTTAAATTACAATCTGGTTATTTCTATGATATTCTCAAGCACATAGCCCTTCATTGAAATGTCTATTGAAGAGGAAATAAAAATGTTATACAAAGGTCATTAATTTTGGATTCCTTCCATTCATATTATATGACCCCAGATGTTACCTTTTCACCATTTACAAAGAAAAAATGTATTAAGCAAATTAATGAAGAATGACTTTAGGCAAGATACTTCCCTTCTCTGTAACTCAATCTCCTCATTTCTAAAAACAGGATAATACTTACTTACCTGATGAGTCTGTTGTGAGAAAATGCTTTGGAAAACTATATGTAGATGAGTCGTTATTTTTACCTACTGTGCTGAAAAGCATATTCTACTGTAATATAGTAGGAGTGGACCTTGTATTATACAGTAGCTGTCTTCCTAAAAAGTTGTATAAATTGAATTTCTATAAGTAGAATCCTATTTTAAATGCGGTAAGGATACAACTATATACTGAGAGGTAGCATGACTTAAGTAGTGAACAGAGCAATGGACTCAGAAACAGGTGACACCTGGCTTCAAATCCCTGTTTTTCAGTCCTCGCATTCAACTCTTTGAGACCTCATGGACCAAAGCCTCCACTGTCTCTTGAAGTCTGTCCAAGTTAATTTTCATTGTTTCCATGATACTGTCGCATCCTTTGCTGTTCCCTTTTTCTTTTGCCTTCAATCATTCCCAACATCAAGGTCTTTTCCAATGAGTCCCACCTTCTCATTACGTGGCCAAAGTAATTAAGCTTCAGCTTCAGTATTTGACCTTCCAGTGAACAGCCTGAATTAATTTCTTTAAATATTGACTGATTTGACCTCCTTGCTGTCCAAGGGACTCTCAAAAGTCTTCTCCAGTACAATTGGAAAGCATCTGTCCTGAAGCACTCAACTTTATAGTCCATCTCTGGAAAAACCAGAGCTTTGACTATGTAATGTAGGTAATATCTTGGTTTTTGATTATGCTGTCCAGATTTGCTATAGCTTTGCTTCCAAGGAGCAGCGTCTTTTAATTTCATAGCTGCACTTGCTGTCTGCAGTGATCTTTAAGCCCAAGCTGGCACTACTTCCATTTTTTCTCCCTCTATATTTGCCAGGAAGTGATGGGACTAGTTGCCAAGATCTTTGTTTTTTTGATGCTAAGTTTCAAGCCAGCTTTTCCACTCTTCTCTTTCACCCTCATCAAGAGGCTTCTTAATTCCTCCTTACTTTTTTGCCATCAAAGTTGTCTCATCTGCATATCTGAGATTGTTGATATTTCTTTCAGCAACCTTAATTCCAGTTTCTGAATCATCTGATTCCCAATCTTAAACTCATCAGTTGTTCCATGTTCACTTCTAACTATTGCTTCTTGGCTCACTTAGAGGTTCCTCAAGAGACAAAAAAGATGATCAGGTAATCTCTTTGAGGACTTGCCAATTTTGTGACCTACACAGTCAAGAGTTTTGGCGTAGTCAATGAAGCAGAAGTAGATGTTTTTCTGGAACTCCTTTGCTTTCTCCATAATCCTGTTGGCAATTTAGTTTCTAGTTCCTCTGTCTCTTTGAACACCAGTTTGCTCTTCTGGTAATTCTCGGTTCACATATTGTTGAAGCTTAGCTTGCAGAGTCTTAAACATGACCTCGCTGGTATGTGAAATGAGTGCAATTGTCCGGTTATTTGAAAATTCCTTTAAACTGATCTAGCTTAGCTAGATTTCCATTACCTTCACTATTGTCAGCAATACTTCCTAAAGGCCACTTGACTTCATTCTCCAGGATGTCTGGCTTTAGATCTGTAACCATACCACTGTGGTTATCAGTGCTGTTAAGATCTTTTTTTGTATAGTTCTTTTATGTATTCTTGCCACCTCTTCTTAATCTCTTCTGTTTCTGTTAAATCCTTACCATTTTTGTCTTTTATCATGCCCATTTTGGCAGGACACTTTCCCTTGACAGCTCTAATTTTCTTGAAGAGATCGCTTGTTTTTCCCATTCTGTTGTTTTCTTCCATTTCTCTGCATTGTTCATTTAAGAGAATCTCATCTCTCCTTGCTATTCTCTGAAATTCTGCAATTAGTTGGATATATGTTTCCCTTTTTCTTTTCCTTTTTGTTTTCCTTCTTTCCTCAGTTATTTTCCTGACCATTGAAAGGAAAGATTGTGTTGTAGTGGAAAAAAGGCAGAGTATGGAGTCAGGAAAACTTGTATTCAAGTTCCGGTTTTGTTACTTATTAAATGTATGACCTTGTACACAAATCACTTCCCTTCAGGAGAGCGTCAGTATCCTTATCTGTAAAAAAGGAAAGGCTTAGACCAGACCATTTCTAAGGTTTTTTTTCCAAGATCTAAATAATAAAAGCTACCCACATCAGTGCTATGATTATTATATTTACTTATTCTCATAAGCAAATTTGGGTGTTTCAAGAAAATATTTTTTGTAAAACAAGGAGTCTTGCTTCCCTGTCCACCCTATATTTGTTTTGTTAGTTTGGATTTCATACATTTGTTTTCTTAAAGAGAGACTGTCCCCTGATCTAACCTAATGTCAGTGTCAGATTTTTGCGTATGACATTTGGAATGTTACACCCATTTTCCAGAAGCTAAGAGTCTTCAACCTAGTAGTGTACCTCAGTACAAATTTTGCGCCAGGAAATTTAAGTTCGTCAGAGCGCGGGCTCCTTTCGTCCTTTTGAAAGGAGCTCAATTGGGAAGCCTGACTGCCCTTAAGGAACATGGCAACCCCCACATTGTCCGCGGCTGAATTTGCCCTCAGCTATGATGGCGGCTGCCCTACCCTTGTCTGGACCGCGGCACTTTGCCCTCAGTTAATATGGCGCCCTTTGTGATTTCCTTGGAACAGCCCTCATTCTGGCCCCGCTCCTTTGGCTTCACGGGAAGCGCGGGAGCCCCGCCTCATTTCCGGAGAAAGCCGTCAAAAGAAAAAAAAAGATTGAAAAAAGGCCCGAGAAGATGGCGGTGCTGGCGGGGCGGGGGCGGTGGCTTGGGGTTTGAATTCTAGCGGCGCCAGAGGAGTCGGACGATCAGCTCCTCGGGGCCGGAGCGGGGGCAGGTCCCTCCTGGCCCGGGGAGCTGCAGCCAGCCACTGCCATCGCCATGGACTCGGTGCCGGGGGAAGACGCCACCCTGCCAGTGGGGCTCAACGGCAGCAGGTGGGCCTCGGCGGGCTGGGAGAGGGCGGCAGCCGGGCTGGCCCGCTCCGGCCCGGGGCGCAGGCTTGGCGGCGCCCCGGGGGTCGCCGGCGTCGGGGTTAGAGCGTAGAGGTGTGGCTTAGGGGCATAGGACTCGAGAGGTAGTTTGCGATGAGCTGTTTTGGGAGGCCGCTGGGGATGGTTTATATGGAGGCTTCGGGATGCAGAATAGTTTGAATTGGAAGGGGGTGGAGGTCGTTGGTGTGAGGGCAATTTGCCACAGGTTAGGGCAGTGGGGTGCAGCGGTGCTTTGGGGCTGAGGTACTTTAGGGAAGGGGGTGTTTTGCGTGTGTAGGTGTATTTTAAGGTGAGGAGGGATAATTCAGGGGTGTAGAGGTATTTTTGGGTGAGGGGATGATTTGGGGGTTCCAGGGTAGTTGCAAGTGTGGAGATAGTTAAAGATGATGGGGTGATGTGGTGGATATAGAGGTAGTTTAGGACAAAGGGATATTGGGGTTTAGGAGTAGTACAGGGTGAAGAGATGATTTGGGGGATGGGTAGTTTAGGGTAAAGGAATGAATTGGAGGTGTAGGGGTAATTTAGAGCTAAGGGGTGTTTCGGGGTGTAGCAATAGTATGGGGAGGACATGATTTAGGGGTGTAAGCAGTTTAGGTGTGATTTGGGGGCATATGAGGTAGTTTGGGGTGAGGAGATCATTTGGGGGTATAGGAGCTTATGGTGGAGCGATGAGTCAAACGTTTAGGGTGAGGAGGTGGTTTGAGGGTGTGTGCGATAGTTTCAGGTGGGTGTGACTTGAGTATTGGGGCTACTTTAGGGCAAGGGATGATTTGTGTGTGTAATTCTAGGGTGGGGGCAGACGAACTCTAGGGGGAGAGCTCATTAGGGGTATGGAGATGAAGAGTTAGAGTTCCTTGAAGATGCTTGGAGTCAGGAGATGGAGGGTCATCTGAGGAAAACCACAAGGAGGTCGATGTCACTGGTTTGCAAGAGGTGGGGGCGTCAGATGTAAGAAGACTGGATAGATAGGAAGAGGCCAGGTTATGGAGGCCTTTAAAAAGCTAAACAGGATTTTATATTTGATCCTGGAGGCAAGAGGGAGACTGGAGATTATTGGGGGACGACGACAATAGTTAGACATGCTATTTAGCAAAGTCGCTTGGACAGCTGAGTGGTGTATTTGTGTGGGGAAGAGATTTGAGGCATGGAGACCAAGCGGCACACTATTGCTGTAGGCATGAGATGGTAGGGGTGTGGTTCGGGGATATGGATAGTTGAGGTCAAAGGAGTGTTTTAGGGATACTCACGACTTGAGTGATTGGGGGTTGCAGGGTTAGAGTTTAGGGTGGAGCGAATTTGAGGGTATGGAAGAATAGTATATGAGGGTGCAGGGGGACAAAGTGACTTAGAATTATAGAACAGTTTGTGTATGCAGTAGACTTTGGTGAAGTGACTTCATGTGTAGGGGTAATTTGAATGGGAGGGATAGTTTAATGTGAGGGTATGTTGGGAGATTCAGGTAGGTGTATGTATGGTGGATTCTATATAGGGGTGCTGGAGATAGTTTAAGGTACACTGGAAAGCAAAATAGAGAAGTTGGTATGGTTTAGGTTGCAGGAAATGGTTTTGGGTTCATTGTTATTGATAATTAAGGTGAGAGATGGTGAGTACCAGAACTGAAGTGGTAGTTATGTGAGTGGAGAGAAGGGTCTGGATGTGAGAGATGTTTGTGAATGTAGAATGGCATAATTTGGCAACTGAATGGATATCAGGTGAGGGAGAATGAGGGGTTGGTTGAGTGAGGATAACCTAGAGGTTACAAATCTGGGAGATTAGAAGGAAGAGGGTGTCTTTGACAAGTAGGAGAGTTTGGAAGAAGAGAGTATTTGGGGGTGGGGGGGAAAGATACGAGTTCGGTTTTAGACATGTTGTTTGAGATATCTATTAGTCAACTGATGTGGCATTGATGCTCAGAGAGACTGGGACTCATCATATAGATCTGGGAGTAGTTTACAGAGAGATGGTAGTTAAAATTGTGGGAGATAAAGTATAGAGGGAGAAAAGTGATCCTACCTTAGGGAATACCTACCATTGGGGGGAAGCTTGAGATAGATGATAATTCACTACAGGAGACTGAGGAGTGGTCAGACAAATAGAAGAACCAGGAGAAAAAAGGCTGAAAAGACCATCAGATTTGGCAGTTGAAAGATCATTGGTAATTTAGGGCAGCTAGGTGGTGCACTGGATAAGAGTGCTGGGCCTGGAGTCAGGAAGACTCATCTTTCTGAGTTCAGATGTGGCCTCAGACACTTATTAGCTGTGTGAGCCTGGGCAAGTCACTAAACCCTGTTTGCCTCAGTTCCTCATCTGTAAAATGAGCTGGAGAAGGAAATGGCAAACCACTCTTGTATCTTTGCCAAGAAAATCCAAATAGGGTTTGGAGAGTTGGACGCGACTGAAAAACGACTTAACAACAACCAACTTTGAAGGGGACGGTTTGAATTGAGTGATGAGGTTAGAAGCCAGAATACAAAGGTTGAAGAATGAGAGGAGAAGAATTTGGCTGAGAAATGGAGGAGATAAAGGACAATAACTTAGGTAACACTGACAGAAAAAAAATCTAGCAGAAAAATCTGATAACAGTGACTGAGTTTGACAATATATACAGTATTCTGTCTTAGTCACTGCCAACTTCTGCCATACTGGAGAAGGTATGTTTCATTATCCCTTCTCTAGGGCCTTCACTGGTTTTTTCCAGAAATTTAAAAAAAAATCATTATTTAATTAATTTTCTTTTTAAAATTTTAGTTCCAGATTCTCTTTCTCCCTCTCATCCCTCCTCCACACACCGAGAAGGCAAACAATATATAAATTATAAATGTGAAATAATGCAAAACATTTCCCTATTAGCCATATTGCAAAAAAAAACCCCAAAAAATTAAGCAAGAAAATTATATTTCAGTTTGCACTCAGAATTCATCAGTTCTGTCTCTGGAGGTGGGTAGCAATTTTTCATCCTGAGTACTTTGAAATTGTCTTGGATCACTGTATTGATCAGAATAGCCGTGTCTTTCACAGGTTATCATCATTACAGTATTGTAGTTATTGTGTACAGAATCTCCCAGTTTTTCTCACTTCGCTTTGCATCAGTTCTTGTAATTCTTGCCATGTTTTTCTGACCCCCCCCCATTTCTTATAATATTCCATCACAATCACATGCCACAACTTGTTCATCTATTCCCCAATTGAGGGATCACCTCAACAGAGCATCACCTCTGTTTCCAATTTTTTGCCACCACAAAAAGAGTTGCTATAAATATTTTTCTACATAGAGTTCTTTTTTCCTTTTTCTTTGGGTTACAGAGTGGTATTGCTGGATCAAAGGGTATGTGGTTTTATAGCCCTGTGGGCATAGTTTGAGATTGTTCTCCAGAATGGTTGGACTTGTTCCCCATAGTGACTGTTCTGAACCTCTTTTCTGTCAAGACACTCCACTTTTATCTGCTAACTTAGTGTCCTAATTCACTGAAAAGGTGGCTATCATATAACATGAGATTCCCCCTTCTGTTCTTTAAAACTTTTCATTGTCACTGCCCACTTTGTCTTCTGTTTTGGTCACAGAAGAAGTGTTTTTATTGTTTGTTAGGACTAATCCCTCTCTACCTGTCCTCTTTGTCCTATTTCCTCCTGCTTTCTTCAGCACCTTGTTCCAACAGTTTTTAAAATTTTCATTTCTCTCTGTTATCTGGTTGCTTTCCATATATTAACAAATAACACTCTGCCTTCCAAGTCCTAATAAACATTTCCCTTAAAAATTCTGTTCCATCTGTTTCCTCTCTTTCACAGTTAAACTTCTTTAATTATCTACAATCAATTTCCTTAGCACCCACTCTCTTAACCATGTGTCCATTTAACTTCTATACCTATCACTTTGTCAGAAAGGCTTTCCAGAGTCCCCTGTAACCTAGGTGCCAAACATTGACCTTTTTTTCACTCTTCATGTTTCTTGACCTCTGCAGCATTTGATACTGTTAGCTGTCTCTACTGTTGAATATACTTTCCTCGCTGGCTTCAGAAATACTATACTTTTTTAGATCTCTTATCTCTGAGGGATTCTAGGGTCTTAGCTCTAGAGCTGGAAGAAACTTGCTGAAGATTACAGAAATAGTGAGCACCAGAGACAAGATTTAAACCAAGGACATCTGATTCTAAAGCCATTGTTTTTTTCCATGGTACCATACTGTCTCTCCCATCCACTGGTTTGTCAGAAAACTGCTCTCAACAGACTTCCTGTCTTTGATGGAGCAAAACTGTCACAGGGACTCATACTATGAAGGACAACTAAGTTTCAGCTTTTCATACCTGTTAATTGAAATTGAAGCTACCAGTGCCCCAAGAGAACAGCTGAGAAATTATCTTACGTGGTTTGAACTTGGATTTTCATTGATAGGTTTCTGAAATTTTGAGAGCTTTGGCCTTGTGGGTGATTTGGCTTCTTGTTTCCTCTCACCTTGACTTTGCCATCTCCTGCCTTCCATGCTTGGTAAGAAAGATCATGATTCTTCTTTGACACATGATGGAATCCTCTGTGGCACCCATGGTAGTGGCTTCAGTGAGATCTTTGGGTGGGGGGTTGAGAGGGGGACAGACGAATGAGCTCCTCAAACAGCTTTGAGTGAAAGGTGGTAACTTGTCTTTCTGGCAGTCTATAAAAGCACCACCCATTTGAGAGGGTAGGAGGAGGGAAGGACAGACTACATCTTTGTCAGGGTTTTAGTGGCGGAGGAGAGGAGCTGGGGAGATGGTGACAGGCATAGCTGGTGAGCAAGGGAGCCATATCTGAGTCCAGAGTTATTTCTTCTCTGTTCATTTGAATTAGAGAGATTGAGGCCAATCACTTCATTTTACAGATGAGGAGACTGAGGCCCAGGAGAAGGAAGTCACTTGTCTGAGGTCACACAATAGTGACAGAGCTTAGACAAGAGCACCAGCATGTAGCATAAGCCTGGCACATAGTAGGCACTTGATACATGTTTATTGACGGTGTGACCTGCCTCTTAACAGCAATGTTCCTTACTCAGTACACCAGTGATCTTGAAAGTGGGGACTGTGGAATGACCGTTACCCCTAAGGGACCATCTAAAAGGTTGGAAGATGGGTTGCATTTCACTGCTGTCTGCTTCTCCTTTCTCCTCCCCTCTCCCCCCGCCCCCTCAGCTAACTGCCAATCGTAGATTTACCTCCGATAAGACTACACCATCCCTTTCAGAATTCCCCCCACTCCTAACTGTGGCTGTATTACAGGGCTCTGGCTTGGGTCCTCTTCCCTCTGTATACTGTCTCACTGGTGACTTTAATCACTTCCTATGGGTTAACTGTAATTTCTAATGTTGGTGACTCTCAGAGAGGGGTCAGATCTAGTCTCTCTCCTCACCTCTAATCCATATCACTAACTGCCTGTTGAGCATTTACAACTAGGTATCCCATAAGAGTCTCAAACTCATCATGTACAAAGCAGAACTCATCTCTTGCACCAAACTTATCTCTCCTTTGAACTTGCCTATTTCTGCTTAGTGTACCAACTCCCTTCTAGTAACTTGGGTGATTAGCCTTGGTGTTATCCTCAACTCCTCATTTACCTTCACCCCACATGTTCAGCCTTGTCATTTCTGCCTCCATGATATCTCTTTAGTGTGTTGCCTTCCCTCTGTTCACGTGATCACCATCCTAGTTAAGGACCTTACCTGGACTTTTACAGTAGCCTCCTCATTGGGTTCTCCACCTCCTTTCTCCTCTGTCAGATCCATTTTCCACACAACTGCCAGAGTGATTGTTCTAAAGCTCAGGTTTGACCAGGTCACTATTCTGCTCAGTTAACTTTACTAGCTCATTAGCTTGATGCTCAAATATTATTTTAGCTTCATCTCATTTTTAAAAATTCTCTGTTTTGTGTAAAATTTTTAATTACAAAATTATCATCACCATGGTTCATAATATCATTTATAAATAAAAAATTAAAAAAAATTGTATGTTGGGAGTCTGTGTGTAAATTTTTTTTTTTTTACTTCTGGGGCATAGGATGAAAAAAAAGTTTGGAGACCACTGCACAGCACTGTACAGCCCTTCTTTAATTGCTTTCAAACACAGTTCACATGAAGGGACTCAACTTTAAATGCTGAGAATTGACAAAGTTGGGAAGATAGCCAGTTTCTCCATTGTATCCTTCACTGTTCCCAAAGTCAGCTTCCCCCCCAACCCCCATACCTGCTTTGAATTGTTACTACTTTGACCTTTCAGGCTGTTGAAATTCAACCCAAGTAGAAGTGGCTCAGAGGCTGAGGTTAAATGCAGCTGTTCCACATAGCTTCTCTGCAGAGGCTGGTGGGGAGGGGACAGGCTAAGCAAGCAAGAGCAAATAGGAGGTTCAGGTGTTAACTTGAGCTAATTAAGTGTAGTAAATGCTACCTGCCAAACTTGGAGATATAAGGCAGAAGAGTTAATTAACTGTATGAGCTGGTAATAATCACAGTTGACATTTATATAGCTTCCATATATTATCTCATTTATTCATCAGGACAACCCAGTGAGGTAGTTAACATTTTTTATCCCCGTTTACAGATGAAGAAAAAAACTTGTCCATAGTTGCTTGGCTGGTAAATGTTGGAGGTGGGATTCAAATCCATGTCTCTCCTGACTCCAAACTCAGCTTGGTCAAAAGATATTCTTACATACATTCTTTAAATCCTAGCTTAGTTGCCAATAGTCTTTCCTAGACCAAAATCCAAAACTGAACACTGGGTAATTATGACACCAACACTGGTTTTTGAGAAGAGTCAAGATAATATATCTCCTTCCTCACTTTGCATTGGTAGGGGACTACAGGTATAGAAGATTACGCATATCATTCAATGATTGGCTTTGCTGAATTGCTTATTTTCTCCTTTTTTTATTTCACGTTAGAAAGGAAAACTCTGGAAAATGGAGGGGGTAGGTATATATTTGGAAGTGATATCAATACAACTGAGCTAAAAAAGACAAAAAATGATTTTTTTTCTGTTTCATATAGTGTTTTGTATCTGTCCTAATTGCTTATATTCGATTCTGTTTTGTATTGTACAGTTCCTATATACTTGTGGATATATCTTGGCCCTCTAGCTAGACTGTAAACTTCATATGGACAGTCTGTCTTAACTATCTTTGTAGCTTTCCTCTCTCCCAACCTCCTACAATGCTTTGCTGTGGAATGACCCCAAACGGTCCTTGGCTTGATGGTCAGGAATTGTGGACTGACCATTTAGAGGTTTGGAGGATGGGTTGCATCTGCTTCCCCTTCTTCCCCGCTCCAAGCTATCGTAGACTTACCTCCCATATAAGTACACTGTTCTCTTCAACATTATAAAGTAGGCACTTTAACTGTTGAATGAATGATCGAATGGGTATTCTCACTAAACCTATAGGAGAGAGTAAAGCTCTAGAGTCTATGATTTAAAAAAAAATAACTAACTTGAAAGTTAAATGTTCAAACTGAGAATGTTACAATAAGGAACCTGGGATTAAGCTATGGCTGCAAAATAACAAAAAAAAAAAAACCTAAACAGAAACTTGGGAGGGATTATATTTTGGTCTGTATTGAATTATAGGAGGAAAATATGAAAGATTAAGGACTAATTTACCATTTAAATCTTGGTGCTGAAATCACTGTGGTTTCTTCTATTACTGTTTCTCTATTGTGCAGCATCTTTTAGTGATTAGTCTACCTTGTTCTGTTTTTTTTTTTTAATTTATTTCTCCTGGGTGTCTGGCCTTTTTGTTCTTAAGCTCTTTAGCCTTTTTGTCTTTTCATTTTGGAGGCAATTGGGGGGTTAAGTGACTTGCTCAGGGTCACACAGCTAGTAAATATCTGAGGCTGGGATTTGAACTCGGGTCCTTCTGACTCCAGGGCTGGTGCTTTGTATATTGCACCACCTAGATGCTACAGTTTTCCAGGTCTTTAAATATTTTTACTTTTAAATCACATCTCTGTCTCCTTTGCTGTTTCCATGTCCATTTCTGAATCTCTGGTACAGTGGAATCAGAGAACTTAGGTTCAGATCCTACCTGTGATATATATTCCCTGTATAACCTCAGGCTTGTCACTTAACCTCTCAGTATCCCATCGCCTGAAAAAAAGGGAAGGAACTGGACTAGATGGTTTCTGAGGTCACTTCCAATTTCTAGGTCTTTAATTCTTTTATAAGGTGTTGGTCAAGGTTTTGTCTTTGGCTCTTTTCTCTTTGCAGTTTCATTCATTCCTACATTTTAACCACTGCCTCTCTAGACAGCTCTTAAATATGTCTCTCTGGTCTTGACCTCTGTTTTTGCTTTCTAGATCCATATCCCTTTAACATCTTTCTCCATTCTCTCCCCTTTGCTTCAGTATCTGGTGTAAAGGTAGTTTTCTTTGACGAGGCCAAACCACTACTCTAGTTGTGCCTTGATTTCATCCCTTCCTTTCTCTTCTTGGAGCTTGTCTTCCTCAACCTCTCATTATCATCTGACTTTTTCCCTGCTGCCTATAAGCATACCTAAGTCTCTCTCATCCTTAAAAAAATATTTACTTGACACTGTCATCTCCTCCGTTTGAATGGTCATGTCAGATTTCTCATATCCTATTAACTTCTCATCTTCAAATCTGGCTTTTAATCCTGCCGTTTCTCCAAGTTTACCATCTGTTTCTTAAATGTTGAATCCAGTGGTCTTTTCTATATTATCATTCATGTTAGTCTCTGTTGTATTTGACATTGTAGACTACTACGCTTTCCTGGATATTCTTTATTTCCTCAGTTGTTTTGTGAAACTTTTTTTTCGTCTGCCTTTAAACATTCCTTCTCTTCATTACTGAATCATCATTCACGTTCCACTCCATATATGTTGGTGTACCTGAGGATATACTCTACCTAGGTGATCTTGTTGGTCTCCGTGCGTTTATTCAGTCAGCACCATGTTTTAAGTATTTCCTATGTGTTAACCACCATACTAAGCTGAGAGTACAAAGAAAAGCAGAAGCAGTCTGTGCCTTTAAGGAACTCAAATTCTAATGGGGGAGCCAAAACGGAAAAGAAATTGGTACATATAGGCTATATAGAATATGAGAGAAGAAATTGATGGTTGTCTCAGAGGGGAGGACCCTAGCAGCTAGGGGTAGGAGGGTGGAGCCCAGGAAAAGCCTTTTTCAGAAGTTGGGGTTTGAGCTGAGATGTAAAGGAAGATAGGGAAACTGAGGTGCAGAGGTGAGAAGGGAGAGCATTCCAGGAATGGAGGACAGCAGCCAGTTGAAAAATATGGAGATGGGTATAAGAGTAACCTTTGTGATCCCTGTGACCTTGATGACTCTGGCTGATAACTTTGCCCAACTCTGCCTCACTTAAGTCCAGTTTACATAAAAGTCAAGACATCACTCCATGATATCATTGGTTCTCTTCAAAAACAATTAACATTATACATTTTACTACTCATAACTGAGATGTGCCACAGGGCTCTGTCTTAGGACTTCTTTTCTCCCTTCACTCTCTGTCACCTCATGAGCTTCCAAGGGTTTAATTGTTATCTTTATGCAGATGATTCCTAGATCTGTACATCTGTGTATCTATCTATCGATTGATCCATTACCTTAGTCTCTCTCTTGAACCCTAGACTCAAATCACCAGTGGTTTACTGGGTATTTCAGCTGGTTGTCCCATAGGCATCTCAAAGTCAACATATTCCAAACAGAACCCATTTTTTCCCTTATAACTTGAGAGTTATTCTTGACTTCTCACTTGCCAAATCTTGTCTATTGTATCTCCACAACATGTCTTTAATTGGTCACATCTCTACTCACACAGCTACCACCCTATTTAAGGGTCTCATTATTTCTTATCTGGACTACAGCAGTAGCCTCCTCATTGACCTCACCACCTCATTTGTCCCTTCTCAAGGCCATCATCCACACAACCGCCCAGGTGATTTTCATCATAATAATGATAAACAGGACTTATATAGAACTTTACAGTTTTCAGAGTGCTTTATATGTTAACTCAGTTGCTTCTCATAATAATCCTTTGAGGAGGTAGGTGCTATTGTTATCCCCCATTTTACAGATGAGGAAACCGAGACACAGAGAAGGTACGTGACTTGCCTGGAGTCACACAGCTAGTAAGTGGCTGAGGATGGCTTTAAACTTAGGTTTCTCTGACTCCCAAGTCCTGTGCTCTATCCACTGTACAATCTACCTGCCTATTTTTGACCATTTCACTTGCCTACTCAGTAAACTCTTGTAGTTTTCTATTATCTCTAGGGTCCAATACAATTTTCTGAGTTTAGCATTTAAAGTCCTTTACAATTTATTTCAATTCTACTTTTCTAGGCTTATTATCTCTTACTCTGTTTCACATACTCTGTGGTCCAACCAAAATGGCCTTCTTGCTGTTTATCACAAATAATCCTCTATCACTATGCCTTTATATAGGTTATCGCCCAACTTGGAATGCACTCCCTCTTTACCCCTGACTCTTAGAATCCCTGGTTTCCTTCAAAACTCGGCTTAGGTGCCACTTTCTCTATGAAATCTTTTCGTTTCCAACCAGCTGCTTGTGTTCCTTCCCCCCCCCCCGTTGCTTTATATTTATTTTGTTTGTGTATATATGTATATATAGATCTCTTTCGCTTTATATATGTACACACATACACATATATATGTATACACATACACACTTATACACACATTTCTCTTATTAAAATATAATTTCCTTAAATACAAGGGTGGTTTTATTTCATTCTTTCAGTGTCCAGTCCCTGCCACATAGTGCTTGATAAATGCCTATTGGTTGATTAATTGGAACCACTCTCTCCCCCTCCCCCACATAGAATTAATTTCTTACTTAGGAATCTTCCACTGGGACCTGCAAGTGAATAGTTTTTTTTTTTTCCTCTTCTGTGGAATTCCTTCATGGGAATGCAGGTATCACTACTTCCCATTTCCTGTTTCTTTGGATACAGTATAGTTATATTTTTTCTGGTACAACATGTATTCAGTTATATAAATATACTATAATTTATTTTGCCATTTTCTGGTCACTGGACATAGAGGTTGGTTCCACTCTTGTTATTACAAATAAAATAGCCTTGAATATTTTTGCACAGATAGGCCCTTTTTCCTTTTGTGGTGTCTGTGGGATATTGTACTTGCAATAGAATCACTGGGTCAAAAGCTATGATTGGTTTAATGATTCTTATATTGCTCTCTAAAATATTTGTATGTGTCTTCAGCCCCACCCACAGTGCAATAGGGGCTTTTTCCACTATCACTGCCAGTATTGACATTTTTTTATTTTTTTTATTTTTTTTTATTTTTATTTTTTTTTGCTTTTTTCAGTATTGACATTTTTACATTTTTTCCCATTTTTTCCCTTTTGGTGTATATGAGGTGGTATTTTAAGGTTGTTGTGATGTGTATTTTTCAGATTTTTAAGGAATATAAGCATCTTTTCACATGATTATTAATAGTGTGATACCCTCTTTGATAGCCACGTCAAAAGTTAGGAATATCCTTTGAACATTCCTAGTTTCATTTAGTAAGTGGTCACAGTTCCGTCTGTATGTGTTTCTACCCCCTTCATCTACAACCTATTTTTTTTTTTTGAGACATTACAACCTCTTAGGATAATGAGTTCTCCACGTTTATGTTTGGTCTTTATGATATCCTTGAAGCACCTGAATTGGCCATTATTTTCTTGAGTCACATTCTAAAGATTTGTTGGTAGTGTCATTCCCTAGTTATATCAGGGGCACATTTTCTTGATTTGTTGTTAGCTGAGGCTAGTATAGTTTAATGTCTTATTAGTAGCCCTAGGCAGCCTTAGTATTGTCTGTTGTTAAAAACTCTGTCTAATCTTTTGCTTTGTTGTGCATGTTTTCTCCTAGTGTTCTTATTTCAAATTTACCAGATGGTTCAGACATTGATCCTAATTTTGGTCTGGGATGCACTGGTAAGTACAGCAAATGATGTGTTTTATTCATTAAGAAGGAATCTAGACTGGCCATTCTTAGATTTATGGGAATGTCTAAGTGCTAGTTAGGTCAGAAAATTAGGCTGAAATGGCCCTTGCTAAAGGGTAGTTGGTGGCTCAGTAAAAATTGTATCTTGGTTTTTGGCTCTACCAATCCTTTTTGTGAAACTGCCTAACCCTTGTCTGCCAGCTGCATTCCAGTCACTTTGAGATGGGACTATTTGGATCATGTAGCTGGCTAGACCACAGGGAATGGCTCTTAGTAAATAATGACTGTATCACGTTTAAACCAGATTATTTGGCACAAAATTCTTTTGCAGTTTGTATTTTACTGTTATTATCTACAGTTTCAGTATTGTGGAAAATAAATGTAATGCCCAGAGAAAGAGAACTGATTGGGGTCAGAAGACCTGGGTTTGAATTCTAATTGTAACCTATAGCACTATGTGATCCTGGGCCTTTTTGAGCCTCAGTTTCCTGATCTCTAAATTGATGATGATGCTTGTACTAGCTCTCTCATCCACTCTGTACTCCACCCAAAGTGGCCTACTTCTGTTTAATGTAAACAATATTTAATCTCCCATCTTTGTACATTTGCATAGGCCATGCCCCAAGTCTGCAATGCTTTCCCTTCTCATCTCCTCACTTTTAACACTTGAAACTCTAAGTTCTCATCAAGCCCTAACTCAAGTGCCACCTCCTTCCATATACCGCTTCTGATTTCCCTAATTCCCCCCACCATTGTGTATTTATTTTGTATGTATCCTTTGTTCACTTGTGAACGTGCTGCATCCCTCTCAAGGATGTAGTTCACTTAGATATTTGGATTCCCAGCACCAAGCACAATGCCTGGCATGTATTAGATGGCTTATTGCTTAACTGTTGATTGAAAGGGTTGTTCTGAAGAGAGCAATTTGTAAACCGTAAAGTACTTTAGAAATGAGAGCTTTTATTTATGGGTATTCTTTGGAAAAAAACCAAGTTTGCTTTCTTGGAATATCTTATAGTAATAAGATGTTGGATTTGGAATTGCTTATGGAGATCACTTGGTCCAATCCCTTAATTTTATTAATTCACTTTGCAAAACGAAAAAGACTTGCCCTAAGTCATACAGTTCATAGTGGTATAGTCCTAACTAGAACTCAGGCATCTTAATTTCCATCTGGGTGCTGTTTGTACTTCACCAGACTGGCTAAAGCAGGGTTTTTAACCTGAGCTCCACAGACCCACAATAGATCATAGACAGATTTCAGGGGATCTGTGAACTTTTTTTTTTTAACATTTTGATTATTGCATTTTAATATAATCGGCTTCCTTTGTAATCCCATGTATTTTATTTTATGTATTTAAAAATGTTATTCTGAAAAAAAGTCCATAGATTTCCAGAGTGGCCCATGACACAAAAAAGACTAAGAACTTCTTGGCCTAAAGTTAATTTAGGCCTTGTGCCTCCAAGTCTTTCCTCTTATACAATGTCAGAATAATCACATATCCAAAATTTACTTGAACACGAATGCATCCATGAAGTTTTTGTTTAGTAATGTTTCACTTCCTCTGGTGGACACTTGTTTAGAAAGTTCAAGTATTTAGTAGAAAACCCAATAAATTATCAAAAGCCTCCGAGTAGTTAAAATAGACTTTCCCTCCCACAGGGGATCCCTAGAGACCCTCATTTGGGGTCCTTTTACTTTTCACACTATTTTAACTTGCTTTGCTGTTTTCTTTATCAGTTGGCAGCTGATTAGAAACAGCAAATTAGGAGTATAATTCTGGGTTGCTTGAGGCAAACTGATGCCGTGGCAATGGAAGAGATAGGATGAGTAATAGTCATAGGAACTTGAAAAGCAAAGTAATATGGGATCATTTAATATAGGAGTGAACAGCCCAGTAGTACTTCAGTAACCCCTCTAGGCAACATAACATGTTACAGTACAATAATTGATGTTCATAATGACCCTGAATCTTTAATGAAAAGCCCAATGATTGATTATATAGGTCAGAGAGTTGGAAGGGACATTAGTGATTATAGATTTTTAGAGCTGGAAGGGACCTCATAGGTGAACTGGTCTCACCTCACTTACAGATATGGAAACTGAGGCCCGGGGAGATTAAGTGACCTGCCTAATTATCACCCAGGTAGTAAGCTTTTAGCCTAACCCTCTTCCCATTTTCCTACTCACCATTTTATGTAGGAGGAAAGTGAGGCCCAGACAAGTCAAGTGATTTGCTTAGAGTTAGGCAGTAGAGTCATGAGAACCTTGGTCTCATGTGAAGAGGTTATTGCTCTTTCTGTGATACTGTGCTCCCTTCCTTTCAGATCATTCTACTCTTTTTCAACAAGTCAGAAATGCATAGTTAAAAAACACTGGACCCAGAAATAGAGTTCCTGGATTCAGGTTTTAATTCTTTCATTTAGTAGCTATGTGACCCTGGGGGAAAGTCACAACTTCTGAGCCTTTGTTTCCTTATTTATGAAATGGGAATAACGATACTTGGATCACCGAAATTATTAGCTTGTTGTAAGGAAAGTATGTTGTAAATTTAAAAACACTGTATTAATGTGAATTATTATTACTGTTATTTTATATTTCCATGAGAAGTAGTTGAAACATCCTTCATAAGTTCTAACATTTAGAAAGATAAACTTCAGTTATTTTGAAAACTATCCTTTTAGGTGCTTTATAAATGTCTGTTTAATTGAATTGAATGTGGAACATTTTCTTCCAAAATGTATAGAAAATGGGGTGTACATTTATTCAGCAAACATTTACAAAGATAAATAAAATATGTTCCCTGTTCTCAGTGATCTTATTGTATAGAAGGAAGAAATAAGACAGGCATGCAGATAGATAGAATATAGATTAGAATATAAGTGCCCATAAAAGGTGCATAAAGTACAAACCGCTGATGCAAAATTGGGTTCTGTTATGTGCCTTCCTTTTTCCATTTTCCGTAGTTTACAGTGAACAGTTCAACAAGTAGTCTTACTTCTCTCAATGAGTCCATGAGATTTTTGTTGAGGAGGTAAAACTGACCAATATCATATTGTTGGTAGACATGAGTAATTGTCTGTAGGTAGTTCTGGAATCCAACTCTATTGCCTTTATCTCCAGATCTCATTTCACATTATAAACATTGATACACTGTGTTTTCCAGAAAGAATGCTGTTCCAAAAACTTGACATTCTGTCCACTATCTCCATGAATTTATACCATCTGTCTCCTTTCCCCTTCATGCCTAGAATGAATTTCCCTATATCCTCACCTTTTAGGTATCTTCCTTCAATAGATTGGTTTTGAATCTTGGCTCTGTTTCTTACCACTTATGTAACCTGGTACAACTCAGTTTCCCTCTCTGGGCTCTATTTCTTTACCTGCAAAATAGAGGCATTGGATCAGCCTAGATTATCCTATAAGCTCCAGCCCCATGAGTTGAGCCCTATAATTGCTACCATATTACCGTGTGTATAGAACATTTTGTTTGGAGGTTGTTAGTTCATGTTCTGTCATCCTTTTACACTTGGGATAAGTTTATACAATTTAAAAATATTAAATATGGTGTTTTGGGGATTAGTTAGATCCAAATTAGTAGATCGTAGCTGAGAAAAAGTTATATGGCTCAGTACAATGTGTATTTCTTTCCATTTTGTTTTCCTCAGGCCCTTCTCCCTATGTGAATTTTGAGTAATTTGCATATTGTGCTTTTTTTTCAAGTGTCTTTCTTCTAATTTTTAGTGTTCCCAAATGCTTCAGAAGAAACTGTGTCTCCCACCAGAGTTCGAAACATGAAAGACTTTGAAAATGTAAGTGGAGCTATCTCTGTTACCCTAGTTAACAAATCAAACTTGTTACCTCCTGCAATCCAGAACCGAGAGGGAGCTGTATTTTCAGAGAACTATTAAGGCTAAATACCAGCAGAGAAGGAACATTTTCCTGGTGGCACCTTAATATTGATGCTAAATCTTTTTGGTCTCTGTTGTGAGGCCATAGTAACATGATATTTTGCGATAACTGTCAGATAAACAGGATGCTAAATGAGATTTGAAATTGCTAGTTAAAAAAAAATTATTGGTGCCTTTTTTTGTTGTTGTCGTTCATTTGTTTTCAGTTGTATCCCCCTCTTTGTGACCCCATTTGGGGTTTTCTTGGTAAAGATACTGGAGTGGTTTGCCATTTCTTTCCCCAGCTCATTTTACAGATGAGGAAACTAAGGCAAATAGGGTTAAGTGACTTGGCCAGGATCACACAGCTAGGAAGTGTCTGAGGTCAGATTTGAATTTACAAAGATGAGTTTCCTTACTCCAGATCCAAAACTCTATCTGTTCTATCATCTGGCTGCCCCTCCCCCTTTTGCTTTTATATTACAGTAATTTCCCAATATCTCTCTCTTTCCTACACCCGTCTTCCTCTCCCCTCTCCTCCCATTGATCTTTCCCTTTTGTAACAAAGAAAAACAGTCTCAAAGTGACCCTGCTGAGTAACAATGTCTAACAGCAAATATAGTGTTTCATATCTAGTATCCCCCATTTCTGTACTGAGGGGGTGTTTTATTTCATCATCTGGCTGCCTTTTGCTGGTGTTTTCATTTATATCGTAGTCAGCATGGTATGGTGGATAGTACATTAACTTTGAAGCCAGGAAGAGGTGAGCTCAAGTGTTGCCTCTGACAGATACTGGCCACGTGACCCTGGACAAGTCAGTAGACCTCCCCTTTCCACAGGCCTCTCCTCTCTAAGACTGAAAGTAGCAGAGGAGAAGGTGCTGACCAATCTGCATTAGTAGAGCAAGTTCCTCACCAAGAGTTCCCTCACTACTGAAAGCATAGGATAGGGTGGTGATCCTGTGGCCTCTAGGTCCTCAAGGGTAGCCCTTTGACTGAATCCAAACTTCACAGAACAAATCCCCTTAATAAAAGGATTTGTTCTGTAAAACTTGGACATGGCCGAAGGCCATGCCCAAGGCCATATGTGGCCTTGAGGCTGTGGGTTCCCCACCCCTGGCATAGTGGGTCCAATTAAAAACAAAAATAAGCTGGTTGTAATTGTGTCTTTTGTTGTCCTAGTTCTGCTTACTTCCCTCTACATTAGTCTCCACAGGTATACCCATGTGCCTTTGAATTCTTTATATTCATTCTTTTTTCCCTGAAGAACAGAATTCTATTATAAAATAGAAGTTTGGCCATTCTCTAATTGATAGGCACTCACTTTGTTTTTAGGTTTTTGACCACCATCCAAGGTACTGCTATTCATGTTTTGTTATGTATGGGGCTTTTCTTCCTGTGATTGAACTCCTTGGTGTACATGTTTAGTAGTGGATGGAATTTATTTCATATCCTATTGCTGATTAGTGTATTAGAACTTTCAAGTTTGTATTTGAGGATTTTCCTGATTTAGTAGGGGAAGTCATGGCTAATATTGTCAGCTAACGGGAAAATCGGCTTTTTTCCCCCAACTCTGGTTCTTCTGAACAAATTAACTGTAAGATTCCCTCATTCATCACAGGATGAATTAGAGCCTTCTTAATTTGTATCCAACTGAAATCCATAGTGTAGAAGATGGAATAGATATTTATCAAAGAAAGACTGGAGGAAACAAATGGGATAACGCTTTGCAATTATATTTCTTTATCCCCGATTGTCTTTCTGGAATGGAGCGGTGCTGTCTTTGGATTTAATTTAGAATACTCATTACCTCTAATAGTTATCTGCAAACCACCAGTGACCAATTGAAGAAATTACTTGTCAGATCTGTAATGGAAACAAGTAATTTCTGAGCTTTGAGCAGTGGTAATTTCAACTGCACAAACTATATGTTGTGGGGTTTGGGTCCTCAAATGGATAAGATTTGATTATCATGTGTTGCATATAATTAAAATGTGTTTTACTATTAAATGATCTTTCTTGTTTCTTGTTCATTTTTCATTTGACTCAAGTTTTCCTGAGTCAAAGTGGTCTTGAAGACCTAATAACTTGCAAAGCCAGTGAGCTTATGAAGGCAGCCTACCGCCTATGGTGCCAGTATCTTTAAGGATTTATGTTTTTTTCTTTATGACTGGAGTCCTTTGGCTGCTGTTAGGTTTTATGGTATTAATATTTTTTATTATAGCATTTGCAGGAGCAAATACCATAGATGAAATTGAAATGGCCACTCTGTTTTGGATGTCCCCCTCACAGTTCTTTTTTAAAGTCACTCAAATATTTCTTTTGGGCTGAACCATTAAATGTTTGATTTCTTCCCCAAGATGGCTTCAGCATTTCTTTGGAAAGCTTGTAAAAGATGCATTTTTTTTGGTTTCTTGAATTGTGCACATACTTCTGGACAGGGATGATTTGTTTTAGTAGTAACAATAGCTCACATATTCAGTGTTCTGCAGTTTGCAGAGGGCTTTCATGCACATTATGTCTTTCTAAGAAAGATAGTTATAAACCCCATTTTGCAGTGGATGAAACTGAGTCTCAGAGAGGAGAAACCTCATATAAACTGACAGGTCTAGGGTGAGAACTCATTGTGCGTATCCTACTCATAGAATCGTGAAATTTCAGATTTGGAAAAGACCACACATTGCTAATGCTCTCATTTTGTAGATGAGACAGAGTGCTCAAAGTTTGAAAAGCTAGTCAATGAGAAAAACAGGACTCAGTCTTGGGTCTTGTGACTCAAAGCCAAGTCCTGCCCTCATCCTCCTCTCCTCCTTTCCTTCCCCCCTCCCCTTCCCCCCATCTTTGCCTTCTGAGGGTCCCTAGATTATGGATTTACAACTGGGAAGTCTTAGAGGTGAGTGAGTTTAGGACCCTCACTTTTGGGTTTAGCCAGGAATAGTTGTGCTTCCAAATGATTTCCAAATTAAACATACAGATTTATTTTTGGGTGATTTAGAATTATAAGTGACTCACTTTGGGATGAGAGCATATTTTCTTTCAGGCCGTGCAGAGGTGTGTATCCAATTGCTGGATGAGCCTGCGATTCAGAATGAAGTTGTTCATTCAGCTTTTCAGTCAGAACAAGTCTGCTTGTACAGCCTTTTAATGCTATTGTATTCTTCTAGGTGTCTCACAGTCATTTCTGCCATATTGTATAGCTCATTATTGTAAGGTATTATCCATTTCCTCTCCAGGAAGGTAAGGGAATTGAGACACTGAGATATGGTACGTTACTGGGTCATGTGATGCATCTGTGACAGAGCAAGAAGGTATTGGGTGTTAGCTCATTTACAAGTTCATTTTCTTTCTCTGTAATGCATCCAGCCTTTTCATCAGTTTGGAGGCCTCATGAAGTAGAAGTTAGTATCAAGTGCAGAGCTTTGGCATTTAATATGAGTTTGGTTCATTTGGGTACCCTTGGTAAACCAGAGTTGTTAGCTTCTGTTGGGAAGCAGTATGTTCTAGTGGAGAGGGATGAATGTAATGGTAGCCTTTTTTTATACCCCTGTATTTGCTTGCTTATCCGTTTTATATACCACACTATATGAAGCCATGAATGAATGTTAATTTACTTATTATGCTTTTATGGCATTTTTTTAAGGTTTAGAGATTCATTTTTTGAATTGAAGTATTAAATCATGTTTTTCAGCCATGGAGAGACTTAATAGTACCTTCAGTTTTTTGTTTCTTGTTTATTCTTGTTTGTTTTGCTATTTGCCACCTTGCATATCTCAGTCAAGCCCCTTGCCTGAACTCTTTTTTTTTTAATTTACTTTTTATTTTTAGTTTACAACACTCAGTTTCATGAGTTTTTGAGTTCCAAATTTTCTCCCCCTCTCTCTCCTCCCCTTTCCCCCCCAAGACAGCATGTAATCCAATACAGGTTCTACATATGGCTTCGCATTAAACTTATTTACACAATAGTCAAGTTGTAAAGAAGAATTATAACCGATGGAATGAATCATGAGAAAGAAAAAACAAAACCAAAAAAGAAGGAAAAAAAAAAAGAGAGCAAATAGTTTGCCTCAGTCAGCATTCAGACTCCATAATTCTTTCTCTGGATGTGGATAGCTTTTTTCCGTCATGAGTCTTTTGGATCTGTCTTTGAACCTTGTATTGCTGAGAAGAGCCAAGCCTATCAGAGTTAGTTATCACAGTTACCATGTGTCTGTAATCGTGTATAATGTTCTCTTGGTTCTGCTCCCCTCACTCAGCGTCAAATCATGTAAGTCTTTCCAGGTTATTATGAAGTCTGCTCCTCATTTCTTATAGCACAATAGTATTCCATTACATTCATATACCACAACTTGTTTAGCCATTCCGCAATTGATGGGCATCTCCTTGATTTCCAATTCTTTGCCACCACAAAAAAAGCTGTTATAAATATTTTTGTACATATGGATCCCTGGCACAGCGGAGCTACTTGCTGCTACTGTGGCTGTGTAAGGCCAATAACACCAGCACATAGGAGGGCTGCTAGCACAGGTTCTTTGATCTGTTCTTCTAAAGAAAGCAACTTTAAGGGGTTAACAATCTTATTTAATTAAACATACGTATATCATTCACTTAGTCCAGGGGAAAAAGTCAGCACCCTGAACTTCAGAGAAAATACAAACAGAAATTACAAACAGGAATTATGAGTAGAAAGAATAACAGTAACCAACAGACAGGCTTCTATCTGTCTGACCAAATCACAATATGTAGCTACCAGAGATGGAAGCACCAACATCTGGATTTTCAAAGCTGGGGCCGGGGGCGGCTCTTAACAGCTACCCAGAGTCTTGTCTAGCCAAACCGTGCGACCACTCTTCCAATGAGTGAAACCCCCAAAACAAAATGCTAACTTCAGAGTATATATATGCTTCTTCAGGGTCAGAGGGTGTCACAATCATGAGATTCAAACCCATGTGACCTAGGCCTTCCTGTGACTTAATCAGGTCATCAAAGACTCCTGATTCAAAGACTCTTGATTGAAACAAGACAAGACTCAATCAAAGGCACTCCATGCCTTAGTGCTGAGAAGCATTCAAACAAAAACCAGCAAAAAGTCTACTTTGCTTGCCATTACATTTGAAAGGCAAGACTGTCAAAGGTACTTGACTGCCTTAGTGCTGAGAAACATTCCTAAGGAAAAAACAAAGGCAAAAAATCCCATCCTGCTTGCCATCACTGTCCCTTTCCCAATCGTGTGATCTCTTTGGTATAAAGCCCTAGAAGTGGTATTGCTGGGTCAAAGGGTATGCACTTTTTTTTATAGCCCTTTGGGCATAGTTCCAAATTGCTCTCCAGAATGGCTAGATCAGTTCACAACTCTACCAACAACAGTGTTCCAATTTTCCCACATCCTCTCCAGCATTTATGATTTTCTTGTTTTGTCATGTAAGCCAATCTGACAGGAGAGAAGTGGTATCTAAGAGGTGTTTTGATTTGCATTTCTCTAATCAATAGTGATTTAGAGCATTTTTTTATATGACTACAGATATCTTTAATTTCTTCCTCTGAAAACTGCCTGTTCATATCCTTTGACCATTTCTCCTATAAATTTGACTCAGTTCCCTGTATAATTTAGAGATGAGGCCTTTATCAGAGACACTGCTTGTAAAAATTCTCTCCCAATTTTCTGCTTCCCTTCTAATCTTTGTCGCATTGGCTTTGTTTGTACAAACCCTTTTCAATTTAACACAATCGAAATTTTCCATTTTGTATTTTGTAATGCTCTTTATTTCTTGTTTGGTCATAAATTATTCCTTTCTCCATAAATCTGACAAGCAAACTATTTCTTGCTCTCCCAAATTGCTTATAGTATCAGCCTTTATACCTAAATCATGGTCTATGCCCAGTTTCTGCCATACTATTTTCCAGTTTTCCCAGCCGTTTTTGTGAAATAGTGAATTCTTAACCCAGAAGCTGTACTCTTTGGGTTTATCAACGAGTAGATTGCTGTCTAAACTCTTGAGAAAAGGTAATACTTTTACTGGTGATGACTGTGCAGGCCAGGGGGACCCCCTCTTAACTTTGGGGATATCTAGATGAAGGGGTTTCCAAGGCTTTAGGCCCAAGATCTGTGAAAGCATGGAGTTAAATTGAAATGGGAAATGAAAGCCTGGCCTCTGACCCCCTGAACCCAACATGGGCTCTTGAGCGCAAGGAGGACTTAGGAGCAGCATGGCCTATGTGGGGGAAATGAAGTTTCTTCTTTATATAAGAGAATGCCAGAAGCTTCCATATTTGGATTATTTCTTTCTTAATTGATCTGTGTCCCTTTTTTTGGTACTTACATTAGTGGTGTCAGCAGATTGTTCTAGACTTAGAAGAACATTCCCTTCTCTCAGGTGCCTTGAGGTACAGCTGTCTTCCTGTACCTTGCCATGAGCCTAAAAAGGCCAGCTGTCTATACTGCATAATTTTAAAAATATTTTTAAATATCTTTTTTTAATAGAATCTTCATTTCCGGAAATATCCCTCTGTCTTTTCAGCAAGCCATTCCTTGTAACAAAGAATAAAAAAGGAGAGGAGAAAAAAAGAGCATTTGAGCAAAGCCTCCTTAAATACATCAACTGAATCTGCCCATGGGTACAGTTTTTCACATTCCTTATCCTTCATTGCTGCAAAGAAGGGCAGGATGTATTCCATAATTTTATTCCAGTAAATTTTGTTTTAGATTCTTGTTTTGTGTATGGGCTGACTTTTATTTTTCTCACATAGCTACTGACATACCAAAAAAACACTTATTTAGTCTAGAGGAAAACAGACAGGAGACTCTGATGATCAGTTTTCATACCTTTAACAAACCCTTTTAATGCCAATTGCATGAACAACTGGATTTGGAAACACAAAACTTAGATTATGAGCTCCTGTGTTCCTTAGATTAAATGAGATAATATTCGTAAAACATTTAGCATGTCTGGCACATTTCTGTCTTGTCCAATTCTTGGTGACCACATTTGGGATTTTCTTGGCAAAGATACTGGAGTGATTTGCCATTTCCTTCTCCAGCTCATTTTACAAATGAGGAACTGAGGCAAACAGGGTTAAGTGACTTGCTAGGGTCACAGAGCTAGTAAGTGTCTGAGGATAGATTCGAACTTAGGAAGATGAGTCTTCCTGGCTCCAGATCCAGCACTCTATCTACTTTGCCACCTAACTGCCCCACCTGGCACATATTAGGTACTTAATAAATGCTTATTCCTTTCCTTCCCCAATACCCCCCCCCCCCCAGTCCCACAGCTATGTACCTAGGCAAGTTACTTCCCCCAAATGCAGAGAGTCTCTGTCCTAGCTACCTCACACATTTGTTACAATGAAATCACCTTGTGAATGCTTTGGAGTAATAAATGTGAGCTATTTCATTTAGGACACTGGGAAGATAGTTTCTTACATGCCTATTTGACTATCACTAGTTATCACAGCCCCATTTAACACTAACCACACAAAGCAGAAGGCTAGGTCAGGAAATGACCTAAGAACAGTTTTCTAAATGAATCATGGTACACTGGAGTGAAGATTAAACCCCATAGCTAGTCTTGACACTTTCCTTTTCATTAATGTTTCATTTAACTACTTTTAGCAAGACCCTGTTATTAGGTAGTATCATTTATCAGAGATTAACCTGAGCCAACTGGATTTCATCCATATCCCTACCTCAATTAGAAGTTGGCATTTGTAATTTTTTTATTGGGCGTGCCTTATGTGTTGAACATGAATACCATATATTGAGTTGAGAGCTTTGTCTGTAGGTAGTCCTGTGATGTAGGATCACCTAGCCTTAGTCATTGGCTTTTTTCAGTGTACAACTTGAATGTGATGGCGTAACAGCCCTTTTGGACGTTCTTTTATGTGGTCTCCTAAGATTGAATTTGAAGAGCAATTGTTTAACTAGAAGTCTGAGAGATTGTTTCTCTTAATGAATGGTGGCTCCCAGGGACTTCTCTTCATTCTAAATAGGATCTTTAAATGGGTTAATGTTATTTTATGTTTGAATTTATTGAAAATATGGCTCAAGCCATGCCATAATCATCTTTGGTAATCTAGTTTTGCCCAGGTCATGACAATATTGTTTCCTGTGCTTAGATTTCATTTTTGGTTATGTTGAGTGAGGGTCCCTGTGATGGGGAGGTACAATGGTGCATTGGAAAGATTTGGAGTCACAGTTTGTAGGTTTGAGTTTTGGCTCAGCCATTTACTACCTCAGATCTTGGGCAGGTCACTTAACTTCTTGGGGCCTCTGGCTCCTCATCTATAAAATGAAGGAGTTGGGCTAGAAGACATCTAAAGGCCTGTACAGTTCTAAATCTGTAATCCTCTTCTTTATCTGTCTGCCTCTTTATACTTTCCCTTGACCTCATTCAGTCTCTTTCTACAGCAGTATACTGTTACAGATATTTATGAAGCACCTACTTGGTGCATAAGCTCTTGCTTCGATGAGATGGATCAGCCAGGTCCTAGGGAACATACGAAGGGTAGATAAGGCCTTGTGCTTGCTGGGATGGAATAGTTACTTAGGGGGTGTAAGGTTCTAGGGAGAGGCAGCAGAACATAATAGAGAGCAGGCCTTAACAAGATGGGCTCATCTCTTGCCTTGGACACCTACTAACTGTGTGATGCTGGGCAGGTCACATAACCAGCCTCTCAGTGCTCTAGGGCATATATTGGGTTGAGACCCACAGTTTAAGAAGCGCCAAGTGGAAAAAGTTTAAGAAACCCTTCTCTAGACTACTCTAAAGACTGTATGTTGCAGAGAAAGTACCAACCTACATTGGTAGAGGGAGTTTCCTATACTAATGAGATTATAGGTCTAGCCCCCAACTAGACTGTATTCCCAACAAGTTCACAACAAAGACAATTCTAGGGTACAGTATTACGTGAGAAATATATTAGAAAGTTGGAAAACAAAGTGTTTATGTGAGGTCTGGAGGATTGAGGAGGTGGCATTTGTGTTGGGCTTCAAGCAGGGGTTCTTTTTTTTTAAAATAGTGTTTAATCTTTTTCCAATTATATATAAAGTTTTCAACATTCACTTTTATAAGATTTTGAGTTTCAAACTTTTTTTCTCCCTCCCTCCCCCCACCAACTCCCAAGATGGCAAACAATCTGATGTAGGTTATACATGTACAATCCTATTAAACATATTTCCACATTAGTCATGTTGTGAAAGAAGAATCAGAGCAAAAAGGAAAAACCGCGAGAAAGAAAAAATCAATGAAAAAAGATGAAAATAGTCCGCTTCGCTCTGCATTCAGACTCCAGAGTTCTTTCTCTGGATGTGGAGAGCATTTTCCATCTTGAGTTTTTTGGAGTTGCCTTTGTATTTGTATTGATCATTGTATTGCTGAGAAGAGCGAGGTTGATCAAAGTTGATCTTCCAAGCTGGGGTTCTTCACCTTTCCTGGTGCCTGCCCTTTGATAGGCAGCTGAGGCATACAGACCTCTTCTCAGATTAATATTTTTAAATACACAAAATACATAGGCTTATGTATGGAAAGGGAAACCAATTATATTGAAACAGTTAACATTTTTTTTTAAAGTTTATGTACCTCAGATTAAGAATCTTTAGTTAAATGATGGGTAGAGATTCATCAATGTAATAGAGGGAAGGAAAACATTAAGGGACCTAGAGAAACAGCCTGAGCAAAGTAAGGAAGTAACAGAGTGTTATGTGAGTCCAGGAGGCAAGAGTTGCCCCTTGTATAGAGTGGATTCTAGAGTACATGGAAAGGAACAAAATGTGTTGAGATTCTGAAGTTTAAGTCATGCTGTATTATCAAAAGCCTTATAAAACAGACAAGGGAGCTGAAATTTTATTTAGGTGACAGTAGGGAGCCACCGAACATTTTTAAACTGAGAAATGACAAGATCAAATTTAGGTTTATGTTTAGTTTATGTTTATTTTGAAGGATGGATTGAGGGGCAGAGAGAATGGAGGCAAGAAGAACTGTTAAGGGGCAAGCTGGTACCACCTATGAGTGGGCAGTAGGATTAGAGATGGAGGGATGGAGCTTTGTTTGAGCTAGCAAATAGATTGGTTTAATATAGCTTTTGACTGTGACATATATGGTAGAGAATGGCCATGGAATAGTTAGGCCAATTGATTAATTTCATTACTGTTTGTCATGAAAGTAGAGTATTTTTTTCTAACCTTGATAAATATTCACCCATTTTAATTTTTTGATGTTCTTCATTCTAGGTGGTCGGCATAAAAAAAATTAGCGCCTGTGTCTAGGGTGATGTGAATTTGAAAACTTAAACTATGGCATTATCTTACTTTTCTGTGTTAAATTCTTAAGTAAAATGTAGGTTACGTGTTTTTGTATGTGTGTCTGTGGAAAGCAACATGTTTGTAGTAGAAAGAGCACTATACTGGGGGTCTGGAGCCCAGAATTTGATCTCATTAACTAGTTCTGTGACTGTGTGTGTAATGATTTCAGCTCTGTTTCCTCGTCTGTAAAATAGGGGTGATAATTCTTGAACTCCCTAGCTCCCAGGAGTCTTGTGAGGAAAGTGTTTTGTAAATGGTAAAGGGATGTAGAAATGTGAGCCATTGTCATTTTTACTGGTGGTGGAGGTACTCTCACTGATAAGATATTTTCAATTTTGACAAAGCGTTTTGAACACAACCTTTCTTTTTACAGAAATGGTGACGGTCATCTTTAGGGAACTTGACTGCCAGTTTATGGAGAAAAGCTGGTACCCTTTTTTCTGATTGAGTGTTCACTGTGGTTTCAGTTGAACAACTTGCAAAAGGAATGAGAATATATTTGTTTTTTGGTGTCCCACTTTATAGTGGTGACCAACCTAAATCTCTTTTAGCTTGAGGCCATAAACTGAAGGCCTCCTGACTATTTTAGCTCCAATAGGACAAAGTCTTTCAAGTGTTGCTAAGAATTTTAACTTACCACACAAAACAACAGGCATTCTAAAGCAAACCTACATAAATATTTTATTGGTAGCTGAGTAATGTTTCTCTTTGCAGCAAGCATCTGGCTGGGAACACGTTTTTATTTCGATAAATGTTTCATGCTCTGTCTCCTTAAAACATTTAAAAGGAGGTTCTTAATGAAGCCAACAAACATTTCCTTTACTATTCTTGTTACCCAGAAAATTGAAACCGCAAGTGTTAAAGGGAGGGCAGAATGCTGAGAGTTTGTAAAATACATTTAATGTGCTATATATTTACTGGTTTCTTTATAGTGACTAAGAGGAGTTGAATCATAAATTCATAGACTTATATAATGTTATAGCTACAAGAGACCTTAAGAGATTATGTAGTCTAATTTCTCGTGTTACAGATGAGGAAACTGAGGTCCAAAGTTATAAATAGCTGGCTAGTTAGTGGCAAAGAACCCAATCACCTTGACTCTGCCATTGCTCTTTTTTATTATACTCCACTGAATCCTTTGGTCCATTTGAAATGGAATGAAAGTTAGAACCATGTACAAGTGGGAAACCAGTAAAAGAAAAGAAGGGGAAAGACAGTCCACAAGGCAGCCATTTGAAGTGACCCAGAGAACAATATAAACCTATATATTCTGGATACCATTTGAATAATAATATGGTCTTGATCTTGGAGGACTTTTTTGTTGTACAACCAAGTGTTAAAAGTACAAGGATTCAGCTTTTAGCATGTTAACTGACATTCCTACCACTGGAGGGGCATATTCCTTCTGTTTGGCAAGATCATCTTGTAGGAAAAACAAACTAGATATTTTCAATTTAGCGTAAATATTGTGCCAAGTATAAAGTCAGTGTAAGTCGGTAGTCCCACAGAGATCAAATGTTTTCCCACATGTTTCTAGCTTTTTAGCTGAGGCTTTTTTTATGTTGTCTTAATCCATTCTCCCAGCCATCACATTCTTCCCCCTAAGGCTTTTTTACTGTCTCTGTTTCTTTTTACCTATCATTAAGTTATAGAGAAAAGATGATGTTTTAACTTTTAGTCATCGTTTAGGCATCTTTTTGGACAAATTTATGTTCCTTACTTGAATAGGCTTCAAATTTAAACTCATTATTTTTCTTTTTTCCCCCTTCATATCATTTTATAATAGAACTTGCAGTCCTTCATTATTAGAAGGATTCCCACCAACATGCCCAGAAATATTTGGCCTTGGAGAACTTATCTTAGCTTTGGTATTAATTTCCTCACTGATTCTAGGCAAGAAATCCCCCTACTTTGGGCCACAGTTTTCTTCTCTGTAAAATGAGAGGGCCTGGACTAATATGGTCTCCAAGATCCTTTCCTAATATATTATTTTGTGAGTCTGTTTTCTTAGCATTGACTCTTAGTAGTCTGAAAACCAGTTTTTTGTGATATAATAATATGCTAGTATTATATAATGAATAAGGTAAGAAGTTGGGAGAGGGGAGTTTAAATTTTCCTTTGTTGGGTGTTAGTGGATCTTATAAAATGGGGCTTTTTGATTCTGTTCATTAGTGTTCTAGCTCATTAATGTTTAGTTGATAGAGCAAGAGGTGAAATTAAAAATGATGTACAAGTTATAAAACTATAAACGCTTAAAAAAGAATATAGGGCCACTCTAAATCAGCCAGCATTTATTAAGTGCATACTACGTTTCAGGCACTGTGCTTCCCTTTTAGCATTAAGTTCGTAGTCCTATGGACTGGTTGTTTGTTTTAAATTCTTTTATTATAAACTTATTCACCATCAGGGAGCCGCCAAACATTCAAATAAGGTTTTAAAAAAAAGATTGTATATAATACCAAACTTCTGACTATAATTTTTTAAAAAGCATATAATTTTAATAAAAATATGTGGTTTGCTTCCTTCTCTTTAAGAACTCTCTTTTCTCTATATTTCGAGTCTTGTTTCTACTGTTATTTATTTTTAAAAAGTAATAACATAGATATGTATTGTATTGATTCTCATTTTTTCATTATGAGTATCTTCCATTATTTCTTTGTGTACTTTTTCAAGTGAGATGGGGAATTTAACCTGTAATTTAATTAAGGTAGGCAACTCCCCCAAGAGGAGGAGGTGCCCTCTCTACCAATGCAGATCAGCAACTGTTTTTTAATTTGTATGAGTTGTTTGGAGGAAACTGAAAGGTTAAAAAATTTGCCCAGGATCCTGTAGTCAATATATATCAAAGACCAGAATGTGAATCTAGTTCTGGCTTGCTCTTTATCGAATACACCCTCTCCTCCTTCCTCTCTTTTTTGGCAATGGATAGGATATGTGGGGTGAGGGCAAGGATAACCCCAAGGTTGAGAACCTGGGTGACTCAGAGGATATTGATATTTTTAGCAGAAATAGGTAAGGCTGGAATAGGGGAAGGATTGAGAGGAATGAATTCTGTTCTGGACATGTTGAATTTGAAATGTCTATAGGACATCTTTTTGAGATGTCTTAAATAGGCAGTTGGTTAGTTGGAACCAACTTAGGAGAGAGACTAAGGCGATTTATTTAAATCTGGAAATTGTCAGCATAGAACTCATTGTTGAACCCATGGAAGCTAATGAGATCACAAAATGAGATACTAAAGAGCAGCGTATCTTAACCTTTTTTGTGTAGTCTGATGAATCCTATAGACCCCTTCTCAGAATGATATTTTTAAATGAATAAAATGAAATATATAGGAATATAAAGGAAGCTAGTAATATTAAAATAGTTATTTAAAAAAATTGTTCATGGATCCCAAGAATCCCTTGTATAGAAGGAAAAGAGAAGAGGGCCCAGGATAGACTTCAGGAGAAACCCATGGTTAGTGGGCTTGACCTGGTTGAAAAACCAACAGACAAGATTTAGGAGTGGTCAGATCATTAGCAGAAGAACCTAGAGAAAGCACTGTCATGAAAAACTAGAGAGAAGAGAGTAGCCTGGAGAAGAGGGTGATTTATAGTGTCAAAGACTACAGAGAGATCAAGAAGGATGAGTTTTGAGAGAAGGTCGTTGGATTTGGCAATTAAGTGCTTATAGGTAACTTCAGAGAGCCCTTTTACTTGAATAATGAAGTTGGAAGGCAGATTGCAAAGAATTTAGAATTGAATGAGAGGAGAAGTGAAGAGACATTGTTGGTATAGGTAGTTTTCTTAAGTTTAGCGAGGACAATAGGTGGAATCTTCAGATAAAAGGAGGGTCTTTTAAAGATGGGGAGATGGGGGAGGGGCATGTTTGTAGGCATCAGGGAAGCAGCCAGTATATAGAGACTGAAGATTAGTGAGAGATGGGATGATAGAGGGGGCTCTGCTGGAGAAGATGGATGGAATGGTATCAGCTACATGTCCTTGGCAAGGAGAAGGAAATAGTAAAGGAAAAGCTCTGAGTGAGGAGATGGGGAGGAAGGGAGAAAATGAAGCCCTCATTAAATAGCCTGAGTTTTTTTTTTGGGGGGGGTGGGGCAAGTATGAGGCATAGTCCTTAGCTGAGAAAGTGAAGGGAGAGTGTGCCATAGGAGGTTTGAGGATGGATGAAGAAGTTGGTAATTGCTTGCACTAGTGAGTGGGATAGTGAATTGATCATGGAGGTGTTACAGTATTGTCTTGCTGCAGTGAGGGCCCAGTTGAGATTACTTAGCATAAATTTGTAGTGGATTCATTCAGCTCAGTTTTGTGATTTTCCTTGAGGTCTGTTTAGCAGGACATGAGTAGTGGTATACAGTGAGAGTAATCCAAGGGGTTGGGATTTGGCAAAGCATGATAGATAAAGGATCCTACTGTTAAGAGTAACAGAGTTGAACTGGTTCACAAAAGGGTCAAGATAGGGAAGGGAGAAGAGTATATCCTGGGAAAGAATTGTGGGGTGGAGTGATGGGAGGTTATCCTGAGGATGAAGAACAGGGTTAGAGATTGTAAGGCAGAGGGTAAGATTATGATCATAGGAATTTTGGAGTTCATGAACATGGGTGGGTAATTGCAAAGCAAGGGTAAGACCATGTCTGGGTGTGGAGCAGGGTGAGATAGAGTGGAGGAGTAGATCATGGAAATTGAGTAGAATGAAGATCTGGAAGAGACAGAAGGGAGTGGGGTGGGGGAATGGGGAGAGAGGTGGGGAGTGAGAGAGGGAGAGAGGAGGGTCACCTAGCTGCCTCTTTTTCACTTTATTTCTGTTAAAATCATTTCAGAGTTGTCTTCCTATAAAGCTTGTTTGTGTCTTGATAAATTGAAGCTTTAGTGTTTGAAATAATCCGTCGTTATTGTAAATATGGATTGGAAGTTAAAACTACTTTTTAAAACATTTATCCATTTATTTGTTTTTGCAAACATTTTGTGATATCTCACTGCCCCCCCCCTCCAACTTCCCACTGAACAATAAAACAAAACCAAAACAAACCCTCATAACAAACATGCATAGTCCAGCAAAACAAATTCCCATATTGGTCATATTCAAAAATGCATGTCTCATTCTGTATTTTAGGTCAATTACCTTGCTGGCAGGAGGTAGGTGGTGTAATTCATCTTTAGTCCTTTAGACTCATGGCTTATGATTGTATTAATCAGAGTTCTCAAGTCTTTCAAAGTTGTTTTTCTCTATGATGCAATTATTTAAATTGTCTCCTAGTTTTGCTCACTTCACTCTGTTTCAGATCATGGAGATCTTCCCAGTTTCCTTTGAAACTGTCCATTTTGTCATTTCTTAGGCACAGTAGTATTCCATTACATTCATATACCATGATTTGTTTAGCCATGCCCCAGTAGGTGGGCATCCTATTAGTTTCTAGTTTTCAGCTATTACAAGCAGCTATGTAGCTGCTATGTTTTTGTACACATTCCTATCTACTGTGCTACCTAATTGGCTCAAAGGGTATGCAAGGTTTATTAAATTTTCAGACATAATTTCAAATTGCTTTTCAGAATGGCTGGACCAGTTCACTGCTCCTCTAGCAGTGCATTATGTGTCTGTTTTTCTTGTAATCCTTCTGATACTCATAATTTCCTCCATTTTTCCCTTTTTGCCAGTGTGATGGTTGTGAAGTGGAAACTGAGAGTTGCTTTAATTTGCATTTCTCTTGAGTATTAGTGATTTGGAACATTTTTCATATGGTTATTGATAGCTTGGCTTTGTTCCTTTGAAAATGGTTTATATCCTTTTGCCATTTATCTATTGGGGAATGACTCTTAGTTTTATAAATTTGAATCAATCCTTTATCTATCTTGGATATGAGATCTTTATAAGAGAAATATACTGCAAAGATTTTTTTCAGTTACTTCTAATTCTAACTGCTTTAGATTTGTGTAAAAAATTTTCAATTTTATATTAGCAGAATTTTCCATTTTATTTTCTATAGTCTTCTGTTTAGTCCCAAACTCAAACTCTCTTATCTATTTATCTAAATGGTAATTTTTCCTTTTTTCTTTAATTGTAATGTCACCTCTAAATCTGTTTTGTACCCATTTAAAGTTTATTGTGGTATGCAGATGAGATATTGGTTTATACCCGTTTCCATCAACTGATTTCCATCAAACTGTTTTTGTAATATTGCCATACAAGACATTTCTTTTAGTAAAACTTGATTTACAGAAAATATACTGTATTTTCTTCAGCTGGAGTGAATGGAACAGTAATAAGCTTATCCTAGTAGTAACTTTGAACTGATTGGGTACCGTTTAAGCTGGATGTCATCATCCGAATAGCTAAAGAATTCCTGAAGTCATCAGGACTCTTCCTTTCTTCTCCCCCATGGTATAAATACCCTGCCTTGATTTACCTACTCAAGAAAAAAAATTTACTTTTCTTTTACAGCAAATCACTGACTTGAAGAAAGAAAATTTCAACTTGAAGCTTCGCATCTATTTCCTTGAGGAACGGATACAGCAGAAATTTGACAGCCCCAATGAAGATGTCTATAAAATTGTAAGCATTTGAAATAGAGAATTCTCATCTGTTTTTTCTCATAGTTAATTTAACCAGACGTTTGTGCTTGATTAATATTTGTTCCTTGAATTAGTATGATTCATACAATGATTCTCATTTTATTTTAATTGATTATGGGCAGTTTGAAGAGATTAGCATGACCTTAATATTAAACAGCCATATGGAAGATTAATTTTAATTCAAGGAGGGATTTTTGTGCAGAGTAAAATAAAACAAGACTGGTAAGTCATAGAAATGCCTTCTGATCCTCATTCTTTATCTAGTATGTCTTTTTCTAATTATTGTCCACATTTTATTGAAGCTTCCTGCAGAAGCCTGAAGTTAAGATTGTGGCAGTATAAGTTTTTCCATTATGCAACACTTCTTTATTCCTTGTGCACTTATAGCTGTCATAGAAATTGGCCCTTGTCTGAAAGTTTGACCCTGAGGTCTCTAGCTGAGAACAAACTTCTGTTACAGAATTTGAAAAAACAAACAAACAAACAAAAAACTCTTGACTCTCTTGAAAAGAAACAAGTTCAAATAGTATTTCAGGGTACGTTTCCTTCCCTTTTCCTAGCAGAGTTAGCCTTATGTCTGGGAATTATTCCATCTTTTCACTGTAGAAGTTAGTATCAGTATAAGTTTTTGAAGGAGGAAAAAAAACCCCTATTATTGAGTTTCAGCTGATCAATTATAAATTGATGTTTTGAAGTACACTTGCTTTGGTTCTGGTTCCACCTCCCCCCTCTTTTTTTTTTTTTTAAAAGAATGAAAAGCACCCTTATTTTTGATGGCCTTTCCTTTCCTTCCTTATTACAGAGTTAGTAATAAGATAATGACTTTGCTCCTGTCTGGTAACTTTGTTAATACAGTATAACTACACCTCATTGTCATGGGCATTAACAGTCATTTAGGGCAATGTTATTTAGGAGTATCCCAGATGTTTAAATGACTGTCTCCTGTAACATTTTGTCCAGTACCCTGTTTTTGCGAAATATTAATGAATCAGTTTTTTGTTGTAGCTTAGGTTTATGTGGCAATTTTCTCACAAGAGCCCTGTGAAGTAGGGAATACAAGTATTACCATCTTACTTTGACATGAATGATTGAAAAATAATTTATTAGGCGCTTACTGTGTACCAGGCATTATGCTGTGTGTTGAGGATATAACTATAAAAATACCCAAATAAACCTACAGGCCCTTCCTCCAAGGAACTTACATTCTAATAAGGGAAGACAACATGTATGAGGGAATGGTGGCCAGGGATGAGTGTTTGGGGAGAGTCTGTGGGGATAGTGAGTGGAACCATTGATTGACATGTCTTTCAGGAATGACAGTGTTGATTTGATTATTATTCTATAAACTAGATGTGGAAAGAGGTCAGGGTAGATAAACTGTGACATAGCATGAAGCTGGCCAGAGAAACACACTCTGGGGTGGCTGTAGGTTTTGTAAGTTATGGGTAATTTTCATTAATCTGGAGCTTTAAAAGGCCTCAGTATAGGTGGGGTGGGTCTGGATTGATCTAATTATGGAGTCGTCTTATTATTCTGAAGCTCCTGGCCCAGGGTTGGAACTGGAGAGCCTGTGCTGGTGAGGAATTATGACACGAAGGTGGCCGTAGAGCAGCTAGCTCAGAAAGGTTATGACTTTGCAAATATCACAGAATTAATGTGTATCAGTGCCAGTACTTGAATCATCCTTTGAATTAAAGACCAGCTCACTTCCCACCCTACAATTAAAGCAGATTAGGGTTGTGATAAAATTGATATTTTAAAAGAAAATAATAATTTTTAATAAAAATATAGAATAAAATATCCATTATTTGACATTGTTGAACTATACATCTTCTCATTCAGTCATTAAACGTTTACTAAGAACTTATTATTTGGGGCAGCTAGGTGGCACAGTCAGTAGAGCACCAGTCCTGGAGTCAGGAGGACCCGAGTTCAAATCCAGCCTAAGAGACTTGACATACTAGCTGTGTGACCTTGGGCAAGCCACTTAATTCCAATTGCCCTGCCTTCACCCCTCAAAAAAAAAAGAACCTATTATGTGCTAGGTAGCTCTGAGGATACAAAGAAAGGCAAAAGACAGTTGATACTGTCAGGGTGGAGGAAACAACATGGAAACGACTGTGTACCAACAAGATCTATACAGGGAAATTTGGAGATAATCAGTAGAAGACAGGCAGTAGAATTAAGGGGAATTGGGAAAGGTTTCCTGTAGAAGGTGGGATTTCCTGTAGAAGGCTGGGACTTGAAGAAAGCCAGGAGGTGAAGATACATTTCAGGCGTGAGAGGCAGCTAATGAAAGTGCTTGGAGTCAGGAGATGGAGCATCTTTGTGCAAAGAACATCATGGAGGCCATTGTCACCATATCAAAATATATATGGTGGGCTGTAGGGTCTAAGAAGTCCATCCATTGGTAGTGGTGGAGCAGGTTGTGAAGGGCTTTGAATGCCAAATATGAGATTTTATATAATCCCATAGATGTTAGGGAGCCACTGGAGTTTATTAAGGGGAAGGAGGGGCATGCTGGACAGGGTGACATGGTCAGACCTGCACTTTAAGGAGGTTGCTTTGGCAGCTGAGTAAAGGACAGACAAGAATGTGGAGAGACTTGTGGCAGGGAGATCAATCATCAGGCTTCTGTGACAATCTAGTAGTGAGGTGATGAGGGCCTGTGGCAGTGTGAAAGGACAGGAAGAGGTATATGCGAGGGATATTACAAAGGTAAAATTGATAGCCAAACTGTTGACAAGACCTGTCTATGGAGAATGAGAGTGAGAGATTGGGTTGAAACCTAGGTTTTGAGCCTGGGTGACTGGAAATGTGGTGGTAGCTTTGGCAGAAATAGAAGTTGGGAAGAGAAGGTATAGGGATAGGGGTGGGGAATAACAAGTTTATCTAGATTTAGCACATTTTATTTCTGTGTTAAGTTAGAGCAGTGGTTTTCAGTGTGATCTAGGGGTCCCTGAGACCCTTTCAGGGAGTCCATGAGGTAAAAACAACTTTCATAATAATGTTTTAATTTCTAATAGTTTGTTATTCAGTTGTTTCAGTTATGTCTGACTCTTTGTGACCGCATTTGGGATTTTCTTGACAAAGATACTGGAAAGTCGTTTGCCATTTCCTTCTCCAGCTGTGGCAAACAGGGTCAAAGTGACTCAACCAGGGTCCCACAGCTAGTCAGTGTCCAGGGCCAGATTTGAATTCAGGAAGATGAGTCGTCCTGACTTCAGGCCCAGAGCTTTATCCACTGCCCCACCTAGCTACCTCAATCTCTAATATGGTTAAATATCAATTGATAAAACCTATATAAGCCAAAGCTTTTGGGTGAGGGAATCCCAGGGCCAAAAACTTGGAGAATGGCTGAATTATAGCATCAGAAAGCAAAATACATCCCATTATTATGTGAAAACTTCTTATTTTATCTTCCTGGCTTTTCCTGAGTTATGATTTAATATTATACTTTCTGCCTTTTTTTTAGAGGGTCAATACAAGAATCCAATCTAAACAGTGTTTCTGTGATTCTATAAAACTTTGTTGAAGATATTGACCACCATGCTCCTTGGTATTTTCTGTACGAGGACTACATGATAAATTCTTTTGAATTAGCTTCCTGGGGAGAACAAGAACCAGCCCATGAGGGCAGAGATGATGTTGTATCTTTCCCAGGACCTAGGATAGTAGTTCTTTTACATAGTATTTACTCAGATCACACCTTAACCAGTATTTGAAAAGTTGAACATCAGGCTGGGGCCCTATATTGCATTATCCCTATGTGTCTTATTTTTCATTGTGTTTTAATATAAATTTCCTCAAATCATCATGGAGGGGAACTTAAGGTCTAAATTGTAAGTATATCATTAGGACTGAAATAACCCCAAATTTTAAAACTGGAAGTGACCTTAGACATTATTTGGTCCAGTCCCCTCATTTTACAGATGAGGAAACTGAGGGCCAGAGATGGGAAGTGACCTGTCCAGTATCCCAGTTTATTGGTAGAACTGAGACTGTGAGCAAGCTATGCAGATTCTTAATGCAGTGTTCTGATTATACCATGGTCAGTCATTCCTAACTACTAGAGAATCATAGCGTTGTAGATTGTACATCTTGGATTGTTTCTTATATCACTTGTGCGGTTCTCTCCAAAACTTTATTTATGAAATTTGGTGTTACTTAGCAATGGCGTTGGTTCAGCTTTACGTAACTTTACATAGTTCTTTGGGAAAAAAGGGTTGAATTTCTTCATTTGTTGGGATGAGCTTATTTTCGCCATTTCAAGTTGTAGCTGTTTTTAGGTTATACCTTGGAATTAGTTCTGTTCCAACACTAAGACAGAATTGCATGTTCCTAAGTGCTTAAATTTTAGATCACATCTATAAGGTCAGGAATTTATTTCTTCTGACCTCTTAAGCAGTTTGAAAAGATGTAGGATCATAAGATCAAAGACACTATAGAGTGAGATAACAAATGTAAAGTGCTTTGCAAATGTTAAAACTAAATCTAAATGCTAGCTATAGTTATTATGATATAATATAGAACTGGAAGAGACTTTAGGTAGGCCACATGGTCTAATCCCTTCATTTTATAGGTCAGGAAACTGAGGCCCAGAGAAGTTATCTGACTTCCATGGTCATAGAAATTGTTTGTGAAAAATCAAATTTGAATTCTAGTCTTCTGACTTCAGAACCATGCTTCTCCTCATGTGGACACTATAGCGTCCCAGGAAAGTTCTGGACGTTAGGACACCATGGTTGTAGTCCTAACTATTGTGGGACCTTGGGCAAGGCATTTAACTTTTCAGTTTTCTGATGTTTAAAATGAACAGGGTCAGATTAGGTGATTTCAAGCTCCCCTTCAACTTGAATGTGTCATTTTCTAATATTGTACATTTTAGGGTCCCTCCTCAATCTTTGTGATGGGATCCCTTTGTGCTGCAATATTGGACTTAAGGTTTCACAAAGAAGCTTTTGTTTTTGACTCCAAGGACAGTGAAGACACAAAACTTGTCATGTTCAGCATCGTGTCAGCTGTTGCTTTTCCAGTCATGCTATCATTGATCTCTGTCACTTTCAGTCCGTATCATCCTCCCTAGTTGTCTCAGCATTTGCTTTTGGGCCTAATAGGTTTTATTTTTGCTCTTAAATCGACTCTTGTCTTCTATATCAAGGCAACTTTGGAAACTTTTTGCAGGTCAAGGTTGCCTTTTCTTATGCTTTTATCTCAGTCTAGAGCACTTTATAGGCCATCTCTCATTTGTGCTTGCAGCTTATTTTACAGGTAGGGAAAATGGAAATGCTGAAGGGTGATGTAACTAACCCATTGTCCTCTGTGAAATCAGCGGCAGGTCTAAGCATCGCTAGTACAAATTTCTCATTTTTCCAAAATGTACTTTGTCAAGTCAGTAATACCAACAATAATAGCCCACATTTACCTCTAGATTTATAGTTTGCAAAGGAGTTTCCTCACAAAAGCTCTGTGAGGTAGGTGCTACAAATATGACTATTTTCATTTTGCCACTGGACAAATTAACTCAGATCCATTAGCTAAACTTGCCTAAAGTCATAAGACTGGTAAGTGGCAGAGCTAGGCACTTGAGCACAGATTTTGGGGTGGAATGAAAGAACACTTAATTTTGGAGTCAAAGGATTTGGGTTTGAGTTCCAGTTTCTGTTGCTTCTTGTTTGACTATTGTTATTTTACTCCCCTCTCTGGTAAAACAAGGGAATTGGACTAAAGGATTCCTTCCTTCCTTCCTTCCTTCCTTCCTTCCTTCCATCCATCCTTCCTTCCTCCCTCCTTCCCTCCTTCCTTCCTTCTTTCCTTCTTCCCTCCCTCCCTCCTTCCCTCTCTTTCTCCTTCCCTCCCTCCCTCCTTCTCTCCCTTCTTTCCTTGTTTCCTTCTCATATTTCCTAATTACATGTACAAATTTTTTACATTCATTTTTAAAAATTTTGAGTTCTAAATTCTCTCTCTCCTGCCTCCCCTCCCTCATACCTTGAGAAGGGGTTGATTATACATTATTACATGTGAAGTCATGCAAAACATATTTTGATATTAGCCATGTTGAAAAAAAATGCACACACAAGAACAAGAAAAATACAGGAAGTAAAAAAAGTATGCTTCAATCTGCACTCGGAGATTATAAGTTCTCTCTCTGGATGGCATTTTTCATCATGGGTCCTTTGGAATTGTCTTGGTTCATTGGACAAGATGATTTCTAAGGTCCCTTCCAATTCCAAATCTAATGTTTCTCTGATTCCAAATCCATGTTCTTTCCATTACACAGTACAGATATCCTATGTTTCTTACAGTGTCATGCTGTACCAGAAAAAAGAACTTTCTGATGCCCTTAAAGAAACTATATTTCCCCAAAATAAATAGTAATCAACATGCATATGTTAAGGGATAGTTCAAGATTTCCTTGAGTATTTCTCTGTAGGCCGCTGCTTAAGACTTTTGGCACAGGAAAGAAAGAACAAGCATTTATAAATTGCCTGCTATGTGGCAGACACTTTGCTGAATGCTTTACAAATATTGTCTCACTTGATACTTAAAGTAACTCTGTGAGGTAGAAAGAGAGAGAGGTTTAGGGAGATGGAAGAATGGTTGATAATTGTTTGAGGAATAAAAACCCCACAGGTGGAAGAATGGGTAAGAAGAGGGTTCTGATGGAGGGAACAGAGAAAAGGCCCTTGAAACAAGGTGACAAGGTTGCATGAAGTAGCAATCTTGTGAAAATTCTCTTCAGTAATTTTGTGTCATCGAAATTACCAAATAGAACTTTGACAAGATTACATTGTTGGATTGGGAATTATAGAAGTCTTTCAGGTCAGAGTTTGCTGATTGATCTATTAAGCATGTTATAATGTCAGTGGAGCAATATAGTTATCTTTTTCCTACCAAGTCAAATCATTTTTGGGGGGTGATGGGCTCACTAGAAGTGGATAAGGTTAAAAAAAATTTTTTTATTTAAAAAAGTGTCCGCTATTCAGAGCAACTGTGATATATGATAGCTACATAAAGTTTTAGAGTTGGAAGGAGACTCGATGGTCATCTAGACCTTTCCCTCCTTGAAGCATGCTTCACCTCTACAGTATCCTTGCCAAGTGGCCACCTAGTTTATGCTTCTTCTGGTAAGGATCTCACTATTTCAAGAAGCCATTTTGTTAAGCCATCATTTTTAATGCTGCAGGTTTTATACCTAAGGTGATATATATATATATATATATATATATATATACACATATATATATATATACATATATACACACACACACATATACATATATATTATCAGTAGAGTACATTGTCATATTTTCTATTTACTCAGCTCATTAAATTTTCTAGATATTCCTGTATTAATCTCGTTTGCTGAGAGTTGTAGCTCTCATGCCACATTTGAATCAGGACATTTTCTTTTACTAATGAGCAAAGAAAACTGAGTAGAGACCCTGTGTTTGTTGCTGATGGATCATATTACACCATTGTATCTTCTTGTGTTTGCATTCTGTAATGTGATTTGTTAAAAGTAGTAGTTTAGAGTTCACTATTTTTCTCCCTTCCTCTCCTGAATCTTATTTTTTAAGCTTAAACACATTCCCACGGCTGTGACAACCATATGCAGGATTGTAAACAACCAGAAGTAATTGCTTTGGAATGGTAAAAACAAACTGCAGAATTGCCCATAAATTTGGTTGGCAAAGGGCAAACAATTTTTAAATCAACTTCACTTGAATGACATTTATATGTTGATGTTTAAATGCTTTGGTTTTTTAGAAGGTTGGAAAATTTACATGATTATTCTGAGATGTGAGAAGTTCCAATCTTCGTTTTTCTTGATAGAATCTTTAATAAATTCCCTTTCTACTGTGCCCTAAGGCTAATGAGGTTTTGAGTATACCTTCTGCCTACTATAAGCAATGCATAGTGAATATGTACTTGAAACATTGCTTGGTGGATGGATTTTGTGTACTTTCTTGTATTTTAACATTGTACCCTTTCTCTCTGATATTTGTCTTGAAGAACATTGAGCTGAAGGTGGAGCTAGAAAGCCTGAAACGTGAACTACTGGAGAGGGAGCATCTCCTCATCAAAGCCTCGTAAGTGCTGCCTCATATAAAACTTTGTAACCTTTTCAGTGATTTAGGCAGTGATTTTGACCAAGCAGATGAATAAAGCCTCATGTTTTGATAATTTTTTTATGTGCCATATTAGCCACTGTATGCTCTACCAAGCTTGTGTATGTGAAAAGCCATCATTTACCTTTGAAGTGCAATCCTCTCTGGTGTAAAATGTGGCAATTAATGGTGGGAAGCCCCCTCTAATAGAAGAGGCTAGAAGTTCAGACTGAGTATGTCACAGTGTTGAGAGCTGGGCTCTGGCACCAACTCCTCCTTGCTTTTGGAGATGAGATGTGTGCTTCTTTGGTGCCCTGGGTCCTAGTTTCCTTACTTGTAAAGTGAGGGGCTATGTAGGGTGGTTGACCTCGAAGGTCCTATATGACCATAAAATCCTGTGCTTCTATAATTCTAAGCCTTCAGAAGATTAGTCAGTCAGTCAGCAAGAATTTATTAAAAAACACCGAGTTCCAGATGCTGCTAATTACTGGTGATACGAAGAAAAAAGGAATAGTCCCTGCCCTCAGGGAACTTATATGCTCTGGGGTTTGGGAAGACAGTCATAAAGAGGAAGACAGAATGTTAAAGATATAAAGAGTGGTGTCGATGGACCAATATTTATAGAAGATATGAAGGGATTCCTGCATTGGGTGCAGTTTGGAGTAGATAACAATGGCTCATTTAGTTAGTACTTTAAACTTTAAACTTTACAAAACAATGTCATCACAACAATCGCTATTATAGTGGTGTACAAATATTTTATCTCCATTTTATAGATGAGGAAACTAGGGGACTGGGGTCAAATCAGTTGACTATAGTCACATGGCTAGTAATGACAGCTGTGAGTAGAACTAATTTTCCTGATTTCCTAATTCCTAAGGCTTTATAATATAAACCTTCTGTGTGTTAAGATTGTTTTTTGAAAATTCAGCCATTAGGGCATAGGAGGCAGACAGCACAAAAAATTCAGATACATTTCCTTTATTATTATGTTTGCCATAAACCTAAGCTTCAGTGGGGGGAGGAATTTTTAAGGAGTGTTCAGAATATGTTTCTCATGTATTCATAATCAGTATCATTTTTTCTTAAAAAGAAATAAGGATTTGTGTTTGGAATCACAGTGCCATGGCTTTGGTACATTTACCATTAATCAAACAGAGAACACATTCCTGGTGTTCTAGAAGTAATAACTTTAGCATTTTGTGTTTTGAATGACACATAGTTATAGGGTGTGTAGGCAGAGACTGATTCTGTTTTGCTTGCACAATCTCCTATTTCAAATAGATCAATTGTGCTGTGTTTAAAATTCTTTTCCTATGAGTTGGCAGAATATGTTGCATCAAACCTCCCTTAATTTCTCCAGATTTATTTTTATTGGTTTTGGCTCAGTCACCCTCTCTTCCAGTTAGAAAAGAAGCTGTATTTGTTACATTGGAAAGGTGGTTGTCAATACCTCATGTCTTCAGTCTTCTCGTTCATGGTCAGAATTAGACCCACCTTCTCCTCAATGTTCCTGCTTTCTCTACATCTTTGCAGCAAAGCAGTTGAAAGCCTGGCAGAAGGGGGTGGCTCAGAAATTCAGCGTGTGAAAGAAGATGCTCGTAAAAAGATGCAGCAGGTTGAAGACCACCTAACAAGGAAAATCTTCCATTTAGAAGAGGCAAGTGTAAACCCTGGAGGAATAATGCAGCTTTCCCAGAGACTTTGGGGAGGGGGAAGAGTCTAGGATTTTGCTTAGATGCTTGTGTTTTGGTAGTGGCTGGGTCTTGAATATGGTCTGTAAGGAGTTTCCTCACCTGTGGGTTTCTTCCATCTACAAATTCAGTTTCTACTAATTGATAGAAAATTACTATATCATGGACTTTTAAATATTTCTCCCATTTTAAATAAAATCTTACACTATCAAATTCTTGAAGTCATTTGTTTTTCCTCTTGTTTACACTGCCAGAACAAATGTATCTTTGTATGTGTGTGAGAAGACAGTACAGGTAGTGATAATGGTTTATTTAGAGTTATAATACATATTCACATATGTCATCTCATTTGATTGTCAAAATAATCTGCTGAGCTAGGGACTACAAATGTTATTAAGCCTATTTAATAAGAAACTAAGGCCCAGAGGGTAGAAGTGACTTGCTCAGTATTAAACAACCGGTAGGTGGCAAGAACCTTGATTTACACACAAGTCCTCTGACTTTGGGTCTTGGATGTTTTCCACATGGCTTCTTAACACTACAACCCAGTTAAAATATTGGGCTTGTAGTGGAATGGGAGGAGGTGGACCTTCCCTTTACTCAGCATTAGCAGTATAATTCTTAGTATAGATTTAGAAATGGTTTTACTTAAACACCATTGTCTTTGAGATCATGAGACAAAACCCTATTTGGGCAGACACTAATGTGATATATTGCAGAGAATAAGACCACATTTTTCATTGTTGTATATATAGAAACAGCAAAGAACATTGCACAGAACTTTGCATAAGCAGCTCTGAGATCCAGTTCACTTGCAAGTCATTTTGATTAACACAAATGTGTATTCCTGTGTTGTAGACGTAAGCTTAAGAGTTTTTTCCTTTGGTGATACAAATAATTTCCCTATTGGCTTCCTTGAGCTTTGAGGGGGAGTATGTTGCATTTATCACTACCTAAATCACTGCAGAGATTTAGAAAATGTGGGTTCAGATTTTCTAGTTCCTAGTTACTATGAGGGGGGTGAAATTTGTATGTGAATTGCTGTATGGTTCTTGTTTGGAATTTCTTTATAAATATGCTGTATTGTGGGGAGCATTTCATTTTCATTGAAATTGCAAATATTGATTTGATTCAGAAAAAATTAGAAAAAGAGCTCTTTGTGAGTTAATTGAGTCTTTTCCTTTGGAAATGCTTATAACTCTTCAATATATAAGAGGTAATGGAAAAAAATGGCTGGCAAATGTATTTATTACCAATTCTCACCGTGTATATAGTGCAGTTCAGGGAGGGAGAACTGCTGGAGAAGAAGTCATAAATATTTATATTTTAATCCAATTTCCTTTCAAAATGTTCCCAATTGTATTGAAAAATCGCATTGGATGCATTTAATTTAACTCTAGGACGTCAAAGCAGCCCAAGCAGAAGTGGAAAAGGCCTTTGCAATGGCAGAGAAGGAAAAGGTTCTCAGAATGAGTTTGGAAGAAAAACTTTCGTCTCTGAAGATAGTGCAGCAGGGAGAACCAGAGGAGGCCCTAGCTGAGGAAGAAAAAGACAGGTCTGACCTTTATCACTCTAATATAGTAACACTTCATTTATCAGCATCAGGAGGGAAGGAGGCATGGTATACTAATGATTTCCCTGATAACTGATGCTTTCCAGTGCCAAAACTTTGTTATTTGTAACTGCTTTAGTTGGAAAGTTTTTGGAAACATGCCATTTCCCTGGAGCGTTCTTAAAGTACAGTGAGCATCCTTTACCTTTATGGAGTCCTTACTCCTACCAGTAATCGCATGGTGCTATAATTCTCTGATGCCTTGGGGGTTAGAAAGCTGCCAAAGCAGCTCTAATAAAGCTTTGGCGTTGGAAGCTATGGTTATCTTGGAAATTCATTTACACATAATGTCTCCTTCATTAAAATCTGCCTTTATGCTAGATGTTCTCATATTGCTGTGCTTGGTGAGTTCGTGTATGCTCTTTGTAGTTTATCTATCTCTTGTTGCTGACAGCTGTCATTTCTTTCTGACTTAAGTATATCTGCTTTTAGCAGCACCCACCTCCCTTTTAATTGCTGTTCCTAATCTGTGGGCCAGGAGACTATGTAACCAAGCTTATGTGCTGTATTTTAGCCTAATACGGTCTGAATATCTTGTGGGCCTGAGGGTGGCCTGAGGATCTTGTGTGTGAGCTGTGTGCCATGGACTTTGTGATACCTGTATTAATTTCTCTCTCTCTTTTTTTTGCTTCTGGGTTATTAACTGTTTTCTAGATATTTGTATTTGTGGTAGCTGAATATTAAAAAAAAGTAACTGTTTAGTATTAAGTAAAAACTCCAGAAACTTGGCTACTCACATTGTTGATCTGGGGAGTGCTTTTGCTTACTTCCAACTTCTTTATATCTCTGCTGGTAAGGTGAGCAGTTCCTTCCAGCTTTCCTATGGCTAGAACATAATAATAATTTTTGGCATTTATATAGAAGACTTTACATTTAGAAAGTATTTTACACATATCAGTTCGTTCTATTCCCATGACATCCCTGTGAGCTAAGTTGTATGAGTATTTTCCCCATTTTACAGTTGAAGATACTGAGGGTCAGGGTGGTCAAAGAATCTTCTTCAAGGTCCTAGTTGGGATATGACAGAAGTAGGAATTGAATCCAGGTCTTCCGACTCCTTTCCCATTATACTTTCCTATCTCTCTGTGGTGACGTTGTGTAACTGAGGAACAGCCAACTGTTGGACCGAAGGCAAGATGGCTGTATTTTGAACATCATGCCCATCCTTGTTCTAACATGCTTGTTCTGCATTTTTGGGGCTATTTTAACTGCTGAATGTGTTGATTTTCTTTTGTTCTGCTTAAGAAATTCCATGTGTATATCAGATGGTCAATCTTATGTTTACTTTAGAAGTGGAACCCTTTTGTAGAGCCTCCTCCAGGTGCTTGTGGTACCTGGCCTGTGGTCTCTTCGTATTTGTGAATGTAGATGCTGTGCGCAAACTGGGGGAATTGTCATTAATGAGATCTTGAGCTTAATAGTCTGGGCATCACAATAAGGTGAGTAGAGTGCTGCAACTTTGTTTTATTAGGAGTGCTTGATTGAGGTGTCGGAGCTATAATTTTTTGAATGCAAAGTAATCAAAGGCCAGGTGCACTATCCTGTAAACAAGAAGCAGTTGCTTTGTAAACTTGAGTAAATCAGTTCACCTCTGTGAGCCTCAGTTTCTTCATCTGCACAATATTGGGATTGGACTGAATGTTACCTAAAGTTTTTAGTGACTCTAGCATCCAGTATTCTAGGGGTCCCTTCCAGCTCTGATATTTTATATTCTGAAGTTCTCTGTAGTACTAATGAGAGAAGCAGTGTGCCACAGTGGTAGAGAGCTTTACTCTAAGCCAGGAAGGCCTGGGTTGCAGTTTTACCACTGACAAATGTTGGTTTGTGAAGTCATTGAACCTCTCAGTTCTCCAGACAACTAAGACTATAAGTTGCCAAGAAGATGCTGACCTGTATTGGCAGAGGGAGTTTTCTCAACCTGAAGTTCCCCATTGTAATGAAATCAGAAGTCTAGTCTCTGTCCTTTTCTAGTATTAACATTGTATTAAAGAATAGGTGTCCGTCCTTTGCTGTTTAAAGATGCAGTGTCATGGTTAACATGGGCTTTTGTGCCATCCTCTTTCCGCAGTGTATTTGTCCTAAATGGAGCATATTCTGGTCATCGACCTTGTTTCTGTAGAAAGTGATTCCATTTATTCTGGTGTTTAGGAATTGTCCACTTGGAAGATGTCTGGCACTATTTATTTCTTAGTTGCTTTTGTCCCACTGGGCTGAGTATAATATAAAATTAATATTTACATCTTGTTCTGTTTTAGACTGATAGAGGACTTGAGGCTGACTTTGAAGAAAAAAGATGCTTTAATTCAAGAACTTGAAGAGGCAAAATCTCAAATGGGATCTCCTGATGAGAACTTGTCATCTGGAAAACTCAGAGAACTTACTGCTGCTTTCAGGGAAGACAAGAAATTAGAGATAGAGGTGAGGCAGAGGTCCACAAATGGAAACTTTAATTAGCATTCATGGTTCTTCTATGGCGGATGCATATACATTTCCCATATTTTGTGTGTACATACAAATAAACAAATACAACATCTAGCTACTCACACCTGCCTGTCAGCTGAAGGGTAGCAGAAATGTCATGGCATTCTGGGAATTGTTACAAATCAAGTGTATTTGTATTGTGTCTGTGAGAACAGGCAGCCTTAATATCAGTTGTTGGATTACCTTTTATTAATGAATTAACATGGAAGAGTTTTTCCAGTTTTCTCTCCTCCCCTCTACTCTCCGATTTCCTACAAAAACAATGTGGTCTACTGTTCTTGACTATTCCAACATTACAGTTAGAAGCAGATATCCTTTATCTGAAGCTTTAGAAGCATTAGTGAAAAAATATATCATAAAAAGTGACTTGGAAAGTTCAAATCTTAGCTGCAACCTTCTGTTCTTGTACAATGGGGGCTTCTTCTTACAAGTCAAAATATATTAGGTGACATTTAAAGATGATTGATTATCAGTAATATATATTTAGATTCTCTGTTTCTGTATTAAGAAAGACCATCAACCTAACTAACAATTGTACATTTTTAGCATTATAAATTAGGTTTAGTCTGGAATTTTAATGGTTTAGAATATTGTTCCCATGGTTAGTAACTTTTAAGTTTTTTCCTTAAGTTTTTCACTTTTGCATTCTACAACAATCTTTCATCTGTCTTTTTATTTATGCCCTCTGGGGCTGAATAAGCCACAATCAATGATTACTTCTTGTCATGCCTGGCTCTTTGTGTCAGCTCTCTTTTCCCCTGCTTTGTTTTTAAGCTTTGTTAACTTGACTGGGGGGACTGAGTGTATTAGGGTGGGAAGAAACATACACTTTTGTTTTAATGGGATCCAAATGAAATGTTGTAAATTAAGTATATGAAGCTTTGTTCTAATTGATTATGATGCTTAATGAGAGTACTTCTGGGGGAAATATTTTTAGTGCATTTTTCTTTGTAGTTAACATTTATTTTGTTTTGTTAGGCTGTTCAAATGGAACTTAGAAATGAGAGAAATTGCTTTGAAAAGAGAATTCTGGTATGTTTAAATCATATTTTAATTAATCTGAGATTTATAAACTTGTTAGTGCCTCATTTCTTATTCTAAATATAAATGACTGAGTTCAAATTTGACCAAACTTATTGTACTCTGCCGTAGCCAGACTGTGTCTGGAGTGTTGTAGTCATTTTTAGGTACTATGTTTTAGAAGAGATATTGACAAGCTACAGTGTATCTAGGATTGTGGTGAGGGGGTTTGAAATTATGTCATGAAAATTGACTGAAGAAAATGAAGATGTTTTGTTAAGAGAAGACTGAGGTAGGGGGATGGAAGAGAGGGAAAGAAAGATTTATTAAATGCCTAATTTGTGCCAGGCAAAGCTTTGGAAATATTATCTCATTTGGTCCTCACAACAACCCTTTGAGATAGGTGCTATTATGCTCTCTTTCTTATAATTGAGGAAAATTGACACAAACAGAGATTAGGTGACCTGCTCAGGTTCACATAGACAGTATCTGAGGCCATATTTGAATTCAGATCTTCCTGACACCAGACCTAAGCATTCTGTGCCACGTAGCAGCCTTGATGATGTATTGTCTTTAAATATAAGGAGGATCAGGGGATCGTAGATTTAGAGTTGAAAGAGACCTTAGAATTAATCTGTAGCAGCCTTGATGATATATGTCTTTAAATATAAGGAGGATCAGGGGATCATAGGTTTAGAGTTGAAAGACACCTTAGAATTAATCTGTAAACAAGCATTAGTTAGCACCTGTGTGCTAGGCTTTGTGCTATGTACTGGAGGTCATTGAAGATCAGTGGGCCCATCTCATTTTAGAGATAAGGAAACTTGAGGACCAAAGAAATTCAGTAAACTTGCTCAAGGTCAGACGAGTAGTGGGGAGCCCAGATTTGAACCTCCATTTGTGCCTCTAAATCCAATACTCTTTATACTATATGCATAGACTTACATTCCATGGCTCCCAAGGGAAAAATCAGGCAGACGGAGGTGGAAGGAAGGACAGGGAGGTAAATTTGAACTTATTGTAAGAACTTCTTACAAGTTTGAGCTGCTTAGTAGAGTGATGGGAAATCTGGGAAGCTGAGTTTTTTTTAGCATTTGAGGTATTCAAGTGGAAGCTGGATGACCACTTTGTAGGCATGTTATGGAGAGGATTAATGTTTTAGAGAGGAGTTTTGCTAGATACACTTGCTCCAAGATCCCTTGTAGCTCAAGAGTGTAGCATCCTATTGAAATCAAATCCTTTGGAAATTTCTGTGGCATTGCAGGATTTAGTTGGCAGTTTGTTTTTTCATTACTGTTTGGTGTGCTCTCCACTGCTTGGGTGTGGCCATATGAAAATTCAAGAAGGCATTGGTGTTCTTCCCACGGGGATGACTACTTTTGTAATAGGTCTCCTTTCCTTTCACTGTGTCCTCTTGCTGTGAGATGTAGTATTGTAACTTGGAGCTGGTTCTTTTATGTTTGGTTTCACTTGGAAGCATTAAACTAAGTCTGACATGAATAAAATAGCATTTAAATAAATAAATAAAACAGCATTTAAATATATGTTTAAAGATTTATTAACAATGCATTACAGTTAACACTGGTCAACTTAGTGAATCCTCTTATCTAATTTAGTCTTTTCAGGAGGACATAAAAGAAAAAGAAAGAGAAATTGCTCTTGAAAGGAAAAATGGTTTGAAGAGGGATAAAACAATTCAAGGTCTAACTGTGGCCTTAAAAACAAAAGATAAAGAGGTATGTCTCTGTAGTTTAATTTAGATTTATTCAGGATAGATACTATAAATTAAACTGATTGCTTTTAGCCTATTCCATCTTGGATTTTCGGCCCTATGTAAAAAGCTCATGATAGAACTAAAGTATTGCGGCATTGCAACTTTTGTCCACGAGTAGCATCTACACGAGTAGGTTACTGGTTAAGCCATCAGGGGTTTGACGTAAAGGAATTAGCATGTGGGCTAGGCCATATCTGTGTGGTACCCATACTGGTATGCTTGAAAACAGAAATTAATTTTATTTACCAGAGGATATTTCACTGCCTCTGAACTTTAGGATGGTATATTGCTGGTATCATTATGCCTTTCTCTTCCCATTATATGGGATTTGATCTGTGCATTTTCTTTCCCTGTCAAATCATTGACAGCATGCTCTTTGTGTAGCTTATCTTATAAAGGACCTGTGTTGCAAATAGAGAAATTTTAAAGTTTCTTTAAAGAAGTACAACTTATTACTTACCATTAAGTGCCATTTTTTGGGGGTGTAACATCCAAATTGGCTTACATAGAATGATATCTAATACAATCACAAGAGGACTATTCAGGGAAGAATTTGTTGGAGGTAGAATATAATTGGATTCTTACTCTGATTTTTTTTTTTTTTGTTGCATCTTGGTTCCTGAAAGATTGAAGAACTTACATCCAAAATTGAAGAGTTCACTACTTCCTTGGCAAGAGAAGCTACCCACAGTGCCCAGATAGAAAAAATCAAGGTAAGCTGTTGAAGAAAGCTCTCTCACTGGTTAGGTTAGATTGATTTTCAGTTTATACGCAGAGGCAGCAGTATTTTATAGCACAGAGATGTCAAACACGCTGCCTTAGGAGCTCATGACACCCCCCATGCTGCCAGAACAAGATTAAAATGTAATTGGGAAATATTTAACAAAACTAAAATACAATAAACTATAGATAATACTACATTTTAAAAGTCACTATGTTGCCCACAGGGATCCTTTATGTACAGATTTCTGGCCCATGTTTCTATTTGGATTTGACTGCACTACTTGGAGCCAGTGGGGATGATACTATTTACACCACTTCACAAGAGTAGTGAGACTCAAATTCAAATGAGAGAATGTATGTAAAACATTTTGCAAACTGTAAAGTGCTTTATCAATGAAAGCTATTTATGGTGTAATGGAAAGAGCCTGGGATTTGCAGTCAGAGGACCTGGGTTTGAATTCCAACTGGTCTTGTTGCCTTGGCTAGGTTACTATAAAAGGAAGAGCTCAGACTGGACAATAGCTAAGGTGTTTTCTAGTTTGAAATCCTTTGATCCTTTGACTATTAATACCTGGGGTTTACCTTGCTAAGTATGTGATTGTTGACCATCATGCTTGCTCATATTCCTTGATATCACTGTGAGACAGAGATTCTAGTTAAGTTGGACCGGGCTAGTTCAGATAAATATAGCAGATTCTGTGTTCTTAGCATCACTGAGACTGATTAGGTAGAGAAAGTGATTTCAGATATATATGAATACTTTTTAAGCATTTGTATATTCAGAAAAGCAAATGAGGTACAGCCATCATAAGGTTAACAAAGTCAGCTCTCTCCTGTATTTTTTTTTGAAAGAAACTCCTTAAAAAGAGCTAGTTGAAGTGTTTTAGAGAGAGATTAATAATTGGTACGACACATCTCATATCAGTTGCTTTCTTTTATTAATACAATCTCCTCTAGTTTAGGCCGTTATTGCCGCTAACTTAGATTATTGGCAGCCTCCTAATTGGTCTCCTTCCCCATCCGTGCAATCTCTCTTCTATACAGTATATCTTTCATATAGCCACTAATTGATATTCCTAAAGAACAGATCTGACCCTTCCCTTCCCCCATAAACAGTCTTTCATACCTCCCTGTTACTTCCATGATAAAGTATAGATTGCTCAACCTTGTATTTAAAGCTCCCTGGAACTGGATTCCATCTAACCTTCCCTAATTTTGTATGTCTGTTCTTTGTGCATTATTGACTCCAGTTACACTGGCCTGCTGACTGTTGGCCCTTAAACCAGGGGTGGGGAACCTGTCGAGGCTACGTGTGGCTCTCTGGGTCCTCAGGTGCAACCCTTTGACTGAATCGAAATTTCCCTGAATAAATCCCCTTAATGAAAGGATTTGTCCTGTAAAACTTGGACTCAGTCAAAAGGCCGCACCCAAGGACCTAGAAGGCCACGTGTGACCTCAAGGCCAAAGGTTCCCCACCCCTGCCTTAGACCATACTCTTATCTGGCCTCTCATCACTTTCACAATGGTTCTCCATGTCTATGATGTATTCCCTACCTTCCTTCAGCATCCAGATTAGGTACCACCTCCTATAGGAGATCTTTCCTCATCCTCTTAAGTTAAGAGCCCTCTCTCTCTTGAAATTACTTCATGTTTACTAACTTAATCCACTTGTATATTCCCTGTCCCCTGCAATGTAAATTCCTTGAGGGCAGAGGTGGTTACGTCTGTGTGCATGTGTACAGGTGTCTGTAAGAAATGTGTGTGCATAGTGCCTTGAACTGAGGAGAGACTGAATACCCAGTATAACCAGCAGATGGCTAAGGAGCACCATTATAGTTCATGATTGAGGATTAAGTCCAAAAAAAAAAAAAGGAAATATAATAAGCCTCCTAGTGAATTTTATGACAAAAATCAACCTAAAGTCCTGCTATTAAAACAAATGATGAAATTAGTAAAGCTTTGTGACAAATCTCAATAAGCATTCCAATTTATAGTTTTTTCCTTCTTCCATAATCTACTTTATAAAGGAAAAAAAAAAGTCACAAGAATACCCATCCCTTTCAGTTATAACTTTAACAAGTGATTATTTGATTTCCTATGCAAGGTGAAATATACCACTTCAACCTTAAAAACATGCTAAGTTTTGTCCAGAAAAAATAAAATTCAAGTATTTAGTATAATCTTAGCTCTCTGACCAATTTCTTTAAAAAAAAAAAAAAGGAAAAAGAGAATCCAAAGGTAAAATGGATTTATATTTCCAGAGCTCTATGATCTTAACCCATTACTTTTACTATGAACCAAATTTGTAGTCTGTGTATACTCTTAGTATACACAGTAAAAATCATGGGAGGAGTTGCAGGGCAGTTGTTTTTATAGCAAGGAATTATGTATTCAGTTATAATTAGTCACCATGCCACTCCTGCTCAACAAACTTCAGTAGCTCTGTTGCTTCTTAAGTTAGGAACACCCCAATTTAGCATTTAAAGCCCTTTACAATCTAATTCAAGCCTGTTTTTCCAGGGTGATAAGACTTCACTCTCCCTTACACAATTCTCCATTCCAGCAAACGTAGACTATTTGCTGTTTTCTTTACACATCATTCTCTCTCTCATGTCTATGCTTTTGCACAAGTAGTAATCTCTCATACCTGGAATGCTCTCCCTCCTTGCCTCCATGTCTTAAAACACCTATCAGTGCTGGGCTCCAGTGCCTCCTCCTAGAAGAGGCCTTTTCTGATGCCCCTAATCGTTACTCCCCTTTCCCCATTACTCTGTATTATTTTGTATTTACTCATTTGTGTCATCTATGTTGCCCTTCCTCTCCTTATCCCCATTTCCCTGAGGAAAGAAACACTCCCGTTTTTGTATTACTCTTTCCAGCATCTAGCCCAGAATCTGGCACACAGGGGGAACTTAATAAATATTTAATGAATGAACTTGAACCTGTATACCCTTTAGATAGACTATGAATGTGAAATTGTAACACTGGAGTTCACTCTCCTGTAAAATGGGAATACAACTTCTATTTAATTCAATTCAACAAACATTTACTAAGCTTTAAATTTATGCAAGGCACTATACTGGATGGAATGTGGTCTAAGGGCAATAATAGTTAGCTGGCCTGGTGACTAGACTCAAGAGTGCATGAAGGACAGATATGAAATTAGGAAAGGGAGGTGGGATTCAGTTTCAGAGGGCTTTAAATACAAGGTTGATCACTTTATACTTTATCTTAGAGTGTGTGTGTGTGTGTGTGTGTGTGTGAGAGAGAGAGAGAGAGACATTGATAGGTGTATCTTGTCACAGCTGCTTGCAGATGCTTCCATAAAACTTGCTTTTCACCTTTAGAAGGGTTAACAAACTCTCCACTAATGCATTCTAAGTTATGGCTCAAGTAAACATATGAGAAAATTCTTGTGCCTTTTGGTAGCAGGCCTATAATGGCAGACCTGTCTTTTTAGATTATAGTCCTTTAAAGGGTTAACTGTAAATTAACCTTTTTCTGGGGAAAACTGACAGCTTAATATTGATGGAGGCTGAGGTCAGCTACTCATGTAGGCTGTGTATGTAGCCTAGAACACTGTCTTAGCCTTCCTGTCTGTCTCCGTTGTGACCCTGAGCTCTTTGTGCCTTTCTGTATCCTATGAGTATGTAGGATCCCAAGTGTCAGTCTGGCTTTTCAAGGACAGGTGTTCTTACCACACTTAGCCCTCATTCATAACTTCTCTACTGAAGCTGTCATCTTTTCATTTCACTTAGGCCCTTTGATGTTGACACCTGCTCTCTTCTGAACCTTTGACCTTTGCTGGCTTGCCCCAAGCTCATCACAAAGTGATATTGCTAGAGCTCAAATCCATCTCTACTTTTCAGATGACAGTCATTTTATTTCCACTCAATTAATAACACTACATGCCATTTTTGTAGCACCTTTTGATTTATTTATAAAGTCCTTTACATATTTCTTGATCCTTTCAACAATCTTAGCACAGTATTTTGTACACCATAGGTGCTTAATTTAATATATGTTAGTTGAATTGATTTGAAAACCCCCATTTGGTGGCCAGTATAGGGAGCATCCTTATTTTATAAATGTGGAGACTAGTGCAGAGAAAGTGACAAGTTCAAGGTTACATAGGGTTGCCTCATATGTGGAAGAGGCTTGTGCAGATTTAATACTTTTACCACTCTTTCGTCTTTTGATCTTAAACTTGGTGGAGGATAAAGCTAACCTTACAGTTTCCCTGTACCCCTTTCCCTGCTCCTTTCTGGTGTTTAGTGGAAAGCACTAGGTTTGTAGTCAGAAGACCTAGCTTCAAATTTCTTCTCAGCTACTTATACGTGCATCAGCTTAGGTGAATCATTTCCCTATTCTGAGGCTCAGGTAGTAAAATTGAGGGTGTTGGTCTAGATATCTCTAAGTTTGTCCCTTCAATCCCTAAATCCTTTGAAATAATGTAAAGTAGGAGCTTAGATTGGTTTGTCTCATACCGATTGTGGATATTTCTTTGCCTCTTTCAGGGGAATGAAGATTTTGAGACGACTTTGCTGGAAAAAGAAACCCTTTTAGCACAGTTGCATGCTGAAAATCGGAGGAAAGATACTGAGAACCATAAGCTGCAAAGAACCATTGAAAAACTTAACCAAGACATAGATGATTTCCAGCATGAGAGGGAGAAATTGGAGAAGGAGTTGGATGAAGCCCGACGACAGAAGAGTCATGGAGACAAAACCATCAATGTGGTTATCACTTCTTGCCTTTTAGTGGGGGGTCTCATGGGGGTGCAGTCATTAGCGGGTTTTTACGTTGTTTCATGTTTGTACCTTTTTTTTTTAGAATCTCTTAACACAGGGTTATTGAGCACCAACAAATAATAACTTACATTTCTAGAGCATGTTAAGATTTACAGTGTTTCCTTTACAACAGCCATATGAGACATAGTATAAGTAGTATTAATTTTTTACCTTACAAATGAAGTATCTGAGGCTTCAGGATGTGAAATGACTTGACCATGGTCACATAGCTAGAAACTCTTAGAGCAGATTCTTGAGCCACTTGACTTCAGTGATTTTTGATGTTGTCAAGTAGGATATGATTGCATTAAGAATTATCAGTAACATTGACTTTTGTTGTATAATATCTCTCTTCACATCAATAGCTCTTAAAGTGCATGCTATAAAATTTTGGAAACATTATTGCTGATAAAAGGAAATTTGTAAAAAAAAGTTAATATAAATTTCACTTACCATTTGGTATGTAGTATGGTGAGTATAATATTAAAAAAGTATAAATGAAACACCTTTTATACTTAAACACTTACCTAAAAGCCCATCGGGTCTTAAACGCAAAAAGAACTCAACAAAAGTTGCTTTTATTATTGAGAGGAAGCTGTGCCTAAGCAAGTTTCTTGACTCTCATAGTATGGCTAGCTTCACCATTTAGTGTGCTTCCATTCCTCATGGAAAAGAAAATTGTGATGAGCACGAAAGGTTAGAAAGCTGCTATGTTATAGAAGCTCTGGAGAGAGTCAGCAAAGTGCAAATAAATGGCCTGGTTGGCAGCCTGATGCTGTGAAAGACCATGAGAGTAACATCTGGGAGACTTGAGGTTAAGTCTTGGATTTGGTGGTAGAATCTTGAGCAAAAGTTAACTGACTGTTTTAAGTCTCAGTTTTTTCGTTTGTGTAATGAACTGGTTGGACTAGATCAGGCTTTGGCAAATTATGGCAGCCAGTTTTTCTATGGCCCACGAGCTAAGAATCGTTTTTACATTTTAAAATAGAATAAAACTAGGTTAAAATACATAGAAACCATTCTTATCTCTCAGGCTGGACAAAAACAGGCCGAAGGCTGGATTTGGCCTATGGACTGTAGTTTGCCAACCTCTGTCCTCAATGTCTGCAGGCTATTTTGATCTCTCTTCTTTATGCTTGACTCTTTTGTACCTTTCCATCTCTAGTAGTCTATAATTCTCAAAAGAATAAAAAAAGTACTAATAATTTCTGATATTTTTTATTGCCATTGGTTCACGTGTATCTAATTTGAAATAATTTGTCAGTCCAAAAAAAAAAAACCCCAGCAATCTGAATGCAAATACCTGTGTCCTTTTAAAATGGTTGTTCTTGATTATCCATGTTTCAGTTAGCACTTAAGCTCTCTGAGTCTCGGTTTCCTCATTTATAAATTGAGTATTAGAATATTTACACTGTGTCACTCAAAGGGATGTTATAAGGGATAGATGAGAATACATGTGTATTTGTAAAAAATAGAAAAGTGCCACCTAAATTTCAGCTGTTACCAGGAGGGAGTTTGTGAGCCTCTGAGGTGAGGGTGCCCATTATTGTGTGATTTTCTAAGGACAGGATATGTATGTGAAAACATTTGTGAGTGGTGCAAAACAGTATGTAAAATAAAGTGATATTTGGTGCTATAAAAGTTGAGAAAGGCAAGACCACTGTGGGCTTAGAATAGTTGGGGAATATGGGTTCTGCGCTAGTCCTGGAGGGATGGAAGAGATTGGTACATATGCATTACTGGCCTAGGCAGAGATATGCAAAAATACCGTATCAGAGCATCCATAGTAGTTGTTGCTTGATTTCTGTATTATATTGTTTGATGAAAGGCCTTATAGTTTAATGGAAAGAACACTTGGGGGGAGCCAGGATAACTGTTCTTTACCTAGCTCTGCCATGAACATGTGTTCATGGGAAGCACTCTTCTTTGCTTCTCAGTTTCCTTATCTGTAATGAGGAGTTGGGTTTGGTGTTCTCCAGTGTCTCTTTCAGCTATTAGTTTTTGTCTTTTTGTTGTTCTAACATTCTGTATTTTATGGTTGCTTTAAGCAACCCTATCTGTCGTCTAATGTTCCTTCTAGCCCTACAAATCTGAAAGCTCTGTGGAATGTTGTTTTTACAGGAAGATAGAATTTGGCACTTTATTTTCCCTTTTGAATAAGTTTTCTTACAGTGTAGGTTAATGCTAAGATCTTTACTTAACTTCTGCTGACCTAGTGTTTTCTGAGTTTGCTCATGTCTAGAACATTCAGTATTTCATCCCATTTCAGCAGTTCTGCATCTGTCTAAAGCAGAACTGCTTAGCTTTTTTGTCAGTCTGGTGAAGTTTATGGACCCCTTCTCAGAATATTTTTAAATCCATAAAATAAAGTACTTAAGTTTACCAAGGAAACCAATTACATTGAAATAGTTATCATAGTATTAAAAAAACAAGTTCACAACCTTGAGGTTAAGAATCTCTGTAGTGTCCAGGAATCTTATGTTGACCAAGCTGAGAATTGAAGCCCAGCGATTCATGCTTGGGAAATGGCATGAAATCTTTCCATTTAGCCAAGGTTTTTGTTTTGCATGCTGAATGCAGCAGGAGAACACAGTTCTTTAGATTTATCTGTCTTATCAGCTTGTTTCACTTAACTAGGCACTTTAATTAACTAAAGAGCCTCCTACTCACCAGATGTTGTTGCATGTGGATTAAAGGCAAGACCTTTCAATGACCTATCCTGTTGTAGGCAAAGGAAAAGAGGGATTTGTTTCTTTTATATGCCAAGAAAGGCCTTATAGACTCTTCTTGGAGTGATGTCTGTGACTCTTGCCCTTTAATGACATTCTTGTTCACTAATATAGAAACAAGGAGGAAAGGAGAGGAGAGGTCCCTTTTTCCTAGTAATACATGTATTTCTGTGCCAACTTCAGTACAGGTTGTGAGAACATCCAGAAGCTAGGATTAGAGCATGGGTCTTGTGACTTCCAGTCCTTTTTACTTTCCACTCTACCATGCTGTTGCATAGAGCAGGGCTGTCCAAAAGACAGGCTGTGCACCCCCATGCGGCCCTCCTGTGTCCACCACAAGCATAGGAATTGACACAAATGCTTTAGTTAAAGCACTTGTGTCAATTTCCACACCCGTAGTAAACACCGGCGGGCTGCATAAAATCGCCCTGCGGACGGGGCGCACTTTGGACAGCAAATAGAGAAATAGAGTAAATTTTCATTGTAAGACCCTCTGTTCATGTCTTCCTTGTAACCCACAGAGGCAAGTGATAAGGAAGCAGGTCAAATAGCAGTTCCTTGAATGTGTCCTAGATTCAGTACACATTCATTGTCAGTTCACATAGCCATGGACAGTGCACGTGATTAGAAGTTAGGGGGCCCAGATTCTGGTTCTAGCTTTGTAACTAACTGGCTGTGCCAGTTACTTGTCTTTTAAATGTTAAATGAGTTCCCGTTAGATAATTTTGAAGGACCCTTCTATGTATTCTATGTTTTACTTTCACTATTATCTGTGCTCTAATGTTCAATGTTATGAGGTTGTTTCTAGTTCTAATGGTTTATATTTTTATATCCCAACATTCTATGTTCAAAGGTCCCATCTAGATCTAACATTCTCTGATTCTCCTTTAATTTTCACATGTAGTCTTGGATGTTATGATCTAATTTTCATTACAATGACCCTGAAGCCCCACAGTGGCCATTAGTGTGCAGTGTTCAAGAAGAAGAGTGAACTTATGTACTTTAAGATGATTTTCAATAGCCCCAAGTTTAAACAAACAGCAAAACCCCACTTAACTTGAGCCATTTTATCTAATCTAAATTTGATTTTATCAAGCTGGCAGGTTTCTAGCCATTAGATCAATATATAACTGTCTTTTCTTATGGTCTCTTTTTTAAACCAACCTGAAAAATAATATGGGAGTACCTCTCTTGAAAAGAAGCTTCTTAAAAAGAAAATTTAAAGCATTGTTGTTATGTAATTTTATACCACCAGAGGGACCCAAATCCCTAAGTTCAGGAGCCTTCTTTTCATTCAGTAGTTCCTGATCTGTTTCTTAGCATCACTTAGTGTCACAGCTTCTTTGTGCTGGAAATGGGGAGCTGCCAGAAATCACACATCCTTGGCTCCCGCTGAAACTTTCACTTGCCTCTTTGCTCTGATGTCTGGAACGAGAGAGCAAGGACAAATGATGCTTATCCTGTGTGAGTGAAGGGGAGTGCCTCAGCTCTCTCAGATGTGATCTTTTGCAGTGGTTCTCAGTATTTGGTGCTGGATGGGAGCAAGTCATGTTGTTTTTCTTCTCCCTTTTAAGCAACATTTATTAGAAATCAGTTTAGAGAGTGTTCCCTTGACTGTCTTATAATGCCCTCATCTGTCACTGGAACCTTTGTCATCTTACCTGACAAGTGCGTTCTTCAACACTTGGCTGTTGTTGCTCTGGAGAGGCATATCTGCTGGCTGAAGACCAACAATCTAATTAAAGTTGTACCCTTCACCCGGCTGGCTAATCTAGCGTACTTTGATGGGGAGCAGTTTTAATTTTAGGGCAGTTAGACTCAGAATACCTCTAGTGTGCATTTCTCACACTCCTGCTGGTTGATGGATTTCTGGAAATAAGATCGTGACAACATTAGGAACATCTTTTGGCAAATAATCATCTACATATGCCACCTTAAAAAGTGTTTTTTGCATTTCTGTTAACTGTGTATCAGACCACAAACCTGAGGAAATGAGCTTTAACAAAGGTTAAAAACTTCCTTCCTTGGCTATTTATATCAGGTATGTAGCTATGGCAATCAGAATTTTCCCAGAATAAGGTGGTATTTAATGATAAATTGGAGGAATTTCAGTCATGGCAAATCCTAGCCTCTTTTAAGAGGCACCTAGCCCCTTCTAAGTTTCTGGGTGCCAGGTTAGGTACATATTAAGTGTATGAGAGTTACTAACTCAAAACTACTGCTACTGCTACTCCTCCTCCAACCAATAATGATAGTAACTAGCATTTCTGTAGTGCTTTAATGTTTACAAAAAATTTTCTTCACAATAGCTTCATAATTTAGATAGTGTAAGTATTATTACCCTTGTTTTTCAAGTGAGGAAATTGAGGGTCACAGAGGTGAAGTACCTTGCTTGTGGTCATATGTGCCATGAAAGTCAGTGTCATAGCAGAGCCTTGAGCCTACTGTATCCCTTAAAGCTTAATCCAGTGGAAGTGCAGACTTGTCTTTCTTGTGGCAAGTTACCACTCAGTCAGCGCACGGCACTAGAAGCTGGGGTTACAAAGCAAAACAAAAGCACAAAACCAGTCCCTGTCCTTAAGGAGGGCACCAGTCTACCATCATCTAGTCAGCACATCTAATTAATAAGTAAGATTTCCTGAGGTCCACATTCACTAATCAAGGCAAGAAAAAGTAAATTTCCTGCCCCAGCATCCATAGTAACCTCTGTTCTTCACAAAAGGACCTCTCTGCACCTTTCAAGCTATTTTTTTCCCCAGACTGAGCTAGTCAAAAGCACTTTTCTTTGGAGTAATGCTGAAGTGTTTCATTGGTCTGTGAGAAGGGATCAGCAAGCATTTCAGATGCCAACATCATCTTTGAAGAGTCTCCTATCAGCTGATGCTATCTCAAGTTGGAATGGCATCTTTTGGGGTATGGTGGGACATTGAAGGCTAGAATCTTGTGTCCTGTTTTTGTTTCTGAATATTGTTATAACAGAAGAGCTTCAGAATGACCAGTGTAAGATTATTGGATTGTGGATTTTTTTTTAAGTTAGAAGATGCCTTAGAGGCCATTTGTTCCAACCTTCTCCTTGTATAGATCAATAAACTCAGGACCAGAAATGTTAAATAATTTACCTAAGGTCACACAGTTACTAGAGAATCTAAGAACTGTAGGAAACCTCAGAATCTTGTCTAAACTTGGTTAAACATTCTTCCTTATAGCGTTGTTGACAGCTGGTTATTTAGCCACCGCTTAAAGATCTCCATCAGAGGTAACAAGTAGTAGAGCCATGATTCAGGCCTAAGTCCTCTGTTAGTCTGGGCCACATTCCTTTACACCACTTTCCCACTTTGTAAGCCTTGCTGATCTCCCTTTTTTCTACCTCTATCATATTTATGGTCTTTCTTACACAGTTGGTTTTATTCTAGCCTATGTACCACTGAAGTCTTACTCTGGGACTTCTCATAGTGGGGTGCAGATGGACTTGTGTTCTTAGATGCTGTCCAAGTGGAACAGAAGCTCTGGCAGGTTCCACAAACTGGAAGGGCTTTGGGTATAGGCCAGTGATGGGCTGTTAAACTGTGTCACCTGAGGACCAGCTTAGATCAATTCAGAGAGACTCACTATAAAGGTGGTTGCAGGGTGATGAATTTTTCAATCACAGAAGATCATCTACTAAGTCATGGTGGGGTTGTAGTCTGTATTGGAGGACTTTTGGGGGGTACTCACATTGAGGAAATCTTTTATCTTTGAAGAATTATGGCTGTTTTTGTGTGTGTGTGTGTTAGTCTTCTCTCCAAATCACTTTGTAAGCTTCTTGAGGACAGAAGCCATATCTGACAGTTCTTCCATGTAATAGTACACATTTTAATGGTGTCTGCAGATTGCTTTCTTCATTTCAGTTCTATGTGGTCAGTGATGTTTTATTATTCTCATTTTACAAATGAGGAAATTGAAGCTGGGGGTTGTGGTGGCTATAATTGGCCAATAGAAATTGCTACTAATTACATGGTAGAGTTGGGATTTGAACTGTAGGTAGGTCTATTGCTCTTTCCCTTTCACAGTGCTTTCTTTTCTTCTAAAGTACCTAATGCAGAGCCAGGTACTTAGTGGATATTCACTAAAGACTTATGGACAGACTCATTTATTTCCTACTGCTTAGGTGGGGATAATTTCAGAGGGTATCTTAAAATTAATGATAGTTCTACGGAGTGAATTTATGTGCAAATATTTGAAGGCAACCCCTGAGAAGAACGGCCAACTTTCTGACAGAAACTTGATAAGATAAAATTTGATGGATGAAAAACTTCCTCTTCTTTACCTGACCAAAGATAAAGTTTAACAAATTCAGTTTAGGAAGAAATCAAGGATATGGCCTTTTATTTCTTATGTAAATATACAAAACTCCAGGATCCTATATGTATGTATGGTCTCTTTTCAAATTTGGTCTGTAGTTCTAATTTGTTAAGAGACAGATGCAGCATTCAAAACTTTTTCTCTTTTGGTTTAGAGTTTTCTAACAGGGTATTGAAATGGAATTTCTAGGAAGTATGGGAAATTTCAGTTGTTTACTTAATGTTATTTTCCTGAAATCCAGGTGTAACATGCATTGCTTTGAAGTGGAATTTAGGAATGAAATCTTCTTGGATAGGACCCAAAATAGGCCAGTTTTACGTCAAAGTATCAAAAGGTCCTGTTTCATGTTGGATGGACTGATTTTTAAAGGCTAGGCTAGTTTTCATTAATCTCCCAGAATTTTACTTTGTAAATCAAATAGATATTTATTAAGAATTTACTATGTACTCAGCTCTAGGTGTGCTACTGTTGGGGTAAGGAGGATGACACATAGAAAAGTGCAAGATATGATCTTAGCCTTTAGTTAAGCCCAGCTGAGGAAGTAAGACCAAGAGACATTGAAACAGTGGACTATGGAAGACGCTGTAATTAAGTGTTGAAGAGCAGAAGTCCTGAAGAAAGGAAAATCAGTGAAAGGTGGAATAGTTAGGGAAAATTTCATGAGATAAATGGGACTTGAATTGGGCCTTAAAGGACGTTAAAGATTTGGCTGGATAGAGAAGAGATGAGAGGGCATTCTGGGGAAGTGGAGGCACAGAGGTAGGGGAGAACATCGTGGTGCGGCTTCTGTGGTAATTTTATGGTCATTATCGGAAAATGCATTGAGAGGAGTAGTCATAACATTTCAGTGTTTTGGTATAATTCGAGGTCATGAGAATAGCGGCTCACATTTCTCTAGTGCTTTACAGTCAACATACAACTTTCTTATCAGCACCTTTAGGAGATGGTAATACATATTCTCCACACCGCCCCCACCCCGGCCCCATTTTACTGGTAAGGCATCTGAATCCCAGAGAGTTGAAGGGACTTTTCCAAGTTCACTTAGCTAATAAGTGGTAGAAGTAAAACTCGAATGCAGGTGTTCAGGTGATCATGAGAACTGAAAGAGACTCTAGAGATCATTTAACCTGCTCCCCCTTCTCCCCACCTATTTTATAGATTAGGAAACTCTACTTGCTTAGGGTTGTAGATCTGGCAGAGCTTAGATTCAGATGTAGATCTCCTGCTTCCTGGTCCAGCTTTCTTTCCACTATACCTCTCCAAAAGAGAACATTTGATAGTAATCTGAGGTTATCACCTTTTGGGAGAAATGAGTCTGATTATTGCTTTTTATTTATTGAATATGATTTTTCTTTTTTATCCATTGAACTTAGTAAGTCCCTACTTTGTACAGAGTATTGTGTTAGCCATTCGAGGAGATGCAGAGTTTAGATAAAAAATAACTCCTGTCCTAATAGAATTCAAAATAGAGCTCTGTCAACTTCCTGTATGAACTGGAACAGGTTACTTCTGTGGGTTCCGTTTTCCTCACCTCTTAAATGAGGGTATTTGACATGAAATCTCAGTATGGTTTTGGGTATCGTTCTTCAGTTGGGAGAAAATTATAATTTGTTTTGACGTTGATTATTCTTGTTGGTCAACGAGCTCAGTTGTGATGGTGGTACTAATGAATCCGGGGTCATGGTGGGGAGGACTAAGGACTACAGTACATATCTAGTGATTATTTTTAAATCTTTTAATTATCCTTTTCTGCTGATTGATAAAAATGGAATCTCTAAAATATCAATATTCAAATTGATTACTGGGAGCCTCAGTTTAATTCAGAGTTGTTTGTATGTAAGTTTGAGATTGAGAAGGCAGTATGGCATAGTGGAGAGAACACTGACCAGGGAATCAGGAGACTTAAGTGGACATGTAGCTCTTTATTAATTTATGTGGTCTTGGATAAATCAGTTTTCCTCCGTGGGCCTTAGTTTTCCCATTTGCAATGAAGGGGTTGGTCTCTAAGGCCTTTTCTTGCTCTAACATTCTGCGATTCTAGGTTTGATTAATTTTTCCCAGAAAAATCTTTTGTTAGACAATCATAGATTTCCCCTTTGACCTAGACAGCATTACTCATATAAATAAATGTCTTTGGTCTATATATGTGACAGGAAAAGAAAACATGAATATCTCATTTCAGTCCACATTCTCATTACTAGAAACAGAAACTCGAAGTACAGTCTTTGCATACAGTGGACAGTGTGTTACTCTATTATCAACAACACCTGGAAGAAGAAAACTTGTATGTCGCTGTTGTGAAAACTCTGATGGTGTTGTGTTAATGAGAAAAGTGTAGCGCTACATTAATGCATTTTATTTAAAGGGGATGAAGTTCCTTAATCTAAGTGGTTGAATTAAAATTTTAAAAATCAAATGAAAAGGAAGGAGGAACAAATTGGTACTGAGTACCCACACAATAGAGGTTGAACCAGCCATCTAAAGTAAGGTACTGATGTAAGTTTGCATAAAGAAAGGAATAGAGTCCAGAAAATTGTTTAAGTGGATTTGTAATTACTACACACATGAAGAGCACACATTCTTTATTTAATGTGTTATATAAACATTTTTAAAATTAAAAGGCAAAAATTGAATGATCTTTCAAGGACAGCATACAAATTTATTGCAAATATAAAGAGCAACATAAATTGCTTAATAAAGTATTTTGCATTCCTTTCAGTTCTTCCTAACAACCTTAGGAGAGGTAGATGTGAATGATTTCCAGTCTATTGCTAAGCAAATTGGGGTCATCTTGTAAGTTGGTGACACAATGAAGAATTGAACCCATACCCTTCTGACTTCTACCCTTTTAGATTATTGAATCTATCTGCATTACTATCTTGGTTTTCAATCAGAATGATGTCCATTGGAATATGGCATATTTTGAAGGGTTTGTGGTATTATAGATTTAAGAATGTGTGTCTTAATTACAAAAGGATTTCTAGCTAAGATATTTTGAGTACGCATTATAGAACATACCTAGCTTTGAAGTATGTGTATCAAAGAGACATCTGTTTATGGAAGGAAGAATATTTTTTAATAGGAAAGAATTGTTATTAGAAAAATTTGTTCATGAATTCCTCGCTGTTCATTCAACAAACATTTATTGAGCATCAAAACAACACCTTGTACTCTAGGTACTGAGGCTAACACAAAGATACCCACCCCAGTGGGTAAAATAGATTACAGAGTTATCACTTACAATGACTTGTGTGCAAAAAGTGACATAAAAGAGCATACCAAAAACATCTGTTTGGAAAAGGAGATGGTCCACGTGGGGGGAGAGAGGGATAGCCAATAGCTTAATGCTTCTCTGCTTCTTGTAGAATGTTGAAGAATGTGGAGGAAAGCCTCTAGTGGATTGGGTAGATGCTTTAGAGGATATGAAAGTATATGGGCAGGAATCTCATAGGAAGAGAAGAGGTAGATGGATGGTGATCTGCCTTTTGAGTGAGTGCCCACATCAGGGAGATTATGGATATGTTTAAAGTATTGAACCATCATGGTAAGCCATGCATGCGGTAAAACTGCTAGATCCCAATGTTTGATTGAAAGCCTTCCAAGTGGCTTGAGTGTTAGAAGTGCATAGTTTGCTAGTTTTTTTTTCTTTTTAACCTTGCACATAATAACTCTTCTTTGGCCTTTGGAGCTTTCAGATCCTTTTGTAGCATTAACAGCATGGATGATCTAAAGACTTATGAGAAAAAAAAATGGTATTAAAATCTGGAGATGGTCAAGAACAGAAATTTCATGGTCAAAGCAATAGAAAAAAATTTATTTGGCAGAGTTTCTCTTAACATTGCATAGATACCAGTCAAGCATGAATGCTAATATACTTACTATATATCCCTTGCTCTTGCCACATAACCAGTCTGTCTTCTTTTCCAATCACATGTCTCTCTGATGACATCTTTTTTTTTTAAATTAATTTTTTTTTATTTTTAGTTTACAACACACGGTTCTACATAATTTTGAGATCCAGATTTTCTCCCCTCCCTCCCCAAGACGGCATGGAATCTCATATAACTACCATGTATAACTTCGCATTGAATTAATTTATACACTAGTCAAGTTGTGGAAAAGAATTATGACCAATGGGGTGAATCATGAGAAAGAAGAGACAGAACCAAAAAAAAAACAAACCCAAAAACAAAAACAAAAGAGAAGAAAAAAGGCAAGCATGAAGTGTGCCTCAATCTGCATTCAAACTTCACAGTTCTTTCTCTGGATGAAGATAGCATTCTCCATCGTGAGTCCCCTGGAGTTGTCCTTGCACCTTACGTTGCTGAGAAGAGCGAAGTATGTCAGGGTTGGTCCTCACAGAATCCATATATCTGTGGTTGTGTACAATGTTCTCCTGGCTCTGCTCCGCTCACTCAGCATAATATCGTGTAGGTTTTTCCAGATTGTTACGAAGTCCGTATCATCCCCATTTCTTATGGCACAATAGTATTCCATTACTTTCATATACCACAGCTTGTTCAGCCATTCCCCAATTGATGGGCATCCCTTTGATTTCCATTTCTTGGCTATCACAAAAAGAGCTGCTATAAATATCCTTGTACATATGGGTCCTTTTCCCGCTTGTGTGATTTCTTTGGGATACAACCCTAGAAGTGGTATTGCTGGGTCAAAGGGTATGAACATATCTACAGCCCTTTGGGCATAGTTCCAAATCGCTCTCCAAAATGGCTGGATCAGCTCACAACTCCACCAGCAATGTAACAATGTTCCAATTTTCCCACATCCTCTCCAGCATTTGTTATCCTCTTGTTTTGTTATTTTAGCCAATCTGACAGGAGAGATGTGGTATCTAAGAGTTGTTTTGATTTGCATTTCTCTAATCAGTAGTGATCCAGAGCATTTTTTCATATGCCTATAGATAGCTTTAATTTCTTCCTCTGAAAACTGCCTGTTCATATCCTTTGACCATTTCTCAATTGGGGAATGGCTTGTATTCCTATATATTTGGCTCAGTTCCCTGTATATTTTAGAAAGGAGGCCTTTATCAGAGAAACTAGTTGCAAAGATTTTCTCCCAATTTTCTGCTTCCCTCCTAATTCTTGTTGCATTGGCTTTTTTTGTACAATTTAACATAATCAAAATTATCTATTTTGCATTTTGTAATGCTCTCTATCTCTTGTTGGGTCATGAATTCTTTACTTTTCCATAAATCTGATAAGTAAACTATTCCTTGCTTTCCCAAATTACTTATAGTATCAGATTTTACTCCTAGATCGTGAACCCATTTTGACTTTATTTTGGTGTATGGTGTGAGATATTGGTCTATGCCCAGTTTCTGCCCTACCATTTTCCAATTTTCCCAACAGTTTTTGTGAAATAGTGAATTATTAGCCCAGAAGCTGGCCTCTTTGGGTTTATCAAAGAGTAGATTGCTAAACTTGTTGATTTCTCCTACTTGTGTGCCTATCCTATTCCACTGATCCACACCCCTATTTCTTAACCAGTACCAGGCAGTTTTGATGACTGCTGCTCTGTAGTACAGTTTAATCTGATGACATCTTTTATGTGACTTATTTTGTACTGTTCTTGGTTGGTAATGTTTTGGCCTATCCAAAATCCAGCTGGTGCTTCTCTGTCTTTCTTTATGTTAACTTTCCAGTTTAATTCTTCAGAGACCATAGTATTTCATGATTTACTGCTTTACAGTATTGCTGGAAGAATGTTGTTAAAAGAGTCGGGACTTTATTTTAGGGAGAAATTTGGAGTTATTAAAAGTATATTGCAATTTCTCAAAATTAATCCAGCCCACTATTCAGTTTGATTCTGGGCCCATCTTGTTGTCCAAGCACAGTGTCTAACACATAACATCCTGTTGGGTAAATGCAGTGGGCTGCCTATCTAGCTGCATGTGGTAGACTAGACCAGGGGTGGCAAATTTAAATAGAAATAGAACCCTGAGGGCTGCATATTGACTTAGCAAATCACAAATGAACAGTGTCACTGTATGTTGTGGTGTATTTTAATTTTTGTTTTGGTTAAACGTTTCCCAATTACATTTTAATCTGGTCCAGCCTTATTAGTTTGACACCTCTGGTCTGGGTAATAGGTCTTCTTCATCTACTTGTTTTTGTTTTTCAGTGTGGAGAGCTATGTTCACTTCTTTTGAGAGAACATGGATTTCTGCAGTGCTCTAGGGCTTGATACATCCAGTATCACGTCATTTGAAGACAGGAGTTTCTAGACGACTTTGTCATCTATATGGAATCCTTCATTAATCTGGGCTCTGTGTTTGACCATGCCCTTGGTACATAGTTTTGGCATGCATGCATCTCTTCGTTTTATGCCTCATTTGGTTTGAAAAATCCAAAAGTTGATGAACAAAGTGATCAGTGTTAAGTCTTTAAATTAAAGTTAAATCTTTTTGATGTATGCATGGGAGACAATTTGTTGGAGGAAGGCCGTGGCATTTCAACTCAAACACCATTTAAAAATAGGCAATAAGCAGTAACTGCAGTGGGCTTTTATATCCTCTACGCTTTTAATTCATTTATACTACTGTAACACATATAACCACACATTGTCAAGAGAAGTAGAAGGTTGCACTTTGCATTGATACCTTCTTCTCTATCTTCCCCCTCCCCCCAACGTACCCCCAGGGTTTACAAGAAAGTATAAGATTCCAGCAGAATGAGGGTGCATAGATGTGTGGTACTCTGCATTATTGGAAAGAGTACTCCAGTAGATGAGATCACAAGTCCTTTGAAATGCTGTATAATATACATTTCAAGAAATTGGGGATAACATCAACTAAGGTGAAAGTCGGCTTTGGCTGTGTTCTTATTTTTTTCTTCATTTTTAAATTAAATTTTATTTTCAGTTCTAAATTCTCTACTTCCTCCTTTCACACCTATTGAGAAGGTAAGAAAAACAAAGCCCCTTACAAATACGTAGTCATATAAAACAAATTCCTGCATTACCCATGTTTCCCCCCCCCAAAAAAAACCCCACCAAAAAACCCCAAAACAAACCAAATAAAAGGATAGAAAGAGAAGAAAATGTGCTTCATGTTGAAGCACGTTTGATGAGTTCATGAGTTCTTCTATCTGGAGTTGGGTAGCATGATCCTGAATCCTTCAGAATTGTGGTTGGTCATTATGTTGATCAGTTACTAAGTCTTTCAAAGTTTATTATGTTGACAATATTTGTTATTGTATAGATTATTCTCCTAGTTCTGCTCCCTTCACCTTGCTTCAGTTCATACAACTCTTAACAAGTTTATTCTGAAATCATCCCCTTCATCATTTTGTATATAACAATAGTATTCCATCACATTCATATGCCATAACTTATTCAACCATTCCCAATTAATGGATATCCTGTCAGTTTCCAATTCTTTGCCACTGCAAAAAGAATTACTATAAATATTTTCATGCTTATGGGTCCTTTTACTCTTTTTTTCTTCTCGGTTTTTTTAAAATAGTATTTTATTTTTTCTTCCAGTTGCATGTCAAGAAAATTTTTAGCATTCATTTTTACAAGATTTTGAGATCCAAATTTTTCTCCTCTTCCCTCTCCTCCTCTGTAAATGGTAGGCAGTTAGATGCAGGTTGTACGTGTATTGTCATGTAAAAAATATTTCTGTATTAGTCACAGTTGTGAAAGAATAAACAGATAAAAAAATACCTTGAGAAAGAATAAAGTGGAAAAATATGCTTCCATCTGCATTCAGAAATCATCAGTTCTTTATCTGGATATGGATAGCATTTTCCTTCGTGAGTACTTTGTACTTGTCTTGGATCACTGTGTTGCTGAGAAGAACTGAGTCTTTCATAGCTGATCATCACACAATGTTACTGATACTGTGTACAATGTCTTCCTGGTTCTGCTCATTTAACTTTGTATCAGTTTGTACAAGTCTTTCCAGGATTTTCAGAAATCTGCCAGTTCATCATTTCTTTTTGCCAATCATATTCCATTACATTCTTATATCACAGCTTGTTCAGCCATTCCCCAATTGATGGGCATTTCCTCAGTTTTCAATATTTTGCCACCATGAAAAGGGCTGCTATATTTTTGCATACGTAGGGCCTTATTCCTTTGTTATGATCTCTTTGGAATGCAGACCTAGTGGCGGTTTTTCTGGATCAAAGGGTATGCACAGTTTGGTTGCCTTTTGGGTATAGTTCCAAATTGCTCTCCAGAATGGTTGGATCAGTTAACAGCTCTACCAACAGTGCATCAGTGTCCCAATTTTCCCACATCCTCTCCAACATTTATCTTCCCTTTTCCTCTTTTTGATCTCTGTGGGTTATAAACCTAGTTAGCAGTATTTCTACATCAAAGAATATGCACGGTTTAATAACTTTATTAGCGTAGTTCCAAGAATAGTTGGAGTAGTTCATAATTCCAACATTGCTTAGTGTGACTGTTTCCTATGGCCCCTCTCACGTTTGTCATTTTCCCTTTTTGTCACCTTAGCCAATCTGATGGGTGTGAAGTGGTACCACAGAGTTGTTTCAGTTTACATTTCTCTAATTATTAGTGATTTAGAAAACTTTTTCACGAGGCTGTTGGTAGCTTGTATTTTTCCTCCGAAAACTGATAGGCAGTGTTTTTAACTGGTTAGTCTCCATTATGTAAAGGGTTCTAAGAATAGCTTTTGTAGAGGAAGATATTATTGCCCTTTATTCTGATTGCCAGATTGGGCATTTAGGCCTTGAGTGTGCTCTGTTGTTAATTTACTAAATTGTGGAAAGCTGATTTAACATTCTGTGGTATAGAAGATCAGGTCTAGGATGAGAGTACATTGAGGTAGTGGCTTACATGCTACTAATTGTATTGCTTTAGACATCATTTGTGATTCTTCTGTAACACTGGGAGAGAACTGTAATTGTAGGGTGAAGAGGGGAGAGGAGGGGGAAGAAGGATGAAGGGAGAAACAGAACAAGATAGAGACAGAGATTTCCCTTTGCTTCTTATTGCTTGTTATATTGTTCTATGGGACTGATAGAACTCGTCCTAGGAGGAGGTACAGAGTATGGATTGTGGGGGGTCAGTATCCCCAACTTCACCTCTTAGAGTGACTAGAGCAGTGGGAACCTTTATTCCAGTTTGAATGGGCATTCATTAAGTATTTGCTGTGTACAAGGCACTGTGCCAAGTGTTCGGGATACAAAGACAGAAGTGAAGCATGGTCCCTGCCCCTAAGGAGCTTACAGTCTGTTGGGGAATACATCGTACAAAGAATGAAGTAAATGCAAGATAATTTGAGGAGGAGGAAAACAGGGACTATGGAGAATCAGGAAAGTCAGGAGTGGCTTCTAGCAAATAATAGAGATCCACTTCAGAGAACTTATTTTGAGGGATGATTTTTAAGGTGATTTGTGAAATAATAATATATTACATTTTGTAGTGCTTTATATTTAGAAATCACTTTCACCAGTATTATGTCATTTGATCCTCACTACAGTTATCAATGAATAGGCAGAAATTATATTGCTCACTTTACATGGTTAGTGTCAGTAATATACGTTGAACTGAGTGATCTTAAATAAACTTGTAATATAAGATGTGACGATGGTGCCTGGCATTTACATATAGTGCTTTATGGTTTGCAAAACACTTTATAAATATCATCTCATCTTATCCTCACAACAACCCTATGAGGTAGGTGCTATCATTATGCCCATTTTACAAATGAAGAAACTGAGTCTGAGAGTTTAAGTCACTTGCCCAGCATTACTCAACTAGTAAATGTCTGAAGGAATATTTGAACTCAAGTCTTCCTGACTTTGGGCCCAGTGCTTTATCCATTATACCATCCATGGAAGCATTTTATATTTCTAGATTGATAAAAATGTTAGGCCTAGAAGGGGACTTTAGAAATCTTCTAATCCAGATGTCGGTATGGCTAAATCTGGCTACAGCTAGGAAGGGTTTTTACATTTTAAAATACAATATAACGTTGTTTAAAAATGAAAAAAAATTCTTCGCTCATTGGTGTATAAAAGCAAGCTGCAGAGTAGCAGGCCAGATTTGGCTGTCCTGGGAAAACCATTCTTAGCCCATTCTTACTTCTTGGACCAGCCATACAAAAAGCATGTGGAAGACCAAATTTGGCCCTTTTTGACTCCTGATCTATTTTAGTCCTTTCGTTGTTGTTTTTTTGTGGAGGCAGTTGGGGTTAAGTGACTTGTACAGGGTCACACAGCCAGTGAGTTTCTGAGGCAAGATTTGAACTCAGACCTTCCTGACCCCAGGGCTAGAACTCTATTCACTACTCTACCTAGCTATTCCTTTTGTTTTGCAGGCAATGAAACTGACACCCAGAAAGGGGAGATAACTGTCCATTACCACATGACTACTAGTAACTCAAAACCAAACCTTCTTTCTGCTGATCCAGTGTTGCTTTCTGTTTTAGCATGCTGCCTCTCATCAATACATTGTAAACGTCAAGAGTGTCAACAGCTCCTCTGTGGAGGCAGTGTGGCCTGGTGGGGAGAGAGCTTTCTTTGGATTTAGGAAGACTTGGCTTGAAGGGATGCCTCTAACGTACTGGCTGTATGACGTTGGGCAAATTACTTAACTTCTTAGTCCTCCTCCCACCTCCCCTTTCTTCTGTAATTCTTTAAGATGAAATTGTAGAACAGTTGCTGATCTGCACTGGTTAGTTGAAGAAGTTTGAGAGACAGGGGTGGTCCTTCCACCAATGAAATCACAGATCTGGCCAAAAAAACCCCCAAAAACCAATTCTTTGGTACTAGTGCTAGTGAATACTTCTTCCTTGGAATTTGGTTTTAATGTAATAAAGCCTTTTTACCCTAGTGTCGGGTTTCTATTTATCAAATATGACAACATGTGTATGACAAAAAAGTGGTAGTTTTCCAGTCTGTTTTTAGTGGAAAGTGTTGATACCTATTTCTTAACATTCTTTTTCTTAAAATTAAGTAAAAAAAAATGAACAATTTACCAAATACATTCTTTAGACTACTAATTGAAAAGTGTAGAAAGTTAAGCTAATGCAGATCGTTGAAATTTTTGTTAATTCCAGTTTTGTTTATTTTTTTGGTAGGACCTTAGAAATCAAGTAGAGAAATTACATGGTGAAATGATTGAGAAAGAGAAGTCAGTGGAGCAACGTTACAATGTCCTTTTGAGTGAAAGTAATCAGAAATTGCAGAGCCAGGAACAAGTTATGAAATGCTTAACAGACAGTGTCAATCAGAAGGATGTCTTGCTGCAGGTACAATGATTTGCTTTTCTTGTATATTTTATCTAATCTTTTTACTTGTGTAAGGAATGTGTTTGAAGATCAGAGTACTGGGATAGGAGGTGAGAGAGAAACTGTCCTCACTCTGGGTCTTCTTTAAGAGAAATAAGTTTTCATTTCTTGGATCTCACATGGCACTTAGAACAGTTTTCCGTACATGTATTGTGTTTTGGTTTTTATAGTATTTATATATTTTGTCTACATGGCTTATTCCTATTATGGTGGTCACATTTCCTTGTATTTCCTCAACTACTCTTGTCGCAATATTGTCTTTATCTCACTATACACAAACCTCACCACAACATCAGAAAACTGCACTATTGCATCATTGGGCTGATTGCCTTAGACCCAAGTTAGAATATTTTTACCTTGGATCTTTAGCCCCTATAACATGGTTTGATTAATCACCAACTTTTAACTTTTATAGTGTTGTTTCTTTGCCCTATAATGTAATTGTATTTAATGATCTTTTCTTCTCATTGAAGTAATTTGCAGTGTCAGGATATATCTATAAATTATAAGATCCATGATGGTAGGAACTGGATCATCGTTCTTTTTCTGTCACCCTCAGTGTCTAATCCAGTTCTGTGCAAAGTGCTTGTTTATTACCTGTTTGTTGAATTTGAATTTAACATTTTACATTACATTATATTCCAAAGGCTTAGAGCCAGAAAGGATTTCATCCAGTTGATTAAGTCCATGTTCACATTAATACAACTTCTTTTTGAGTTCTGTTTATGTGATACATCTGTAGAACTAGCTCACCCAGGGGACTAGTTATTGGGACATTTTAGGGTGAGGACAAAAGAAATTTATTGCACATGCTCACAGAGAATTATTCCTGCTGTTGACCAGAGGGGTCTGTGAAACCTTGGATTTTCCCAGCTGGACCTCAGATCTTCTCAGCAGATAGAGAAAATTTTAAGATAGTTTTTAATGTTCGTAGACACATTTTTCTAGTTTGAGTCAGGGTTTGTAATCTTCTAAAAGAGACATTTGGATTTACAGCATACAAGGAGTAAATCACAGATTTATCTTATTAGAAGTATATGTGACAAGGAATGAGTTTCTTGAAAACAGAGTAAAGCTACATTGGTAATATGGTACAAAGGAGGGTTATGTCTGTCACTCTCTGACCTTTTCTATATGTCATACTGCCATAGCCAGAGCTGTCCTTTGGGAAACCTTTCACATTCAGTGAACAGTAATTTAGTCAAAATAGAATAGAATTATGTTCATGTAATCACCTAACATTATTTAGTGAAGGGGAATTATTTCTAGAACAAGATATCATTTAAAAAAAGCAAAATATTATGTTCTTGTGACAGTTGCTTCATGTTTTTGCTGTGGTAAATACTTGAATTTGCATTCCTTGGTTTTTTTAGCAACTCGATGGGAAGATCAAAGAAAAAGATGTAGAACTTGAACAGCTTTTTAATAGGCTAAATCATCTTTTAAAAGCTAAGGAGGATCTTGAGTTGAAGAATGAAGACTTAACAGAAAAGTATGCTTCTCAACAGCTAGCATTCAAAAAAGCCCTATCCTCAGAGGTAAGCTCAATTGAATTTTACTTCTGAATTTATTTGTATTTTTAGAAGGAATATGTGGAAGCTGCTGTGATCCAAGGTGATCTCCAAATGCTTTCTTGCCACTAGTTAAACCTCACAATGTGGTAGTGAATTAGGTGGCATTATCTTCTCCATACAGATTAATAACCTTCAATCCAAGGCATTAAGACTTTGACTATATAACTTAGAAGCTGGAAAATCACCTCCTGATTAAAGGGGGAGGATACGCCTTGTTCTCCACAGGATCCCATCTTGGGAACTAAATAAATTTAAGGGTTAGTGGGCCCTTAGGCCAAGTTTTTAAACCCTTTGGTGTGAGAGGGTAGCTATACAAAGGATATTTAGGAAATAGGATGACCTATAGCATTACATTGAATATGAAGAAGTAGGAAACCCTGGAAAGTGAGGAATTATTTCAAAACAGTGCTATTTTCTCTCCAAGTTCTAGCTATGTATTTTGATGTTAGTTTCCAAACTTGAATTACTCAGAAAGTTGAGTTTCTAACCTGGTCATGTATTGGCTACTCTGATAAATCACTACAAAGCTTGTGATCCTATGTTTGAAGTCTGTTTTAACTCAAATACGCCTGGGATTTTGTATTTATTTTTGTTCTTGTCTGTCTTTGTTCCATAATAATTTTAACCTGGCTGATTTTGATTAAATTGGGTCAAACTCTACAGAACAGTTTTAAGACATTTCTAAATTGTTGTAGGTTAGTCTCCATCCTTGAAATAAAAAAGTAGCTGATGACAGTTTCCAAATGGCATATCTTTTGGTCTCTATAACAATGACCTGAATTCCATTCCTGGAGCTGAACTAATTCATCATTAAAAGCAAAAATAGAAATACACACCCAAAACAAATGTTTTATTGTTATCTGTTTTTATTTTATGGTCATTTCTAAATATTTTTCCTGTCCTGGAATTTGAAACTGTTCCTGTAACAAAGAAAAACAACCCAAAATAATTGCTAACATGACCATTTTTGAAAGCTTATGCTGCATTTTCTAGAGCTCTGCCTTCCTGCAAAGACAAGGGAGGTGGTAGGTATTTGGGGCCACAGATTGGTCAATACAGTTATTCAGAATTGGGCTTTCTTTTAGTATTCTCTTCGTTTATATGATTGTATTCACTGTGATTATTGTTCTGGTTCTGCTTAATTCACTCTGTAGCAGTTCATACAAGATGAATTCCTTATTTTGCACGCTGGGTTTGAATCAGAAATGGAATCAGGTTAAAATTTCTTTGGGAATTGTTTAACAAAATACATGAAAATATGATACACATAGATAATATAAATTTGTGATTTTCTAAGTCAGTATGTTCCCCATTTCTGTTTGACCCCACTGGGGTAGATGATTGCCAGGGTCTCTTTCAGCTAGAGCCTAGGATGCCAGTGGGAGGGGGAAAAGGAAAGTTAGAGGGGAACTTTGGTTCTGGAGGGAGATAGATGGAGGAATGAAATGGAAATGGCTTCAAAGTCGCATGGTGGTCCCAGATCTGGACATGGATTTTGCCATCTCTGAAACAAAATAAGTTATTAAACTTGAGGAATTATTTTGACTCATTTGTAGTTAATCCCATTTTTATTAGTTGTATTTAGGATGTCTGTAAAATTGTCTTTTAATTTTTGTGTGATTGTACTACCTCCCCTCTGAGAGCTACATTTCCTACGTTGTGGAAGTGACCCTGGATTCTTAATAGCTATGCTAGTAGAGTGCTGGCTCTGGTGAGCCCTAAGTTGAAAAGACTTTAAGTACAGACCTGGTAACAGCCTGTGTCTCTGATACAAGAGCCAGGCTCACTAAATTCAGAGAGGTTCATCATTAGATGTTTGGCCGCCAGGTGATCAGTTGTTTTTGGCTGGAGCAACTCATGAACAGTCTGTCAAGTTGTGGAGTTGGAATATGAGAATGGAAGGGGAGTGCCCGTCCCAGTGAAATTCACAGATCCTAGAAGTATTGAAGGAAGTTGTGCTAGTTTAATGTCATACTTCATGCTGTTCCATGTGAAACTTGGTGATATTTAGTTTTTTTGTCTTTTTCTTATATGTCTTTTGTTTCTATATCACACTAATTTCCACATATGTTCCTTCCCCTAGCCTTTCCTAATAAGCTATCCCTTGTAACAAAAATTAAAAAAAAAAAGGCAGAAAAAAATTCAGTTAAATTAACTGTCACATTGACCATGTCTAATAATCCGTGCAATATTCTGTACTGTTAAATCTCATCCTCCACCTTGGCAATGAGAGAGAAATGCATTTCCTTAACTCTTCTTTGGGGCCAAGCATGGTTATTAGAATTATATAGTATACAGTTTTGTCTGACTGTTCTTTCAGTTGATACTGTTCTAGACATTGTGTATATTATTTTCGTGATTCTGCTCTTGTTTGCTCTTGTTCAGTTCATATTTTATGTTTCTCTGAGTTTTCATATCCGCTGTTTTTTATTAATGCAGTAATATTCTATTAATGTGTCACATTTTGCCATACCCCAATCTATGTACACTTACGTTGTTTTCAGTTCTTTACTACCACAAAAAGTATAGCCATGAATATATTTGCGTATATGGTACCTTTCCTTTTGTCTTGTTCCTCCTTGGAATATATACCCAGCAGTAGGATCACTGGGTCAAAAGGGCATTTTACTAACTTTTTTTTTCCTAACTCTAGATTGCTTTTCAGCATAGATGGACTTTCATGTCTTTACAATCTGTTTATAATTATGTTTATCTTTGTATAGTCCCTCCAGGGTAGACTATCTTTCACTTATATTTACTGATTTGCTGGTTGTGAGGCTTTTGCCTCAGTTTTAATTTTTATTTCTACTATAAATGATTTGGACCAGTCTTTCATGTGACTGTTACTAGATTGTTGTTCAGGCATGTCTGACTCTTTATGACTCCATAGCATGCCAGTGCTGCCCATGAGGTTTTCTTGGTAAAGATAATGGAATGGTTTGCCACTTCCTTCTCTAATAGATTAAGGCAAAGGTTAAATGACTTGCCCAGGGTCACAAAGCTAGTAAGTATCTGAGGATATATTTGAACTCCGGTCTTCCTCCAGGCCCGGAGCTCTATCCCCTGATCCACCTACTTGCTTCCCATTGCTAGTTAGCAATTGTTTATTCATATCTATTGACTGCTTATTTTCTGGGGTTATGATTCTTGGTCCCTGTTATATTTATGTTAATTCTCTCATTGTCTTGGATGTCAGACCCTTATCAGAGATATTTAATGCAAACTTTTCCTAATTAACAGTTTTTTACCATATCCTAGCTGTATTGATTATGTTTGGTTTGAGAACTTTTTCAATTTCATGAATCTAAATTACCCATTTTTCTTCTGATCTCTTCTATCCCTTATTTGGTTAAGAATTCTTTCTCTAGTAATAATTGTGAAAGATACCTCCATCTATAATCCTCCAGTTTTTTTATATGATCTTTCATACTTGAGTTGAGTATTCATTTGGAACTTATTGTGTTTTATAATTTAAAGTCATGGTCTACCAGGGCCACATGTGGCCCCCGAAGCCCTCAAGTGTGGCCTTTTGACTGAATCCAAACTTCACAGAACAGTTGAGTTTGGATTCAGTTGAAGGGCCTGCACTTGAGGACCTAGAGGGCCACATGTGGCCTCAAGGCCACAGGTTCCCTGACCCTTGGTTCTAGGCCTATTTTTGGGAAAACTGCTTTTCAGTTTTCTTAACCATTCTTGTCAAGTAGGGATTTCCCTGATTAGTATGTGTATGTTCTTGGCCATATTTAGTTTTTAAAAATGTATGAAGTCTGTGAGATTTATAGTAAAAAATTCATGGTCAGACTAATTTTTTTTCAAATTGTAAATTTACAGAATCCTGATTTGTTACGTTGTAGGGTTTTTCTTTCTCTTTTGTGTATTTATTTTCCTTCCTCCAAAAATGTTATATTTCAGCTGTTTACAGGGAAGGTTTGATGTCCTAAATGATATGATATATATATATATATATATATATATATATGTATGTATGTATGTGTGTGTGTGTATATATATATACATATATATATGTATATATATGGCAATTTACAAGCCTTTAAGTGCCATATAAATATTTGTTTTTATTTTTATTATCATTATGATTGACATCCCTGCAGACCCAGGACACACTATAATTAGTGTCATTTGTCCTTTGTTTATCTTTATGTTAATTGTAGAAATTTGAGAATGAATGTTGGATGATAAGGAATTGAAGAACAGAGCAAATATTTTAGTGATATTTAATTTGTTGTAGTCAGAATCATAATTAGTGCAGTAGTTATTGATGTGGTGGAAACATTGTAGCTGATATGTCCTCAGGAATGGAATTAATGCAGTTGTCACAAGGCTGCTTTAAATTTATTTTTAACTTAATATCAATTTAAATTGATATATGCTTGTTTATTGACTGTCTTCTTTACTTCTGGGAAGTAATTTCCCTTTCTGCCTGAGCTTTGTTTCTTAAGATTATGGTGAACACATTGTAGTGGTTTCATTTGGGCCGTTGAAGTTTGTGTTGATGACAGACACTTGTCTCTTGGACTGGTTCATTTCCTGATTTTGATGAGGTGTAAATTCATCATCTCTTGTTCTTGCCTAAGTTTCTTGGCACTTGAATCCTTTTGAGATGAGACCTTTGGTTTAATCAGCTGTTCTGAAGAAGCCAAGTGAATTTATTCTAATGGGGTATGATTTAGTGTGTTAGAATAGGGTAATTTATGAAATGGCATCCTACATCTCTGCAGTTAATTTAGCTAACATGGGTGAGCAATTTTCTCCTAGCAAGAGGTTTACTCACTTTGGCTTACCTTAGGCTAGGTAAAATATTCTCAGGAATTCCTCTTCTAAACATTCATGTCATCAGTATTTTTTTAGACCAGACTTGTTATGGGATTTTATGATTCGACTTATCTTCTCATTGAGCAACTCCCCTTTTCCAGTGCAGATCAACACCTGCTCTCATATTTAAAGTCTTAGAGTGTTTTTGAGGCCTGAGAGTGTAAATGCTTGTAGCCATGATGTCATGGGAGGGTGGGTACTTGAACCAATGTTTTCCTGACTTCAAGATCCAGCTCTTTATCCATTTTGCCTTGCTGATTTTTATATAATCAATTTATTCATTGAATCTGAATTTTAGACTTGGAAATAAATTTAGAGATCATTTAGCCTAATCTCTTCATTTTGCAAATGGAGAAATTGAGGCCTAAAGAGGGGAAATGGCTTGCTTCTACATCATTTGTCTCCTTTACTCACACAATCACCATCTTTGGTTTGGACCCTCCTCACCTCTTAACTGGACTATTGCAATAGTCTGTTTGGTCACCCTTACTGAAATGACTCTTCCCCACTCCAATCCATCCATTACACAGCCACCTAACTGATTTTCCTAAAGCATAAGTCTGATTATGTCCACCTATTCTCTGCCCTTTTAGTCTTTTTACATATTACTCACCTCTACACATGTAATGATCTAGCCATACCTATCTAATTAAATTACTCTTCCTCACTTTTAAGATCCCCTCTCCTTTCTCTACCTTTTTACTTGCTGTCCCTAAAGTCTGGAATGCTCCCTCCCCTCCGCTTCTTTCAGGTTTCCCTCAACATTTAGCTTAAGTGCCACCTGATAAGTGAAGCCTTTCCTGATCCCAAGATCCTAGTGCTTTACTTTCCAAAATTAAATTAATTTTGTTTACGTATGATTATATGTGCTAGGTTTTCTAGTACTTGAACCCTTAGAATTTTCTGAGGAGGACCACCCACTTTTTGTTTCCCTAAAGGCTGTAGGTCACAGAGAATGATTGTTTATAGTAAAACCCTGGAGTGGATCAGAAGAGGGGGCACCAGGGACAACTCTGGTTTTCCCCCTCTCCTTACAGGTAACCTGCAGATTGTGGAGAGGAAGGTGCAGTAGCAACAACTGACTTGGTCCACCTGGTCAGTCTTAAGGATCTGCTTGTTGACTCTGCCTGGTTCTGTATATAGTGCACCAAAGCAGAAGTGTGCAGGGGCAAGATTGCAGAGCGCCATATGAAATGGAATTATTGAACATAGGGGCACTTAGAGGTGCTGAATTCCAGTTAGAAACTATGACATTCACCATGATTTCCATAAGACTGTGACATTTCTAGTAGTTTGGGTAAGGCACTTATTATGATGAAGCTGGTAGTTTAGCATTCTCAACACATAATTGGCAGCCAGTGCCTTTATTTTATCATGTAATCTTTTTGGACTAGAAATCAAATAGCATTTTCTCCTAGAATATCTTGATTCTAGAAAAGCAATAGTTTAGCAGACATCCACAGAGCATTTTCAGAGCTTTTCCCCCAGCGAGCTAATGCTTTACATAAGGCCCTCAAAATACCTGTCTTGCCATATCACTTTGGTTGGGTCGTTAATTTCCACACTTTCAAGAGTGAGGGGGCTGATAAAAAGCACTTTTTGTACTGTTGTAAAAATGATGAACAGCTGCTCAGATGGGTGAATGTTTCGTGACAGGCAAATAACAGAACTATTAGTCTTCTTTAATAACAGCTGTTTATACTTTGGATGAATAGCTTTCAGCTTCAGCTCTGTACTATATGATAGACAACTGTTCCTCACTCCTCCTGCAGATGGTGGTCTCTAACTGTTACTTAGTCCAAGATTGCCACAGTTGTTTTTCTAAATATGTATTTTTCAAATCCTACATATATGTGTTTGCATGGATGTTGTATACAGATAAATACTTTTAACAATCCTTCCTTAATATCATATGTCCATTGTTGTTTTCAGGAAAAGCAAGGCTCTGAGTATGAAGAGCTGATTCATGCTTTAAAAAAAGAGCAGCACATTTATTCTGATTTAGTAAAAGCCCTGAGAGACTCAGACAGGTAAGTGTTTTAAAATTTCACATACAAAAGAATATCTTGGAAAAATCTTGTAGCATTGGCAGTAGCAGCAAATCTATACCATTTGACATAGCAAAAGGACATGGAAAATGATGGAAGTGGTTGGACAATTACCACTTTATCAGTTTATTTAGCAATCTGATTTATTCTCTTTCTATCAAGAAGACTATGTTCTGAATGGGACATTTTGCAGCTTACAATAAAGCTATCATGCAGACTTAATTTTTACATGAGATTATTTCTTTCTCAGTTAGGGAATTCATATCTTTGAGTACAGTGTCAAGTCAGTAATACCATTCCTGCAGTTGAGAGGCCCTGGTTCTGGCCTTAGCTCTCCCATTAATTAATGGTGGGGACCTTGATAAGTTACTTTTGGTCTGTGGGTCTTCTTAAAAATAGAAGATTGGACTGGATTATTCTTTGGGTTCCAACATTCTGTGCTCTAAGGTTCCTTCCATCTCTGAAAAATTCTAGGGATTTATGTCTCATAATCTATAATAGAAGAACATTCTGGACAACTTTAAAACTCCAAGTTTAGAGGAAATGAAAATATGAAAATATGCATTTGAATTGTGTTCATTCTCAGTGTGGTCAACATTAAATATGTCTTCTTGGATATGGGCCTCTCTTGAAAGCCTTGGAGTTATCCCATCAGGGATTAAGGCAATCTTCAGGAATGTTAAGAGAAAGAGAGCAAATTTGATTTTAATTGTACAGTTTTTTCAACTAATAGTTCAAATATACTTTAGAGGACTACTGGACCATATAGGCAACTGTGTCCACCAGAATCACTTAGAGCTTTGGATTTTGCTGCTAGTTTTATGAAAAGAAAAAACAGGTCTAGGTTAGCTGGTGAGATTGTTTCTTAAAGTGTAATTGAATTCTGCCAGGGTAATTTACCAGGGGAATAACTACCAAGGATTCTTAAAAGCTTTTATGTTTATTGAATGTATGTCTTGTGGTGGGGTGCATAGTGTCTGCTACAGCGTCCTATTTTGCTTTATAGTTTATACTTTATATCTTGGATCACAAATATGGAGGGGTCTAGTTTGATAGAAACTACCTCAATTATTTCTTCTTGGGCTATATAAAAAAGGGTAGAAGAATCTCTTTTTCTTAACCTGTCAGTGGTTATCCTTGGGAAGACAGCTGCAAAGAAAATGACTAATTTTTCAGTTCATGCTTTTTAGTAAAAAGAATATTACTAATAATAGTTAACATTTATATAGTGCTTTAACATTTGCAAAACACTTTACAGAGATCATTGTATTTGATCCTCAAAACAGTCTTGTAGAAGAGGCACTGTTGTTCTTGTTTTGTAGCTGAGGAAATTGGAACGGAGAGAAGTTACATGATTTGCCCAGGATTAGACAGCCAGGGAGTATCTAGGCTTCAGAACCAGGTCTTCTGGACTCCTAGGGTTCTGTCCACTTAATACTATTCCTTGTGCTTTTTAATTGAAGAAAAACTTTTCACCCTTAGGACTGAAGAAGTTCCTACCCCCTTAAGTCATCAAAATGTGATCCTGAATTTGAAGGGACCTTAGAATGTAGGATATTAGAGAAGAGAAGCTCTTAGAGCTCTTTCTTTTAGAGATCGCTTAGCTTACCCTCTTCATTTTCAAGTGAAAAAATAAGCCTGGAGAGGGGAGAAGTGTTGCCCCAGGTTCCCTAACCAGTTAGTGGTCATAAAGAATCACTTTCCCTAGAGAAGAGAAAGAGAACTTTTGTATAGCTTTCAAAAAAGCATTACTCTTTTTGTTTGGGGGAGTATTAATGTTAGATCTAGGTGTGTATACTTTTCACCTTGTCAAAAAATAGAAGAGAGAATGAAGCAATTGTTTCTCCCAGTGCCTAATAGCAGGAGTTTAGCTAAAACAGTCTTTCTTTTTTTCTGGTAAAATTCCTCCTCAGTGCTGTGCTGTGACATGATGGTAAGATTTTCTCTCTGCCTTCCAAATTGATCATTATTATTGTCATGAGATGGAACCAGGGAAAAGTTCTGAACAGAGTTCCTTCCCTAGTAGGGAAGGCTGCTTTACAACATACAGTTCTTCAAGCAGTCAGCATAGAGGATTAGTTATAATGGTTTATTTTCATCTCAATAGACATTGATTTATGTGTGTAACTCTGTGGATGAAGAGGATAGAAATGTCTGAAGGGGGAAGTAGCAATTGCTTCTGTGGAATACATCCACAGAAGAAACAATACATGAAGGTTTAGAGAAACCTTCATGTCAGACTATGGGCTATGGCATAAGAGTAAAATCTTTTTCCCTGTTTGGAAAGAAGACTTTCTAGGTCTTTTAACATATAGTATATGTTATAATTATGAGGTAACAAACTGTGTTTGGTTTTATAATTTTTTGTATCTTGCTTTTGCAAAGTATCAACAGTGTGCAGGCCGAATTAAACAACATTTTTTCACTGCGAAAGCAGCTAGAAGATGATGTCCTGTCTTACCAGACCTTGCGCAAGACCCTAGAGGATCAAATTAATGAAATTAAGAGGCAAGAAGGTACAGTGACTTGTAAATTCATGGTTAATTAGGCCTTTTCCTGTACTCCATCCCTTTCGCTTTGACTGCTTTGCATGAACTTTGAGAACACAGGATCTACGAAAATTTTATTGATAACCCTTTGTGCTGGCCTCCATTTTGTTTTTAGTACGAGTACTCAGCTGCTTCAGCAGGCAAGGTATATGCACAGGGACCCTCTTTTTTTTTTCCTCTTGAAGGAAATTTTAGTAATTCTGTGGCACTTCAGCTGCAGTGATGATTTCAAACTGCTTACAGTTCCTACCATCAGAATTTGCTGTTTTCTGCATAAGTTACGGATCCCTGGCTCTTTGTAATCTTGTGGCTAGAGGGTCACTTTCCCAGCTGGGGAATTTTCACATTTTTACTGCGATCTGATTGACAGCCCTTGTTGAGAGGCACAGACTTTGTATACCATGATACACATTTAGAAGAGCTGATAGAGCTATGTCAGATAGATCTTTTACCATTTTGAATTAAGCCCATTGGAGACATTTCATGGTTCCTTCACCTGAGAGCAGAGTGTCATCAGAGATTTAATTCTGTTGAGGTGGGAGTGGGGGGAGATTATGATTTAGCTTTGATTAAAGTTAAATTCCAAGTGTAGATGTGTTTGCCCACGTTTCTTTAAGGCTAGACTGTAACCTATTTGGAACAGATAATTATGCAGTTGCTGCTGTGTATAGATTTACCTTCATCTTAGACTCATGCCTAAGTCATTCATGGTCTCACTCCTCTGTGAAGAATGTGGGGGCCAATGAGTGTTAAGTTTTGCCATGTAGTATAAATGCTATAACTTGGTTTACCTATAGCTTCTTCCCCTTGAGGTTTGCAGCTAATATTCTCATTATCTTAACTAAATTAGAATAACTTGAGGTCTTGCTTGTAGTGCATATTTTCAAGCACAACAATTATTGCATAAGTTATAATTCAATTAAAAAACTGGTAAGCCCAATAGGATAGGGCAAATGCCCCAAAGGAAAAGAGGGGAAAACAGTCTTCCACTCTAAAGGTACTAACTTGTTTCAAAGTGCCTCTGCTTGCCCTTCCAGAGTTAAGTCTAAGGTTGGCTTTGTTAGAAGGCTTAACTTCGTTTGTGTCACTCATCAATAATATTTCTGACATTCTTTTTTTCTCTTTTGACAGAAGAATCCATTTCATTTTATAGTGATCAGACGTCCTATTTGAGTATTTGCATTGGTGATCATGATCGTTTCCAGACAGAACATTTGTCTCTAGAAGAACTTAAACAAAGGGTATTAACTAGTGGGCTAATTTGCTCCCTATTAGAGCTGAGTTTTTCCTTTATCATTTCTAGCAACAGTCTCAGAAAAGAGACCCTAGATTTGTGAAGTCTTATTACTTTTCTCCCTCCTATTAAATAATTTTACTAAAACAGTAAAAGTTTGCATTATCTTTAAACTGGAGGTAATCATGTTAGGTTGCCAATCAGTGTTAGCATTTCTGGAACTCCTTGATTGGAAATGCCCTCAGAGTCTGTGACATTAAATTGGCCTATTAAATTGGCATGATTTATGTGATTTCAGTGTTTTGGAATCCTTAGGTAACTGAGGGTAAGTGTGATTATATTGAGCACTGGTCTCAGTTGAGTTCATACTGTGATGGTCAATTCCACTAAACTAAAAAAGTCCATATATAGCATATGTTTGTTAAGTGCTGCTTGCATGCCCAGCACTATGGTAGTTACTGTGGGTAATATAAAAGAAATAGAAATACCAGTCAGGCAGAAAATGTGGGTAATACTCATGAGGAACTTAGTCTTGTTGGGACAGACAAGATATAATACACAGAAGAACAATGACGAATAAAAGCTAGTACTTGATAACTAGTGGTTCGTACTGTGAGTTCATTGAGTTCAGCAAAAGGATAGATGAGTCCATTTCTCTTCTGAACAGTGAGACCAACCTCTTGCACTCATGGATAACCTGGTATGTGTGACTGATTTTTATGGGCCTATAGCTTCTTTCCTCTGGATCATTGTAGTTTCTTTTCTTCAAAATGCCAAAAAAACAAAACAAAACCAAAAAAAGTTCTTAATGAAAATGTACAAAAGGAGGAAGGAACAGTTTCCTAATTCAGATGTACTTATTTGCCCAGGTCCCTTGCTTCTTTTGTGAAAGAAGCCTTTTCATTTTTGTTTGTTTCCATATTCTAGATTTTGCCCATACCCTTTTTCTCTAATTCCTTTCACTCTCATTTTCTACCTGTTGAGAATCTACTCATTCTTCAGGTCCTAGTTTTAGTGCCGTTTTGTTCATGAAGTGTTCCTTGAACATTGTATTTTAGCCTTAGAGTGAGCTTCCCTCTCTCTGAGTTCCTTTAGCACTTATTGTTTAAGCCATTTATTGGCCCATCAATGCCTAAAGATGTGATAAGGTAATGAGACTGAATTCTTAACAAGCAGACAAGACAGGGAGAAGAAAGGGGAGGAAAGAAGGAGAACAGGAGGGTGAGTTTGGGGAGAGACAAAGACACAGAGAGAAGTAATGGGTGAGTGTGTTTCCAGTGGGTTAATATTTTCCAGAATCTCCTGTTCATCATCCACACTACTAATGCATTCTGCTTAGTCGTGGTAAAGCTTATTAGGAAAGGCTCAGTTCCTATTTTGGCATTCCTGAGTAGCTGGAAAGGCCCCTGTTATTCCCTTTGATTTTTCTGATTGTCTGCCACTTGGTAGAGCAGGAAGATTAAGCAGTTATGTGATAGTTTAATGTGATCTGAGTATATCAGGAAGATAGAGCAGGTTTTAATAATTATGGCATTGCATAACTTGTTTAGTATTGGAGTCTAGTTTGGAGTTTAGTATTGGAGTTAATAGATTTATTAAAATGAAATATATACCTCTTCTTTCTCTCTATTGCGTTTAGGTTAATGAACTAGTGATGATTGTGAAGACATTGTATTCGGATAACCAAGACCTCAGAAAAACTCTTTTTGAACGCTCCTGTTTGAGTGCACAGGAAAGTGGCACATTAGCCCAAAGTGAGGTAAGCTTTGTTCCATTAAAAGTTAAAAAAAAATTTTTATTTTAAAAAAAAGTCTCGGTCTCTCTATCTCCCCCAACCTGGGAGTGCAGGGGCTCTTCTCAGGCCTGATCCCAGTATTGATCAGCTCAGGAGCTTTGATCTGCTTCATTTTTCTGACCTGGGTGGGTTCATCCCTCTTTAGGCAGCCTGTTCTTGGGGCTCAGGGGGAACACTCAATAGGCTTAGCCCACTGCAGTTCAGAACTCCTGAGCTCAAGTGATCCACCAGCTTCGGCCTCTCAAGTAGTTGGGATTATAGGTTTGAACCATTATGTCTGGTTATTAGAGCATTTTTTTTTTCCTTTCAAAAGGCAGAATCTGTGTTGAGGGCTTCAGGAATTTAGCTCTTAAGTGATAGTAGGATCAGCTTTTCAAACAGGCACTTTGCCATTGAAGTGATTCAATGAACCTGGTTTTGAATTCCCATGCCTCTTGTATAGAAATCAAAGCCCTCAGAGTTTGAATCATGCTTATATATGGTGGTCACAGAAATGAAATATCCAGTTTCATAGTGCTGTCTTAGCAAAATGATATGGAATTATTGAAATACTTTGGTAGTATGAATGTAGCCTTTATCAATTGCCAGTTAAAAATAAGCAAATAATTAATTTTTAGTTTTGGAATGAAGGCTTCATTGAATCATTCATAGGCTTATTTTCTCATTAACTGTACTGAAGACCATTCATCTCAACTCAGGTTTAGTGAATGGATGTCTCATTCACCTCCAGGAACTTACCCTCATAAGATACTGTCATTTTGAATTCTCATTTCTGTGACCTTTTGTCCCTTTGATTTTTTATCCCTGGCATGTGATGAAGGTGAAGGTGAGGAACACTATCACTTGCTTCCCTTTAATCTCCATACCTGCACCTAAGTTCCTACGGAAGTATACTGAATCATGAAATGTATTAGTGTGTGTTGTTACAAATACAGCTGATTTGCAGAATGTGGCTGGCTCTTTAATTTGTTAGCTGGTATTGTTACAGAAGACAGCTCTCTTCCCCATGGAGTGTGTGGCAGGGTGCAACAGGCACTACTCTTACTTCTGTCCCTTGGGGTGCTATAAAATCTGTTCGGTTTTATGTCACCTTTAAGCAAGCTTAGACTGGAAAATAGATGAATGTAGACCATGGCTCCATTGCCCCAATTTTGCTTCTTTTCCTTGGCTACAAGATCAAGAGAAGCTCAAAGGTAGTTTATGTCACTCTCGACCATCTGCTTTCTTTGAGGAAGAGAACATTATTGATTCTAACCTCCAGGGCACCAGATAATTTTGAAAACTAAGCATATTCTCAGGTTGTTGAGGAAAAAAGCATTCTTTAGGTTTGTTTCCTCCAAGGAAATGTTTTTAATAATGAAGTTATTGTCAGAGTTCATTTGATCTTGAAATTGTGGGATTTTATTTTTTGGTTGTTGCCCTTTAAAAAATAACTGTTAAATGTGGTTCTGACTGTCTTTAGAGAGCATCATCTTTCTCTTCCTGTTCTGAGATCTTAATACTAAAAAAATTCAAATTAGAGAGATTTGTCATAATGCTATTTTAGGTCCTCACCACCTCTCACCTAGATTATTACAGTAGCTTAATTGGTCTCCTTCTAGTTTCTACTCTCTCCCATTTGTCCTTTATATAGATGTTAAATTAATATTCCTAAAGCACAGGGCTGACCATTATGCTCCTCAACAAACTTCAGTGGCTCCCTCTCACTGCTAAGATAAAATGCAAACTCTTTTGGCATTTAAATCCCTTCACAATTTGGCTTTATCCCATCTTTCCAGTCTCATTTCACATTGATACGCCCTGTCATACCTACTATGTTCCACCCAAACTAGTCTATTTCCTATTCTCTGTTCTTATCATTTCATTTCATTTCCTTTCTCTGGCCTGTAATGGTGTGATCCTATTCCTTACCTTCATTAAGAATTCCAAGCTCTCTTCAGGGCTCAGCTTGAGTGCCTTTCCCACACAAGACGTTTTCTGAAATCACTACTTGTTAGTGATGTTCCACAATCATCTTTTTATTTGCTTTGTATTTTTCCATCTACATTATAATATAAACTCTTTGAGGTCTGGAATTATTTTGTTTTTGTTTTTCTGTCTCTGGCATCTAGTAAAATGCCAGGCACATTGCATTAATAAATGCTTGTTGAGTTAAATTTTCAGTATATGCTTCAATTTGATATTCTCTGTAAGTTGCCCTATCATTTGTAGCCCTATCATTTGAAGTCCCTTTGGCCCCCTAAAAATGGAATTTGAAAATTAGTGTAGAAGGGATGGGGCATCAGAGAGTGATGCCATATTTATGATTATCTTTGGGGAAAAAAAACCTTGCTTCCATATACTTGTTTATTAGTATAAGAGAATTCTTTTTAGATGTGATGGTTGCAGGCTAATCAGTGACTAGTAGAAACATAACTCTCAAGGGCTTAGTGGTTCAGTAGCATTTTTTTTTAACTCAAGTGCTAGCCAATCGAGCATTTTGAAGAATTGTGTACAATCTTTCCCTTCAGGTAACTTATGATTAGAAACTTTTTTTAAGTTTTAGAAAGATTTTCAATAGCTAGCTATAAAGACAAATTGGAACCTGTTCCCAGAGGAGGGCAACTAGTATGGTGATGATACCCCAAGTATGATGTCTTATGAAAAAGAGTTGCTGGATATTCTCTTCTAAAAGAAGATAAGACTTAGGGGCTATCTATTTACTGTTATCACATGGCTGAAGGGCTTTCATGGGAAAGAAGGAGCAGATTTATGGGCAGAACAAGGGGGCAAGGTAGAGGGAGGTAGATTTTGACTCAAAATAAGAAAGTATTTTCTAATTAGCGCTATTCAGCAATGGAATGAGATACATTCAAGCAGAAGCTGAATGACTACCATCCCAAATATTTTAGAGAGAATTTCTGCTTGATTTAGACTGGATGATTCTTTCTACTCCTGAGATGCTATGATTGTATGAGTTTATGCTTAATCCTGAACTGGCCAGACAGTTCAGTCCATTGGATTAGATTGACTCCCTGGATATGCTGATACATTACAAATTTTCATAAACATGAATGGGAAGGATACTGATATATGCCCATAGTTGAAAACCTTGCTTAATCAGACTATCTTAGGAATATCGTGGCCAACAATTATATTGAAAAATATTTTTGTTTAATAGTTCACCTCTTTAGAGTGATTTAAAATTTATAATGAATTTTTCTTTACAGCAGCTTTCTAAAATAGCTGATGCAAGTATAAGTATCTCTGTTTGATAGATGGCATCACTGAGACTCAGAAGTTAAGTGAATAGTCCATAGTCATGTAGCTGCTATGGGGTAGATCCCTTGTCCAATGTTTTTTTCTCTATCTCATTCCTCACTTAAAAATCTTTCTTAAATTGTCTTATTAAATAGAGTGTATTGAACATAATTCAAGCTTGGTTCAATGACTGAGGATCTTGCAATACCTTAGGATCATCATTTTGAGCACCAGTTCCCTCAGGTCCTGGACTGTAAATGTAGATGCAGAAGGCAGAGTTGAATGAGGCCTGAATCTAGGATTAGTTTTGACTAAATCCTAAATATTAGTTTGTTTTCTTCTATTGTGCCCCTTTTGGAAGTGGAATTCAGAAAACAAAATTTAATTCATTTGGGATTCCAATGAGTTGCCTTCCAGTAAAGGTTTCTTTATGGTAAATAGGGAATAATATGTGAAAGATGAAAGCCGGGTTTAGAGGGTTATAGAATTGACTGACTGACCAATGGCAGAGATTCACTAAGTAAATTGTTGGGGTATATTTCCACAGCTCTGAAAGGCTATATCTTTTTTCTGGGAATGGCCAGTTCCATTTTTCACTTGGAAGAGCCAAGCCCAAGTACTTGTGAACATAACTGTGTATCTGTTGAGGCCAAGCAATTACCACAGTCCTCTAAAGAAGCATTTTCTAATCTGTTACATGATTAGCAAAGAAACTTCCTAAATTTGAATTTTTAAAAAAGTATTAGACCTTAATACTGTCTTTTTAAATAAAATTCCTTTCGTTCTAAAACTAGACATATTCTTCTGGCTTCTGTGCATTCATTAGTGATTATAAGTCTTTGTCAGCAAAGTGGCAGTATAACTGGTACTGGCCCTTTCTCCTTTTGGGTGTATGACAGTTGAGAAAAGTGGTTTGTTTGTTCTCTATAAGTAAAAGTGATGCATCCATTTGGCATGTTGTAAATTTCCTTTAATACCTTCTCAGGACTTTATGTCTTCAATTCCATCAATAGTAGTATCCTTAATTCTCTATACTTTTGTGTAATTTATGAGTGAATTTAGCCTGCATAGAGTGAAGAAACACCAGCAAAGCAAGAGACAAAATACTCAATTTCAAACAATTTGATGAAAACAGAGAGAAGTGGTAAGAAAATGTTTCTGACTTATTTCCTAAGGAAAGGGTTCTGCAAATTGTTCGTGGTTCTAGGTAGCCTTTTGTGGTTTTGGAATTAATGAGCCTAATTTGGTTAATTTTTATTTTAGCAGTTTGGCTTTTTAAAAACTTTGCTTTTTATATGTTATCAACTCTTAAAATATTCATGCAACACATTTTTTTTGTTCCATTTTCTCATCATTTTATCCTCTCTAGATCTTGGGGAGTAAGGAAGATGAGGAAGATGCTACAAAAGCTGAAGATGTTGATGATGATGAGAAGAACTTACTGAGTAGTCCCCAGTCACTGTGGGGCAGTGAGGTAGGGTTCTATTTGCAAGTCTGGAAGTTAACACCCTCTCCCCTCCCTCCTCATACCCCTTCGGCATCTTTATTTATAGCAGTATTTTCCAGTTTTGATTTGCCTGTAAACTGTTACTACATAGAATATTAGCAGTTGAGGAGAACTTAGAAATGGGGAAACTGAGACTCAGGTGAAAAGATTTGCCCAAAGTCATACAACACTATTAAGCTGTTGAGTAGGGTCCAGATCCTTGCCTTTTGTCTCTTAGCCTTTGTTTCTTTTCCGTGGTCTCACTGCCTCCCAAAATGGAGCTCATTTCCGTAACAAAACTGGGCTTACCTTTGGCATCCCCAGGCCTTTCACCAGAATGTATACTATTTGTAGAGTTAGAAAAGATAATTTTAATCACATAAAGGTTAGCTCAGAATAGTTCTTTGGGCTCCCCATGAACTTTTGGTTACAGCATTTTTCTGTATTTCCCATAAGATATTGAACTTTTCTGTGCCTAATCTCTGGAATGTTGTTATTGACCTGGATCTTGAAGGCCCCCGCTAGTTCTAAGATTCTGCATTCTGAGCTTCCTTCCAGATGTTAGGTTCTTTGCTTGCTCTATATTTTGGAGCAAGAGATAAAGGGATGGGGGAAGGGAAATGTGAGCCTATAGGTTTGTTTTTCATGGATGGTGCAACTTAATATACAATTCTATTGAAGAGGTGGAGGGGAAGTGACATTAAAATGAAGACACTTGTACTCAGCTAGAGTCCCTGGCTTCTACTTTGTATTAACTTTCCTAATCAGGAGTCTTTAAAGCCGGGTAGTGATAAATAATTCATTATAAATAAGGGGATATGCTTTTGAGAGGCTTGTGTTCTATTAAGACAAAAAGCAAACCCTTAATATCAGGAGCAGTGAAGTAGGAGGAAAATTATTTATAGGAAATTTACAGCTTTACAATAAGAGAAAGAATATTAATTGCTGCACTTCAAGGCATGCCTAGTACAAGCCTTAACTAGATTCAACTTCATGCAGTTCCCAAGGGGACTTCAGTGACCTAGGAAGGTGGATTCATAAATAACATCTTTATGGGATTTATGAACTATCCACCTTCCAAATTAGACAAATCAAAGTGAAGTTAATTAGTATGTGTATATAAGGAATGTAAAATAAGAGTGAATTATAAAATATAATGAAAATCTAGGTAAAATATTTAGTGGCTTATTTATACTACTCTCTTTAGTAGTTTTCATAGTACCTATAAAGATTTCAAAGCATATGCAATTTCATTCGTATAGAAAACTCTTAATAACTGCCTGCTGTATTCAATGCACTATATTGGATATTGGAGGGAAGATAGAAAGATTAAGAGACGTGTCTTTGCATTCCAGGAGCATACCCTCCAATAGGGGAAGTAAAACCCTTATATAAATAAATATACAAATTAGAACACAGGAGTATAAAGTGGCCTCACCCAGAGCCTTTCGTGATTGACTTAGTATTCTCTTCTTTCTCAAATTGGCGTGTATGTATATATTCACTGATAGTATAATCAAATCCCCCAGTAGAATGTAAGCCACTGGAGGGTGGGGACTGTTTTAAAATTTTGTCTCTTTCTCCAGAGATCAGATGAAGATAAAATCATATCAGACCTGATATCCTTAACTCACTGTTCCCGAGGCCTGCCTGGAATGGCCCTAAATAACATAAATTTTGACCATGTTCTTTGTTCAGCCTCCACAGAGATGCTAGAATACTCTGGCTGAGGTTGACAAGGAACTTTTCCACAGTCACTGAGCCAATCTGTGAGAGAATTGTTTGTGATAATGTATGTAAAGAGCCATATTTGTAGGGTTGTGTAATGTCTGCCAAGTGCTTTGCAAGCCTTAAAGCGCTGGATAAATGCCCGCTATTATTGTTATTGCTCTTGTTCTTATTAGGAGACACACCAGGTCTTAGCACACCAGCTTGCAAATCATCTCGTAGACAAGGGATCAGCATTCTCTCACAGGTGCTGGGCTGGAGTTGTGATTGCTTTCCTTCCAGGGTCGTGGAGTCAGTTTAGTGAGAGAAGCAGACTTGAATGCAAATAGACCATTGTTAAAAGCAGTTGATGGAAAGGGGTGATGCTGCTATTGGAGGGAACACTAATTATGCTCTGAGAGCTCTGGCAGGTGGTCAGTCTAGAGATTCTCAAAACAGGAGCAATGGCTAATTGAGCTTCATCATAGTACAAAGCCATGCTTGGCACATGTGCCTGCAGGGTGCTGATATCTGTCAGTCAAATATGTAAGAACTCATACTTTGGTTGATTGAATCATTTTTTCCCTAGGTTGCATCGGACTATTCTAAACCTTTCTGTAAAAATGGATATTCAAGGAATCAGGATGCTTCTCAGCTAGATTTTGATGTAGTTGGTGACTCTTATAGCCCCAAAGACAAATGTCAACATGGAGACGAGGAGATGAAGTTGTTCCCTTCGCCTTTAAATGAAAATAGAACATTATTGCTGGAGCCCAGGTATGTATGAGGTTTGTGCTTTGCTTTTGACAGTGTTTCTAGTTGAAAGAAGAAAAAAGTAATTTTGTTGAAGTGAATTTAGATAATGGCACTGTCTAATTTACCTGAGAGAGAGACTGAAATGGTTCTGAAGGAATCTTGCCAATCATGCAATTAAGTAATTAGACTGCATGCTATCAGTAGTAAGGGAAAGACAAAAAACATATGTAAATCCATTACAGAGATAAAAAAAAAGTTTCTCTCTGAGTATTGTCTAACTTTTGGAGAGAAGAATCAGTAGTATTTAAATTTCTTTTTGCTTTTGGAAGATCTTTTTAATATAAAGCAACTATGACTGTGGTGTTTAAAGTCTGGATTTAGCTATAAGTCTCTTCTTAGCAATTAGACCTGTCCAAGGATGGAATGTGCAGCCTCCTAAGGTAGTGATGTCACCATAGGTAGTCAAGTAGAGGTTGATCATGTGACAGGAGAAAACATTGCAGAGCTTATTTCTTGACGGGAAAGTGCTGTAGGGTGTTTTCTTCTAAACTCATTTCAATAAGAAACATGATAAGCATATATTAAGTTTCAGGCACCCTGCTAGGTGCTAGAGATACAAAGACAAAAACTGTAAGAGTCCCTGCCCTAAATGAGCTTCCATGCCAGGAGGGGATGTAACATACATACAAATAAGTGTAGTACAAGGAAATTTGAGGAAGGAGAGAACACTAGGCAGTGAAGGAGTCAGGGAAGACTTCTGATAGGACAGGGCACCTGAGTTGAGCCTTGAAAGATGAGAAGAATGCTGAGAAGTATAAATGAGGAGGGAATGAAGTATGTTCTGGGTAAGGGGAGTGGGACTGCACAACTTTAGCAGTATTTTAGAAGTTATCCCTTTAATGCATGACTATAAAAAAACATCCTTCCATTTCAGCATGACAGCAACAGTAGCCAGGCAGTATTCTCTCTTTTATAAATGTAGAAAATGAGTACATGGAAAATTGATTGAGGATACGAGGAAAATTGCCCATGTCTCCTGGGATAAGGCAAGCTGGGAATAGATCCCCAGAGTTTTTACTTGTTATTGGAGTGTGAAGATCTTTTTTCCTCTGTGGTTAATAAAGTCTTAGATTTTTGTGCATTAAGCAGAAATGTGATTCTGCTTTCTAGATTTACATAAACATGAACTCATTTCAGTTTTCGTCTCTTGGAGGGAGACTCGAGCTGTAAAATGAGCTGGTTGGACTGGATAAGACAGGCAGCATGACATAGTGGATAGAAGGCTGACCTCAGAGCCACGAAGACCTGAGTTAAAATTTGGCATCTGACACATGCTGTCCGTATGACCCTGGGCAAGTCCCTTCTCAGTGCCTGAGGGAAATCTAACACTAGAAGGTGCTAACCTGCACTGATTAGAAGGAGTTTCTTCATCTGAGGGTTTTTTATACCAATGAAATCGCAAGTCTAATCCCTAGTGCCTGTTTTCCTGGTTTAGGTGACCTCTACAATCCCTTCTAATCTCTAGCATTTTATTTTTCTAAAACCAAATCCCACACATTTACTTTTTTTTTTTTGGTAAAAGATTAGTTCTCAAACATCACCCCTATTGTTTTGTTAGAGGCCATTGACATGATTATGTTTGTTAATTATTTTATAATTTGTAGTGTCTGTGAAAACATGCCTGTTTTCTTTCTCAGTTAATGAGAAAACAACTGTTATGACTGGAAAAAAATGTCACTGACTCTGTTCATAGCATAAGTCTTTTTCATTGTTACCTCAAGAGTATAAAGATTATGAAAAAAAATTCTGACAAGTGAGAATTATTTTTCTTACAATAGTCATGGAGCAACATCAGTAAATAGTGAAATATGCAATCAGATTATATCTCAAAATATATATTTTGCATAAGAGAGATATTCTTTGATCGATTATTTTTTGTGAGTTTTGTGGTAACTGAAGCTAGTCTATTACATGTCTCTGAAACTTTGTAGTTGAAACAATCATAAGACTGTTTCCTCTTGTTGAATGAACATCTCCAGAATCTATTAGTCATCCTGCGATCCCAGTCATGAAACTCTGTATTTGTGGACCTTTTGTGAACATTTCAAAGTACGTGCACAACCTTGGTGAAAACCAATGATAATGTAATGAGCCGAAATGAAGAATAAAGGGTAAATGATTTGGGGATAAATTTGGATCCTAACTATTAAAAACAAAACCAAACCAAAAATCTTTGGTAGGAAAAACCTAGCATCTTAGAATTTGAAGGTGTGTTTGCTGTTCTGATTTGCACTTAAAGCAAGAATTTCTTCTCCTGTCACACGATCATCCAGCTTCCGCTTGAATACCCATGGTGACATCACTACCTTGTGAAACATCATGTTTCATTCTTGGATGGGTCTATTTGCTAGTGAGTTTCTTATACAAATTTTCTTCTTTGGAACATCTCCTTGTTGGTCAGTTCTTTAGAACATAGCAGAATTAATCCAGTTCTTTGAAATGCCAGCTTTGCAGATATTTGAACACTGAACATGCTTGTCTCCTCCCTTCCCCTCCCCCTCTATCCAGTTCTTCACCATCTTGAATGCCCTTCTGTGAATGCACACCAATTTGTCAGCATTTTTCTTCAAATATGGTGCCCAGATGTGATCACAGTATTCTATATTGGGTATGACTAGGGCAGAATATAGTGGGATGGTCATTTCCTATGATTTAGTCACCACACTTAATGTAGCCTAAGATTGTTAGTTTTTTTTAAGCATCCACATCACCCTGTTGGCTCATTCAGTTTTGTGTCACTTCACTATATTTCCAGTTAGAAATATATCATGTAATTTTAGATCTAAAGGTACCTGGCAGAAGAATGGGGTAAGCCAATTCCATACCTACTGCAGAGAGCTCCCCATTATTAGACTTTAGGACGTGTGTCTTCTACCAAAGTGAAGTGGTAGTGAAAAAGGGAATGCCTTCCTAAACATAAATGACCACTTGTGCAAAAACACACAGGGGTTGGAGATGACCAGTTTGATTAGAACAGAGAGTAGATAAAGGGGCTAATAATTTGAAATGACACTGCAGTGATAGAGGGAAGCCAGATTATAGGTGATTTTATTTTATCATAGAAACAAATTGGAGGCATGGAATACTTTTGAATTGAGGGTGGGGTGTGACGTCAGATCTATGTTGTAGGAATATCAGTATGGCAGCTTTTTGGAGAGGGTAGATTTGAAGGGGCAGAGATTGAGTGAGGGAAACCAAGTAGGAGGCTATTGCAGTAGTTCAGATAAAATGTGATGAGGACTTGAAGGTAGTGTAGAAGCTTGTGAGGACAGAGATGGCGATGGATGGGAGAAATGTTATGGTTGAATTTTACCACTCAAGCCCATAGAGATGATATTTCCAGTATGGGACTGTTACACATTTTATGTAGACCACAGTCCATCAGGCTTAATTTTTTCGCTTTCCCTTGGAGTTGGCATGCTGCCTAAGCTTGTTAAACCCTCCTGCCTCTTCTCCCTTTTTCAGAATTTTTTAACTCAAGGGCTACCTTCTCCACAAAGCTTTTTCTCAGACTTTCCCCAGAACACCTTGTTTGGCTTTCATTATTGTCTGCACCACACCTCACCTTGTGTCACACTCATTTTGTGTAGCTTCTACTCCTTTCACCCAGAAAAATGTACAATCCTTGAGAGCATAGACTGTCATTTTAAAATCTGAATCGACAGTGTCTGGGACACTGTTGGATAAAATGAAGCATAGTCTAATGGCAAGAATACTTACTGGACTGGGCATCAGAAGACCTGGGTTTGAGTTCTCTCTGATCTAAATTAATTGTGTGATGTTAGGGAGGTCATTTTACCTGTCTGGGCCTATTTCCTTGACTATAATATGAGTCGAGGCTAGATCTCTGTGGTCCCTTCCAGTTCTAAGGCCTATATGGAAGAGGGATTAAATTTATTCTGTTTGGTCACCGGACAGAACTAGGAGAGTTGGGTGGAAGTTGAAGAGGCAGATTTCACTGGAAGGAAACAATTCCTAGCAATGAAAGCTGTCAGAACCGAAATTTACTTTTTGTAGGTGTTAGTGAGCACCATATCACTGGAGTTGGAAAGCATCATCTGCATGCCTGCTTTTTAGGAGTGTTGTGGAGGTGAAGTCCTGTTGATGATGGGTTAGACTTGGTGATCTCTGAGATCTTCTGCAACTCTCATATTCTGTGATCTGAACTCGAATCTCAGGCCCCTTCCAAGTCTAGCTTTTTATGATTCTACCATCACTGTAGGGTATGTTGAGTTGCTGGAGTGAGTATACAGTACAATTTGTGTTCTAAAAAGCTAGACTCACCATTTTTCTCTCTTTGCGGTAATACAGACCAGAGCTTATGAAAGCTGTAAGTGAACTACTCCTGGAGCATCTGGGCATGACTGAACAGGAACTTACTGGCTGTGATCTAGAGGATAAGAATGAAAAGGCTCTTAAGCAAATAATTATTCAGCTAAGAACTGAACTCCGACGTTTTAAACAGGTCAATAAATTTTTAAGGCAGCATGTAGACCAGAAATCGGTATTTGATGGAAAGGAAAGATTTTATCCTGCTGCAACAGCACACCTTAATAAGGCAATTGAATTGTCCATGGTGGAAGTGAAAGATTCAGTTACACAAACAATGAACTCAGAGGGCTACGCCATGAAATTCAAACATGAAGGGAGCAAAGATGCTGCAGAAGAAAAACCAAAATATCCAGTATTAAATGCAGAACATCAGCATGAAAATGTGTATAAGATGCCAGAGCAGCAGAATGTTCTTCCTCTTCCAAGCATAATACACAAAGTATGTTTTTTTCCTTTCTCTTAAAAGATACTTGTTTGCATGTATGTGTCCACTTGGAGGTGGTGGGTGGTGGGGTTGAAAATACATAAGCACGCCCTCCCCCTGCTCCCCAAATGAACTTGAGCATTATTTGGTAGCACTTCCTATTTTGGAATTGGATCTCCTGCTATGCAAAATCCCCTTAGGACCATTTCATTTGGACAGTTGAAATGAAATCATATTTAAACATTTTGCCTTGGAAATGGTTTCATTGTATGATATTCTCAATGTTGAGTTTTAATTTGTGCAATACTAAGATAAATGGACGAGGATTCAGAATCCTGGGGTCCTGTTCCTTCTGGGGTGATTCTAGTCCTGGCTAAGCCATTAAAAAATTCCCATGTGACTTTGGGTGAGTCCCTTTCCATCTCTGACCTTTAGGTTCCTCATTTTTAAAATGATAGGGTTAGACTAGATCAGTGGTCCCCAATTCCAAGTTGTTAATTTGTTTTTGGTTTATATTACTAATCTGTTTTCAGTATTGCTATCTAAATAATCATTTCTCTTTATAAGGATTTGTTAATAAAATGACACACTCTTCTGAACCAAAAGGTCAAAGTGTTTCCGTATGAGTTGTGTTCTAAGTTTCCTAAGATTGCTTTACACTGGTCCTCTCTAAAGTTCAAAATGTTATATTCTGAGGTTTTATTTATCAGCTGAGATTCACTTAATCTTATTGATTCTCTCTTTTTTCATCTGTGAAGGGGAAATAATACATTACCTGTAGAGTTGTTGTGAAGACATTGCTTTATAAAACTTAAATACTAGAGAAACATGAACTTTTTTATAAAGGCCCCCTCAGCCCCAATATTTCACATTCTAAAGACCCTTCAAGTTTTGATTATCATGTTGTATTAGCAAGAGACATTTATCCAAGTCCCTGTTTTTACTAATTTTTTAGTAGCACGGAACATAGCACTGTAGAAAGTTCTTGAATGCCTCCTTTTGGTTTAGTGTCACAACCTTCTGATTTTCAAGTTTTCTATTATATTTTAAGAAAAAGCATATATGTAAGTCTTCCAGTACAAGAGTGCTTATTTCCAAGTGTGGTGCTTTAGTGATGACTTTTCCTATTCTATCTCTGATGGCTGTTTTGGATCTGAAAAATGAACTGTAACAGTGCTTCATAACATAGAAATAGAGAATTAAGTTTATTTTCTGACCACCAAATTACTGCTTTTATCCATACCAAAGAGTGTTAGCTATATCATTAGCAAAATTACTTTTGATTGTTTTAAATTATGCACCAAAACTGTAATTTCTGGAAAAGGGTTTTCTAAAGATATCTGAGTAGACAATAAAAAGACATTGCTATGATATTAATGACAACTGAGATGAACATCTGTGTAATTTTGGCTTGTGCTTCAAATGTTCATTCTCATTTATATAGCCAGCATATATCCTTGGTTTTACACCCGTGTGTTAGAAAAGGTAGTTCTTAAGCCTATTTTTGAGGTATAACTTTTTCCTAGTGAATGGAGCGGTAAGAGTATTATGTTCCCTTCCCCGCCCCCCCAAGATACATAGTTTGGAATAATTTATGTTGTTTTCATTTAAATGGGAAAAATGTGAACAAAGCTAGATCTCAAAATGCTCTTAATTTTATTTCAATCAAATTTACCAGATAGAATATTTGGAGGCCTATATTGATGTTGCAAAATTGTATATGGGTCACAGGTGATTGTTTTCTATTAAAAAAAGAATACTTTCACAGTGGCAAAAATAGAGCCACCTATTGGGAACGTGGATTCTAGACCATCCAGAAGGAAATGTTGGCATTCCGTGGCTACATGGACCACCCATGAAATAGAATGTAGGTTTTAGCCTAAGTAGTGTTACTGTGCCAGAGGGAAGGTTAGGAGAGTTTGGACCACCTTCTAATTCAGTGTCTTTGTTATAATTACTAAGCTGTAATATGGTCATGCTTCCAGAAGCGCTTTATGTATGACTTGAGCTTGTTGGCCCTTGTACTTATCAGCCCCTTACTGCTATGATTTGTGAGTTCTTGTGTCTGTTTTCTTTGTTAGTCTCTTTTCTGTCTTATTCTTTGTTGTCAGCTCTCAGGTTTTCCTGCTGTCAGCATACTTCTTGAAGCTCTCTGCCTTCTAATTTGCTCCTTCTAATCTCCTCTATTTCCTGGAAAAGCTTTTACAGCTGTGTGTAGGCAGCGCTGTATCATAGAAAGGGTGCTGGACTGCAATTTACTAGAGATCTGAGTTTGAATCTTGCCTCTTACTTTACACGCTGAGCTTCAGTTTCCTCATCTGCCAAAAGAGGGTATGATACTATAGTACCTCAGCATTTAGCAACTCTTAAAGCTTTATGAATGCTAGCTGTCACTAATATTGCTGTTATTAATATTAATATGATGAGCTGCTGTTTGTAATAATACTGATATTAGTAACATTGAGCAAAGATTTCTCAAGCCTTAAGATTTAATAATATTAATAATAAGAGTAATAGAACTTAAGCAAGGGCCTGGGAACACAATGTTAGAGTCTTGATATATTCATTTTATGATATCTCCTTGACTCCTCAGAGGCCTCCTCTATTCACTGCTGTATCCTAAATAGTTGAGGTTTCCAGAGAAGTAACCTTCTAACGAATGAGGCATGTGTTTTACATAGCTTCTTTTCCTTACTAAAGATTAAGTTCCATGAAAGCAGGGATTCTGCCTTCTCTTTCCTTAATAATGCCTCATAATGCCTAATTACAATAGTACTGGGTATACAATGGTCGTTTCATAAATGTTGACTGATAAAAGGAAGTGATTTTAACTAGTATGTGTAAAATTTTACAATGTGTTTTTTTCAGAGCACTAAGAAATCCCGTTTACCCATTCCATTAAAATCATCTAGATCATTAGGAAGTGTAAACTTAAACTCTGCTACCCAGGAGACAGTGGTTTATCTACAGAACCAGATAGCTGAGCTGCATGGAGATCTCAAGGAATGTAAAATTCAAAACAAACATCTTCAACAAAAGTTATCTTTGACTGAAGCTCTGAATGAAGAGAGACCAGTGCAAGACAAACTCTTGCTGAATGGTAAAATGAAAAAGAAAAATGTGTTTTAGAGAGCTAGGCAAATAACTGATAGAACTGCTTGAAATGTCAGCCGTGTTGTTTAGAATTATAATAAGTTCACTTATAAATTCTATGAATTGCAGTGATTAATCTTGATTCCTGCTTCTAATGTGGTACAGAAAAGCACTAAGGGAAAACAAAGTCTATTATTTTCATTTCCTTTGGAGTTCTATAAAGGGTGGGGTTAGTTTAGGTCCCACTAGCATTGAAACAAAGGTGACTATGTTTTTTTTGGTGGGTAGCTGGATAACCTTGGAAAACCTAATCTGACTTGGGGTCTAGTCTACTTCCAGCTGGCCCCTTTTGAGCTCCAAGAACCTAAAGTTGGGCATGGACTGAGGTGTGGTCTCAAGGGTTGAACTGTCCTGGTACTCTGCTCAATCCCCAGAAATAAGAGTGGACTAGATTCTGTCTGAGGAGAGCATAGTAGCCTATTGGAGCCCATAGTGCCAATAAAGATTTCAGGTGCCCATTGGAGATTTTTAACCCTTGGGCTGTGAAGGTGCCCCATTTTTGATTTTGAGAGACCATGTGACCCAGAGAAAGGACTGGTTCTGTGGTTCCCAATCAAGAAGCCCATTAGAAGATTTCTCTTCTCATAGGAACAGTGGCCTTGACCCTGTAGAATTCATTTCCACATGCTTCTTTTTCAAAAGCAGGGACTTAAATTGTTTGAGACAAGCTGAAGTATATTTATGCTTTTTATTTTTTGTTATGGCAGTTCTGTAGATTAATTTTGTCTTATAAATTGCATCTTGCATCCCCAGCGTTTTCATTTTCCCCATTGTGTCTTTGTGTTCTTTTCTGTTCCTTGGCTTGGTTTCAGTTTTGTGCTTTTATTTTTTCATTTTGTGGATTTCTCTAGCTGAGCCCTCGTCGAAAGCAGTTTACCAGGAGAGCAAGGTGGAATTAAAGGATCCTGAAGGTGATGCCGGTGGGAAGGAGGAAAAAGAGGAGGATGAGGATCAGAGAAAGAGTCCAGGTAGTCTGTGATTAGAAAATGAGAATGGGAGTGCTGTAGCTTGAACATTACTTAATAATTAGAAAGCAGATTGTAAAAGTGATGAAGAAGAGAACAATATGGGAAAGAAAGAACTCCAAACTGGCAGTTGTGAAATCTTAGTTCTAACCCCTTCTCCAAGCCTCAGTTTCCATATTGGTAAAACTCGAGGGGCTTGGACTGTGTAATTTCAATGAGTCTTTCAGCTTTACCATTCTATTGCTAGATGATCATCACTCACGGCTTTTGTCTCTCTTAAGTCCTATAAGTCATTCACCTTCTCTGGGCCTTAGTTTCCATAGCTTTAAAAGGGGAAGGGTTGGACTAGATGATGTCTAATATCCTAAGTCCTTTGAGTTACTTCTATCTGGTCTTCACATATCCCGGTGGCTTAAAGAAAGATGAGGGGGTATACTTTATGATATATGTTCCCTTTTAGTTATAATATTTTGTGATTCTTTTTTTAAAGGATATTTGTCCTTTGCCTAATTTGTCCTAATTTAACTAGGGCATACTTCATTTAGTGAGAAGTGATTCTCTCCAGAAATCCCATGTTAGTCTCCAGAGAAGCCCATTTTCCAGAGGGTCACGAGGATTTGTAAACACAAATCCTCATATACATGGGTTAGGTGCTGTCTTCTTTGTGCCGAAAACTTTGTTGGGGCCTCTGTTTGATTCAGGAAATTCAAGAGAAGCGTCTGCAGAGTTCTGGTCTTGGAAGAGGAAGTCAGAAAATGAAACTGGTCCTTTATCTGAATTATGGAAAGGCATTTGACATGGTTTAAACTTAACTGAAGCATTGCTAAGAATATAAATGATGCTGATAACAGGACAGCATGTGATTTCACATGCTTTATTGGCATTTGCAAGAAGGCTTAATGACTTCTGCCTTCTTGCTTATAGGATACTGAATAAATGTTTACTGTATCATGAAGCAGGAGATTCCAAATAAATGCTTGGGTATCCATGTGCATAAGCATGTGCACACACACACACACACACACACACACACACGCACACACTCACATGCATGCACACACAAATGTATTCTGCTTTTATCTCTGTGTGCCTAAAGACAAAATGTCAGGTAAGAGTTGCCTCAGGGATGCATAATTGTTCATGAATCATGCTTAAGTTTAAGTTCTTTAACCCTCATGATTATTTGACAAAGGACCGCATGATTACCTACTGCTCTTGTGCCTCTACATTACTTGCTGCTACAAGAGGAACTATGGTGGCAGGAGCATTGGCCTTGGGTTCAAGTTCTGGCCCTGTGACATCTATGTAGTGTTCCATTCGCATAGGTTCTTCCTCCATGGGCCTCAGTTTTCTCATCTGTGAAAGGAACTGACTAGACCAGATGATTTAACTGTGCTTTCCAGCTATGTACTATAAGTACAGACACAGTCTCACCAAAATTATTACAAGAATTACCCTCCCAAATGCCACTACTTGGTTCCATGGAAACAGCAGTACAGAGGGCATTTAGTTCCATATAAATGATCAATTGACTGAATTATATTGTGTTGGAATTTACAACTTTGCCACATGAGTCAATGGTACTGTTGTAGGCTGTTGGTCTGGGCAGCCCCGTGTAGAGTGTGGCTGTATATTTACAAACAGGCGAAGTGTGACAGAGCTGCTTCTCTTCAGTTGAATGGCTCATGGAAACCGTAGTTTGTTGTTAGAGTCTGGTTACAAGGGTTGTGCAGGTAGCAGTGGGTCCTAATGACCTACCTGCCAAATCCAGTGGCCTTTTTTTAATCTTTGTCCTTATTACCCTCTCTGTAGCATTTGACACTCTTGACTGCTCCCTCCTGAACACTCCTTCCTGTGTTTTTAAAATGTTGCCCTCCTGTTTCTTCTTGTACCTGTTAGCCCACTGCTATTTAGTTTTCTTTGCTGGATCATCATACATGTTGCCCTACACCCTGTTTGTGGCTGTGCCCTAAGCCTCTGCCATGTGCCCTCTTCTTACACTCTTTCTTGATCTCATCAGCCCCTAGGTCCTCAGTTATTACCACTGTGTAGATGAATCACAGATCTGAATATCCAGCTCCAATCCCAGATTACCAGCTGCTTTTTGGACATTTCCATTGGCCATGCCCTGTAGCCATCTCAGACTCAAGAAAGTTAATCTCCACTCTTTCTCCTCCAACTCTTCCTTCTTCCTCACTTTTCTGTTCCTTTTTATGGCACCACTGTTCTAGTCACATAGGTTCAAAATTTTGGAGTTATCTTCAACTTTTCCTTCTCTCTCATCTCTCATCTCCATTCAGTTTCAAGTCTTGTCAAGTGTACCTCTACAATGTATTTCCTATCTAGCCTATTTTCTACAGAGCCACCATCCTAGCCCAGGCCCTCAGAGCTACCTCTGTCCTGGACTATTACAGTAGCCTTCCAGTATTCTTTATCTGCATCAAGGATTTTTCCTCTCCAATTCATCCTCAGCCACCACCAGCTAGGTGGCACAGTGGATAGAGCACTGAATATAGTTTGGAAGACTTGAGTTCAGATGTGACCCCAGATAACTTACTAGCTGTGTGACTCTGGGAAAATCACTTAACCTTTGTCTGCCTCAGTTTCCTCATCTGTAAAATGGTAATCATAATAGCACCTATCTCCCAGGAGCTGTTGTGAGGATAAAATGAGTTAATATTTATGAAGTACTTTGCGGACCTTCAAGTGGTATATAAATGTTTTTTCTTGTTATTTCTAAAGCACTGATCTCACCATGTTGTTCTTCTGTTCAAAACCTTTTACAGACCCATCTCACCTCTAATTTCTAATACAAACTTCTGTGTTTGACTTTTGAAGTCCTTCACAACCCAGCTCCAGCATATATTTCTAGGCTTATTGAAAGTGACTTCCTTTTATGTACTCATATTCCATACAAACTGGCCTGTTTACTATACCTCACACATGACATTCCATCTCCTCTTTCCATGTATGGCTGTCTCCCTTGCCTGTTTGTATTGCACTCCTCACCTCTGCCTTGTAGAATTCGAGGCTTCCTTCCGAGTTCATTTTAGGTCTTAACTTCTGCAGCAATACTATCTTGATTTCCCCAGCTGCTAGCGCCCTCACCCTTGAAATTACTTTGTCTGTATTTTGTACTTAGATATATGTACCTCTTGTTTCTCCTGCTAGAATATTTGCCTCTTGAGGCTAGGTATTGTTTTGTTTTTGTCCTTTTATCTATCCTCAGTGCTTAGAATAGTGCTGGCACTTAGCAGATGCTCAGTAATGCTGTTTGAATGAATGAATGAATGAATGAACCACCTAAACCAAAGTGCACCTAAATTTATACTCGAGCTGAACACTCTGATCTGGAACCAGGGCCATGTCATCTCATTTTTCCAGGTCTCCATTTCCTCTGTTGTGAAATTGGGCAGTAGGCTTCAGTGCTCCTTAAAATCTCTTCTTCCTGATCTGAAATTCTCTTTTTGTATTCAATTCAGCTCTGAACTAAGTGAATGAAAGGGGCCTGGTGCTATATGTATGTGGGTATATAAGAGACATAGTCCTCCTTCTCTTCTATTATTTACAATTATTTTCAGGAAACTGAACTTGAATAAAGTGATATCTTCCTTTTGGTTTTTTAGCGAGTAAATGACCTCAGGAGTTGAGGCCTGGCTTTCTGATTCTTAAGTTGAGCGCTCTTTCCACAGGCTTTTGTTGCCTCTGAGATAATGTATGTGAAAATGCTTTGTAAATTGCCAGATGCTCTACAGATGTAAGAGTTGTTTTTGGTACCTTGTGGGTATGGTGTTGACTACATGAACTCTCTTTTTGAAACTCTTAAAGGTGAGTCATTAATTTAACCCAGTTTCATCTCTGCTAAGACCCGAGCACAAGCAAATGGATCAGAGATTTAGGTTAGCTCTGAGAAAGTGCTTAATGACAGTGGTCACATTCTAGAACTACTTACCGAAGACCATGGTTAGGATCCCCTTCTGGAAATTTTGAAAAATAAGTGGGCTCTATGTCTCTGGGAGATTGGATAAAATCTTGTCCTGAAGGAAAGGGGGATGTATTAAAATAGATAATATATGAAGATCTTACTCATTCTATTGATTCTGGAAAAAACAGATACTAATGTAAAAGCATTCAACTTTCAGAACCTGAACCTCACCAGTTTAACAGCTTGGACATCTTGCCTTCAAACAAAGAGAGTCATTGCGAAGATTTCATAGATGCAGCTTCAACTGCATCTTATATAAGTTCTAAGAATGTTTCTCTTCAAGTAAATGTGAATGGGACAGATCTTTCTGATGAATTTGATGTAGATGATGCTGAACATTTAAAACAACGAATTAGAGATTTGAAAACTGAACTCGAAGGATACCAGAAATTCCTATTTCAGTCGCAAGCTTCTGAACAGTCCCAGTGTAGTAAGGCTATTATCACAGTCTTGTGTGGGACTGAAGGGGCCCAGGAAGGGCAGAATAAATCAGTGGGTAGCACTAATGAAGAAGAAGTGAAGACATTCTCTAGTTTACATCAAGTTCATTATGTAAAACATACCAAAATCCTCCATCCGTTGACTTCAGAGTTAGCTGGTGGGATAGTGGAAGACCTAAAGCAACGGCTGGAAGAGCAAGAATCTGAATTAAAGAGAGAGCAGAATGTGAATATGAACCTTCTTGAGGAAGTACATAATCTTCAAAACAAACTCAGAGAATCAACCCCTATAAGGTAAGTTCTGGCATGGCTAGCCAGACTCTGTTTTTCAGTACAGCACATTGCTGCTAATTGCATGGCTTTCCCCCACCTAACATTGTTACTGGGTTCTGGGGAAGCACAGTGGTAGGCAAAAGAATGTTATATCAGAAAGTTAGTTCTATAGGGAAAGAGATATACTGACTGACATTACAGTGTAGGGGTTGGGCTGTTCTAGGACTTTTAGATTTGATTATAATGTATCTCAGAACCACAGTTGCTAGGGACTTGAGAAGCCATCAGCTTCAATTCAGGGATAAACAAAAATCTCCTCTACATTATGGTCCCAAAGTGGTCATCTAGCCAGTTTTTTGAAGATACGTGTTTAGGGGGAATACACTGTTTCCAGAGGAAGGCTATTCTAATTTTGCATAGCTCTAAGCATTAGGAAGTATTTCATTTTAAGCTTAAATTTGGTTCTTTGCAACTTCTATAGCCATTGTTCCAATTCTGCTCTCTGGGACAAAACAGAAAAAGCTGAATCCCTCTTTTTTGTGGTAGCCCTACAAATACTTGAAGATGGTTCTCATTCAGGAAAGATTTTAGAAAGGAGGTGACGTTTGAATGTAGCATTTAGTAGAATTTTGAATAGCATTTTCCACACCTCAAGTTTATTTGCCAATAAAAACCTGCAATTACTCTCTTACACCATGAGTTGGCACTCACTCATTCCTTGAGAAGTTCAAATATTGACTTAGCATATTTCTGTTTGTTCTCATGTTTCCAGACCAGTGAAAGTTGTTGAATCTGTTCAGCAATTCAGTAAATATTTATTAACCCCCTAGTATATTCAAGGTACTGTGCTAGTCACTGAATGTGCAAATATGGAAATGAAAAGCATTCCATATCTTCAAGGTGTTTACATTCTATTTAAAATAAACATGTACACAGATAAGTGAATACAGCCTAATGTGAGGGGGGGAAAGAGTACTGACAACTACATGTTTTAGGAAAAGTTTCTATAGGAAGTGGAACTCAAACTGAACCCTGAAAAAAAGTTAAAGATTCTAAGAGATGGAAATGTAGTGAGTAAGGCAGAAGAAGTAAAGGAGGGTGTTTTTGAGATAGTCAGTTCACTGAATGGGCAGAATCTGAAGTACTCCAAATGGGAATTTTCTTTTAAATAATTATTAATGATCAGTAGTACCTCTATAAAAAGCTTGTGGGGGAGATCTTCATAGAACTTTGTCTTTTTCAAGTCCCATTTTGGCAACTGGAGAGTAAAAGTTATGGACCCACCACTGAGTAAATTATGTCATCTTTACACACGTATGATGCTCACTCCCAGGCATGGTTATTGGCATTAGCATTTCTGTGTAAGCTCAAGTGACAGTCAGTAGAGGAATGTAAGCATTTTCTATATCTGTGTTTCAAGGTCATTCTAGAAAAAGAGGCATATGTAAAAGTGGAGAATTTTTTGTTATAGATGTTTTGTGGGTATAGGTATATACAATTTTGTTTTCTATGATGCATCGGAAATAGGATTGTTTATAAAGCATACTCTTCTTTGCTTGTCACTAATTGGCGATAACCTATTGTTACCTTGATAGAGGCAGAATTGAATTTTCTATGATTTCTCAAACGCTTGGATTACAGCTTTTAGGAAATAGCATCGCATCATTATGATTGGGTTTGTATATTCATTGAATTGTTTCAACTATTACCCTCTTATGCATTCCAGTGTCACTTAAATGGAAAGATGACATGTGGCACAAGGAAGCATTTGAACTCTTTGCTTATGCTGAGTACATATATTTGAAATTTTCCATATTGAATTTTATTTTAAGTGGGATCTTGTGTCATCATCTGCATAAATTTGTACTGGAAATATAGCAGTGATATAAACCTGGCTTTCAAGAAATTTAATTCGAGTGGGGAGGAGAAGGTATGGACACAAATGGCCATTATATCAAATAGAAATATGACATATGCAGAAGAGAGGTAATGTGTGAACTCTGTGAGAAGGCCTCAGTTGCCTCATCTATAAAATAGAAATAATGATCTCCTATGTTTTTGCCCAATGGGCTTTAGCACGTGCATCTTCTTCTGCCCCCTGTAATGCTAATGCTGAATGGGGGAGGCAT